>NC_134368.1:23820000-24445000 GCF_035582795.1 Mycteria americana | reverse complement strand
TCTTCAACCGCTGTCATACTGTCTGTTTACAATAAAAGAGCAGTTGACTGGACTCCTGTCACTGAAATTACCCATCGCTAATTTCAAACTCCTTCCAACTGAGCAACAGCAAATACAGTGGTTGGGCAGATAAAAGTTCACTGTTGAAGATATGTTTGCCATGACATCAGGACCAATATGCATGACATAGACAGCTCACAAGACCCATCAAAAAATAAGCTTGGAATTGAGATGGATTTTAAAAACCTTTCTTGCAATAAATTCCTTTCCATAAATGGTGATTTTATCTTTTTTTACTGGAAATCACCACCACCTTCTGATCTTTTAATGTTTACATTTGTGAAGTTTTGTAGCATGTTTTGTTCCATTTCTTCATGTATCATTTGTTTGTATAATAATTGTTTCATAAAGATTTTTTGCGTAACACATGCAACTACGCTCATGAACTCCCAGAGCCTTTCAATGAAGTTCCTTATATAAGCTATTGAGGGCATCAGGTACCTGTAAGATTCAAAGTGTTTCCTTGAGTTTGAAATTGTGTGGCAGATAGAAAATAAACTGTAATTGTTTTTCCTTAGTCAAAGGTTATCAAAAGGGTAACTCAGGAGCTATAAGTGTACTGAATTATTTAGTGCAGATTAATACCAGCTAGCAGGCTATGGACAGGAAGGTATAAAAAATGTCAGATGAAGAATGGTTTTTAGGCCAAAAAAAAATTAGGATTATTTAAAACACTACAGAAAAAGTTTTCAAATAAAATAAATTATCATGCTGGTTGGCCAGCAAGTTGGCAAATAAAGTTCAGAACAAAGAGATATAGCTTTCACTTTAGGGTGCTCTGTTATCATCCAAAGCAGGAAATCTCCCTATGTACCTTATGCCACCATAACAGATAACACAACCACAACAAATGATAGCACCTAACTACTAAGCGTGAACATTTAATGGTTTAATTACCATTTAAGTGTTACAGTTAAATTAAATTGTCAGTCTGGTAATAAAATTTGATGAAGAATTTATATCTTTGCAAATAGAATAACAAACTTGACTGATTTTGATCTGTTAAGTTCTATTTGCAGCTTTAAAAAGGTGCAATCTCCCCATCTGTGTTTATGATTTACATTGCTCATGTTTAGAATTAATTATAATTTCCATTTGTTAGATAAAAGTGTTAGGGAAAAACAAAACAAAACAAAACAAAACCAACAGCATTCCTTGATCTTATTTTAATATATACATGTTATATGCAGTTTTGATTATTCTGACAGTATGGCTTACCTCTTAAATCTTTTAACCAATTAACATAAAATCTTGGTTGTTCTTTGTCATAAAATAGAGCTTTCAGTCTTTAGTAATTCTGACAATAATTTACTTTCTGTTCCATCCTACCTCAACCCTCAGACAGACTTTCCCTGCAGTGCTGGGCATATGGTCATGATGTTCTACCTCAGTTATGAACATACTGCACTGCAGAACACGAACACAGTGATTTATAATAAAACCTGTTATAATAACTGGAAAAGAGTAGGCAGAATTATTATAAATTACTGTTGTTGTATAGTCAAAAGTGAAGAGATTAAAAAAGTAACATTTTAAAATATTCATTTTGTTTCTCAATGTGTTGAATCATAAGGAGACTAAACTGTGTTCTGTTAAATCATGATGTTGTAAGAAGAATCATAAAAGGAAAAGAAATTGTAGTAGTGTGTATGTATATGCTAATACCGAAATATAGGAATTACAGCTTTATTATCTGTATTCAGTCTCATGCCTGGATTTGAAGCAATACATTTAAACTGACTGGGAATTTTGAACCGACATTAAATTTTATCAGAGAGATCTAATTTTCTCTGACTTTAAAATTTCCAAGTAAGAAAAACTATAATGAAAATGCATTGGTTGTGCTTGATTTCACATTGATTGAAATAATAAAAAACCCAAACAAATAACAGCACCTTTGTGTGTAGAAAAAATATGAAACATTTCAAGTCAGTTTCATTTTGTATTTCATCTCACAAGCATGCTGCATCACATGAAAGCCTGGGCTCTTTTTGTCCTCGTTTTCCTCTTTTGGGGAAAAAAATAGTGCAGTTGATTGGGCAATATATCTCAACATAGAAGGTGGCTCCTATATATGGCAAATTTTTTTCTCCAGTTTTCAAAGCAGCTGTATATCAGCAGGAATTTAAACTTTAATACTTTAGCCTAAATCCAAAGCCCCTTATACCTTGTTGTAACACTGACAGTTCAGGATAAAATAGTTTGGACAAAATGCTTGTCACCTCTACTATTTGTACCATTGATACATATGGTTTCTGTGAAGAGCAAAAAACATACTAAGATTGTGTGCTTGATAACATACAATTTTTACAGTGTTGTGTGGTTGTTTAACCCCAGCCAGCAACTAAGCCCCACACAGCTGCTCACTCACCCTCCCCTGGTGGGACGGGGGAGAGAATCGGAAGAGTAAAAGTGAGAAAACTCGTGGATTAAGATAAAGACAGTTTGATAGGTAAAGCAACAGCCGCACATGCAAGCAAAGCAAAGCAAAGCAAAGAATTCACTCACTTCTTCCCATGGGCAGGCAGGTGTTCAGCCATCTCCAGGAAAGCAGGGCTCCATCATGCCTATTGGCTACTTGGGAAGACAAACACCATCACTCTGAATGTCCCCCCCTTCCTTCTTCTTCCCCCAGCTTTATATACTGAGCATGACATCATATGGTATGGAATAGCTCTTTGGTCAGTTGGGGTCAGCTGCCCCAGCTATGTCCCCTCCCAGCTTCTTGTGCCCCCCCAGCCTCCTCGCTGGTGGGGTGGGGTGAGAAGCAGAAAAGGCCTTGACTCTGTGTAAGCACTGCTCAGCAATAACAAAATCATCTCTATATTATCAACACTGTTTTTAGCACAAATCCAAAACATAGCCCCATACTAACTACTGTGAAGAAAATTAACTCTATCCCAGCCAAAACCAGCACGTTGTAAAACTCTTTAATATTTAGTTACCAAGTAAATCCATTTCAATGAAAATGAATGTACTGAAGCATCAGCAGTACAAACTACAGAAGAGTCACTCCAAAGGGAAACCAAACTCCACAGAGCAAAAGTGGAATGAACTGTAATCATCTCATACTTCTTTGATGAAAGTGTTCTGTCATTGAATCTTCATTTGTAGCAGTAACAAAATGAAAACATCACTACACATTTCGAAGACTGAGAAGATGAGAACATGGGAATTGTTAATGAAGTAAATGCAGTATAAGAGAAAGAGCACCAGACAAAAAGATGTGCTAATTTCTTTTCTGAGGTTGCTTGTAGTAAGATTAACAGTGTTAGATTCAATAAGACTGTGTTTTCATGTCAGCTTTCATAAGCTAAAATTCTTAAGTGATGGTGACAATAATTTTCTGTTCAGTGTACCTTAAAAAATAAGGTTCTGTATATGGCAGCCATACCAATACATGTACCCCAAATTGACTCTACTGCTCACTCCTACATTTTCTCTGCAGCCCCCCACTCCCTAAATAGTGCATATAATGTATATAGTATATTCATAGATACATAAATAATGCCATATATTCATATATATACATTCATACCTACATTTATGTATATCAACCTCAATAATATAATAATATTTATTCATTCATGCAATGAATTAGTTTATGAAACTGATTTACTAGGATTTGAGAACCCATAAACACACCTGAAACAGAAAAAAAAAAAATTACAAAATTGGATCCATAATCAATCTCACAGTGTAGCCTCATAAATGTTTTGGTGGTGATACAGGAGAGGGGAAAAATGAGTTGTCAGAAAGGAACAGGTAGAAAGACTTTGATTTGGCACTGCTATTCAAAAAATGCATGAAGACCCATAGCACTGGTCTGTATTTTTCTTGCATTGTGCTTATATTTTTTAACTTTTAGTTTGTAATAAAACCCCCTATTTTTTTCCTTTTTTAATAAAGCATGTATTGTTCTCATTTCTACACTTGTCTACAATTTACATAGCTGGATAAATTTTATACATTTACCTAGCTCTTACTTCCTGGAAACTAATAAATCAAATAAAGTGACTAGCAGTATAAGAAACAAAATGTGGAAGACTCTTGAATAATTGGAACGGCTCTTGTTAGCAACAAATTTTTGCAGTCAATTTAAAGGCTAATATTGTTAATGACTATGTCTTAAGGAGAAATCTTCTCTGAATGTTCAACATGAAGAAAAAAATACCTTATTCGTAGAGCAGATTAATTTAAGGGATGAGAGAGGAAGCCCAGCCACAATGCAAGAAGTCAATCTAGTTCATAAATAAACATGTACATAATAATTAATTCAAAATTTTCTAGAGATTCTTGAGACTTACGCAAACATCAACAAATATATTTTTTGCTAAGAACCTGCAGTTCTATTATGAATGTCATCTAATTTGCTTGCTTTTTGTTCTTTAATGCCCTACTCTTTGAATTCTGTGATCATGTAATAATATCTTCCTTGCTTTGAAAAGGGTCTTGGGTACTCTTTAAAGAGGATACACGGATACATGTAAAGAACGACAAAATAAAAAAAGTTGTTTCATTGTTTTTCAGTTATGGATATACCTTGTAAACATAAGCCAAGACTCAGAAGAGTCAGGTCATCCGCAGTCTACACATCCATAGGCTTCTGTTAAATTCCTATTGATCCATAACTGGCCTCCAGGCCATTTTGGGGATCTATTCACGTTCTCCTGTGTGAGGGTCAAAGTCAAGGGAAAAAAATATCTCTTTCCATTATTACATGTAAGAACACTTTCACCTTCTTTGATGTTTATCTTATCCCTAATAACTTTCCAATTCTAATTTATCAAGGAAATAGGCAAGTATCATCTTTAGAGAGTTGTTGCAGTAAGTTTTCACTGGTTTAATGGTACTAATTAATTTCAGTTTCTTTTATGGTCCATAAGGTTACATGTAGATGTATATACATTTCTATAACAGGGCCTATTTCATTGGCAGGGAGTGGGAATGTGTGTATAGACAGACAGATAGATATCTGTGATTATGTCCTCTAACAAAATTATGTTATTTAGTGTGTAAATGCTAATCTCTTCACATATGTTATTGACTACCCTGTTATGTGGATGTCTATATCAAGACATTCTGAACTAGTTCTAATCTTATAACAGTTTATTGTCTTGAAAGGACAGGTTACATTTTATCAAGAATAAGTCTTAAATTTGTTCCAAAAATCTTTCTGGCTTGGTGATTAAACTGTAACTTTTAAGAATTTTGGATCTTTTTTTTTTACACTATTTTACATTACATATCTGAAGAGGATTTATTCCTTAATTTTTATCTTGCCTTTCAACTCAGATTCACTTTGCCAAACCCTGGCTCAGAACAACCAGCCAATTACTCAGAACAGCTAAACCCAACTCAGAGCAAGGCAAGCCTAGGCTATACTTGAGGACTTGCTCTTCCTGGTCCATACAAAGCCTGTGGCCTTTTACTAATAATGGCAAAAATTGTATTCACTTGCCTACAGTGGAGACCTTCTTGATCGTCCTAAACATATTCTCTGTCTTGGTAGTTTGCTAAAAGCAAGCAGAGATTTCTCTGAGCCTCCAGAGAAGCCAGAGTTATGTAGAAAATGTCTGCTTCATTTGGTAACAGACTTTCTAACCTATCTATCAACATGTTTATATATTATGTTAAGCTCTACTGATCCTGGGAAAAAAAAAAGCACTTTGGTAATCTACTAATTGAAATGTTGATTTTAAGCAGGCACCAACTCCTTAGCTTAGTAACCTAGTTTCAGGTTACTTGCTCCATGTTACCACAAATCCTGGAAATATAGCATGGCCTCGTCTTATTCTAATCAGAAGCAGGCAAACCTTCCTTTGAACATGAGCTCAAAGGCTTATCTTTCTTGAGCTGTTCATAATTCATGCTTGCCATCTGTTTCTACTAAAACAAACTAACCAATTTGCTATTTAAAGATACATTTCTGAGCAGAATAGCTATCAGAAAAAGTTTGAAAATATGATCCTTAAATGGTCAAGCTTTAAAATAATAAAAATAAAATAAGTGATTGAAAAAGTAATAAAGGCCTTAATGTCATGTTGATTTTATTATATATCCTGATTCTTGTATATTAGTAATTGTTCTATATACACAGAATATTTATACAATTTACTTCTCCCATTATACCATCACTCTATTTGTCTAGGCAATTATCCTCATAGACTTCAATGGATTTTGATGAGGATTATGGAGAACCCTGTAACATTTAATAGCAATGAACAGATCAGACAACCAGGCTATTGGGTGGGCGAATGGATTTAACTTCTATTTGTCACAGAGGTGACAACCTTAGGAACAGTTGAAATTTTATGCTGGAACACAAGAACAGGCCAGGAAAAAATAATTTCTAAATATTAGGCAGTGTAAATGACCTACTAATTGTTGAAAAAATGAGTGGGTTTTTGACTTCTTGAGAGTTATGTGTTAAAAGGTAGCTCCAACAAAGTATTCTTTTCACTGAAAGCCAGTTTTGTTTCAAATTCCAATTTTGTTTCCATTCGTATAGCAAATTATTCTCAACAAAAATATCTTAAATTATACTTGTCATGGTGGCTAAAAATTGATTTAATCGTCTATTTTATCCTTGAGAGAAAAATCTAAAATAATAGCAAGGATACAAACAATTCATCACCTTGATCACCAAATATCCTTCCTTTTCCTATTAGATATTGGCATTGAAATCTGTGATTGTACATTCCCAAAGCAATCATGTTGCTACTGTGAAAGACATTCCTAACATTATCTTACGATGTTCTTCAGAAGCAGAACCTACTTATCTTAATGGCTTGGATTTTTAAATAGAAATTACTGTGAAAAGCCAGAACTGGAAAACAGTGTATGGGGATATTAAAGGAGATGAAAAAAAATAATATTAGACTTTATTGTTACAATTCTATATTCCAATCCTATTTATTTCTCAAGATTAGAAGTAAAAAACTAATCAAAAAATAATTTTTTCCCCACAAATAAATAATTTATTTCCTCATAGCTCTAACATCAGTTTAAGAACTTAAATTCCTTCCACTGTAAAAAGTTCCTATTAAACTTTTTAGAACATAGGAAAGGTTAAATTATACATAAGAGAAATTACTGTCTTAGATGGTAGTGCTGTTTCAAAGATTGAGAACAGGAGTAGACATGATAACGGTAAACTCCAGCTTTGAACTGGAGGCAGTTGTCTTGAGAAGAACCACGTTAGTGGATGTACCTTATTTAGCACCTTCTTAATGACCTTAATTGGAGAGTGAAAAACATACTAATGTCTTTCAAACATGACAGTTATTGAGGTTCATGGGCACTAATCTGTACAGAAAAATACTTGCATAGAGTTTAGCAGAGACATCAGCAGAAAATAACACAAAAAGCTACAAAGAGAATGGTCCAGTATAAGCTTCTATGAATAGAAAAAAAATTTAAAACTAGATGATTGTTTTCATGGCCTAGGTGTAATAAAATGTAAACTCACTTATTTGCAGTCCTAAGAAACTTTATAAGCATTAATCCTGTTAGTCTCACCATACCTTTGAGGGATGTGCTATTTTCTAAATACAGACCATTTTCTAGCTGACGTAGCAGGAATCACACAGGCTAGACTTCCTACCTCACCTGGAGTCTGTTAGCAGAATTATCTTTTAAAAGAATAATCTAAAAAAATGAACCATGCTTACAAGTATCGCGTGCATTAGTCACAAAGTCTTCTCAAATAAATTCTCTTCTGTCCCAGCTTATGCAAATTATGACCCTTGTCATAGGAAATTGAAGATTTCTACCCTAAATAACTGAGTAAAAGCTAAGAAAACTTTCATTCAAATCCTTTCATTACTCTTTTCTAGCTCAGCTTCTTGCCTGGGTTGTTTTTCAGCTGATCTTTCTGAAAGCACCAAGTTCAATATTACTCTCTTCATATACAAAATTCCTCCATGCTTGCTTTCTGTTGCACAACTTTAACCCTTTGTCCCAAAATAGGAATGTTTAGAATTAGGTATCTTTTATTTATTTATTTATTTATTTATTTATTTATATGAATTCTCTTTATGAATACAAAAAATCATAAAATTGAATAGCTCTGTGCTGTATCTGCTACCATTGTAACCAATGACATTTTTACTGATAACTCAAATGTTTAATGCAGAAATTTGTATAATGCATATTTTTATTGTTATACAAAATGTAACATTCAAAACCACTCCTAATAACAATATGAGCTCAACTCAGATGTACAGATTAGTAGTCTCAAATATTGTGCTTTGAATCTGGCTCTCTGATAGATATCTATGAAGGTGACCATAAATACTGTTAAGTTTTTCTTATTCTCAGATTATTTGTATTTACACAGGTGTGCTGGCCTGGATCTGTTCAAAAGACTTAAGATATTAGATTCAGCATCTGAATTTAAGAAAAGAATAACGATAAAGCCGTATTTACTGGACCATTTAAACAGAGATTCAGTTTCTATGATTTTATGAGAGGATCTTATTTTCTTTATTTTTACTCCACCCACACGAAGGTAAACGTATTTTTAAACACATTTGTTTATTTATCCCCTTTTTCATTAATTTTCTAGTTTTAAGGCAGAAGAAATGGTTTATTGATGGAGTTTTTCCTATAAAAACACATAAATTGTATGTGATAAATAGAAGAATCAGAGTAGTGTAGTCAGAGGAAAATGAGACTTGAACAGGTGACTGTTATCTAGACAAGTTATAAGGTCCTCATTCAACCTCCAATGAAGGGTCTGACTGTCCTGAGGTATGCTTGTCTCTGACAAAAAGCATGCAAAGCACTTTTTAGTAGACGACATTTCAAGAATGAGCAAAAAAGCCAAGTTTGCCAATTTCCCTTTTATATTGTACTGGGTATAGTTTTCACCTAGAATGAGATCATGACATAGCACTCTTCAGAATATTACTTTATATTTATGAATCTTTGTTGAAATTCCCTACAGGCTCAGTTGTACAATTTTTGTCTGTTTTCCCTTGTCTTGTTCTTCATTGTGAGCCTAGTAGTATATTCAGCCTTTTGATAAAAGGAAGCTAGCAGACAACTGTTATTGAGCTTGGGTATTTTGACTCAGTTGTTTGCTGAAAAAGAACATTTTGCTGTACCTCTATTTGGCAGTCATTTACTGACCAGTTTCCTAACCCCATAATTTGAGTTCATAGGAAATTGCATCCCTTTCCACGTGCTGCCCCTTTTCAAGGTCAAGGTTTCAGAAGGCTGGGTTGCTAAGAAACTGCAGGGGTAGTACACAAAAAACTATATATAAGAAATAATCTATTTCGTTTCTAAAATAGAAAAATATTGCTTTCCTTTTTATTACTATTTACCCTCCCATTTATGTTGTGTCTCTTTCTATACACTGTGTATGCTATACATGGTATAGTTCTGTAGTTTCTTGACTTGCGACATAGTATTCCAGAAAAGAAAGCATCTACCTGATGCTTGCAAGCTATTCTTGTGTTCATACTAATTCATATCAGATATGTCAGTATTCCTGCTATTAGTAAGCCTTTAATAACTGCTTCCATGCCAATCCTTGTTTTCAGTGATTTGTAACCACTTCCCATCTTGATATTCTTGGATAGTTTTTCTCAGCTTGATGCTACTTGAAGTTAGATATCTTTTGATAAAGTTTCTATTAGGAAAAATACTTTGCCATTTAAATTGTTTCTGGATCATCATTTTAAACATCCCGAAACAGAATTGATTTATAGATAATGTAGTAAGCTTAAAT
The DNA here is from genome assembly GCF_035582795.1 of Mycteria americana. NCBI lineage: Eukaryota > Metazoa > Chordata > Aves > Ciconiiformes > Ciconiidae > Mycteria > Mycteria americana. The sequence goes on along the minus strand of NC_134368.1, from coordinate 24,435,201 downwards.
TCTAACAAGGAATGAACCATCACTGAAGAGAGCTCTGTTTTCTATAAAGAAATCTGTATTTCTTTTCAGTTATGCATCTTTGAAGTTAGGTAACTGATTTCTTTCTTCTTATTGCCTGTAGAAAATTAGAAAGGATATATTGCAAATCTTCTTACTTGAACTCTGTAACACAGTTTCTTGAAGTACAGCCTTGAGTGTTTGAAGACTCTGAATTATCTGCTTTTTTTATCAGAGAAGTCATCAGGTAACCCTGGCACAATTTGCACACATAGCACCAGGGTGGTGTATATACTGATGTGTGTGTCATGGAAATAAGACTATGAATATGATTTCTATGCAGAGTATATAAATATATAGTTAATATTTTATATAGATTAAATGTAACAGCACAGATTATTAACATACACAGGCAATATGTGTGAGGGTAAAGAGGAATACTGACATCTTTACCTGGAAGATACAAGTTTAGTAACAGGCTCTGCAATTGTGTTCTACTTGGGTTTGAATGGGGTGCTCCACCTTTATTCACACATTGCTTGTTTGCTTGTTTTGCCCCCATGTACTGTATTTTTAGATTGCCTGTGAAGACCCTAACCCTCAAAGACATTAGATACTCAAAAGAAGCCTCACTGTTTTTATTCAAAAAATGGTGTCAAAGGGGGAGAATCAATTATATCTCATCCACCTTGTTTTATGTAATTAATTAGTCCTGAGAGTATTTAAAAAAAAAAAAAAAAGATTTGGTTCTGTCTTCAGTTTAATTCAATTTCAAGTATTCTTCATTCCTTCTGTTAGAACTGTTCCCACAAAGGAAAACCAAATTCATAGCAAGAAATGTAGACAAACAGAAGGTATGAGGAAGCGTGACTTCAAGACAACAGGAGATTTCCCCAAGAAAAAAAGGTTAATCCGTATTCTTTTTTGGTTTCCTAGATGTTTGCAATCCAAAAGCAAAATAAATGTTTTCTCTTTACAAATGATTTGGCTGAAAAGTTAAATTCTTTTTTTTTTGTGTAGAACATGCCAAAAACAAAGTGCATTTCATAAACTTTCAGGTTTTGAAATCTAGATTTAGTCTGGAAAAGAACAAAAATGAATATTTTAATCATGTTATGTGTCGTGGTTTAGCCCCAGCCGGGAACTAAGCACCACACAGCTTCTCGCTCACTCCCCCCCGGTGGGATGGAGGAGAGAATAGGAATGGCAAAAGTGAGAAAACTCATGGGTTGAGATAAAGACAGTTTAATAGGTAAAGCAAAAGCCACGCACGCAAGCAAAGCAAAGCAAGGAATTCATTCACCACTTCCCATGGGCAGGCAGGTGTTCAGCCATCTCCAGGAAAGCAGGGCTCCATCACGCATAACGCTTACTCGGGAAGACAAACACCATCACTCCGAATGTCCCCCTCTTCCTTCTTCTTCCCCAGCTTTATATACTGAGCATGACGTCATATGGTATGGAATAGCCCTTTGGTCAGTTTGGATCAGCTGTCCCAGCTGTGTCCCCTCCCAGCTTCTTGTGCGCCTGGCAGAGCATGGGAAGATGAAAAGTCCTTGACTAGTGCAGCAACAACTAAAACATCCCTGTATTATCAACACTGTTTGCAGCACAAATCCAAAACATAGCTCCATACCAGCCACTATAAAGAAAATTAACTCTATCTCAGCTGAAACCAGGACAGTATCCACCCCTTATTCCATACCATTTATGTCATGCTCAGGTCTCACACTATCCAATACATTCTCATTACCCACCATCACCCTTCCCATCCTTTGATATAATACACACATATCATTCCCTTAGTCTATGGACCACCCCTACAAAATATTTGTAAAATGTCCATAAATGTCCACAAAATGTCCACTGAGTTAATTTAGTCCATGACTTTAGGCTTCATCTCTTATGGTTGTTACTCAGGACAGGAGAGGTGGTGTGTTGCTTGGGGTTATTGGGCACCAAAGCCAGCTCAGGTCAGGTCACTGCTGTACTTGCACTGCTTCTCCTCCATTGGTTCAGGTGGTTCCTGCTGTAGTAATTCCTAGAACATGCAACTCAAATCCCGGGATACAACAATTTAAAGGTATTTCCATTACAATCTCCACCCCTGGTCCCTTTGGACTAGACCATCAGGTTTAACATTGCAATGAAGTCCTCCCCTTGCCCCCGCTCCAGCCTGGACTTATCCACAGAATGTAGTACCTTCAGAAGTAAACTTGCTCCAACATGGCTTCATGCACAGCCACTGATGCTTGAAGGTGTACCTGCTGCAGCATGGACTTTATCCACAGCCACAGATGCTTCGAGGTATACCTGCTGCAGCATGGACTTCATCCACAGCCACAGATGCTTTGAGGTGCACCTTATCCAGCATGGACTTATCCTTGGGCCACAATCCCTTCAGAGCTATACCTGCTGTGGCACAGACGTAACCATGGCCACAGACATTTCAAGATATACCTGCTCTGGCATGGGCTAATCCATGGGCACAGATGCTTCGGGGTGTCCTGCTCCCACGTGGATTCATCCACAGGTCACAGTCCCTTCGACTCGAGTTCACACCGGAGTTCCAGCCTGTCCAGTACAGCAGCACAGAAACAGCAGCGATGCCCTGGCCATCTGCCAGCCCAGGTGCATCGCCATTGCTGTTATCAAAATGTTCCCAGGCACAGCAGAGTAAGGTGATCAGCAGTACAGCAGCATGGCAAGCAGTGAAAGCAAAAAGCAGCCACTAACGAGCCCTAGACTCTAACATACAGTAAGGCAAGCAAGCCTATGGCAAGCACAGAAGCCTGCTGATTAATAGCTAAACAGCAATAACAGCTATAAATTCTATCTGGCACATTCCAATCAAATCTGTCATTATCTCAAACCCTTTGAGCCCCACGTTGGGCGCCAAAAAGGGCTGTCGTGGTTTAGACCCAGTCGGGAACTAAGCACCATGCAGCTGCTCGCTCACTCCCCCGGCGTGGGATGGGGGAGAGAATTGGAAGAGCAAAAGTAAGAAAACTCAAGGGTTGAGATAAAGACAGTTTAATAAGTAAACATTTCATAAACTTTCAGGTTTTGAAATCTGGATTTAGTCTGGAAAAGAACAAAAATGAATATTTTAATCATGTTATGTTTCATTTGTGTATATTAATAACAACTACAATGTAAAGGTGAGAGAGAAAGACAGAAAAAAGTAACCTCCCGGTACTGTTCATCTTAGTGACTTCCATCAGAAGTGTGGCAAGTAAATGAACTTATGTGAACTGGGCAAAGCAGACACTTGGATCCCATACAAATCTCTAAACATGCATCTTTTATCCATATTTGAACTCTCTCTTTCTTAATTTCTTCATTCTAGATGAACTGTTGTGTAAGGACATGAGGGTATTTTTGTTTTGTTTTGTTTTGTTTTTCACAGAACTACTTATTTTCCAGGACAACTTTTGTTTTTAACAAATCAACATTTTCTGTCTAATGTTGCATGGATACATTCCTGATTTGTTCTTTTAAAGTTGTATTATCTACAATATATATGAGTGGCAATGATATATTTTATTCCCAATTTTGGTAAAAACTTTATCTTAAAAATCAAATAAAACAAATGAATAAAAAGTCCCTCACAATAGCATCTCCCCTTTTCTTCAGCTGATCGTAAATGATATCATTCTTGTTGATATTATTGACTCCTACTTCCCAGTGCTCTCTTCTACATTTCAGTGTAAGTTGTCATCCTTCCTATTAAGTGTAAAAAGTACTGGAATCCACTTTAGAGAGAAAGCACTTTCAAATTCTCTCTTGGGATTTCTGGAAGTGCAAAAATCATGACTGCTTACTTCACTTTCTACTATACCCATCCAATTCACTATCCTTATGAAGTGCACTGGCTTTAAAGCCTGTCTAAGTCTACTTCTAGCCTATTCACTTTGGATATCTTCATCACACCTCTGGTGGGTTTTCATTTTGTGTTTCCTTTTCTGTAAATACTGTCCTAGATACCAATGAACAAATGCTGGCCATAGCTGCAGTTCTCTGCACTGCCTAGCTTCACTAGAGAGTGCACAGAGTACAGCTGTGATGGCTTACTCCTTGCATAGGTAACAGTCTTATTTTTCTCAAAAAGTGAGAAATTCATTAGTGACCACCTATTCCTCACTGTTCTAGAAGGGTTTCGGTAGAGAGAGTATTTGGATTTTTACATTTTCTTTTTTTCCTGTGTGAACAATAGATTATGATATTACTACTGTTTCTACAAAGTAGAAAACCAGTCCATCCTACCCCTGTTTATACAGGTATGTGAACATACATAAATACAGAAATGAAACACTATACTTCCCAGGGCTTAGAAGCCCAAACCTTAGCTAATATAAGTGTTCTGCTAAGCTAAAGACATTTCATCTAGGTAGACTAGCTAGATCAAGTTCAAATTTACATTTCTTTTGAATATGTTACTTACGGTAAACTATGACCTCTAAAGGCTCAATTTCAGAAAGAATACATTTACTTCAAAACCAGACTGTTTAATGTTGCTGAACATTGAGTTGTAGGTATGAATACAGCATTTAACTTCCAATGGCCTCATATGAAAGTGCAATAATAAGGCATTTGATCATGAGAGAAACTTCAGTCTTTCAGGCACAAAAATTAAAATTGAAGCTGTTGGCCCTAAGTTCCCTACCTTTTCTCTTCACTTCTCTGTCTTCTCCCCCCACTTTTTTTTTTTTAAGATTCATTTGATTGAAAGAAGTCTTTCAAATACTTAATTAGCTTCTGTGGAATGACATACTTATCACCAAATATTAAAAGCTGCCCACTCAAATCCCCAGTTAAAATAATAGCTCAAAAAGGAGTTTAAAGCAGCCTACTAATTTGTTGAAAACCTAAACACATATCAAAGCTGCAAAGAGGCTTATACTGTAAGTATGTTAATTAAACAAAATAGAAAATTATCTAATTACCAGTATTACTCATCCTAACTTTTTAATACTGTCTGTTTGGGAGCAGCAGCGTCCAGTGTGGTGTTCCTCAATCACGTCTTCCATTGGCTCCATCTCATAAACACTTATGGGCTACCTATATGTAGCCAATATACAAATTTCCTTTAGATTTGTGATCTACATCATATTTAACTGTGTAATGTCCTCTCATCAAGAAATTTACAAGGTCATCATTTTGAATTAATTTACTCATGGAACAGCAAGCATAAAAAAGTGTAATCACATGCACTCTCAGTTAATATCGTCCTTCAGTAAGACCTATATTATCCATTAGCATCAACTGAGCATCTCATTCCCTAATATACTTGAACCTCCATTACTTTGTAAAAGTAGAGAGATCAATGTTCTAGAAATAACAGCTCTGTACTATGTTCAAAACACTTGAGTTCATATTTTCATTTTTTTAAAAAGAAGCAAAAGCCAAGGACTTTTTAGTTCTAAGCATGCCTTAGGCTGGGAAACAAAATAGTAATAAGAAATAAGACAGAATATAAACTCAGGTTTTCCAACACTTATTGACTCTTTTTCAAAAGGCATCAGAGAAAGGAAAAAAGAATCCTAAGTAAATTTTTTCTCCTAAACCATTTTTTTTTTCACATTCATGCTAAAATGTGTGCATAATTAAAAAAAAAGAAAAAAAGAAGTTAAAGTTTATACTTTTCATTCATCATCATAATCAGATAGCGTGAAGATAAAACATAACTACAGAATCACTAATTTGTTAAATTAAATGACTAGCAACTCAAAAATATTTATGTGTGGAGTTATATATGTAATGAGAGTGACAGTGTAAGGAGAAGACAAGGCATATTTCCCTGGAGAAACCAAAATAATTCCTCTATTGTTTCTGTCCATGAAGAAAATTATTTTGGTGTATTTTGGGTGTTTTCACTGCATACAGTACAGTATGGTACAGAGATCCCTCAGAGCTGCTGCTGAATTTATAACACAGTACCAAGTGGTCTTACCAACTTAGATCCAGATATAACACTGCCCATATGTATAGCATCGAACTTCTGCTAATAATATTCTACTACAAAGCAGGTGCATTTAGGTTTGAGTTATTCCTACCTTCTCCCCTCCCTGCACCAACAACTTTTATAACAGCAGCCCTCTTGCTGTTGGCAACAAGACTGCGTGTAGACGACACTCTTATTTATCTTGTTCACACAGCCTTTTACCATGGTGATGAGAATTTTTTTACAACTGAGCAATTTTTTATTATCTCGTAGCAAATATTGCTATTGGCCAGCCAGTATTTCTATTATTTTAATACCTTCCTAAATACTACTTCTTGGCACATACAGCTTTCTATTTGAGAAACAGGTTAATTAACAGGTTTGATGTCAACATGGGAGGGGAAGAAAGGGAAAAAGGTCTCCTTTGAATATAACCTTGCTCAGTTATGCCTGAGCAGATGGGATCTTCACCTTTTTATTGTGAACTTTCAAAAACTTTTCAGTAAAGTTTGTAAAAATTTCTGTGCACATGGTACTGCCAAAATTGGTTCGGTCACTTACAACAAGGCAATTCACAGCTTTGAATAAATAATTTCATAGTAAATCCTCAAGGGGGAAAAAAAAAAAAAACTCCCCCCTCCACCTTCCCAGAAAAAAAAAAAATACCCAAAACACTCAAACCAAATCAAAACAAAAAAAAACCCCTTTAAAACCCAAAAAAGCCCTTTAAAAGTCTATTTTTATGAAATCTCTTTTAAGGAGAGTTTAGAAGAGGAAACCGACCCACTAAAGAGACATCAGAATCTGCTTTTCAGACTGTCCATCCTATAAAACATTATCCATTATTCTGCAACTGAGTTTCAGTTTAATTTATGCCTGTCATGGAAAAAGCTTCCTGATGTCAGGTCTGGCTGTGTGTGGGGATGTGCAGGGGGATCAAGCTGTGTTACTGTTTAGGATCCCTGCCAAACAAGTGACATTTCCCAAGAACACAAGCAGAATTTTAAGAAGTTGTCTTTATCTTTCTTAAACAGTGGGGCTAAAGGGGACCTAAGGAGAAGAAGAAGAAGAGAGAAAGAAAATGTAACCTGATAGGGGTACATGGATGGCAAGAAGGAAAATAACAAAGCTATTCTGAGCAGGGAATAATGTTCCCTTTAAGAATAAACTATGGAAATTAATAGTTTGTCCTTTGCAAATGGCTTAATTTCCTATTGTAAAGTGTAAGGTAATTAGAATATTTTTGAAGACAAGTTTTTAAATATTTAGCAGCACTATTAAAACTGATTAAAAAAGCAATACTAGATTTAGAGTTTGCCCTATCTACAGCATAGAGGCAAGGTCCAGTGACTCACCAGGGAGAACAGCAACGAGGATGACACCATAATAAAAGACTTAAAACTGACCTGTAATTTACCTTTTGAATATTCATTGCATAATTTAAGTTTCTGAATTTGCCTTTTTCTATTGAAGAGCTTCAATTAAAGTGGTTTTGGATTGAGACAGACATTAACTGATTCCTTTGCATTTTTGGGTTTGAAGTGAATATAGCTCAAATAAATTAGTACCTAAGAAAGGACAGGAACTTCATGCTCCAGGGCATGAGCTAATCTTTGACTGGAAAAAAAAAAAAAGAAGGAAAGGAAATACTTACAAGGGGTTATTCCAAATTTGCTCTCTTCAGCCTTTTATACAGGATTCCTCACCTCTTGCTAGCCTCTCTGGTTTGTCATAGAATCATAGAATCCTTTAGGTTAGAAAAGACCTTTAAGATCATCAAGTCCAACCCTTAACCTAGCACTGCCACGTCCATCACTAAACCATGTCCCTAAGCATCACATCTACATGTCTTTTAAATACCTCCAGGGATTCTGACTCAACCACTTCCCTGGGCAGCCTGTTCCAATGCTTGATAACCCTTTCAGTGAAGAAATTTTTCCTAATATCCAATCTAAACCTCCCCTGGCGCAACTTTAGGCCATGTCCTCTTGTCCTAACACTTGCTACTTGGGAAAAGAGACTGACCCCCACCTTTCTACGACCTCCTTTCAGGTAGTTGTAGAGAGCGATAAGGTCTCCCCTCAGCCTCCTTTTCTCCAGGCTAAACAACCCCAGCTCCCTCAGCCACTCCTCATAAGACTTGTGCTCCAGACCCTTCACCAGCTTCGTTACCCTTCTCTGGACACGCTCCAGCACCTCACTGTCTCTCTTGTAGTGAGGGGCCCAAAACTGAACACAGTATTGGAGGTGCGGCCTCACCAGTGCCAAGTACAGGGGCACGATCAGTTGCCTGCTCCTGCTGGCCACACTATTTCTGATACAAGCCAGGATGCTATTGGCCTTCTTGGCCACCTGGGCACACTGCCGGTCATGGTCAGCTGTCTGTAAACCAGCACCCCAAGGTCCTTTTCTGCTGGGCAGCTTTCCAGCCACTCTTCCCCAGGCCTACAGCATTCATTGGGGTTGTTGTGACCCAGGTGAGGACCCGACACTTAGCCTTGTTGAACTTCATACAACTGGCCTCAGCACATTGATCCAGCCTGTCCAGGTTCCTCTGCAGAACCTTCCTACCGTCAAGCAGATGAACACTCCCGCCCAACTTGGTGTCATCTGCAGACTTAATGAGGGTGCACTCGATCCCCTCATCCAGGTCATTGATAAAGATATTAAACAGAACTGGCCCCAATACTGAGTCCTGGGGAACACCATTTGTGACTGGCCTCCAACTGGATCTAACTCCCTTCACCACCACTCTTTGGGCCCGGCCATCCAGAGTTTTCTACCCAGTGAAGGCTTCACCTGTCTAAGCCATGAGCAGCCAGTTCCTCCAGGAGAATGCTGTGGGAAATGGTGTCAAAGACTTTACTAATATCTAGGTAGACAACATCCACAGCCTTTCCCTCATCCACTAAGCAGGTCACCTTGTCATAGAAGGAGATCAGGTTAGTCAAACAGGACTTGCTTTTCATAAACCCATGCTGGCTGGGCCTGATCACCTGGTTGTCCTGTACACAGCATGGTCAGACTGACAGGAACTACCTGTAGTTCCCCAGATTCCTCCTTCTGGCCCTTCTTGTAGATGGGCATCACATTTGCTAACCTCCAGTCAACTGGGACCTCCCTGGTTAGCCAGGACTGCTGATAAGGGATTGAAAGCAGCTTCGTGAGCACTTCCACCAGCTCCCTCAGTACTCTTGGCTGGATTCCATTTGGCCCCATAGACTTGTGTGTGTCTAAGTGGTGCAGCAGGTCACTAACCCTTTCCCCTTGGATTATAGAGGCTTCATTCTGCTCCCTGTCCCTGTCTTGCAGCTCAGGGGACTGGGTACCTGGAGAACAACTGGTCTTACTGTGACTGAGGCAAAGAAGACTGAGGCAAAGAAGGCATTAAGTACCTCAGCCTTTTCATCATCCTTTGTCACCATGTTTCCCCCCGGGTCCAATAAAGGACATTTCCCATATTGAAGGCCAAATTTTATCATTAGGTAATCTATCCTCACATTTTGCATAGTGCAGAATAGCACCATTGTGCTTCAATCCTGCATGAAACTTAAGAAATAAACCATTTCAATTTGTAGAAGTCTAAACCATGTGCCACTGGCAAAAAATGGAAGATAAAAAGGTTAAAAATGAAAATTTCCATTTTATAGGAATTAGAAATGGTGAAGGGGAATATTAATTCCATTCCAGAATGAAGAGATTACTCCTCTCCCCAACTTTGCAAGGAAATTACAGAAGATAATTAAATGTTTAAGAATAACCAAGATATTTAATCTCAAAACTTTCAAAATGTGATTAAAAACAGTTTCTGAGTTCTGACCATTCAGCTTTAGTTCCCACAGTTTTTTGGAGCATATTTAGTAGTGCTGCTGGAACAACATTTTTTATGAGACACTTTTGAAATCTGAGACCTTGTTAGCCAGAGTTTACATCCTCTAAGAGCGGAGTCTGGAAAGCAGTCTGGAGACTAAGAGCACTACTTAGAGTCTAAGGGCTTTTAGAGTCCTTTGAAAGGAGCTGAAAGCTGGTTTCAGGTGAGTCTCTGGAGCATCAGAAGAGCTAGGCTCCTGTCTCCAAAGCATAGAGCTCAGTCTCTCTTTCTCAAGCTGCAGTTTTCATGATTTCTAGATTGTCCTTCAACTAACCTTTTGTCATATATGAAATTTAGAGTCCCTGTCACAAAGTAGGGACCTGAGCCTGAGCTGAAGTCAGGACTTCTAATCTCATAGCTTGGAAGATTGATCCTGTAGTAGAAAGGAGACACTCACATTATTCAGTGTCACATCATAACATGTATTTATTTACCATCTGCACATCTCTTTAAATGGCACTTTCTGAGCTGAAGATGAGACACAATATATTAAGCTTAGAAACTACTGATCTGTACAAAGACCTATATTCCTTACCTGTCTTGGGCAGATACTGGGCTCACTCTCCTACATCTTGCTAGGTGCGAAGTCCAAATCCTACCCAGAAGGAAACATTCAGCACATGGCTCACCCCCACTGAGCTGGGATTGCTACAGTCTTTCATACTGAGCCTCAACCACAGGGGCAGGCTGGCCACAAAATTAGAGTACAGTTGTTCAGAGCATGGATATTCTCTTTTCTGCAGAAAGACAAGCTCCACATGATAAAGAAAGACAGATCTTTCTGAAAAAGCTCTCAGAAAACAAATACACAAAACAAATAACAAAATATAATTAAAAACCTCTCTGTCTTTTGGTAGGAAAAGAAGTGTTAAACCTATTAATGGTATCAAGATGCTGAAATGTTGTAATTATATAATATGTTCAGAGATCTGTTTATTATATTATATTTAACAGCATTACAGAATATGGAATATGCCAGGTATACATATTGCTAATGTTTGAGATAAAAATCTCCTATAACAAAATGTTGTATAAATTAAAGATTATGGAAAGTAGAGACTGTTAAGAACAATTAAATATCCCTAAAAAAATGGAGATCCTATTTCAGTCAATTGAGAGCCCAGCTTTAAATTGTTTTGCGTTTTAATGACAGTTTATAGTTATGAGTCCTGCAAGGTTAGTCAATTGGACTCTTTCATAATCCCTCAGAGGATGTAATTACAAGTAAAATAATCAAGACAAGTGAACCAATTACAGTTATGGTCTATGGAAAAAATGCAACTCCCAAAAATAGCATGCAAAAATTATTTCTGTTATTATCTATTTTGTCAGTGTGTATTTTGGGGGAAGTCTTTTAACCCACCTCAATTTACGAAACAGTACTGATTATGAAACACCTTTTATGTGAGGCTTTTCTAGATAAGTCAAGACCAGGGCTAAAATTTTAAATGAATCATCTTTTCATGTATAATTTATAATCAAGTAGATTGTAAATGAAAAAAGTAATTCACTAGCTTATTCAATATTAATTGAGAAGGAATTAAAGGTTTTGTAAGTAGACAATGTGAGAAATTTTCACTGAGTCCTATAAAACAAAGAAAACAGATTTTAGAGAACTGTATTAAAAAGGAGAATTTAATCTATATTTATATATTAATGTCAGATTATTAAAGGCCTCTCTAGATCTTTCTGTTTAATTTGTTTCTTTCCTGAGCACTCTTTGTAGTGTGTGACAGAAAAGCTTCTGCTACTTTACAGCACAACAATATTTCCCTTTCAAATAATTGAGGAATATGAACAACTAAAACATATAATTCTTACAAAATGGTAAACTTTGGTAAACTTCCTGTCATCATGGCTTGATGATGATTTGAGGCTACAGAAGCAGTTCTGTACAAAAGGGTTGTTTCTTTTGAGAGCTCTGTAGTGAATTCTTTGTTCCTTGTCTCCTTTACTTGCTCAAGAGAAAATAGATGAAACAAGATGAAAGTATTTGAAAGGACATCCATTGAAATTAAGAGGTGAGAACAGAATGTTGCTGCTTGCTTCACTAAGAACAATTTACAATATTCTCTTTCCATAGCATTACTAGACTTGTAGGACAACCTTTTTGGGTGCTCTGGATGGATTTTTGCTGCATGGATTTAATTAGTTGTTATCATCCCCTCATTGATTCAACACTTTCACGGATGATATCAGGACATCTTAAGTTCATGAATTTTAATAGTTCTAATAAATATGCAATGAAGTGACAGCAGTCTAGTCTACTGTGGATCAAAGACTCAGACTATCCTTCAAGTTCAGGTTTAATTCTTAAGTTGTTTGTCTTTCTGAGATGTTCCTGTCTTCATAAAAGAAACATAACAGAGGTGTTTTTTACTTAGATACCATTTCTTATTTTGAACACATCCCTGAATATTTAGTTTACATTTACAAATTATTAGTTTCAGGCAATTCTTAGTCACCTCTTTTTTTTTTTTTTTTTTTTTTTTTTTTAACAAGGAAATTTTTACTAGCACAGACCCCAAAGAAAGCATGAAGCATAATTTTTGTTAGTGTTGTCCAACTGCATTTTGAACACTTCTCTCTGGACTCCTGCTCATCAGGAGAAATGAAAAGGAAATGGGTGAAGTTTTCCCAGAAGTTGTTTCCTGTTTTGACAGGGGTGTGTGCATTCACACCGATATATTTATTTGTGTTAAGACTAAAAAAAAAAAAAAAAAAAGGAGTTTAGAGCAGAGTTTGACAAATCAGCATTTTGGCATGAAAGAAAACACACTTTGCCATTAGAAAATTGTCAACACTTCAATTAAGGTGACATATGTCCAGATGATCCCGCAAGTGGATCATACCTTTTTAGAAGAAAGAAAAAAACCCGACTAATTAAAGCAAGAACAGCAGCCCCCCCTCAAAACCAATGGTCTCTAATTATGTAATTCCTTTCCTTCCCCAGTGCTTGCTTTCTGTTTGACCCCGTGTGTATAACATGGCAGCCAGAGCTGCTGTGAAATATTGTACTTAAAAAGATCACGCTGACAATTTAGAAACTAAATTGTAGATAATTGTTATAAAAAATAAGTATTCAAAGTAGTAGTACATGTTTTCTCTTGTTCTACTAAAGTGGAGCAAGCTTTTCAAAGGGAAAAAGAGTTATAAAATAAGAATCCTTGACTGTTAGCTTCTTTTCAGGTACTCATACCAAGGCCCACATCTGGATGGGCAATATTTTCCGTGTGTTTTTTTGGTTTTGCTTCAAGGACTAAAGTAGAAAGGATAAAAAAACCCATGGAATAAATATGGAAATAGTTGAATGCGTATATAAATACGAAACAAATAGAAACAATGTAAAATAAAAAATGCAATGAATGAAATATCTAGATTACTGCAACACTTGACACCTTGGACAATAAAAATAGCTTTGTAATCAAATGATCTTTGAAGAATGGGGCTTTAAATATTAAAAGTGACATTGAAAAAAAAAGTTTGGGCAACTAAGCAGTTTGTCGATCAAATCAAAACCAGAAATGAGTTCTTGACTCTTCCAGTCCCATTGCAAATTAAAAATAAGTTAGAGACAACATAGAAATCTTTATATTTTACTTATTTTGAGACATAGGTTCCAAACCCCCATATAAATTTTAAAAAAATATAGTTAGCTTCTATTTACAATTGCTAATGCTGTAAATTAATTAGTCACCTACTTTCTTGTCATGGAAACTTTTGTTACTTAAGATATTCTTGAATATGTGGACTTTCTTGCTTTTGAAAAACACACTGTCAGTATGTTTCCCATAAAACCTCTAGTTTGATGAGATTTTGAAAAATAACGTACTATGTATTTTAGCTTTGGATTTTTTTATTATTCTGATAAAAGTGATAGGCTTTTCTTACAAGCAAAAGCCTGCTATTGTACTTAAAAAAGAAGAAATCCACAGACAGCTACAAAACTTCAAACATGTTACATCAGATTGTCTTTATTAATGTTCAGAAACATATATAACAAAATTATGGATTTGCTTTTTCATAAAAGGTAATGCATGCATTTATGTAAACTGAGGTGAACTTCAAAATTTATGTTTAATAAAGAAAAAAACCTGCACAGTCTAAGTCTGATATTGGTTTTCATCTATCAGAACAGCGCCAGAAGAAACCACATATTGTATTCCTGCATCATCTTCACTTTATTGCACTTTGTACTTCATAAACTGTGGACAGCATACAAAATCAGACATAAATCCTATGAGCTTTGTACATTATTTTTCTTGTTTCTTGTTGTTTTCTTTTTGCAAAAAGTAAAAGGATCAACACAGAATTAGAGCAAAAAGAAGAATAAAACAAAAATAGAAAGTTAAAATGAGATATAATTAAAATTGCAAATGGAAAGGACACTGTTGAGAGACATGTTAGAAAAGGCAGAAGTGACAGGTTTCACAGCCATGAAGTGTTCTTACAAATGTGATAGAACCAAAAATCTTTCAGTGCTGACACAGACCCACAAAAAATAACAGATTTTACTCAATCTAACAAATAAAGCATGTTTTCTAGTTTAATCTTAGGAGCAATCATACCTAATTGTCACTTAGACACTTTAATAAGGAATACTTCAAGAAATCTGTAAACAACTGAAAATCAAGTACATCTTTATTTTATTATTCTTACAAAGTGTGCTGGAAGGGCAAAGTCATTTTTATGCATGGCTAGAATCCAGTCATTCTAATTTAGATGAACCTCCATTTTAAATGCTTGACCTTAGAAGAGAAAAATAGGGGTATTTACTCAGCTAAAAATACTTAGCTTAATTCTCTCTCAAGGGAATGGAGAGAGAATCAGTTTGTATAATTTATGTTCTTTCCTCTCTATATTTTTCAAAAGGAAACTTATCAGTAGTATCCTTTAGTAACTTTCTTCTTGTTTCATTTAAAATATCAAAAAAACTATTGTATATTCCTGATGCTTCCTTTACTTGAGATCAGAATATTTACCCTTTCCCAAGAATGGGAGCCTAATGCAACAGAACTGAGGACATCAAACCTAACCTTTTCCTATAGTCCCAGAACATACATCTGGGTCAAAATCACCATGAAAAACAAACCTGCAGTCTTGACATATACCTTAAGTACAAATACCTGCCATCCCTTCTATTGAAACCGAGTCATGAAGCTGGGTGTTTTCTTTCTGGGATACCAAAGAAAACTTACTTTTGTGAACTTAGCTTAACCTGCTCACTAGGAGGCAACCACAACCCTGCAGGGTAGGGCATATTTCTGTCTGGTTTTTTTTCAGACATTTTTCCTATTCTTTGTCACTGAAAGACACTTTTTCCATATCTGACTCCCATCAGACTATTTGCTGTCAAACCATTCGTACAACTTCTAGGGTCAATTCTACTGCCTATTTGGGGCACCTTCAAAGATCTTAACACACTCCTTTTCTTTTTCTTTTTCTCTTTTCATTTTTTTCTACAACTTTTTCACTTTGCTTTCTTTGTATGCATTAAGTTCTTACAAGGGCCTGAAAATTCTACTTCCCAAGATTTATTTTGAATGGTCCTCACTGACCATTACTTTGGATACAATCTTCATAACCATATTTCATTATAATTAGCCTTCACACAATTGTATTTCCTTTCAACTGTGTCTTAAACCCAGAATGTCCTGTTTGTTTCAGTAGATACCTGTCTTGCAAAAATCCAATAAGTTCAATTAAAATAGAATCAACCCCTACACATCTACCTTTTTTATCTCTATCAAAGTGAATTTTACTGCCAGAATGATATAGCTGGGTTTCACTTCTCAGCATAGGACAACTACAGCAGCAATAGTTGCTGCCACAGAAGCCCTTGGCTTCAAAATAAAACAAGATAACACAGCTTTCACTGCCACCATATCTGACGGTATCAGTTGCCTTTTAGCACATACTTAAGGCAACACTGGAGACTTTCTTATACTCTCTGTCTTTTATTGTCACTTTTTCCTCTATCTTTGTGCCCAATGTATGCAAACACCAAGCTATTCCTATGTATAATAGACTTTTCTAAAGGAGATTTTTTCTTTCTTTCTTCTTTAGAAGTTCTCCAGCATATTTTTTTGTTTTGTTTTGTTGCTTTTTGCCTTTTTTTTTTTATTATTTGTGAAGAAGGAAAGAAGTAGTAGTTTCTTTTGGGGATTTTATGGGTTTTTTTGGGGGGGGGAAGAAAAAAGAAAAAAATACTTTCTTGATATTATATCCAGATCAGAATATCCACTTCATACTATAATAACAAAATAAAACCTTTCTAAAGAAAAATGTTTTGACCCACAAAGTTATCAGAGTACATCATTGAAGAATTTAATAGACAGTAAGAGAATGTAAAGTTACTGCTAGAAGTTGGTCATTGAACACATTGTTAGCTTAGAAGTTTGTCATTGAGCACAACACATGAAAAAAACAGTATTACACTAAGTTAGTAACATTATAACAGTAAGTTAATATCTAGTAGAAAAGAAATTTACTAATACCATGCTCTCCCTTAATATTCTGGAAGTTGGTCTTTTTGCTCCTTCCTCCTTTTCTCCTCCCTATGAAATTTAACAGATAAAGTAGAAAAGTTTATTTAACGGATAAAGTAGAAATAAATTTTGAGGCCCTGTGCTGTATTATCTTACTAGTATATTTCTACCTGTATTTTTTTGCCTTTATACTCATTCTTCTTGAATACATTATTTTCCACTATGGATGACTCCTCTGAAGCATCTGATTCTGTCTAGTGGGAGAGGAATAGCTCTGGAGTTGGCAGCAAGCAATCTAACCCTTCATGGCAAATCTTGCATTCTAACACTGTTACAAGATATTGTCATTAAAATTAAAAGAAATTCCTTTCTCTCACTCCCTGCCCCAAAATTCCTGAAAACTTTCACCACAGGAGAAAGACTGGGACATACACATCAATGGAACGTGACGTGGTACCTGAGAAGGAAATCCATATCCAGAGTGGAAGGAAATAGGCTGCAGCCCCACAGCTCAGAGGCAGGCATCTTGGCATCCTTTGGAATCTCAAGGCAACTCTGTTTTCCTGCTGATTCTGGAGTGGAAGAGAAGTAGCTGAAAAACTGTACTACTGATTTACTGATTTTTTTCTGCTACTACACTTTTTCTTCTTTTTTTTTTTTACTTTTGCCTTTCCTTCTGCATTGTCTTCAACTTGGGATTGTGGTGCCACATTTCACAGATTCTAGTAGTGATTGCAAAGTGGAACTGCACTGGTCACAAATTGCTTGATTTAATTCAGGGAAGAATCAGAAAAGTTAATTCCATGTTACTCAGTTTTAACAGCAGGAGTAAGATTCGTTCTGGGATTATGTTTTAATAATAAAACACAATGAAAGTACCTTGCTTTTCCAATGACACCTAAGATTCCCAACCGTAGCATAGAGCTCCACTATACTCCTTCCTGTACAAACAAGAGTATTTCACATAATTTCACATATTTCACATATTTCACAAGCTCTGAGGAAATACATATTCCTATTAACTGTAGGTTATTTAAAAGGAGAGGTAAAGTGATAGGTATTTTACAAGCAAAACTGTGAGATATTATGCGTCCAGGAATTTTCAGTCCTCTTCCATTTAGTGAGGATAGTTTAGAATGAAACATCTACATTTATAAACCATAATAGGAATTAGTTAGATATTGTTACTCTGTATCCAATAAAATCCCTGCTAACTCAGCCATTCTGTTTCAGTTTCTGTTTATTAATATTTTTCCTTTCCTTGTCTCCTTCCTTTCTTTCATTATTACCAGAACACTGTCCTGCAGTGAAAGAGAAACTTTACTATGATTCAGAAAGAATGTTAGATACTGAAATTCAGAAACTATTCTAGCTCTAAGACTCACCATCTAGAAGAGAGTAAAAATTTAAGATACACTTTATCACACTAGATTTTCTTATTTCTTTATATTAATCTAGACAGGTCACAGATTTTATGGATTATTTCTTGAGGTTCCTAAGTCGTCTTTTGACTGCAAAATGAGGAATTCAAATCTTAGAGGCAGAGGAATGACTTTTAGATGTTAAAGAGACAAGAATGATAGCAACAAGGTTGTCTGATGAGTTAAGGCCTTTTTTTTTTTTTTTTTCTGTCTTATGATTGTTGTTTTAAGAAATACTTCTTTTATTTCCATATAAATAAGCATCAGTGCCCACAGATAGCATGGTATTTGAGTAGCTCCCAAGCATGAATTCATGAGATTCCTGTGAGTTACTTTCATTTTACATGTGTAGAAACTGAGAAACCTACAACAGGATTAAGTCCTGTAAAAGTCTAGGTTAGAATGTTGATATTCTGAATGTTAGACCTTTGACTTATAAAGTATATCAGCATATCTCATGCCATGCTATTTATTTCTTTTTAATAAATGAATAAGTTTAGAATATGGTGTGGAATATTCCATCTTCTCAGAAAGGCAAGGTTAGTGTTGTTCAAAAGGAGAATTTATAGGAACCTCAAGGTCAAACTTCAAGTGTTATTAAGAACAGAGTTTTTCAAAGTTTCCTTAGCTCTACAGTTGAATTCCCAGTTGTTGTAGCCCTGTAGAAGAAGGAAAAAGGGCAAGAAGAGGTTACTTCCTTTACTATGTACTATTTTTATGTATTTCACATCAAAGCATTATTCTGTATATTACAGAATGATTCTATTACTGATTCTACTTTGACTTGGTATTTTGCATTGATGTTAGAACTGTATGACCCTTTTGAACAAGATATTCTATTTTAGCCTTACATTTGAATTGGAATATTTTCTTTCATACTTTTTTTTTGAAATCCCAAATTTCATACAATCAAATTTTAAGTTGAGGAATGTAAAATTACATCTATACAGGCCAATAGGGAAAATCCAAAACTAATGTTACAGACCCAAAAATAAATCATGTTTCAATACAAAACCAGTGAAACTGGCTGTCCTACAGTCCTAGATGTATATGAATATAAATATTTTTATATATAAAAGTGGCATTATTAATTCACAATACCCATATTCTGTTTACATCAAGTTTACATACCTTTTAAAATAATATGCTTCCAGAATTACTTCATATCTGCTGGGAAATTATTTTAAAAGTAATAATTAAAGTAAAAATTAAATTAATGATAATCAATTATTTTAAAAGTTAAAAAATATATTTTTATGTTCAACAGGTTATATCTTTAGCTAGGGCAAACTGTCAAATAACTTCATTTGATGTTAGTATCTACCTGCTGACAGTGTGGCTCTATATATTTACGTTTTGTAAGAATGTTGTTATTTGCTCTCCAATAACACATTGTCCCTCTGGGAATCTCTCATGATCACAAATATTCACTAAGTTCATATATTTTCAATAGAAGCTCTCATCTTCTAAAATGAAAGATGCATACAAAAATGTTCAGATCAGAGAGTAAGCAAAAAATAATTGCATTACTGGCTGATTGGCACCTCAGGTCAAGTGTTTCACAGATATTCACAAGATATTTGTTAAAATAACTAATTTATTTGGACCCTTTTCATAAGTTGATGCTCACATGAAGAATCAAGTCTCCCAAACAGGAATGTTAGTGGCTGGCTGGGTGGTGACATGAGTCTGTGTTACAAAGGTCCTTACATCTGCATCATTAGCTGGATTGGATGAAACACCCTCAGCTGTTCGTCTGCTGAATTCTTAGTCACCTGACCCATGCTCCTATGTGACCACCCCAGCACATGTGTGATCCATTAATATTGATTGTCCTTACATAAAAAACACCTCCTAACTATGTACAAAAGACTGTCCTAGGTGACCAGTTCTGCATCTGCAGGCACATTTTCTGTTGACTATTTATGGGCATCTTATTGATGTACTGTTGGTCAGTTCTGCAGTGGGACAATCACTGGGATGGACAGATTCTCCAACCAATTTATTAATCCACACATTTAAACATACAAATGATGGCAATGAATTGGTACAGCAGGGGCTGCCTGTGGGAAATCTCCTAGACTGTCTTAAATGTCCAACTGGAGAACTCCTGCAACAGTTAGTCAAATGCTTTATGGTGAAGGTGGCTATAATTTTACTCTGTCACCTCTCAAGTTAATCCATTATCTCAAATAAATCCATTGTTTCATCTATGCAGAAATCTTTTGGGGAATTCCTGGACCATGGAGGAAATTAATGACTAGGTGTGCTGAGTACCCACATGCACTGCACTGGTACCCAGCTACATTACAACTGTAACTACAGGGCAAACCTTCATCCTAAATTATAAATTATAACTTAAATTTCATATCTCTTGCTACATCAGTAGCAAGTTCATAGTGTTCAGCCAGCATCATACAGAACTGTTACATGAACTGGAATTAGTAGATACAGTCACAGCAGGGAGTTCAAAATACTAGTCAGGGGATAAAGGGTTGTATCCTGCTTTTTAGAAAGGCAGATTTGAAAACTGTAGAATTCATACATTGTACAGTCTTCCTCAAAGCCTTTTCTTTGTGGAACATAATTCTTTCCCACTTAGTGAAATTTTAACCAGGGAGGCTTAAAAGATGCGAGCTAGAGTATTATATTACTACCTTTAGTTTTTCTTCCTCTATATATTAATATTTAAAGTGAGTTACCACTTTTCATGCAAGGCAGAGTGGTAATCTTAAAGCTTAGTAGTTGTGTTCACACTCACCTCTGACTGAGACAGAATATTTAGGAATAGCATAGCAGAACTAAAAGAGCTGCAGATGGATGTAATGAGAGGGGAATCTTATTATATGTATACAGATCAAACAATTGTAAATACGTTTGAGTACGTGACTGTTATTGCTTCTGCTCTGGCCTCACTATGGCTGTTTGTGGAGAGGATTACCAGACCACGGCAGCAACTGTGGCTGGAAGAAGTCAGTAGTGGTCAAAGAATAACTGATTAGCCAACCATCAAATTTCTACTTGTAGATATCGGGTCCTTGAAATTTAAAGAGGATCTTTTTGATGAACATTCAGACTGAAAATGTAATTTTGTCTTTAGAACCAAGAAATATTTCACTTTGGTTATGCAATGAAGCTGGGATTTTCTAAGTGTAATTCACATTTGTACAGCAACCCACCACAGCACCTGGTATAATAGTATCAATTCCTTCTTCTCCCTCTTTTTCCCAACCAATGAAATCAGTAAAGTACTGCAAGCGTGAGCAGCTGACAGAATTAGGAAGGCTGAAGTGTGGCCTTTTGGGCTCTCAACAAGATGCAGGAAGACAATGAATAATTCTGCCATTGCTGATTCCTACCTTCCACATGCATATCTGCCGTGCAGTTTGTCATCAAGGCTGAAACCTTCTGTATCCTACCTGCATCACAGTTTTCTTAAAATCATTCATATTTTATTCCCCTTGCTCCCTCCCCTCCAACATACTTGCTAAACATTGATATTCTTTTTTTGATTGAAATGTTGAAATGAATATTTTGGAAGCAAAATCTGAATTTCATATCTATGAAACCATGAGGTAGTTTTAAATGAAGTAGATGTCCATATCCCTGTACTTTTATGAAAAAGAGAGTGTAGAGAAAACAATTTTCACTGTTGACAGAACCTATAGAGATGTAACATTTTTTAAAACAGTGTACTGGGTCTTGCTGGGATGGAGTTAATTTTCTTCACAGAAGCTCATATGGTACTATGTTTAAGATTTCTCACTACAACTGTATTGAAAACACACCAATGTTTCATCTATTGCTGAGCAGTGCTTGCACACCATCAAGACCTTTTCTGTTTCTCACTCTGCCCCCCAGCGAGTAGGCTGGGGATGGGCAAGAATTGGGGAAGGGATACAGTCAGTACAGATGACCCAAATTGATCATTACATGCCATTCCATGCCATATAACATCATGTTCAGCAATAAAACTGCAGAAGTAGTTTTTCAAAGGTAGCTATTGTTTGGAGACTTGCTGGCCACTACTTGGTTTATTGTTCTTTTTTTTCCCTTCACTTATTAAACTGTCTTTACCTTGACCCATGACTTTTTCTTGGTTTTGCTCTTGGATTGTATCCCCCACCCTGCTTGCTTGTGGGTGTTTTGTTGTTGGCTGGGGTCAATCAACCACAAGCAGCTTTTAAAATATGCAAAACATGTACCTAATTTTTATTTTTCCTTTTATTTTAATTTAATTAGTTTCTGCAGCAGAGAAAAACCCTATTTCAAGGAATAAAAAATAAGATGCGATTTTACTGAAGAAATACATGAAATCTGTTGCTAGAACTAGAATTTTCTTGAATAATTTCATTTGAAAAATTAGCACAATCAACATTACAATAATGTTCTGGAAGATAAATATTTTGAAAGATTTAGATTTGATCATCACAAAACCAACATGTTCAGGTCATGAGGTTGTGTGAGAGATTTACTATATAGCAAGGTTTACATAAACAACAGTGTCATGGTTTAACCTCAGCCAGCAAATAAGCACCACACAGCCGCTCGCTCACTCCCCCCCAGTGGGATGGAGGAGAGAATAGGAATGGTAAAAGTGAGAAAACTCATGGGTTGAGATAAAGACAGTTTAATAGGTAAAGCAAAAGCTGCACACGCACGCAAACAAAGCAAAACAAGGAATTCATTCACTACTTCCCATCAGCAGGCAGGTGTTCAGCCATCTCCAGGAAAGCAGGGCTCCATCACACCTAACAGTTACTTGGGAAGACAAACACCATCACTCTGAATGTCCCCCTCTTCCTTCTTCTTCCCCAGCTTTATATACTGAGCATGACGTCATATGGTATGGAATAGCCCTTTGGTCAGCTGGGGTCAGCTGTCCCAGATGTGTCCCCTCCCAGCTTCTTGTGCACGTGGCAGAGCATGGGAAGCTGAAAAGTCCTTGATTTAGTATAAGCACTACTTAGCAATAACAAAAACACCTCTGTATTATCAACACTGTTTCCAGCACAAATCCAAAACATAGCCCCATATTGGGTACTATGAAGAAAATTAACTCTATCCCAGCCAAAACCAGCACAAACAGTTATTTCTCTTCCCCCCCGAAAGATGAAGGGCATGCAACCAATTTTTTTTCCAAAACTTTTCTATAATTCCAATGCTGAAATAACAAAGTATTACATACACCATCCTTACTAATTTTCATGTTAACTGGAATAAGCAAATTAGTTTTTCCAAGTATCTTAAAGCACTTCACCAACAAAAGTGAATGCAGCCTCCAAGAATTAATGTCTACGTGGAAACATTATCATTAATATCCTAATTTTACACAAAGAGTGAAGAGATTCATGCATTGTCTCAAAAGAAACATTAGGAACAGCAATAAATACAACCAGAAGACCATCACTTCAGAGAGCACAGTTCTTCATAATAAGCGCTCAGGAACAGAGCTGAGATAATGCACGAAAAAATTATTTAAAAGTTTATGTGAATAAATAACATTGGTTAACTTTGAGGTTTGCTTTTGAAACTTTCTCTATTCATCCATAATTAAAATAAAGGACAAATTCAAACAGAATCATGTGTAAGATAAATACTCATGAGAATAAATTTTTCTCATAAATTATTTTGGAAACATAATTTATTTCAGAAATTACTTTGGAAGCATTTTCAAAATTCTCTTTATTTTTTTCAGAAGAGGTAAGTCAAACTATTTCATATCATCTGCTACCCAGCAAGTACTTTTCTATGTAAAATTTTGATTATCTAACAAGGAACACTAAGAGGACTCTGATTTTTGTAAACTATCTTTCAAACTCTTTGTGATCTTTAACACAATGTCCAGCCCAAGCGATGTTAGCCTTTCTTAAACTGCTCTATTGACCAGTTCTGGTCAACCTCTTTCACAATTGCTACAGCTATAACCACAATACTACCAAAATCTATGAGAGTTAATTTAAATAAGCAGTATCAAGAAAACTTAAAGAATTTTAGAGATTTAAACAGGAGATTTAAATGCCGTGTAACTGCCACTAGAAGTCACTTGTGGAGTCCATCAGCTCAGTGCTGGCACATTCCGCAGTGGAGAGGAGGGTGGCAGTGTACGGAGCAGTTTCCTGAACCAGGAAAACCTCTGCCAGGGTCACGGAGAGAGCCACCAGGAGCTAGCAGCTGTTGGGAGAGCGGCTGACAAGGCTTGGGCAGGGCCAGGAGCAGCCGGGGCCAACCCCTGCACCCTTGGGAGCACTAGTGAGCAGGCCATGGGACAGCAGCCAGGGCACGGCACGGCAGTTTGCGCAGCAGGGCGTGCAGGGAGGGTGGCCTTCTGAAAGTGGGCTGTTTTCTTCTGGGAGCCAAATGGAGGTAGCCTCCTGCTGAAACAAAATGGTGTCCACCCACTACAACTGCATAGCTGTGGCTGAAACCCAGGCAGAAGTGATGAAGCCTCCCTAGGTGGACATCTACATCCAGACTGACCTCCCAAGAACTGAAAGAGCTTCCCAGACACAAAGTTGCATGGAACTCCAGAACCTGAAAGTCCCCCTAGGGTCCAAAGACAGAGGGGGATGGCATGGGTGCAAGTGTGCCCAGCTGGAGGAACTCTTCAGACAAGTAGCCACGTAAGAAAAATAACCCCCATTTTTAAAAAGGGAAAAAAGGAAGACTCGGGGAACTACAGGCTGGTCAGTGTCACCTCTGTGCCTGGCAAGATCACGGAGCAGATCCTTCTGGAACTATGCTAAGACACATGGAAAACAGAGAGCTGATTGGTGAAAGCTAACATGGCTTCACTAAGGGCAAATCGTGCCTGACAAATTAAGTGGCTTTCTACAATGGGGTTACAGCATTGGTGGATAAGGCAAGAGCGACTGCCATTGTCTACCTGCACTTGTGCAAAGCATTTGATACTGTCCTGCACAACATCCTTGTCTCTAAAATGGAGACATGGATTTGACAAGTGGAACACTCGGTGCATAAAGAATTGGCTGGATGGTTGGCTCAAGCAGTTGTGGTCAACAGCTCAGTGTCTAGGTGGAGACCAGTGACGAGTGGCATCCCTCAGGGGTCTGTATTGGTACCAGTATTATTTAGCATCTTTGTCAGGGACACGGACAGTGGGATTGAGTGCACCTTCAGCAAGTTTGTGGAAGACACCAAGCTGAGTGGTGTGGTTCATGGGCAGGGACTCTTTATCAGGGAGTGTAGTGATAGGACAAGGGCTAACAGTTTTAAACTGAAAGAGGGTAGATTTAGATGAGATATTAGGAAGAAATCCTTTACTGTGAGAGAGGGTGGTGAGACACTGGGACAGGTTGCCCAGAGAAGTTGTGGATGCCCCCTCCATGGAAGTGTTCAAGGCCAGGTTGGATGGGGCTTTGAACAGCCTGGCCTAGTGGAAGGTACCCCTGCTCATAGTAGGCGGGTTGGAACTAGGTGTTCTTGAAGGTTCCTTTCAACCCAAACCATTCTATGATTCTAATATTTCCTAAACTAGAAGTAGGCTTTTAAGGCTGATTACCTTTCTTCTTAGCAGTAAGTTTAGGACATCCTGCCCTGCAAATTACATGAACAAAGAGACAGTATGAGCAATGAAGCATGCAAAACAAATGTCCACAACAATAATTCACACCTTGTGTGGAGTAAAATATAAATGCACAAGTAACTTGGTTCACAATCAAGGTCTGAACAGAATGAAGATAGAAAATATTTCAAAATATTATTTTAATTTTACATTTATTTTAGTAATTGATCCTAAAACACGCATTTCTCACTTTTTTTTTCTGGGAACAATGACTTCTTTTAGTCCTTTGCCCTTAGTTGGTTTTTTTTGTCTTTGATTTCTATGTCAGAAAGTTGAGGGGACGGACACGATGATTAATATAAGCTAGATTCTAGTTGCTTCTGCCTGGTTATATAATTATTTTCAGGAATATACAGGTAATTATTTTCTTTTACTTGTTAAGTTCAAAGTCAATAATAGGTTAAATTGCTTCTGACTGCTGTATGGATTTAATTTATCTGAAATTGCTCCATGCCTGCAAATGATTAAGTCTGTGTTTCTCTCTTTGTATAAAAAATTCACTGATACTTGTATAAGGACTGCAGTATGAAAATATTTTTTTCTATGTATCTAAGAATTGGCTATCATATCAGGTAAAAATCTCAAAAATGAAGTCTTCTACCTGAAGTGATAATACATACATTGTATAAAATTATTTATCAAATGTAAAGTAGGTTTTTATTAATGTTTAGCAGAACTGACTCATGAAAATTGATTTTTCAAAGTATTAAAATGTTATACAGCATAGTTAATGTTAATTGAACAGCTACAACTCCTTTGTTATGTAATTTAATTTCAGAGATTGTGCCAGGATCACATGTGCTAAAGTAAAAGATCTTTACTGTTTCAACTAAAAAAGCTAAGCTTTGCAGCTAGAAGCCCTAACACAATTACATTATTTAGAGATAAAAAAGGAAGGAAACAGTCACTTGGGTTACAGTTCTGTGATACAGATAACTCCTACAGATATTGTTTGTCTGCTCTGAAATATAAAGTAATAAATACTTGAGATAATTGGATAGTTAAAGTGACCACACGAACAGTCTCTTAGGAAACACATTCTTCTCCAGCATATTTAAACACTGATACATTCCAAAGGCAGAAAATTAACTCTTCAGATCCCTTTAAAATAGTGAATGCAAATATTATTCCCCTAAATGTGATAAAACAGTTTACAATAGTATCCAGAGGTACTGTTGAGCTACACTAGTGTTTTATACCAACATATATGACCCTAAATCCCTACATAAACACAAAAGTACAAACATATTTATTTACAATATTTCTAAACTCCTGAAAGTTTCTTTGATTTCAGTAGATCTGTAGATGTTGAAAAAACCGAAAACTGAATCACTACAATTTTTGTGCATAGATGTGTAACCTAACTGTAGGCACAAAGATTTAGTGTTAACTTAGATGTTTAATTAGAGGCACATACATGTCTCAGCAGAACCTTTCACAAAAATGAATTAATGTTAGAAGATTATGAGGGACTGAATTAATTATTCAAAGTTGTGTTCTTTTCTAGTTATCTTTTAAAAAAGTCAATTAGTATCTGTCTACAGAGACATTCAGCTAAGGTCATTGTTGTAAACAAATCTCATCTTTTCCTTTTCATTCACCAAGCTGCTCAGACATATGGAAGCTTAGAAAACATGCTAGTATAGCACATAAAACAAACAAGTAAACAGTAAGTCCTACAGGACTTAGTAGTTCAGGCCCAAAAATACACTGATAATACTCTGTGATTCCTTGACATGAATTACCTAACAGTTTGCCAGCAATAGGCAGAGGTCTATTGATTTTAATTTGCCAGAACCAGGCCTTAAAAAAGCTCTGTCTTTCTACATCCACCCAGGTATATAATCATAAAGAAAAAAAAACCCAACAAAAACCCCAAAAAACAAATCAAACCAAACCCAACAAAAAAAAAAACCTTGATTTGCTGTCAGAGCTCAAACAACCTAATGGAAAATGAAAATGTAATAACAACAACAACAACAAACAAATAACTAAGCATTTGCTATCAATATACTGTTGTGCAGAATTATAGGAAACAGTTACAGGAATTCCAAACACAGTCAAATATTTAAATGATGGAAAACATAATATCACTTTGATTTTGTTGGTGCCACTTATGGACACACCCATCTCAAAAAATTTAGACACTTAAGGATATCTGCTAGGAACTTATGGATTCTTAGGTATTAGATCCTTAGACCTTGTTTGAAAATCATTTCAAACTGCAGGCAGTTTAGAGATGAGCTGGCAATGTGTACTTGCAGCCCAGATAGCTAATAGTGTCTTGGGCTACATAGAATCATAGAATGATAGAATAATTTCTGTTGGAAAAGACCTTTAAGATCATCAAGTCCAACCGTTAACCTAACAAACACAGCCAAGTCCACCACTAAACCATGTCCCTAAGCACCACAGGTCTTTCAAATACCTCCAGGGATGGTGACTCAACCACTTCCCTGGGCAGCCTGTTCCAATGCTTGATAACCCTTTTGGTGAAGAAATTTTTCCTAATATCCAATCTAAACCTCCCCTGCTGCAACTTTAGGCCGTGTCCTCTTGTCCTATCACTTGCTACTTGGGACAAGATACCAACCCCCACCTTTCTACAACCTCCTTTCAGGCAGCTGGGGGGAACGATAAGGTCTCCCCTGAGCCTCCTTTCCTCCAGGCTAAACAACCCCAGTTCCCTCAGCCACTCCTCATAAGACTTGTATTCTAGACCTTTCACCAGATTTGTTGCCCTTCTTTGGACGCACTCCAGCACCTCAATGTCTCTCTTGTAGTGAGGGGCCCAAAATTGAACACAGTACTCGAGGTGCGACCTTACCAGTGCTGAGTACAGGGGGACAATCACTTCCCTAGTCCTGCTGGCCACACTGTTCCTGATACAAGCCAGGATGCTATCGGCCTTCTTGACCACCTGGGCACACTGCTGGCTCATATTCAGCCAGCTATCGACCAACACTCCCAGGCCCTTCTCTGCTGGTCAGCTTTCCAGCCACTGTTCCCCAAGCCTATAGCGTTGCATGGGGTTGTTGTGACCCAAGTGCAGGACCCAACACTTAGCCTTGTTGAACCTCACACAATTGGCCTCAGCCCATTGATCCAACCTGTCCAGATCCCTCTTAGAACCTTCCTACCCTCAAGGAGATGAACACTCCCGCCCAACTTGGCGGAAGAATGTCTGCAAACTTACTGAGGGTGCACTCGATCCCCTCATCCAGATCATTGATAAAGATATTGAATGAAAGTGGCATAAAAAAACATGTGGCCAGCAGGCCAAGGGAGGTGATTATCCTCCTCTACTCCACTCTTGTGAGACCCCACCTGGAGTACTGCATCCAGCTCTGGGACGCCCAGCACAAGAAAGACATGTTGGCTGGCTCCAGAAGAGGGCCATGAAAATGATCACAGGGATGGAACACCTCTCCTATGAAGAAAGGCTGAGAGAGTTGGGGTTGTTCAGCATGGCAAAGAGAAGGCTCCAGGCAGACCTTATTGCAGCCTTTCAATACATAAAAGGGGCTTGTAAGAAAGACTCTTAGAAAGAAAGGCTCTTCACCATGGCCTGTAGTGACAGGATAAAGGGCAACAGTTTTAAACTGAAAAATGGTAGATTTAGATTGGATATAAGAAAGGACTTTTTTACAATGAGGGTGGTGAGACACCGGAACAGGTTGCCCAGAGAAGTTGTGGATGCCCAATAATTGGAAATGTTCAAGGTTAGGCTGGACGGAGCTTTGAGCAACCTGATCTAGTGGAAGATGTCCCTGCCCGTTGCAGGTGGGTTGGACTAGATGATCTTTGAAGGTCCCATCCAACCCAAATCATTCTACGATTCTATGACTCTTTAGGCTCCCTAGGTCTCCTATGTAGGTTGCCCTTTGTGTTTCTGTGTGTTTGTATAGCAGAGATAGTATTGTTTTACAGAAATGTTGTGAAGATAAGCACACTGAAACGTCAAAGCATCCTGAAGATTTCTTATGCATAGCCAAGAGAAACAAGATGAAAATAAAGATTTGCAGAACCAAGCCTTAATTTTGAAAGAGGTATGACTTCTCTTTGTACGATCCTTTCTTAGAAAGTAGGAGAAAGAGAAAAAATAGTGCCTAACAAAATGAA
Source organism: Mycteria americana (assembly GCF_035582795.1). Classification (NCBI taxonomy): domain Eukaryota; kingdom Metazoa; phylum Chordata; class Aves; order Ciconiiformes; family Ciconiidae; genus Mycteria; species Mycteria americana. The sequence goes on along the minus strand of NC_134368.1, from coordinate 24,405,773 downwards.
TAGGTCATATATTTTTTTTCCTATCACTAGCAGTAGCTTCTTGTTTAAGGTAGCCAATCTAACCATATTAAGGATAGTAAAAAGACAGCAGAATAAATTCATTTTCATACCATAGGGCAAAAAATTTCAACATATATACTGTTTTGGCAACACTGACAGCATTTTTTGCTCCAATAAGAAAGGATGTGTGACCTTGTAACAATTATTTCCTTCATTGTCAGAGCTTGAAACTGTGCATGAGGTATTTCTTTAGTAATTCTGTTTGATCACAGCTAAAATAACAGCCAAGCACTATTTTGTTAGTGTAGAATGCAGCAGGAGAGTTGAAGGACAGAAAAGAAAGAACTAGATGTTCTGTAAGTATTCTAGTTATAATTCATTCCAGTATAATTGCAGCTATAATTTAGAAAATTATGTATTGTTCTCAATTATTTGAAAGTTATTTGAAATATTATGGTTATTCAGTTGTGAACAGACAAAAAAGCCCGCAGACTATGAGCAAACTGGTAGCTCTGACCAGTGTTTTAGAGGTCATAGAATTTCATCAGTGAAAGAATTACAAATAGCTCTTTTAGGAGTGACTACAATTTACAAGGTACAATGATCATATTCTTATGAGTTCTGTAAAGTTTTAAAGAATACGTAGTACACGCTAAATCCCCAAATATGGCTTGGTTGTCTTGCTAGTGCTGATCTGGATATGTACCACTTTAGAAAGAATGTACATGTTACCACAGTACTGCCTGGCAATGAATAAGTATGTAAGTTATCTCAGGCATTGATACCTAACTAATACTGGCACATTAGATATCAGCAAGAATAAAAGTAAATGAGCCTGCACGAAGAGCTGTGTATCTGAGATTAGATTCTACTTGCAGTTAACAGAGGTTGTTTAGATCTAGTTTGGGTTGATCTACATGGCACTACATTACTATAATTGTTGCCAGGTAAATTCTAAATGAGAAACTGACTACAATGTGTTATTTGTGTTTCCTCAATGGAGTGTGTTTCGGTCTATGAGCAATATCTTGACCATAAAGAAGCAAGTTGAGAGGTAGAGCAGCTAACATTTCAAGGGCTATCACAGCAGCATATGGGAAGAGAAACAGGGTCATAATACGTTAAGTAGAATCACGCTGAGCAATATTCCCACCTAGATTGAAAAACTTCCAGAAGTCCTCTTTTCCTACTCCTTTAATGTGTTTGGCATGCAATGAACCCATGCCAAACTTCAAAATGTGTTCCACTTGACCTCTGATTATTCAGTTGCTGCCTAGGCAGTGAAGAAAGCTTTCCTCCTTTGTTTTTTGAAAGTGAGGTGTGAAAACATGAAGAACTACCATTCAATTAAATTTCAAAGCCTACATTTTAAAAAAGGCATAAGGAAAATGAATCAAGACCTTTGAAGCATATAAGTCCAAATATTTGACACTAGAAGAAAGGAATAAAAACCCCTTATAATTAAATTAGTTTTACACAAAAGCCAATCTTCAATAATAATGAATGGATCCAACACACAAATACAAAAGGACAGAAGAAATAATTAACTGTAATATAACATGATGAATGACAGCCCTCAAGCGGTAAAAGTGTGTACAAAATCAACTACTAATTGTAAATGGATGGACCCTAACTACAGAGGTTTCTGGTTCATCTTCAGTTACAATATTTATCCCTTGTGTCACAGATAAGGAAAAAAAAAAAAGAAATATGACCTGGTACCTTTATAACCATCCTCATATATTTTTGTCACTATATATTTTATTTTTTATGTTAACTGGATAGTATATTTTAATATTCTAATGCATTTATCTGTGAGTTAGCAATTTTTATCTTAAAATTTGGATCAGCCAAACCTTAGACTCTTAGAGATACAGAGAAAACAAAGTACTGTTGTTTGACAGAGTCTGTTTTCAAAGAAATAACTTGGAGATTCTAGAAGTGAGTAGAAATAGGTAGGCACGTACAATAGAAAGGGCCACCACCCATGATAATGACACAGTCCCCCAAAAAAGCATTGTCTATGCATGTATGATAATAGCTATAGATTTTCCTTTCTATGTTCTTTCTAATTCCATTCTCATGTATTTTGAGGAGATTTTTTGGGTTTAATTTCATTTTCTTATTTTTAACTTTTAAAATTCGAATTAATTTCCAGCAGAATTTTCATCTTGACTAGTGGAACAATGATAATTCAGGGAATTAGAAAAAAAAAACAAGTATGGCTTGGTTCTATAAAGTTTCTAAAACCCAAGCCAGTTTTTCCTGGCTTCCTTCATTGAATACATTATTATTTTTTCATGTAAGCACATGTAGCTTGTTTAATCATTTTTTGGTTTTTTCTCTATTTTCATTATTTTATTATGATAACGATACTTCTGCTTCTGAAACCATATGAATAAGTATACTGTTTGTTTTCTTACATTCACCAGTTTATCTTGGTATTAATTGAATGACAAAATCTAAGAAACACAGAATAGTTGAGGTAGAAAGGACGTCTTGAGGTCATCTTGTCTTCCCCCTGTTCATGCTGGGTCACCTAAAGCAGGCTTCCCAGGACCCTAAATATGTATACATGCCACAAAAAAATTGCTACTGTGCTCTAGAACCTCAAGAGCTTAGGCAGGGAGAGAATCCCAGAACAAGCAGGCCACATCTATATGAATAAATCAAAGAGTGACTAAGATATTTGATATTGCTATATTATCATGCCAAGGAACACTCTTGGTCACTCTTTAGAAACTTCTGTAGCATGATTTTGGCCAGTTTCAATTTGCACTCATCCTGTTCAGTTCTTCAGCATGGGGTACTAGAAAAAACAGTCCAGGGTCAACCTCCCTGGTCAATAGCTGAGTTGTGTGTAACCACCATATTTTGGAGTTTAAGACAGGGTATTAGCATGCAACATGTTGTCTGAGGCCAGTAGGCCTCAGTCTGAGGAAGCATCTACATTTCACGGAATCATAGAATGGTTGAGGTTGGAAGGGACCTCTGGAGGTCATCTGGTCCAACTCCCCTGCTCAAGTAGGGCCACCTAGAGAAGCCAGTTGCTCAGGACCATGCCCACATAGCTTTTGAATATCTCCAAGGAGGGAGACTCCACAACCAAACTGGGCAACCTGTGCCAGTGCTGTCACCCTCACAGTAAAGAAGTGTTTCCTGATGTTCAGACAGAATCTCCTGTGTTTCGGTTTGTGCCTATTACCTCTTGTCCTGTCACTGGGCACCACTGAAAAGAGCCTGTCTCTGTCTTCATTGCACCCTCCCATCAGGGATTTGTCCACATTGTTAAGAACCTGCACAAGCCATCTTTTCTCTAGGCTGAACAGTCTCACCTCAACCTTTCCTCACAGTAGAGTTGTCCTTCCCTTCGTTATCTTTGTGGACATGTGCTGGACTCTCTCCAGTATGGCCATGTCTCTCTTGTACTGGGGAGCCCAGAACTGGACACAGCACTCCAGGTGTTGTGGCCTTACTAATGCTGCGTAAGAGGGGAAGGATCACCTCCTTCAACCTGCTGGCAGCAATCCTCTTGATGCAGCCCAGGAAACAATTAGCCACCTTTGCAGCAAGGGCACATTACTGACTCATGTTCAACTGGGTGGTCACCAGAATACCCAGGTCCTTTTCTGCAAATTTTCCATATTTCAATCCACCTCAAGCCATCTGGACACAGTCCTGGGCAGCCTGATCTAGGTGGCTGTGCTTGAGCAGCGGGGTTGCACCTGATGAACTTGGAGCAAACCAACCCCTGGGAGCCCAACATCATTGCCCTGGGGTGACCCCTGGGGAGGTGGAAAGCACGGTCTCCAAGTGGTGAGCCCTCTGCACAGGGAACAAGCACCATGAGTGTGGAGCAGGACTCTGGGTGCTCTTGTTGCTGCAGCGGTGGGAGGCTTGGGCATGAGCCAATGCAGAGCAACAGCTTGAGAGCTGGAGGCACAACTAGGGCAGGCACAAGAGGGAGGAGTGTCTTGCAGCAACAGGCACCTCCCCTCAACCTGCACCCCTCATCACCCTTTGCAAAAGTCTCTTTTGAAACAGTGGTCTCTCACCAGCACAGCAAGAACAGAGACCCTGCCATGGAGAGGGCTCATCCCGCCATTACCCCCCCCCATCAACGTCACGAAGGCACCAAGAGCACCGTCATGTCTACAAGCACAAAAGCCAGCACCAAGGTAGCAAATCCATCTCAGAGGATGGCAGAGCAGGAGTAAATCATCCACAGGCCACGGCATGTTCTCTCACACATGCACACCTTGAATTCCTTTGGGTAGCCTGCCTACAGTCACAGGCAAGTAGAGCAAAGGTGTGTTCCCTCCACCTGGGACCTCAGTTCTCCTCCACATTGACAAGAGAAACTTAACACAGAAAGGGACTTCAGGGCATGATCCCACTTACTGACATCCCCTCTTTTTGCCTCCACAAGGCTTTGGACAGGACGCACATCAGTTGTATGGTTCTGCACATGCTGGACTGACAGAAATATGGCCCCTATGTCAGTGTTGGCACATAGGCAGCAAGGCTAAAGTAAGCTTTTGAGGTGTCTCAGTCTCAAGGTATGCACTCATGCCGTACATGCCACATTTCTGGGAGGCACAATCTGCAGCGGAGCACTCTAGTGTGGTGTACAGGGGTGTCCCCTGAACCAGGGAAACCTCAGTGGAGTGGAGGGATGCAGGCCCTGGCAAGGCTTCTCCAGCCCCCTCGCTTGCCCTTGCAGGGGGCAAGTTGGTAGCCGGAGACAGGAGCCACAGGATCTTTTCCACTTGCACCAGGAACACAATTTGCATTTGGCTTGATCATCAGGTTTTGCAGGGCTTAGATCTGCTCTGGCAGAAGAAATCCAAGAGGAGAAGAGGGAAGGAGGAGGCTTGCAAGGGTCAAAAGGAGCAAACCCCTCATGGATGCAGGAGCACAGCTTGCTCTGGTTTGTCTCTGCCCAAGGGCTCATAGCTGTTCTTTTCAAGACAACTCCGAGTCAGACCACCTGGCCCAGAAAACTTTGCACGTCTCTACATAAGTCAGGGACATTCACCTACAGTCCTCATTTTCATTTTAATTACCGATTTGGAGGGTGTCTGCCCACTTTGCCAAGACAGACCCTGGGAGCTCGCTCCTGCCGGGTGGGTTTGTACTTGATGTGATGCCCAGGACCCGCTGAGCCAGGCGGTGGGAACGAAGACTGGGGCTTGCCAGGTGGGTGATGCTGCTCTAGTGGCTGTGACATCACAGGGGACAAGTCACAATGGGAGCTGTCCCCAGGGACATCACCGGGCAGCCCCACTGCTGTTTGACTTTGGGCAATCGGTGACTGCAGCATGCAGGGGGGGAAGGCTGGGCTGGACAGGGGATGGGGCAGATGGCCAGGGGGTTTCTAACCCAGAGCGAGAGCCGAGCCCCTCAGGGCAGGGCACAGTACTGCCCTCGGGCCTGGGGGCAGAGGTGCTCGGGGCTCCCAGTGGGCAGGTGCCCAGAGAAGCTTTGGGGATGTGCCGGGTGCCCACAGCTCCATGGGACGCTGTTGTGTGGCAGGAAAGGGGCCTCAGGAGACTCTGCTCAGGTGTCCTTTGCCCTTTCATGGGGCACAGCCCAACCAGGGGCTGGCCATCAGGGCAAGCTGGGCAGGATGGGCCCCATGCTGTCTCCAGCCAGGGCCTTCGGCCCCTTCAAGCCTGTCAACACCAGTGCCCAAACGCTTTCCTGGGACAGCCCATGTCTCCCATCCATGCAGTGCTCACAAACCCTGCCCTTGCTCTCTCCCCCCCTCTCTGACTGGCCTCCCACTCCATGTGGCTTCTGCCCTGCTCCCCCAGCCCCATGGTCCCTCCCACCCAGCCCTGCTGAGCCCCCTTTTCTCCCACCTCTTCCAGGCCATGGTTGCGGCAATCATCCTTGTTGTGTCTGTGCTGGCATTTTGCTTTGGTTAAGTGGCAAGTTTCAGGTAAAAGAGAAAGCAAATATACGACACATGAGCATTATCAATAAAAACAAATAAAAATTCTTGTATATGCCAATCTCCCAAACATTTACTTTCTCCTCTTTTCAAGTCTGTATTGTTATATTCATATTCAATGTCTCTGCCACTACTTGTTCTGTGGAGAAAAAAAATGTTTTTATTTGTTTATTTCTCTGCATTTATGTAAAGAGAAGTTATGTAGTGGACAAGTCTGAGGACAAGACGTTTCTCAGAACTGCTGAAGTTTATCTAGTCTTCAGTGGAGTGACTCTCTATAATAACATCAGAGCCTTTTGTTTTAAAACACTTAGAAAGGAGTTGCACAGATTTTTCCATAATAATAATTTATTAAAAACATCATCAATAAATTAACAAACCGATAAATGTTTTAGATGTAGTTGTTAAAGGGAAGCTGAATTTAGTGGGCTTCAGGGTCGAAGGGTCTGCTAGAGCCAGGACACCATGTTCAGTCAATAGTGAGGTGGAGCCTGTATCCCCAAAACGCACTCACTGTGTACATGCTGTCAATCACCAGCATTTCAACATAAACACAAGAACAGTGCCTTTTCAGGCACCTCCTACGCACAAATGGCACTCACACAAACATGGGCAATGCAAATGGCCCATTCCTATGCTTCCTTGCTGGCTAATGAGGCTCGAAGCCTGCTAGCAGATCTCGCTTTACTCCAATACACAAACACAAATATGTGTCTCCAGTAGCTGGTCCAAGTGTATTGGTCACTCTAGTAGCTGATTCTTGGCTCTCTGGTCTCTGCAATATCTGTCCTCCAGAACTGTGGTGTCTATGGTAGCTGGCTCCTAGACCTTTTATCTTATTCTCAAGGTGCTTCAGCTTGAAGTTCACCAGTGCCACACACACCTAGAACAGAGGTCACCCTCAGCCCCAGAAACAGTTCAGAATAGAGTTTAATGAGAAGGTAAGTCAGTGGCAATGAAGCACAAGACTTGTGCAGATAAACATACTGTCTTGTTTACATATGTTCACAGAGAATGTCACTATATAGCAATGTCCACCTCTGTAAGTTCACGTAGTCACTGCTGTCATAAATTCCCCATTGAGTTATCATCAAATGTCATTTTAAAGTCACACACCTCACTGAAATGTTTTATTTTTATAATTAGCTTGTAGAATTCCTTGGTGTAGCTTACAGATTCTTTATTTGCCAAATTCCATCATGGAACCACGAATCTTAGGTCAGCTCACTTCTCCTTCAGAAAAAAGGAACTGTACTCATCCTCCAGTTGCTAGCAAGATGTAATTTAAGTATATCTTTTTAGAGAGAGTGAGTCTAACCTGACAGACCTGAGTGTTCAAGAAGCCTCTTGATTTCTTCCTCTATTACATAAGTTGGGGTTTTTTACAAAGTATATTTTTATTTACTTAACAAATAAGATATAAACTCAAAGTATACTCACGTACTTCTACAATATAATTCTGCTCCTGATTGTGGTATTTTGTAGCAAAGGCTCTTGGTTTTCTCTATTATCTCTCCATAAGGTATAATTCCAGAAGGATTTTATCTGAGAGATGTTAGCTTCAGTTTTATCCACTAAATTTTACCACATTGTCATGGTTTAACCCCAGCCAGCAACTAAGCACCACACAGCCGCTCGCTCACTCCCCCCCAGTGGGATGGAGGAGAGAATCAGAAGAGTAAAAGTGAGAAAACTCATGGGTTGAGATAAAGACAGTTTAATAGGTAAAGCAAAAGCTGCACACGCACGCAAACAAAGCAAAACAAGGAATTCATTCACTACTTCCCATCAGCAGGCAGGTGTTCAGCCATCTCCAGGAAAGCAGGGCTCCATCACACCTAAGGGTTACTTGGGAAGATAAATGCCATCACTCCAAATGTCTGCCTCTTCCTTCTTCTTCCCCAGCTTTATATACTGAGCATGACATCATATGGTATGGAATAGCCCTTTGGTCAGTTGGGGTCAGCTGTCCCAGATGTGTCCCCTCCCAGCTTCTTGTGCACCTGGCAGAGCATGGGAAGCTGAAAAGTCCTTGATTTAGTATAAGCACTACTTAGTAACAACTAAAACAATCCTCTGTTATCAACACTGTTTCCAGCACAAATCCAAAACATAGCCCCATACTGGGTACTAGGAAGAAAATTAACTCTATCTCAGCCAAAACCAGCACACACATTTAACATCACTTAGCAGTTGATTCACTATCACCTAATAAACTCTTATTTATGCATATTAGTCCCTGTGACTAACAACACCCCCCCCAAAAAAACTAAAACATTTATTCATTATTAAAACAAAGTACTCAGATTAACGCTGTTTAGGTGCTTTTTCTGAATCTTTGTATCTCCAAAGTTGTAATAATACTCAGGTAAATCTATTAATCTTCACATGGTCTTACATATCTAGTTTTGTCTGTTTAGGTTTTTGAATGTCTTGAAAATTAGTCTCTTTTACCTTCAACTCAGCCTTCAGAGGAAAAAAAAAAGAAAAATAAAATGTTATAATCTTAGAATTTGTGACTAAGTCAGAGTATTTACTCCCACTTTGCATGCTTCTATGTATTTTTATATTCGTATAGGTTTTAGCAGGGATAGAATTATTTTTCTTCATAGTAGCTTGTGTGGTACTATGTTTTGGATCTGTGATGAAAACAGTATAGCTAACACACCAATGTTTTAGGAATTGCTGAAGCGTGCTTACACAGTGTCAAGGCCCTTTCTACTTCTCACACTGCTCCACCAGTGAGTAGGCTGTAGGTGGGCAAGAAGCTGCAAGGGGACACAGCTGGGACAGCTGACCCCAACTGACCAAAGGGATATTACATAACATATGACATCATGCTCAGTAATAAAAGCTAGGGAAAGAAGGAGAAGGGGAGAGGGAGTTATGGTGCCTGCCTTCTCAAGTAACTGTTATGTGTGATGAAGCCCTGCTTTCCTGGGGATGGCTGAACGTCTATCTGTGTGCTGACGGGAAGTCATGAGTGAATTCCTTCTTTTGCTTTGCTTGCACAGACAGCTTTTGCTTTACCTATTAAACTGTCTTTATCTCAATCCATGAGTCTTCTCACTTTTACCCTTCTGATTTTCTCCCCCATCCTGCTGTGGAGGAGTCAGCAAGCAGCTGTGTGATACTTAGCTGCTATCCAGGGTTAAACCACAATGTTTGTTATTCCTCTCTCTTCATGCCATGTCTTGATATTTTCAGCATTTTTTTCACTTCTGACTATCACAAAATCATAGAATAGTTTGGGTTGGAAGAGACCTTTAAAGGTCATCTAGTCCAACCCCCCTGCATTAAGCAGGGACATCTTTCACTAGATCAGGTTGCTCAGAGCCCTATCCAACCTGACCTTGAATGTTTCCAGTGATGGGGCATCTACCACCTCTCTGGGCAACCTGGTCCACTGTTTCACCACCCTCATCATAAAAAATTTCTTCCTTATATCTAGTCTGAATCTACCGTCCTTTAGTTTAAAACCATTACCCCTTGTCCTATTGCAACAGGCCCTACTAAAAAGTTTTTCCCCATATCTCTTATAAGCCCTCTTTAAGTACTGAAAGGTTGCAGTAAGGTCTCCCTGGAGCCTTCTCTTCTCCAGGCTGAACAACCCCAACTCTCTCAGCCTTTCTTCATAGGAGAGGTGTTCCATCACTCTGATCATTTTTGTGGCCCTCCTCTGGACCTGCTCCAACAGGTCCATGTCTTTCCTGTGCTGAAGACTCCAGAGCTGCATGCAGTACTCCAGGTGAGGTCTCACCAGAGTGGAGTAGAGGAGCAGAATCACCTCCCTTGACCTGATAGCCACTCTCCTTTTCATGCAGCCCAGGATACAGTTGGCCTTCTGGACTGTGAGTGCACATTGTTGGCTCATATCCAGCTTTTCATCCAACAGTACCCCCAAGTCCTTCTCCACAGGGCTGCTCTCAATCCCTTCATCCCCCAGCCTATATTAATACTCGGGGTTGCCCCAACCCAGATGCAGGACCCTGCACTTGGCCTTGTTGAACCTCATGAGGTTCACATGTGCCCACTTCTCGAGCTTGTCCCCGTCCCTCAGGTGCGTCAACTGCACCACTTAGCTTGGTGTCGTCTGCAAACTTGCTGAGGGTGCTCTCGATCCCACTTTCTATGTCATTGATGAAGATATCTCAACTACTGACTATCTCAACTACCAACCCCTTTTAATATAATCTTGCATTTTCACTTCAGTCTTTTGTGATTTATATTGGGTATGTCATGAGACTGATTTTTCATTAATCATTCCTCTTCCTTTACTTATGTAGTTATTTTACTGCTTTCCTTTTTATCATGTTCGTGATTGTTTCCTGTACTTTGATTGTTCCTTACAGTTTTTGTGTTTGACATTTACCTAACCATATAGCAAAGTTCAAAACATTTAATTTTAAGTTTTATCTGTTATTTCACTGTATTCTGACTGAAACATTCTGTGGTATTTCTGTGGCTCTGTTGCTCTATTTGGTTCCCTATGATTAATCTATCTCTAACAACAGAGCAATTGAAGTCATAAGCCAAGCTCCTCTTAGACTTCTGGTTTGTAAGTTATGCATTGTTGAACCATTACTAATTCCAATTTCTAGGTGTATTTGTTTTTTATATATTTTCTATTTTTTCCACAAAGCTGCAGAATTCCAGGATTTTTTTTTATATATGATAATTTGGAAAACATTACGTATATATGAGATTCAGAGAAGAGAGAATTTGTTTTGGTTCTGCCTATGCTACTTTTTTAGCAAGAGCATATATGTTAATAAGTAGGATGGTGTGTTTTTTACTCTTCTTCTAGATAGAAATTTTATAAATCTAAAATTATTTTTCTACTATGCCTTATTGTAATACTGTTTCATCAGAAGAGAAATGCATTTTTTATTTAGCAAGCTACCATTTTAGTAATACTTGAGAAAAAGTAATTCAAAAACTATGTAGCAGATTCATAAGTAATTTTTCTTTAAATGTAAAAAGCATCAAGCTATAATTAGCATTTATTTTTAAGGTAAAAGAATCAAGCAGAAGAAGGCACTGTATAGCATGATATAAGAGGTTTTGACCAAGCATAATGGCGTGACTAAGCAAAGGAAAAATTAATGTTAACATTAAAAGATTGAAGACTATTTTCCCTTTATGAGAACCAAATATTCCAAACTGACAATGATATAAAATTCTAGGCATATCAATGTGGTCATATAAAATATAGTTTCACCAAGGTTGAGTGGGAATATACACGATACAGAAAAGTAACATCATCAGGATAATAATTCCTATTTTATAACTATCCCTTTTTGTAAGGAAAGCAATCAGAAAAGTATACAATATAGGATAGTTCCAGCTTGGGTTTGATTGGTTGGTTGGTTGGTTGGTTTTTTAACACAAATGCAAAAACAAGATATCAGATACAGAAACAAGTCAAATACAGCAGAACAGTCTGGATAATGAAGAGCATTAGTTACAGGAATTGCAAGCATTGTAAAGGCAAGAAGGTAGTCAGGAACAGTCATCGTGGATGTACAAAAAGCCCATTACATCTGACCATCTTAAGGCCTTCTGTGATGATGGTGGTGGTGGTGTAGTCTTCATTGCTTGTGTTTTTTCAAGATTTGGCTAGTTAAAACCATGGCTTAACTAATTTAGTCCTCATCACAGTTGTGCTTTAATCAGAAAGTTGGTCTAGTTGAATGGAAGGGACCTTTACAATTCCTAATTTCTATGATTCTGTGACTATTAATATTGATCTATTTTGATGACTAAAATTTGTACTACTTATATAATTGATAATATATTATTTTTAGGTAGATAATACCTTCTGGTTCAGCTTTCTGCAAATTGTTCAGGTACTAACTGTAACACAGGTACTGAACTGCTTTATTATTATTTTATTCTTATCTTCTATATCTTAATAGTGTCTGCAAGCAGATTAATGACTGGATTCAGTTGAAATTATTCAGTTTCTTAATCATCTTAGCTTAATTTCAGTCAGTTCCACAGGAAAAAAAAATGCTCTTATCATCCACAAAATAATTCTTACCATTTTTTTTAATGTGTTGGAGTGTATGAATTCCAAGTGTTCTTAAATGTTGTAAATTTTGCTTCCTAGCCGATAGCATTGTGTCTCTTTTAGCTATTAATTTGGTATGTGAAACTATCGCATCATGATTCTCCACTAGTATTCTGTCTATCAGAGGGAACTTGTACTGCTCATGGTGTTTGGTATTATAACCTGCTTGGCCTCTTGAGAGATTCACTGATTCATTTTCTTTTCCCAGCCCGTTCTCAGATTGTCAGTATTGTTTCTTAATCTAGTTCATATGGACAGTAAAAGTCTCTGTGGTTTAGCTTACTCACACAAAGATATGTGTAGCCAGCCACATAGGAATCCAAGGAGAATTATCTGCTCATAGCTATAAATCCTCAAATGTAACCTGATATAATGGAGACACTGAAACAACCTTTATCTACCTTATTGCTTTATAGCCATTGACACTGGAGTTCCTTTTGTCTTTCCATATCTAAAACAGTGACTCCATATCTAAGAAAGAGGATTTAAAAATGTGTTTTCACCACAAGCAGCAATTCAAATCACCCATTACATCTGATGAGAAAAATTAAAACTCTCTACAGTAGGATGTACAGTATAAGTAGATATTCTGGCTGTGGTTGTGTCCACTTTAGCAAGTAGCACAATAAAATAGGTGGGGATCTGTAGAGCAAAAGGTTATAAGGATCTGACATCTCATTTTGGAAAGGCTTTATTTAGGATTATGTGTTATAGCCCCAGTGAAACAAATCTTTCAGATTATTCTCATCTAGAAGAAATGCAATTTGTTTTCCCCCACTTTAAATTATTATTTGAAATTTAAATTTATCTGGAAAAAAACCCAAAAATTCTGGTTAGATTCCTTCTAACAACAAACAGGCAAAGGAATACTGTCATTTATGTTATGTGGCATAGATGATCTCAAAGAGTTTAAAGCCACGTTTGGAACTAATACTATAAGGTATCAACATTAAAAATCAAATCAAATACCTTCCACTCAAAACTTTTCACTGAAACTCCTTCTTATCTGTTTATACCAGATGTAAAGGTGTCTGCAAATATTTAAATTAGAGGTCAGAGGATGTGTAAGAAAATAAGCTAAATTATTTCACATCCTTTTTAAGGTTCACGTAAATCTTCATTTAATGCATGTACAATAAACACTTGGCTTTGGCTGGATATTTGACTGCTGCATGCATGAGAATAAATGTGTGAAACACTGTAGGCAAGCTTAACCTGGTGTTTATTAAAGTATCCTGTGTTGGGGTTTTTAGTTGTTGGGGTTTTTAGTTTTTGGGGTTTTTTCCTGAGTTTGACTTCTAGTATGAATGTTGAACTCATATGAGAAGGGAAAGATGAGACGTCATCTGAAGAAATGGACTTACGGAAGGGGAGATTCATCAGTGTTACGACAACCTTGATGCACCAATATGTTTCAGTGTGTCATGATGGAAGAATATGAAGTAGAAAGATATATTTGGAAAATGAGTTATTTTGGACAGAGAACTTGTTTACATCTTGCATCCCTATCAAGATGTCTTTTAAGTTAATAATGTCAAGGCAATTACTTGCATAGTATGACAAATATTTGACCCTGGATCTCAGATCATGATCTATCAAAGAGAATGCATGTTTCTCAGAAACAGAAGAAAAATAGGCTAACTTTCATTCCTATGAAGTTAAGACATAGCTAACATAATAGACACACTTCCATCAAGTTTTCTTTGTCCTTGCTAGAAGAACAATCCCAAATGCTCAGACTGGATTATTTCATAATTTTGTAATTGTAAATTTAGCCAAGTATCTCTACTGTGCCAGACTTCTCAATTATATAATAATCAATACTTATGACAAAATATTTCAACTAATAAATCCAAGAAAATACAATATTAAATATCTTGCCATGAACTATAGGGCGCATGAGAACATAGTAAATGCCTATTTGTACTCTGATTTGGACAAATAGTTGGAAAATATTACACGCATGCAATTATTTTCTTAGTGAACAACCTTCTCATTTTAATTATTCAGTTGCAGTTTTAGATTTAGGTAAATAAGAAAAAATGTTACTGCAGATAATAATCCTAAACTACATCAGCACTGGAAGCTGTATGTGCTGTGTGATTACCAAATTACAAAGTCCCCTTCTTCGGAATAAAGAGATTCATTTGAGAACTCTGAAACCTTTTCCCTGACTTCATGCCAGAGACCCAAATAAAACAAGGATAAGCAGGGTAATTGTGTCTCACCCCAAACGCAATCAAGAGTACTGTGACAGTGTTCACCCAGACACCAGCTCCTGTGAACACAGCAGTGTAGCTACTCAGAAGTGAAGGTCTAACCGTAATAAATTTACTGCTGATGTAAACAAAAGATCTCGACCTGTTTCTCAGACACTAGCATGTACAAGTTCAGTGTTCTTGGGCCTAGCAACATCCAGAAAAGCTTTAAGTAACAGCAACTGTTGACCAGGGAATTCATAGGACCCTGATTACCCCTGGTAGTACCCAATTAGTAATTGACTTCAGCTATCTCATTATGTACCTATAGGCAATCAATTAAAGGACAAGAAAATGACAAGATTTAAATAACAAGTCTTGCTTCAGAAATATGATTGATATTTTAATCCAGTAAATAATATAGTTGCATGCTGGTGAGACTAAAATAACTAATTTGATGATAAGCAAACAAGAAAGCACAGAATCTCATAACCAAACATCACATTACAATGCATACACAGAGTTAACCTTACGTTCACATTTCCTTACTTTTTAGCCTGGAAATTTTAACATATTTCCACTATATTGAGACTCAGAATAAATAGAAGGCACAGATTTCTTTTCTTTTTTGATATAACAGTTATTTAGGGGACAGCTATTTGCTCATTCACTCTTCTACACACTAACTGACCTCATTCTGGTACAAACTGATGATAAAGTGCTATAAAGGCTATCCCTCTGGAAAAAAAAAAAATAAAACCCCATTTGTACATCAGCTGCACTAAATGTCTGATTATTGAGAAAGATACTCTTTGTGGAACATTAACACTTTGTGGAACGTTAACAGCAGGGACGCAGAGAGATAGTTCAAAGATATTAAGCCTATACTGAGTCCACCAGTGTCCCTGAAATTTGATAAATTGCTATATCTAGAGAAATCCTATGGTACTTGCTGTAACTATTCTTTAACATTGTGGATATATAATATATAGATCTTTACATATGAAACTAACAATAGGAGGTAAAGCAGTTTATGAGATTTTGTATGTTTCTGTTCTCAGATGTTAAAAAAAAACAACAAAGCATCTCTCAATCAGGTCAATATTTGATAACACTAGCAATTATCCTACTTTATTCCCTAGAAGCAGGCCAGCTAAAACCCATCTGTCCATCTTTGGATTGACATTGTGCTCATCCAGTATAATTATAATTGCAATTTAAGAACAGATTACTCAAATCACAAGCCACATGTCAGACTAGAGGTATGCACCTTTTGCACAGCTTGTTGAAAGCTCTGGGTCTTTCTCCCCTTTGGCTAGCTGGGATGCCATAATATGTATAATTGCCAAAACTGAAAGAAAAGAAGCTTTTGAGATGCTGTTATCTGCTTTTATCACAGCACTGCAGGATCACATATGCCATTGTTTTTTGTACAATATGTTGCACTATACAGTTATATCCTATCATGTAATAATATAATTCTGTAAAAATAAAGTTATTAATGTCAGTGTGAAAGCTGAGGAATCAGTAGTTCATGGTAGGAATCGCCAGTGTAAAACTGAAAGCTTATTGCATATATTTTTCTCCTTAGCTATTTCTTACATTATGCATTAGTTGTGCCATAAAATAATATGAAATAACTTATCTGATCCTACAGGAAAGATACCCTGCTGTATTTCATTTTCAGTTTTTAGTTAATTTTGAAGTAGATTTACAAAACACTTTTGAAGAACAGCTGCTTATCTGTATAAAATGTTTCATAGTGATTTCATCAGACTCCAGGCAGTGCAAATACACTTTTCTTTCAAAGTCAGGGGCTCAATTGTGCCATCATGAAAATGAATGTTGAGCTGATGGTGAATCTGTGGCATATGTTTTGTCCCGACTATAGGATCTTTTTTATTCAAACGTTGTCAAACATATATCAAGTAAGGAAGGCTGAGTCTTGACCGATTGGATAGCTAAATGTTCAAGTGGGAAAACACTTTGAATTTTTGCGTGCCTAGTCATCCTTTTTATTTGCTTACTTACTTATTTAATATTGAAGCTTGGCTGTCGGAAAAATCGTACAAGTTCACTTTCTTTTCCTTTTGAAAGGAGAGCAGTGTCAGCATAATTTCCTGGAGAGGAATAAAAGTGCTCAGATTTCAGGAAAAAAAATCAGATATTGTTGGAATGTGCATTGTTTGAAGTATTGAACTGTATGGTGTGCAGGTGCCCAGGTGCTGGCAGCGGGGGGTTGCAGAGATGGCCTCTGTGAAGAGAGGCTGGGGCTGCCCTGTGCTGGACACAGCCAGGTCCAGCCAGTTCCAGCCAGCTCCAACAGACCCACCGCAGGGCACAGCTGAGCCCCTCAGCCAAGCTGGTGGTGCCTCTGGGAAAACTTGTTTAAAACACCAGAAAACAGTGGGTTGTGAGGAAAACCAGAACGAGAAACAGCCCTGTGAACATGAAGATCAGAGTATAAGGAAAGAGAGGAGGTGCTTCGGTGCTGGAGCAGGTATTCCCCTACAGCCAGTGGAGAGAACCTTCCTGGAACAAGACATCCACGTTGCAGACCATGGAGGACCCCACACCGGACCAGGTGGGTATTTCCAGTAGGGACTGCAGTCGTGCGGAGACGCCATGCTGGACTAGGGGAAAGTGTGAGGAGGAAGGAGCAACAGACAGGCACTGTTATGGACTGACCATGAACCCCATTCCCCTTCCCCCCCTGCATCGCTCAGAGGAGTTGGGGAGGAGTTGGGAATGAAGGAGTGAAGTTGAGCCTGGGAAGAAGGAGTGTGGTGAGGGGAAGGTGTTGTTTTAATTTTGTCTTTGTTTCCCAGCATCCTACTCTATTTTAGTTGGCAATAAATTAAATTAATTTTCCCCAAGTCGAGTCTATTTTGCCTCTATCAGTAATTGGTAAGTGATCTTCCTGTCTTTGTCTTGACCCATGAGATTTTTCATTTCATTTTCTCCCCCATCTTATTGAGGAGGAGGAATGAGAGAGCAGCTGGATGGGCACCTAGCAGCCTGCCAAGATCAGCCCACACAGGAACTATGATTCAAGTTGGACTAAGAAAAAAATACAATATTGTTTATTCTTTTAAGATAGTGAAAATTAATGTAAGTCTATTTTAAAGTGAAATCCCTAAAAGATTGGCTACAAGAGTTCCAGAGCATTTTCTTACCTATTAGAGATCAGTACATTTTTATTATTCTCACACTATAAGGAAAGAATGAAAGAAATATCCAATTTAATTCCCTGTTATCTAATTTTTATTTCATCTTAGTAGTACTATGTTAGTAACAGTGTATACTTAGTAAAGGTACTGTCCTTTTTACATAGAAGTAGCTGATAGATATTTTCCACGTTCTTTGCTTTTTGCCGTCATGCTCAGATAAAAAGTAACTATTCACAAAAGAGTTTTGTGTTGTACGTTGCAAACTTCATCTGAAATGCAAATATTTTAGCCTGATCCATTTCTATGTAAATCTTAACTTTAATCAGTATCTAATTACATTTTTAGTTTCATTGTAGAAACAAAGGAAGTAGTGCAAAGGGGAAAAAGTACCCACTTAAAAAAAAAAAAGGCAAAAGTAATTAATAAATGAATTCTATAGTCATTAGCGTGAAAAGAGATTAATAGTAATTGTATAGGTTATCAAAATCTTATTTGTCTTTTCTTGGTTTTCCCATATATAAAGCGAACTTGTTCTTCTGCGAGATTGAGAAGACCAGTATGTCAGGAGTTGCATTATCATCTTCAAGTATGTTAATGTTCTAATTTGTTGATAAAGATTTACAAGAGTTGTGTGTTATTAATATATCAAAGAGATACATTACAATCAGATTACAATCAGATTACAATCAATACATTACAATCAGAAATACATCTAGGATACATATTTAAAGGAAGGAAAAATTACAGGTATTTAGATGTTTTTTTGAGGTTCACAATTTCTAAGCATTAATGGACGTTTACTAAGCACAGTTTGATAAGTACAAGCATTTGACACCTAAAATTCATGACTGCACTCACACTAGAGCCTTGATTCTGAAGAATACCTGCATCTGTAGATGTACTTGTGTGATTAGCTCTCCCTCCCCCGCCCCAGCTTTATGTTTTGGAGTGTAAATCTGATGCTATGGTTGATGTCATGACATCCCAAGATCTTGTTTTACATCTAAGAGTAACAACTGAAATGCTTCTAATTTGACTGAAAAAAGTACAAATTATTTACATACAATTGGATCACAATGTCTTTACCCTAAAACTGATTTACATAAGCCACAGATATAGTTGTAGTAGAGATATACTGACTACACAAAATTTCATTTTTAGAAGAACCCTATACTTCTCTTACCTACTTTTTTAGGATTTAAACTGGATACAGGAGAATTAAACTGCAAAGAGTGGAGCACGAAGAAGTAGTCTCAGAAGCCTAGTGTAGCTGTGTTTGTCTCTCTTTTCCACCATACGCCAGAAGACTGCTTCTTTTGCAAACTGGAGTCCTCCTCTTTCAGAAGCCACACCTCTGTTTTTACATACTTCATCACAATGCTTTGAGTAAGAACTGGGAAAATCTTTGAGGCAAGGAAAATGATCCTCTTTTAACAAAAACACCTAAATCTTGAGTTTGAGCTATTCTCTTAAAATATAAAAAACACGGGGAAAAAACTTACCACTGGGGCTTACATATGCTGTTTTGCCTGGAACAATTGAGAACTAGGTTAGTGGGCTAGTCTAGACTTTAAATTTATAGACAAAAGGGAGCACTATCTTGAAGGCAATGTTGAGTTACTTGGGAAACAGTGAAATCGCTCATGAAAAATTTCATAGGAGAGATATATTATAAATTTGAAGGCAAAGTGTTATAATGAGATTTTTCTTGAGAAAGAGTAAAAATTAGAAGATTTGGAGGGAAGAAGCAGAAATCTGGAAACAAGAATGAGGACAGACAAGAACTGGAGATGATTAGAGTTTTTTGGGAAAAGATATAAAGGAGATAGTTTAATAAAATCCATGGGGAAGATAGGACCATTGAAGGAATAGGAACAAACAACAAAATGGGACATATTTGTGAAAGTATTTGTTTTGTTGGCATGATAATGTGATCTCAGAAGAACTTTAGTTACATGTGACAAGTCTGAAAGAAGAAATAGGTTCACAAGGTCATTTGGGTTAGACATTTTGTAACTGAGAGAATCTGAGCCTTGAGTTAATATTTAAAGCCCAAACTCTGCCGTTTACCAAATGGCTAACCCATATAAAACTGCTGATGTCAAATCTGTTTATCAAAAGGAAGAATTTGACCCAAGATAATTCTTAAAGATACTGTGTATAAAAAAGGTGTGTGTGTAAAATGGTGTATAATACCAAATGCTTAGCTGATATTAAATCATGACAACTTTTTTCCTCAACACTATTTTAGGTTTGTGGGGCTTTTTTTTCCATTCATTGATCAAAATGATGGCATGTTAAAAAATAAAATTTGACTTGTTATTCTAATACAACCCCTAAATATGAACTTTCCGTTAATATAGCCAGAACATCTCAGTACTCCTTTGCTGTAGTTTTTGTTTTGTTTCGTTTTATGTATTTTCACCTTCACACCTTTATTTTACAGGCATTAGACACTGTGGTGCCATTTTTACCAGGTCTTAGCCATTATTTTGGACTCCCCGGTAGTAAGTTCTTTGGTTAAAATAAATAGGAGGGAGAAGAAAATATAAAAAACCCCAAAAATTGTAAGATTATGTAGATACTGCTGCTTTAGATTTCTAAACCAATGGTTTAGAATTGTAGAAGTAAACGTTTTAGAAATATATAATCCCTGTAAACATTCTATCTCTCTTGCATTGTGAGAAACTGAGAACATATGATTACTTGTTCTACATTGCAGAAATGTCATAATAATGTATTATTGTACAAGTATTATTGTGTGAGCTCAATGTGCATTTATTTTATATGGTTTAAATAGTTAATTTGGATCTTATAATTTCATTAATATATTTATTTAAAATAATATTAAAATTATAAAGTTAACATTATAGTCTGTCAGGTTTTTTTACTAAAATTTTATCAGAACTTCAAATTTTGGATGTAGAATGAAATTATGAGTTATGAAAAGCAGTAGTCACCCAATTCAGGATATTCTCTTCAGTTTACACTGTGGTCTTCATGTGTTACTCTGGGCCTTTTCTCTAAGTGTGCCACTTCGTTTCCTTCAGTTAGGACATCTAGACATGCACCATAGAAAAAACTTCGGAAAAGAGCCTGGCTGAAAGACAAAAGGAATCTCTCGTGAGCTCTGAGAGCTCTGCGGTTTGGATGACGAGCTCCACAGAGTACAGAGAATAATCTCTGAAACACAGTTCTTTTCTTGATTTCTATTTGCTTCTGGAAAAA
Source organism: Mycteria americana (assembly GCF_035582795.1). NCBI lineage: Eukaryota > Metazoa > Chordata > Aves > Ciconiiformes > Ciconiidae > Mycteria > Mycteria americana. Next base: position 24,385,148 of record NC_134368.1, on the reverse strand, counting down.
GAATCATTAGCTATTTTATCTACCTGGAAAAATCAAAGCATTTTTTAATCTGTCTATCCTGTAAAGCTATGTTCACCTCTCATATACTATTTTCATGTTATCTAACTATACATATACCTTCTGCTTCCTGCATAAGGACATCTTTGTGCTAGCATGGCTGAATGTGTTATGCTCTCTGATGAGCTGCATTTCTAAAAGAAACATGCACACTGAAGCAAGCAATGTCTGCTTGTCCGTATTCTATCTCTCTGACTAAAACAACAGCAAAGAATTGCCTCTGCATTTAATAAAGGCGGGAGGAATACACATCCTCTCATTGTTTTCTTTAACCAGTATGACTGAAGGAAAATCATGAAAGAAAAGAAAATAGAACCTAAATAAAACAGAAATCTTACTAAAGAGTTACACAAGTGTGTGCTTTCTGCAGAGACAGGAGTTTATTGATAACACTGTGATATGAGATAAAAGAAAAAATGAAAGACTCTACAAAACTGCATCACAGTAGACTGATAATCAATAACAACATAAATAAAAATGTAGTAGCTAGACCTGCTATAGAATTTACTATGTTGTTGCTACTTATATGTTGAATATATAACAGATGGAAATTTTTAGAAATCAACAAATACTGAACAGGGACAAACTGACTAGACATCACTGAGTTAATTTTACTCCATTTTTAGGAGAAAAATCACACATTAGACTGTTAATTCAGAATGGTTTGGAAATGAATGCTTTCTCTTCCACCACACACTACTTTTCTACACCCGTAGAAAAAAAATCGCAAAGTCACACCTATAATGTGATCCCTGAGGAAAGCAGAAAAGATAAGGTCATTATCAAAGTCTCAGTTCACCTGTATAAAATCCTAAGAACTTCATCAACTGAGGATCTGACCCTGAAGTCTAATTCTATTTTGTGCCTAATAATTATTTTTAAAGTGTTCCCCATCTTTTGTAAAATAGCCAAGAGGTTGGAACACTTTACTTGAGGGACTTCAGGTTTTGGTCATCTCCAACTTTAGATTGTTTTAACCCCTAAAATAAAATAAGGTCTGTAAAAGGTTTGCTTGGATCTTCACTGCATTCAGATGTTCTTCTCCATTACTTTGACACAGCCTTAAAAGCTTCCTGAGTATTGCTAGCCACTGAAATACACTATCATGACTCTTACAATATTAATTCTCAAACCTGCCCATGCAAATTCTGTGGACACTATTGGTGTTACTTTGGTAACTTCCAGATACCTTGAATTGTAAACAAATTGATAAGTTATATGGTAAGTTTTGTTAAGGACTTCATCAAAGCTCTACTGGGATTGCAGAAAAGAGCAACAAACATCACTATTCATCCCCTGATGTCCTAACATACAAATTCTAGCCCCAGCTCTAATCAGAGCCCAGCCTACATATGACTATTTGGCCTTAGCTTTCATCCCAATAAATCCACATGATTAAAAAAAATGTAAAGAGATTTCCCCAAACATTCCAACCTAATCCTATCTTTCACATAAACTGGAGACACCTGTTAAAATGCAACTAAATCTTAAATCATTGTTACCTTCTGGTACCAGCCTTAATTGCGGTTCTTTTCATGTCTTGGTAAAGCCTAAAGAAAGGTTAAACTGAAACCTAGCTTAACCATGCTTACAAATCCAAAAATAAATACTGAACCTTTTTCATCCTCTCGGTACTTTAGGTGTGCAATGTAATCATAACACAGGATTCATCCTAACTTCAGATTCTTCCTAACTTCTTAGCCTTATCTATTCATAGCTAGTAAAACAATGTGTATTTAACTTCTCTTCCCCTCACTCACCTGAAACTAGGCATAATGCTAGAGGCTGCAAGTGGTATGTTTAAATTGAACATTCTTCTCCGTCTTCTTCTTTGGTGCCATACAGTATGCTGTTTACTGGACTTTCTCCTGCATTTTTTACCAATGTTGCTTAACTGCTGCATCCAGAGAATTGTGAACCTCTGCAACCTTACACCTACTGGAAATCTGAGAAGAAGAATCCTGATCTTTACTTAAGTGAGAAAAAAAAAAGTCTTAATTCTTGGTCACTGCTCTATGTCTGTTTTATCTGAGACATGCCCTCCACATCCTTAACTTCCTCCTATTTTTTCCTGCTTCCTAAAAGAAGGACTCCAACCTTATGTTTCCCTGTTCCATCAATCCCTTAATGAACATCACATCAGCCTCATGTTCCTTACCTCCCCCTCATTCCTCTCCTTTAACTTAGTCCAATTCCATACCTACAACCTGAAATAGTGTTGCTAGATAGCTGAGATTTTTTTGTGAAGATTAGGCACAAGAATAAGGACCTTCTGCCACCAAACTACCAAATGACAGTAACTGTCCACATAGAACTCCTACACTATTGCTTTCTAGAATTTTATAGAAAAGTTCATTCACGTGATGCATAATATCTTACATTTGTGGAAGGCATCCACTCCCATTTAGTCATTCAGGGCCTATTCTTTTCTAAAACCAGTTTTCCAGTTTCCTGAGAAGCACTACCAGAATCTAGGCAAACACAAAGAAATTTCTAAAGTATTTATCTGAGTTTAATTTAATGCAACTTTAATAGTCTTAAGTTTAGATACAATGTCTAGACTGGTCATCTGGTATCCATCCAGACACAACAGAAGAAGACAATCCAACTATCTGACATACTTATTTTAGGATGTGATGAAGGTGTTTACACTAATTCAGCTATTCTGCACTATTACAATTCAGGAAATGTTTCCAGTCTGCTTTGCTGCCTGAGGTTCCAAGGAAAGTAATCTTTAGCTGGTAAAGAGTAACAGCAGGTAATATCTTCAAACTTTCTTGTTAAGAAAAAGATATCTCTCTCTCTCCTGAAAAGCAACTGTCTTCTCTGGTTCATAACTATAAAGAAGGAATACTTTTCAGGTATGTGGTCCAATTCAGAATGAAGGACCTATGAACAATTTTCAATGTGAATTATTGTACTTCAGAAAGATGTTACAAGCCCCAGACATGGAAAATGACTTACAGTGAAAGTCAGTCAAAGGAAGGAGATCGTAGAATTCAGCATAAGTGCAACCTAAAACAAAGATCTTCATCACTAAGAGTCTCGATAAAGACTGGTCTGTTCAGTAGAAAGGGAAAACTTGCACTTTATATAAGGCTTTCTTTTCCAATCTGCCTTAAACAGACTGGGTTTGCTACACTGATGTTGACAAACCTGGGCTTGTTTAGGTTGGAAGCACCATACAGAACTGCTACAAAATACTTGATGTAGAGTTCCCAAGAGAGTTTTCTCTCTCATAGAATTTCCAAAGCTTTTGAGGGTCACTGAAAAGAACAATGGATAAAAGTAGAGGTAGTGAACACTGACCCCCATTTCATAGATCATAGAATCATTTAGGTTGGAAAAGACCCTTAAGACCAAGTCCAACCATTAACCTAACACTGCTAAGTCCACCACTAAACCATGTCCCTAAGCACCACATCCACACGTCTTTTAAATACCTCCAGGGACGGTGACCCAACCACTTCCCTGGGCAGCCTGTTCCAATGCTTGATAACCCTTTCGGTGAAGAATTTTTTCCTAATAGCCAATCTAAACCTCCCCTGGAGCAACTTGAGGCCATTTCCTCTTGTCCTATCGCTTGTTACTTGGGAGGAGAGACCGACACCCACCTCACTACAACCTCCTTTCAGATAGTTGTAGAGAGCCATAAGGTCTCCCCTCAGCCTCCTTTTCTACAGGCTAAACAAGCCCAGTTCCCTCAGCCGCTCCTCATAAGACTTGTGCTCTAGACCCTTCACCAGCTTCGTTGCCCTTCTCTGGACATGCTCCAGCCCCTCAATGTCTCTCTTGTAGTGAGGGGCCCAAAACTGAACATGGTACTCGAGGTGTGGCCTCCTCAGTGCCAAGTCCAGGGGGACAATCACTTCCCTAGTCCTGCTGGCCACACTGTTGGCTATCAACCAACCCTCTCAGGTCCTTTTCTGCTGGGCAGCTTTCCAGCCACTCTTCCCCAAGCCTATAGCGTTGCATGGAGTTGTTGTGACCCAAGTGCAGGACCCGACACTTAGCCTTGTTGAACTTCATACAACTGGCCTCAGCCCATCGATCCAGCCTGTCCAGATCCATCTGTAGAGCCTTCCTACCCTCAAGCAGATGAACACTCCCACGCAACTTGGTGTCGTCTGCAAACTTAATGAGGGTGCACTTGATCCTCTTGTCCAGGTCATTGCTAAAGATATTAAACAGAACTGGCCCCAAAACTGAGCCCTGGGGAACACCACTTGTGACTGGCCTCCAAGTGGATTTAACTCCGTTCACCACCACTCTTTGGACCCAGCCATCCATCCACTTTTTTACCGAGTGAATTGTTCACCCGTCCCAGCCATGAGCAGCCAGTTCCTCCAGGAGAATGCTGTGGGAAACAGTGTCAAAGGTTTTGCTAAAGTCTAAGTAAACAACATCCACAGCCTTTCCCTCATCCACTAAGCGGGTCACCTTGTCATAGAAAGGCATCAGTTTAGTCAAGCAGGACCTGCCTTTCATAAACCCATGCTGGCTGGGCCTGATTACCTCATTGTCCTGTACGTGCTGCACGATGGCACTCAAGATGATCTGCGTACTCAAGATTATTAAGAGATAACCTTCCCCTCCACCAAGGTCAGACTGACAGGCCTGTAGTTCCCCAGATCCTCCTTTCAGTCCTTCTTGTAGATGGGCGTCACATTTGTTAATCTCCAGTCGACTGGGACCTCCCTGGTTTGCCAGGACTGCTGATAAAGGATTGAAAGCAGCTTCGTGAGCGCTTCCCCCAGCTCCCTCAGTACTCTTGACTGGATCCCATTTGGCCCCATAGACTTGTGTGTGTCTAAGTGGTGTAACAGGTCACTAACCATTTCTCTTTGGATTATGGGGGCTTCATTCTGCTCTCTGTCCCTGTTTTTGGGCTCAGGGGACCGGGTACCCAGAGAACAACTGGTCTTACTATTAAAGATTGAGGCAAAGAAGGCATTAAGGACCTCAGCTTTTTCTTAACCTTTTTCACTATGTTTCCCCCTATGTCTGATAAAGGGTGGAGATTCTCCTTAGCCCTCCTTTTGTTTCTAATGTATTTATAGAAACATTTTTAATTGTCTCTTATGGCAGTAGCCAGACTAAGTTCTAGTTGGGCTTTGGCACTTCTAATTTTCTCCCTGCATAGCCTCATGACATCTTTGTAGTCCTCCTGAGTTGCCTGCCCCTTCTTCCAAAGGTCATACTCTCTTTTTTTTCCTGAGTTCTAGTCAAAGCTCTCTGTTCAGCCAGGCCGGTCTCCTTCCCCGCCAGCTCATCTTTTGGCACATGGGGATGGCGTGCCCCTGCACCTTTAAGATTTCCTTCTTGAAGAACGTCCATCCTTCCTGGACTCCTTTGCCCTTCAGGACTGCTTCCCAAGGGACTCTGATGACCAGTCTCCTAAACAGGCCAAAGTCTGCCCTCCGGAAGTCCAAGGCAGCAGTTCTGCTGACCCCCTTCCTTACTTCTCCAAGAATCAATAACTCTATCATTTTGTGATTGCTATGCCCAAGAAAGCCTCCAACTGTCACATTGCTCACAAGTCCTTCTCTGTTCACAAACAACAAGTCCAGCGGGGCACCTTCCCTAGCTGACTCACTCACCAGCTGTGTCAGGAAGTTATCTTCCACACACTCCAGGAACCTCCTAGGCTGTTTCCTCTCTGCTGTATTGTATTTCCAGCAGACATCTGGTAAGTTGAAGTCCCCCTTGAGAACAAAGGCTAGCGATTGTGAGACTTCTCTCAGCCACTTACAGAATATTTCATCTGCCTCTTCATCCTGGTTGGGTTGGGTGGTCTGCAACAGACTCCCACCATAGTATATGCCTTGTTGGCCTTCCTCCTGATTCTTACCCATAAACACTCAACTTCATGGATTGAACCCTACTTAAAAGCATCATTCAGATATGTGAGACCTTGCCTACATCTGCACAGCTCTAACTCATAAAAGTTAGATTACTAGTTACATTCTGGTATGTGCTGGGAAAACAAACAAAGCACAGAAAATTATTATGGGCATGTCTTACTTCAAAGCTCTGGACTACATCTGCAGTGTTCTAATGGTTTAGGTATTCACAGGAAACAAACAAAGCTCAGACAAATGGTTAACTTTTTTTTAATTCTTGTAGCATGTTTGAGGTGGAGAGCAGAAACTGTTAATGATCCAGGCAACCAACAACCACTAATTTGCTCTAACTATGGAGAAAGTCAAAGAAATTGGCCTGGGTAGATGTGACAAACAAGGCCATTGGTGGCTTATCTCAACCATCTAAGTTAGAAAGCAATAAACAGTGAAAAAATAGCTCCTTGTGGGGTGCACCCCCTGCACAGATTTCTGACACAGCATAGAGGTGGAATTGTTGCATGTAGAGACTAGGCCACCAGTCAGGATCCAGACATGTCAAGTGGTCCATCTAAACTGGACTGGTGGCACAGGGGCAGGGACTTAGACTAGTGTGAGTCTGAAGTGCATGTGTGTTGTAAAATAGAAATCGCAGAACAGAAACCTTAGCATAAAAACCTTAGAATAAAAGTTGTTACCTACCTGCTTTTCCCATCCTACCTAGTAACTAAATTTTATGTCTCGCTATACGTGTCACACTTCATGACATTTTATGTCAGTCAGTAGTAGGAGCAATGAGCAACACCTTAAATTCCCCCATGACACACCCATTATCAGAAAAAATATTCCTTGTCAAAAGTAGAAATTTGAGCCCTAACACTGAATAAACAAACTTCCAAGTGGTAAACTTCCAAATGGTAAACTTCCAAACAAATCATATGGGTAAACCCAAATGGTAAGGGTCAAAGCATCCCCCTAGAACTCTAACAGTATATTAATGAATGAAGTATGCAGTATAGATCTTAATATTTCTGTTCATTGTGGGTTATACTGTACTTCTGCTTAAGCTATTTCTGGATCTTTGCTGAAATTAATAAAAAATGAAAATTTATGTTCCAACATAGGAAATATTGGAAGGAAGATAACACCTAAACATAACAGAACTAGCAGTAGGCTCTTCAAATGTTCAGCTAAACAGAGACAGAAAAATTACAGATAAAGAGGATGCAACATAAGAAAATATATTTCCAGTGTAATAAACAGAAGAAATTTGGTGAGTTTCACAACTGATCTTCTCAAAGAGAACACTAGGTATGTTTAATATACTAGCAAAAAATTTCCAACCTCCTTACACTGGGATTCTTCACACTTAAAAATAAAGAAGCTTAGAGAAGTATTCCTTGTCCCACATTTGCATGGCACTTTCTCATAGAAATTAGATTACACACTAGCTTGAAGTAAATTCATGCAGTTAATACATTTATCTTTAAAGGACCAGATGGTCAATTTAGTATTAAAAGTACAGTTTTAAAATTTAAAGTCTTAAATTAATTTCAGTCACCACTATTTGTGTTTTTATGCTTTATAAATATTATTTTAGATGTAAAATAAGCTCACTATGTATATTTCAAAACAAAAAGCCTGAAAACTGTATATTGTGTTCTAACCTTCGTGTTTCTTTCTTCTCTCTCCTTTTTGTAAATTTTTGGAGTATTTAAACACAGTGCCTTGCAATCAATTTGTCAACAGCAGTTTTATTGCATTCAGATTACATCCTTATTTATTTGCTACAAGACAGTATGTCAGTCTTCCATCTTTGCATTTGCTTGATTTTTTTTTTAAAATGAAGGAAGAAGGGAGTGGTGTTTGTCTCTCAGCACCATTATGCTTTTACCTTCTTTCTTATTAACCTGGTTGAAATTGGTTTACCCCAGCAATATTTCTCAAAAAACAAGTGTATATTTAATGAGCAGTTTTCTGTACATATGAGCAAATAGACAAGCTTAGCCATAATAGAGGGTGTTATATAAGCACTTGATAAGTAATTTGAAAGGAATAAGAGCTTATTAAGCACTATGGTTTTAAGGGAACACTTTGAACTTCACTGAATAAAAGCTCTTTAAAGTATACTATTAAGTTCACAATCCTGCTACCTATTTTTGCTTTTCTGTTTACTTACCTTCCAAAATTTGACCTTGGTTGTTTTCTTTGGGCTGCATTCCAAGAGACTCTGACTGAATCGAGTTTTCCTTGTTCTGGCAGCCAAATGAATGGGACATGGAGAGGAAAGAGAATTGTGTTCCAAATGGATGTGCTTTTTCTCTAAGAGAAAAATGAAGAGCTCAAAGGTATAAGAAAGGCAGAACACAAAGCTAATTTGTTTTGTCCTTTAAAAGGAAAAGAAAATGGAATAGAAATGCATTTTAAATAAATGTCTCTGCTTCTGTCCTTTCTTTAGTCCCTCACAATATCCTGCTGCAGAGATCATCCATGACCCTTTTGAATCTCTGAGAAGCTTATTTTCCCTGAACTTTTAGTCAGTTCATCACAGCCACAGTTCCTCAGGATAAGTAAGGGAACATGAAATTCCTTCTGGAGCTCATGGGTGCATCTGAGAGGCTCCATAATTATCCAGAAGGGCCTGCCCCTTAGTGTGACTGCTTGGCACTGCTTCTGCAGTATTCCTAGTTTAGGCATTTTTAGCAGAACTCCCCAGGAGTTTGAAGAATTCAGGAAGTCCATCTTTTCAGACAAACTCCCTTATATAAAAGAAGGCATACCAATTACTAAATGATAGGACATTAAATGTCCATAGATTGTAAATGGTGTAAATGAAGCCAAATGGTATAAATGCCTGACTTTTTGTTAGCTTCCCTTCAAGGGAAGACAAATGAAGTGTAACAGACATCACACTGAAACAAGCTTGAAGAAATAAAATAGAAAAGAAAAACCTTCTATTGAACTAATATAATAAAACAAGTGCTTTGAAAGAAAATATACATTAATTATTTCCCTGTAAGGGAAAAAAAAAAGCCACACACTTGTCAAAAATATCATTGCTCTTGGATTCACTCTGTTGTTTTAAAGCAATTATCTTTTGAGGAAAAAGACATTATTTAGCTTTCTTTTTATGCAGTTTTCTTTCTTTATTTTAGCTGTTAAAATGCTAATTGTTTTTATTTATTTGTTATTTTTGTAGTGAGTGTGTCTGGTCTACTGAAGCTACAATTTATACCTGACATTCACTCCTTGTTTCCTGAATTTCTCCCTGCATCAGATTCCAAATGAAGCTTGTTCCTAGAAACACACCACATTTTTATGACTGTCAAATGGAGCTGCAATAACAGGGTTCCATGAAATTCAGCATTCTTATTTTAGTCTCTTATGTTCCTAAATACCAGCTATTCAAAATTTGGGTGTTCAGGTCTCCATGTATTCTTATTAAATAACGGGGTAAGCAGTTCAATATAGTAGGAAGGGTAGTACGTTAGTAAATGTCAGTACTTGGTAAGATTCATTGTATTATATTGTTCACCATTTGCTCAGTAGCAATGTTTTCTTCTATATTTGTTCTGTGTGTAGACAGTGTAGGCACAGTTAATGATCTGCAAAATACAGATTTTCTTTTGTCTTGATTGGTTGCTAGAGTGGAATATTCCTTAAAGAGAAACTTCTAATACTGTACTTGTCAAAGTGGTGTAAAAAATAAAAGACAAAGTTAGAGAGAAAAATAAAACCCTGAGGGACTAGAGCAAAACAGAAAATGGATGAATGAGAAAAGAAAATTATATTTTAAAGCACTACACATGTTAGAAGAAGAAAAGAGAAAAACCCTCAAAGACTGAAAGCTAGAAAATTGAGTGAAAAAGAAAAAAGTATTATTTTTATTAAGACAGAAATATAAGGTGATGTATGGATCTGCTTAAGGTTTGTAGATATAGAATCAATCTTGCAGCTGGATCATTGCAGCCATTTCTTTGAACATGTGTACAGCTCTTAAGTTTGGTGCGATTTTGGGCAGGCCTAAAGACAGAAAAGTGCATTTGCCTGAAGAACTAGTGAACAAAAGTCCAGTAGTCCAACTAAAATAAAATGTTTTAAATGTGCAGTTTTTCTGCCCAAAAATGAAACTGCAGTCTTCCTGTCTGCAAATTCCCTTAGAATGTGCTGAAAAGATTCAGCTGGAGAAATACAAGAGTAGCTCACAAACAAAAAGCAAACAGAAGTTCTACTAGAAATTACAGAATCTTATCTAATAGCTAAGTGGTTCTTATTGTGTCTTTCATATTCTCTACAGCCCTTGTGAACCTGGAAATCCCACCCTGCACTTCCAAGGAGATCAATAACCATCATCAGTAAGTACGACAATATGGGAAATTAAAGTGTGGAGAATTATATTTCTTAATATTGTTTTAGGATTACTACAATTGTGAATTGAATGTGTACAACCTAGCTACTAGCTACTAAACAGAAAGGCTGTGCAATCTGCTTTAACGACTATTTATATATTCTATATGTAGATGTAATTTCTGTCCTCAAATGTATTTTGGCAGTGGATAATATATGAGGGTCATGCACATAATCACTTTTTTCAAGTTGGAACATTATTGCAATGATACTCTTTAGGGAGAAAAATAACTGCACTGAGAATGAGTACAGGAACCCAGTTTGAGTTACTGCTGGACACACTAATAAAACAAGTGAGCATCTGTTCCTACCTACTCTGTGGAAGAGTTTTGCTTAGGAAACATTTACTCTCCTAGAAAAGGCAGCACTGACCAGCAGCTCTGTGGTACTTCATCTCTCTCCAGTATGAGAGCTCCTGACACCCACCTCCAGCTGGATTACAGATTCAGCAGAAACAGGGAATATTTGCCCTCACTGCAGTGAGATCTTTTGTTTTAGTTCAGAACTCAGCAGGGTTTTGAAGCTGTGGCCTTTCACAGGGCAAAAATTCACCTGATTATGTCTCACTTGCCTTTTTTCATTCTGAGTTTGGTAGGACCCAGAAGACATTGCCTTACAGGGAGGTAATAGTCTAATTTGTATCTGTTGGATGAGCCTTCTCATGTGGAAACCAGGCCACAAAGGCAAAATGCCACTAGACATTACATGCTAAGTGATATCTTGCCTCTATAAAATACAGAACCATAAGTAGCATATCTCTATTTCCAGCATGGGCTGTAGCTAGGGTATTATTCTGAAAGATATGGACTGATACTCCTTCAAACAAAAAAATTTCACCTAGATTTCTTGCATTCTACTTCACTGTTATAACCATTATACAATAGATGTAAGTGAACAACAGCAAACTTTAAAATAAAATTCAGCTACTGACATATTTTTCTAAGTATATGAGTTGGGTTTTGTTTGTTTGTGTGTTTTTTTGTTTTTTCCTTTGCTTTTCCTACTAGCCCTAGGAAATTAAATGTGCAGTTCAGGTAAGTTTAGTTCTATAAGAAACAGTCTTCATGTTTTAAAAAAAAACATCAGGGGAAAGAAAGGAAAAAATACATATCTTTTAATAAGTATTTTACCTTGTGTCTGGTATTCAGAACAAAGCATCAATCATTATCACAGGTGTAAAAAAATATTTTGACTAGTCACTGTATGGGGAAATCCTATCATACAATATCAAGGAGAAAAACACAAAGAAAGAAAAATCAACCACAGACAGGCATTCAAGATGGAAAATAAGAGTACAATGACTAAAAGTTGGTAACAATAAGCAGGTTCTTATAATAGTAACACCATGTCAATCTACATATCAGCATTGTTTCAAGGACTGTCCCAAAGTTAGAATTTCAGTTCTAGAACAAAAATAAAGTGTACACTCATTTTAGTACTCAAAAATAACAAAAATTGAATCTTTATTAACTCCTTTGATGGGGGGAGAAGAAAGAAAGAAGTATGGATGCACTGTTTCTCCAGAGGAGGAACAGCTTCATTGTCAGGGATGATCCTCGAAGATTTGAACCAAAGCTCAGTTCCCTGTGCCATACTGTTGTGGTTTAGCCCCAGTAGGCAGCTCAGCACCACACAGCTGCTCACTCACTCCCCCACAGCAGGATGGGGGAGAGAATCAGGAAGGTAAAAGTGAGAAAACTCATGGGTTGAGATAAAAACAGTTTAATAGGTAAAGCACAAGCTGCATGTGCAAGCAAGCAAAAGAAGGAATTAATTCACAACTTCCCATCAGCAAGCAGATACTTAGCCATACCCAGGAAAACAGAGCTTCATCACGCATAACGTTTACGTGGGAAGACAGACGCCATGGCTCCAAACATATCCCTCCTCCTTCCTTGTTCTTTTCCCAGGTTTTATTGCTGAGCATGATGTCATATGGTATGGAATATCCCTTTGGTCGTTGGGGTCAGCTGTCCCAGCTGTGTTGCCTCCCAGCTTATTGCCCACCTCCAGCCTACTTGCTGGCAGGGCAGTGGGAGAAGTAGGAAAGGCCTTGATCCTGCGTAAACACTCATCAGCAATACCTAAAACATCGGGGTGTTATCAACACTGTTTTCATCACAAAACCAAAACCTAGTACCACACAAGCTACTATGAAGAAAAGTAACTCTGTCCCAGCCAAAACCAATACAGACACAAGCTCAAGCTCGTGACACATTTACTGGGCTGCTTGTTTTCAGGAAGATTCTCTCTCTAATATACACCAAAACTTTATTTTTGGGCCTGAGAAAATGTTAATTAAACTGATAAATCTCTATTGAACCATTTTGGAGTTAAGAATCAGTGTTTCTTGAAAAGAGGACGTGGGGAAGAAAAAAAAAGGGCAACAGAGGAAAGACATTCCGTCTACAATGGATGTGCATATTGGGTTTTTTATGGTATAATTTTATCAGAATTTTAAATAAATATATTTCTTGGTTTTAAAATATGACTCTAAAGCAAGTTGTAAAACACCTGAGAGCACTGTAGAACTTCATTCCTGACTGCTTGTTTTTCCTTCATGTCAGATATATGTACAGTTCAAAATCAGTTATAGAAACATGGGTGGTTGCAATACCCCAGAATTATCAACAGCTATTGACAACCTATTTAAGGGTTGTGACTCTTTAGCAGGAGAATAAATTAATTTATAGAAGAAAAGTATATCCTTATGTCTTGATTTGTAGTACGTAAGACATTATTCTGATTTCTTTAATTATCGGCTCAAATTTTCATCCTTTAAAGTCAATATAATTTCAGCATAACTGAGAGAAACATAGATGTACTGGTCAATAATAATTTTGCAGTTTGAGGTTGAAAGAAACATAATTCAATCTGAAGAAGATTTACAGTAATCTGTTCTGAGCCAAACACATTCCTTTGCTGAGTTTCCTTTCATTTGCATATAGACTATATAAAACATAAACCACCACAGTAAAAAGAACAATGTATAAATGAAGACACGGTCAATGGAAAAAGTTTGCAAACAGCCAATAGGATGAAATATGGTCATATATACTGTGTGCAAACAACTTCAAATTAGGTACAAATTCATATAAATTATAATTTTTTTGTGGCTAATTCATGAGGAAAGAAAGGGTTACATTGCAGATTAATTAAAAAAATTGTAATTTATCCCTACATTTTAATGAGTGTTTTAATGCTTTTCCATTTAAAGTCAGAGAAAAATGCTGTGGGCATCAATAGGAGTAAGAATGGGCTTTTAGCCAGCTGGCGTGCAAAGAGTATCTACAAACCCAGAAGGTAGCACATTTATTTAATAACAAGGAACTGGCGTCCAGAACTTGTGAAGATTTGCTGGTAAGGCAAAACTCACAAATGTATAATGAATCCTCTCCCCCACCCCACCTATGAACTCAAGTTTCTGCATACAGGAGCTACAGAATCACTTGAGAGACCAACAATGTGCATCCCCTGCCCCCACTCTAATTCCTACTTCACAAGGCATTCGATCTTCTTCAGGAGTCCTTACTTGAGTATATTTCTTTTCAACTGACCTTGGACCACTCTTGAGGATTAGCAATGTGTTAAATAATTATGTCCAAGAAAGAACAGGCACAGTCAAAGGGGAACATTTAATTTCTTCTTCCCACTTGTAATCAATCAAGCAATGAGCATGCATGAAGAAAGTCCAAGAAAAGAATATGAAACTCAAAACTCCGTCAAATTTTAAAAATTGAAGGATACTGCCTGACTTTCCCTAATGCTGCTGACTTCCTTTAAGCAGGGATGACAAATGCTGTGGTCTGAGGTAATAAGCACATCTATCTTCTTTTGGTTTAATGGAAACTGTAAGTATTCTCAGCAATGGGAAGGAAAATATCTCAGAAACAAACAAACAAAAAACCCTAGAAAGAATAAGTGGAGAACATATTTAAAATCACAATAACAACCTAACACAGGTTACAAGATATCATCCATTAATATCACATTTCAGGCTTATAAATGTGAATATAATGACACCAATCATTTGTTAATGCTAACAGCAACCCTTTTAAAAGTTTATACCTAAATTCAACTGCTGCATATCTAAAAGAAAAAGTTGGCTTCCGCTTAGAAAATGTAGAACAGATTTCAGATTGGATTGTATATAAATTATAAAAAAATCTCATTCCTGTGTATAAGTATTCACAGGAGAGTCCCAGAATTGCTGCCAGGCTTTTCCAAACCCAAGGAAGAGCTGATTTGGCTTAGCATAGCCTAAAGGTTGGAAACCACTGCTCTAGGCAAAAGACATGATGGATGTTCATCTATTAGCTTAGATGTGTGTGTGTGTGTGTGTGCATGCAGCAGGCTACACCATTTTTAGCTGGGAGAAAAATAAAACTTAAAAATTCCAGAGACTTTATTTTTAGTCTAATACTTGAGGGTTAGTTTCTAGGTTTAAAATTATTCAAAATAGTTCTTGTTTGTTAAAGAGGAAAAAATTGGGCTAGATACGTATAAATTTACCCTAATCTGAATTCCAGTTAGCAGAAGATTTATATTTATTAAAGTAAAGAAATAAATTATTCTAAAAACTTCATAGTAAAATTACAGATACTCTTCATTTCTAGTGACCTGAATTTAACTTTGAAAATTAGCTTGTCATTATTTATAATTACAAAATTAAGTTATACAGAAACTTTGGAGTGAATTCCTTGGGTGAAAGCTCAGTAAAAGCTACTATTTATAGACAATAAGTCAAAGCGGTCAGGGAGAAGATGAAGCAAAAATGTATCTGTTTCAGTTTTGTACGGACATAGGTGTCCTTGCTGCAAATGCTTAGGAAAGCTTTCAGTTGTGAATTTATGTGAATATTCACAAGTCAACGAGACAACTCATGCACCTAGTTATGTTTCCAAATTTATGTCCAAAGGTGAAGGAGGATAGAATGACATTGGAAGAGAAATGGAGTTGCTTGTAAGACTGAGACCTTTTTCCCTGGAAAACCTGCTAGGAGTTAAGGAAAGCTGCAAAATAAAGGGGTTTTTTGTTTTCATATTTTTAAATTTTTCACTTTAGCATTTTTTTAATTAGTATTTTTCTTTTTTTTCCTGTATATCAGTTAAATTTAAATGAAGTTTTAGCTTAGTTTCATCTGGCAGGTTAACATGAGTGGAAATGGCGAATCTGTCCTGTCTTTGACAGACATAGAAGGTATTGGCTAACTTCAATAAGAAACACATCTCTTTTCACAGTAAAGAGAAAAATCTGAGCACAATTTTAGAAATAGCCACTGTTAGGAATTACTGATAACAGCCCTTGATTACTCATACATGTATCAAACACTCTTGTAAGACATCATCATGTAACAGTACTGATTTTAATTTGAATATATTATTGAGCTTTGTGTGCTTGTCCTTTCTATAAAGAATAAATTCCAGAGGGAAAAAAATATTATTTCATTTGCAATGTCTGGATTCTTAAAGTGAAAGTTGACAGTTCTGTCTTATTTCTTACCAAACATTACCAGATTATGTATCTTTTTTTCTTAATTATGACTCTTATCTGATAATATGTACAATAATTACAAATATTAAACTGTCTTATATTTGTAAGATTACTGAGGCAGTGCTTAGTTCCTGTAAGGTAGAAAGAATGTATTGCTTTTATTTGTGTTCTTTTTATCCTCTGGAAAAAGAGAAATCTGTTTCAAAACAGTTTTATCTGATTGTTTAAATAAAAGGAATAAATTTACACATATTTGTTCTTGATCATAACACAGAGCATTTCTTCAAATGAAACTTGTCTGCTGTTAGAAAAAGAAAATTTGCAAAAGTTAAACATTTTATCTCCTTTTTACAGAAACGTATAATCAGCCTTTCAGATGTTTAATTATTTCTGCCATGAATCTTTTTACTTACTAATATTTTTTTCCTATTTCAGTCTATTGTATTTTATTATTAGAGACTATGTTAGTACAGTTAATTGTTTACTCATTTATCAGTGAAAAGCCTTTTCTATTAATAAAATTTTATAAATTTTAGCCTAATGCATTCCTGAAAGAAAAGTCATTTTAAGCATACAGGATGACCTTTCATTTTTTACCAGGAAGATTTCATTCAGTTCATTACATTTAGTTTATCTTAAAAAAAAAAATTGAAAAGACATTTAAAAAGCTAAACATCAGCATTTTGCTGACAGATTCAACTCCTAACCAAACCTCCTGTGTTTAGAAGCAATGAAATGATAAAGGATATCCTAAAACGACAAATACAGAACTCACAAGCATGATTTTTCCTATATATGAAGATGTAAAATTCCTTTCATTCATAATTTTTCCTTTGAATCAAAAACCTCCTTAAAACTGACAGCTGAAGAAACTTGAAATAGTCAACTCTGTAGCTGCTTCCTACACATAGGCTCTACAAATGTCCCGCAGACATACTTTATAGGTCTGTACCTTGTGTGCTTGCATATCTTCTGTGTATGAGCTTTTGAAAAGCAATGACAGATTAGAAGTGCATTGTAAAATCGTAAGATCTCTGAGCCACTGAATAGAGTAAGACTTCATGAATTTCTTCCTGCACACATGTGCTCAATCTGAACTTTTGCTGAAGACCATACAGTGAGTTTTGTCTGCATCTTACAATTAAAAAAAAAAAAAGGTACTATTCCATGATTTAGTGCTTTTTTCAAGAAGCATTTCTGGTCCTACAATCTTCTTACTGTAAACTGGTGTTTTATAGTAATTTTTTTCCTTGTAAACTTAGTTATTCTCAATACTGTGTGTGGAAATGCAGTTTCAGTCTAGTTTATGTATATATTCTTCATTATGACTATTCAACATTAGCCTGGTGCAAACCTTGAGGCTGGTAAGGAGGATAGCGATGTTCTTGCTGTACCATAACTTAGTTACACAGGTGAACAGCAGCAGGAATTTTGATATCTGTAGAATTTAAAGAAGGTCCTAGAAGTTTTGAGTCTTCCCAGGCTACACAACACCTCAGTGAAGGTTTTGATTATCTAAGTGTTGAATGCAGTCTTCAAAACTCTTTTTATTCCAAGACTTCAAGTAAGGTCTTTAATGAAAAGAACTTATAATTCTTGCCTGACATTTAGGTCACAGGTTTTCATTCTTTTTCACTATGTGATAATATTACTAGCCTTAGTATCAGGATAGTTCAGTTTACCAGGGACATCAGGAGGCCTCAAGTCCAACTTCTTGTGCATGTCAGGGTCAGCTCTGAGGTCAGACCAGGTTACTCAGATCTTGATCCAGTTGGTTCTTAAAAACACCAAGGATGGAGACTTCACAACATCTCTGGGCAGCCTGTTTCACTGTTTGACTGTCCTCTTGCAGAAAGTTTCTCTCAATTCAGTTTATGTCTGTAGTACCTTGTCCTTCCACCACGGAGCACTGTGAACAGCCTGGCTCCATTGTCTTGATGACTTCATCCATCACCTAGGGGATTGGAGCCATCTCTTCTCCAGTCTGAACAATCCCAGTTCCTTCAGCCTCTCCTCACAGGGCAAATGCTCTAGCTCCTAACCACACTGCTGACTCTCTGATGAACTCACTCCAATTAACCAATGCCTTTGATTAACTGGGGGGTGCAAAATTTGACACTGGACTCTAGATACAGCCCCACAAGTGCTGACAAAAGGGATATAATAACTTCCCTTTGACTTCTTGGCCATTGTCCTGTTAGTACAACTCAGGAGGCTCTTGGCCTTCTGTGCTGCACGGGCACGCTGCTGGCTCATGACTGGTTTGCTGCCTACCAGCACCTCCAGGTCCAGGTCTTTCTCAGCAGAGCTGCTCCCCTGCTAATTAGGTCCCCGCTTCTAATGCTCCATGGGAGCTCTTTCTTCCCAAGTGCAGGACTTGTCATTTGTCTTTGTTGAATTTCACAAGCAAAGATAACCAAATTTTGTCTTATACTTAGATTATTTATTGTTCTTTCAGTTTATGGATCTGTTTAAGAGAAACCATCTGGCTAATATGCACAGGATTCAGACAGAAAAATGATGCCAGTATCTCTGAGCTGTGACTGCAGCACTACATTTAAGTAAAGGAGTCCTGATGAAAGGAAATCCTTATCAGTTTGGTAATGTGGCTTTTCTAAAGCAATTACAGAACTTCTGGACCCAAAAAAGTAACCGTGCTTTGTACAAGGTACACTTGTTCTCCATTTCAGCATCATTCACTCAGCAAGCCTTTCCACAAGTCTTGCAGGACTTTCTCCGTGGTCCTGAAGAGGCTATCTACCAGATAAAACATGCACTTGTATTTTCTGTATTGCATGGAGGCCAAAGTTTTTCAAGATCAATACACTGAATGAGAGTAATTAAGATTGAGGAAAAGTATATTAATAAATTTAAAAGAAAAGCACAAAATGCTAATGAATAAACAGAGGAAGCAAGTGGAGATTCTCAGAAAAGTGGAGAGTAAAAGTGCAGTAACTGTAATTCTCATTCTTCCTGAGTTTGATCAAGGCTGAGGAATAAGCATTACTCTTTTATTCCCCTGCTCCTCATTTGTACATTCAGATAGTCATCTAACAAAAGCTATTCTTTTCGGTTCTTTTCTGTTTTAAAAGAACTGTAGCAGCACTGCCCTTATGAATGCATAAAAATCTTTTCCAGTTGCCCTCTTAGTTGCTTATATTTAAATGACTTACAGGTAATCGCAGCGAATCTCTTAAATATTTAAAAGTAGCTGAAGCAAGTCACTTATAAGCAAGCTCTTTGTATTTGCTACCTGGAGGAATGAGTTCTTGTTGCTGATTGTGGAACTAAATGGTTTTGGGTTCTTTTTCCCTTTTTTTATGTATTCATGTTTAAATATATATCTATGGCAGGAGTGTGTGAGGGTGGGCTTGTATGTCTTTTTATATAATAACATGTATTTTTATGTTTGCTCTTTTTCATGATTAAAACAAGCTTTAAAATATTTTTTTGTTAAATTGCTTCTGGCTTTTACTAATCAAAAATTTATCCTGAAAGAGACATACATATGTATGTACATGATTATTTATTTATGGGGAAAAGTGGCTAAAATAGTTATGAATACAACCAAATATTTGAACTTGGAATGAGAATAATAAATTGAAAGTGGAGAGCAGTTTCTGTGCTGTATCTCCTGAGAGATGCATCACGGAACAATCAGCTTAAGAGAAAAACCATATCCTTATCCCTACTTGTGATGAAATGGCCAATTCCCTTTTATTTGTATACTGATGAACATATTGAATAATCTGTATCACAGAATCACAGAATCGTATAGGTTGGAAAAGACCGTTAAGATCATCGAGTCCAACCATAAACCTAACACTACCAAGACCACCACTATACCATGTCCCTAAGCACCTCATCCAAACGTCCTTTAAATACCTCCAGGGATGGCGACTCAACCACTTCCCTGGGCAGCCTGTTCCAAGGCTTGATAACCCTCTCAGTGAAGTAAAATTTCCTAATATCCAGTCTAAACCTCCCCTGCCGCAACTTGAGGCCATTTCCTCTTGTCCTATCCCTTGTTACCTGGGAGAAGAGACCGACCCCCACCTCTCTACAACCTCCTTTCAGGCAGTTGTAGAGAGCCATAAGGTCTCCCCTCAGCCTCCTTTTCTCCAGGCTAAACAATCCCAGCTCCCTCAGCTGCTCCTCATATGACTTCTGCTCCAGATCCTTCACCAGCTTCGTTGCCGTTCTCTGGACGTGCTCCAGCACCTCAATGTCTCTCTTGTAGTGGGGGGCACAAAACTGAACACAGGATTCGAGTTCACAGAATTCGAGAACACAGTACACACATGTACTTGGCCTCACCAGTGCTGAGTACAGGGGCACAATCACTTCCCTAGTCCTGCTGGCCACACTATTGTTGATACAAGCCAGGATGCCATTGGCTTTCTTGGCCACCTGGGCACACTGCTGGCTCATATTCAGGCAGCTGTCAACCAACACCCCCAGGTCCTTTTCTGCCTGGCAGCTTTCCAGCCACTCTTCCCCAAGCCTGTAGCATTGCATGGGGTTGCTGTGGCCCAAGTGCAGGACCTTCACTTGGCCTTGTTAAACCTCATACAATTCACCTCGGCCCATCCATCCAGCCTGTCCAGGTCCCTCCGCAGAGCCTGCTTACCCTCCAGCAGATCAACACTCCCACACAACTTGGTGTCGTCTGCAAACTTACTGAGGGTGCACTCGATCCCTTTGTCCAGATCCTTGATAAAGATGTTAAACAGAACTGGCCCCAACACAGAGCCCTGGGGAACACCGCTTGTGACCGGCCGCCAACTGGAGTAAATTCCATTCACCACCACTCTTTGGGACCGGCCATCCAGCCAGTTCTTTACCCAGCGAAGAGTATACCCGTCCAAGCCATGAGCAGCCAGTTTCTCCAGGAGAATGCTGTGGGAAACCGTGTCAAAGGCTGTACTGAAGTCTAGATAGACAACATCCACAGCCTTTCCCTCATCCATTAGGCGGGTCACCTTGTCATAGAAGGAGATCAGGTTGGTCAAGCAGGACCTGCCTTTCCTGAACCCATGCTGGCTGGGCTTGATCCCTTGGTTATTCTCTGCATGCCGTGTGATAGCACTCAGGATGATCTGCTCCATCAGCTTCCCTGGCACCGAGGTCAGGCTGACAGGCCTGTAGTTCCCCGGGTCCTCCTTCCGTCCCTTCTTGAAGATGGGCGTCACATTAGCTAATCTCCAGTCAGCAGGGACCTCCCCAGTTAGCCAGGACTGCTGGTAAATGGTGGAAAGGGGCTTGGTGAGCACATCTGCCAGTTCCTTTAGTACTCTCGGGTGGATTTCATCAGGCCCCATAGACTTGTGAGTGTCTAAGTGGTGTAGCAGGTCACTCACCATTTCCCCCTGGATTATGGGGGCTCCATTCTGGTCCCCATCCCTATCTTCCAACTCCAGGGGCTGGGTACCCAGAGAACAGTCGGCCCTGCTATTAAAGACTGAGGCAAAGAAGGCATTAAGTACCTCAGCCTTTTCCTCATCCTTGGTCACTGTGTTCCCTCCCCCGTCTACTAGGGGCTGGAGATTGTCCTTAGCTCTCCTTTTGCTGCTAATGTATTTGAAGAAGTATTTTTTGTTGTCTTTTACAGCAGCAGCCAGATTGAGCTCTAGCTCAGCTTTGGCCCTTCTAAGTTTCTCCCTGCACAGCCTTGCTACACCTTTGTAGTCCTCCTGAGTTGCCTGCCCCTTCTTCCAGAGGTCATAGACTCTCCTCTTTTTCCTGAGTTCGAGCCAGAGCTCTCTAGTCAGCCAGGCCGGTCTTCTTCCCCGCCGGCTCGTCTTTCGGCACCTGGGGACAGCCCGCTCTTGTGCCTTTAGGACTTCCTCCTTAAAGAATGTCCAGCCTTCCTGGACTCCTTTGCCCTTTAGGGCTGCCTCCCAGGGGACTCTGTCAACCAGTCTTCTAAACAGGCCGAAGTCCGCCCTCCGGAAGTCTAAGGTGGCAGTTTTGCTGACCACCCTCGCCGCTTCTCCATGTATCAAAAACTCTATCATTTCGTGATCACTCGGCCCAAGATGGCCTCCAACCATCACATGGCTCACAAATCCTTCTCTGTTCGTGAACAAGAGGTCCAGCGGGGCACCTTCCCTCGTTGGCTCACTCACCAGCTGTGTCAGGAAGTTATCTGCCACATGCTCCAGGAACCTCCTAGACTGTTTCCTCTCTGCTGTATTGTATTTCCAGCATACATCTGGCAGGTTGAAGTCCCCCACAAGAACAAGGGCTAGCGATCGTGAGGCTTCTCCTAGCTGCTTATAGAATAGTTCATCTGTCTCCTCATCCTCGTTGGGTGGTCTGTAACAGACTCCCACCACAATATCTGCCTTGTTGGCCTTCCCCCTGATTCTTACCCATAAACACTCCACCCTATCATCACCATCATTAAGCTCTAAACTATCCAGACACTCCCTGACGTATAGGGCTACCCCACCACCTCTCCTGCCTCGCCTATCCCTCCTGAAGAGTTTATAGCCATCCATCGCCACACTCCACCTGTGCGAGTCATCCCACCACGTTTCTGTGATGGCAACCATATCATAGTTTTCCTGATGTACAATGGCTTCCAACTCCTCTGGCTTGTTGCCCATGCTGCGTGCATTGGTGTAGAGGCACTTCAGCTGGGCTGTTGTCCGTGTCTCCTCCATAGAAGAACACCCCTTGTGTGCTTTGAGGTGTTTCACTGGCATTTCCCTCTTGGCTCCCGTTGCCTCAGTATGCCCGAGCTCAACTCCGTTCGACTTCGGCTGTGCCCCGGCGTACCCCGCACATCTCAGAGACACAGGTCGAGTGCCCTTGCTGGCACCTGCTCCCTCTAACCGTGGCACGTTGTCCCTCAGCTTCCCTCGGGCAAGCCTGATATTATCCCCCTCCCCCTTCGAGCCTAGTTTAAAGCTCTGTCAATGAGCCCTGCAAGTTCCTGAGCAAAGATTTTCTTTCCCCTTTGAGAAAGATGAATCCCATCAGACGCCAGCAAACCTGGTGCTGTGTAGGCCATCCCGTTGTCAAAAAAAACAAATCCGTGGCGATGACACCAGCCACGGAGCCACGTGTTAATAGATTGGATGTCTCTGTTCCTTCTTGTGTCGCTGCCCACAACTGGAAGGAGAGAGGAGAAAATAACCTGTGCTCCAGAGTCCCTTACTAGCCGTCCCAAGGCCCTGAAGTCTCTTTTGATTGCCCTAGGACTTTGTGTTGCAGCTTCATCGCCCCCCACATGGAAGAGCAGTAGGGGGTAATAGTCCGAGGGCCGTACCAGGCTAGGGAGTATCCTCGTGACATCCTTCACACTGGCCCCAGGGAGACAGCAGACTTCCCTAAGAGGAGGGTCCGTCCGGCATATCGGACCCTCGGTTCCCCTCTGAAGGGAGTCACCCACAACTATAACCCATCTTCTCTTCCTTGTGGAGGTGGTGTTAATACGAGAGGTACGTTCTTCTGACCTGGGCGACACCTCTGGTGTAGATAGACTGTCGTCCCCATCCTCCATTGACTGGCCTTCCACCTCCAGGGCCTCATACCTGTTGTACAGGGGCACCTGGGGGGGCGAGGCGGGCAGGGAGGGCCTTCGCCTGCTGCCACGAGCGTGGACTCGCCTCCATTCACTCTCCTCCTTTGAGCTGCTGCCTTCAGCCCGGTGGGGGGGGATAGCGGATCCCCTTGATCGTGGGTTCTTACTGGTGGCTGCTGCTGCTCCTGTTCCTGTCTCGGGGAGGCAGAGCACGGCACCACCAGTCGATCTCTTTCTCAGCCTCCCTGATGCTCCTTAACCTTTCTACCTCCTCCCGTAGCTCTGCCACCATGCAGAGCAAATCATCCACCTGGTCGCACCTCACACAGCTGTCCGCACAGCTGCCATGCGTGAATAGTGAGAAGCCCAGGCACTCCCTGCAGCCCGAGACCTGGGTGGCCGCATGTTTTTGTGGGAGCTCCGTCTGGGTAGGCACATGCACTCTGGCGAGCACAGAGGGCATCGCTTTCTGACAAGTGAAGACCATAGCTGAGTTTCTTCTGGAAGGATGGGGACTACCGAATGAACTCACTTCTCACAGTACCTCTTGAGCTGCCAGGGTGCCTTTGCCTTCCCTACACGCCCTTCCGACGCGCCACACGCTCCTGGTTGCTCGCACTCCCTGGGAGCTGCTCTTGCACAGGAAGGGAATTGCCGCCATCACTCTCGTCCCCGCCCATGCTGAGTCAGAGCCGGGCCCTCGTCAGGAGCTCCCGCCTTCCTGCTCAGGGGCCGGGGTGTGGCTGCGGTAGCCCTCTCGCTCCGTGCCCCCTTTTTTTTTCCTTTTTCCTCCCTTCCCTGCGCGGTTTTGCCACGGTTTCGCCGATCCAGCAGCAGTCCCCCAATGCAGTCCTCTGTCTCAGAGCTGCTCGCCTCGGAGGCTTCGCTGAAAAAGTAGCTACCTGTAATAGAAAAGTTCAGCACTATCATCAGTTTAGTGTGTGCATATGTATGCAGACGTATTTATATCTGCAGGTGTGTTTATGCATGTGCATGCAGTGCCTGTCACTTCTCTGTTAACTGGAACGCAAATAACTTACATTGAATGACAGAAGAATATGAATGAAATAAGGAAGCCTCTCCCTAGAAAAATAAATGAATACGTTTTGTGAATATTCAGTTTTAATATCTGGACCTATATATCACGCTTTGAGCTCATGCCAAATTCCTGCATGAAATTATACAGATACTGCATGGTTAAATGTATGGCCATACAGCACTTCAATTCTGTCAGCATTTGTCATGAGAACAAAGACTTTTTTTGTTGTTTAAAGCAATATTTTCACATATAAATAAAATAAACAAATATACTGTCACTAATAAGAAAAGGCTAGATTGGATTTTCTGTACTTAATTATTTTTCTTGGTTTTTTCTTTTTTCTATTCTATTATTCCTTTATTTCTTAACATTCAGTGGAAGGTTTGTTTGTTTTGGTTTTTTTAGCTAAGTAACATTCTTCTTCTGCAGTCTTACTAGATTATTAAACCAATAATATCTTAATAAAACAAAGAGACCCTATCTTAAACCCGGTGGAGCAAGAACGCTAAAGTGATACAATCATTACAGAGAAGATTTACTAACACAAGAGGGACATACTGAAGTCAAGGAAATGATTCCTAGTTAATTATTAAAGAAATGGAAGCAGACAAATGAAATTAATTTTAAATATTTTATGGGATCAGGCAACATCATGACCTTGTGGTCACATTTTCTAAAATTATTTGCTAAAAAAATGGAAACTTCCTATTCAGATCATAGGGATTGTGATTATTTTTAAAGCCATTTTGGCTGAGTAGCAGCATTTTTCTTCCTTAAATCAGACTTTTGTATTTCCTGTAGTTTGTGCTGTGTGGTAAAACTTGCTACTAAATTTGGCTTTAAGCGAGAAAGCACAGCATGTTCTGTTCTATAGCAATATCTTCCTATGATGTTCTTGTTTCTTCTGAATTACCAACTCAGATGGCTAACTGGAGTCCTTTATTTCCCCTCCCAGTTTTGGGGTTTTTTTAAGAATTTTTTTTTTTTTTTAGTTAAGTTTAGTTAGTTGCATGCTAAGTTTTTTGATACAGTATTAAATTTACTCTTCACTTAATCTTCTGTTATCAGAGTTGTCCTGCATATACATGTAATATATCAATATGTATATATGTAATACAAAATGTATATGTATAAATTTATCTCTGTATATAATTAAATATGCATTTAAGTAAAAAAAAAAAGACACAAAAAAACCCCCAACCCTGTAAAACTACATGTGGTATTATCTAAAAATTTTATATTTAAAACTATATCTTTAAATTTATAGAGACTTCTAGTGCCAAAAAAGTCAGCCTTGCTAGTTCATCCTTGACTTCTCAGAAATGTTTACTTTGTCCCCAGACACAATTATTTCTTGTAGCTTCTGCCTTTTGTATTCTTGTCTGTCACAGTTTCCAGGTCGTCTGTTGTGCTCTACATGGCAGACCAGTCTGCAAAACTTTACCTACTGTATATCTCCTGATGTCTAATGGTGGCTATCTAATGCAGAGGAAACTGATAGGCTTTCTATTTTCAATCTTTATGGTAGATACCACAGATAAGAAAAAGCAAATGGAACAGTCACCACATATTAATTAAATCTTAAATAACTAATGTGATATAAGTGAAATTGTAAATACCCTAAATTTTTAAACTTATGCATATGACGATTGAAGATAATATGGTTTATCATAAAATATTGTCACAAATTATGTAAAGCTCATGTTTAAAAACTAAATCTTCCTATTATTTCTTGCATATTTGTATAAACTATTTCTCTAAATTTAAGCAATTCAATTACATTTCTCATAGTTAGGTTTTTTCCACTTTACTGAAGAGAAAGTTATTTACTTTCTAATTTAAAAGGTTCAAAGTTTTAGTGATTTAAATACATATTTACAAATGACAAGAAGGTCAGTGAAGTCTGTTTTGAAATTAAATTGTCAAGTAGTGATGTCTGAAGTTCTTTAGCAGTTCTGTGGGATTCAATTCTACAGGATCTGTATTGGTCAGATGGAAAGCTTAATCTCTTTCCATACAAGTCTTACCTATCTTCTTGCTGCAGTTTAAGATCAGATGAAAGCATGGAGAATAAAAGGGCTCAGATACCAAAACACTTTAATCACAGACTTACGCAATTTTAAGAATGGCATGACTTCCCTTGGTCCAGATGGGGGGTCAGCACAAGCTGGGGGGTCAGCACAGCTGTTGCAGCTGCATGCTGTGTCATCCTGGAGCAGGGCCAGGTGGTCTCAGGGGTGGGGGTGAGTAGTTCCTACTTCTCCCTACTGCCCTGACCTTTGCTGATTGCTACACTGGCAGACCTCTTAATTCTGCTCAAGGTGCAATCCTCTCCCCAAAGTTTCGAGATGGTGCACCCATATTACTGAATGCCTTCAACATGAAGAAAGAGACCTTCAGCAGCGCATTTTACTAAACAGATTCATACATAAAGTTAGAGTTGTGATCCACCTTTATACACAAAGCAAGTAAGAACTAGGGAACTTGAAGTGAAATTTCTGATCACCATGTATTAAGAATTGTCTGTAGTATCTTTTTTTAAATCTATAAAGAGACCATGAGAATTTAACATTTTGAGTTTGATATAGCTGAAATTTCTGAAGGATATGCAGCCAGAACATTTCTTATTAGCTGCTCATCTGAGGAACAAAGATTTTGTTGTTCACATCTGTCCTTGCCTATGAGAATGAAATTCAGGCATAATAAATAAAACATAAGAAATATGCCATATTGGGAAAAATTATGCATATATATGCATGTGTATATACTATTTATATTTATACTATAAAAATACATATGCACAAATATAAACTGGTGTGTTTAAATATAAGTATATGCATTGTATGTATGTGTCTATATTTGTCTATATGTATCTGTATGTATGTATAAATCAATATGATTTTCCAGTACTTCAAAATAGCTTATCAAACAGTCATGATTTTTCTGTTTGTAATAAATTGCTAGTCATCCCCCAAAAGATGGAAAAAAATAATGGAACATCTTTTCTATTTTCTGTCTTATTTCTAATTTAACCTGAAGGGGGCTTAACAAGGAGAAGAACTTACATATTGATGTTCATGGTACTAACTGCACAGATAAATGAGGATGGGAGAGTCTGTGCAGACTACAAGCTACAATTTCAATCTTTCTGAACGCGTTTTTGAATTTGTACTTCTGCCTCTACACAGCTTTATCTCGGACATTGGACCATGTAAGTAATCATTTATATTCAATGTTTCCAAGATACAACTATTCCACTGTTCCTTACTTTTTTTTAACATGCATGCAAAGCAAGTATTTTGAACACAATTGCCCTGAACATATGTTGTGAAGTAGAATGTAAATCTTAATGTTGAATTTATAAAACCTACCACTCCAAAGAAACCACTGTGTGTGTAACAATGTCCAGGATAATGCTCTCAGCTACATGCTAGAATTAGCCCAGTCATGAGAGGCAGAACAAGATAAGTATATCCTTTTTAATTATACTAACTTATAATTACAACAAACTGAAGCAAGTAACAATCTTGGATACCATGTTTTGTATTATGCTGTATTGGGTTTGTGTGGCAAGGTTTTGGTAGCGGGGGAGGCTACAGGGGTGGCTTCTGTGAGAAGCTGCTAGAAGGTTCCCCTGTGTCCAATAGAGCCAATGCCAGCCAGCTCCAAGACAGATCCACTGCTGGCCAAGGCCAAGTCAATCAGTGATGGTGGTAGTACCTCTGTGATAACATATTTAAGAAGGGGGAAAAAAAAAACCTGTGCAACAGCAATTGCAGCTGGGAGAGAGGAGTGAGAATATGTAAGAAAAACAACTCTGCAGACACCAAGGTCAGTGAAGAAGGAGTGGAAGGAGGTGATCCAGGTGCCAGAGCAGGTTCCCCTGCAGCCTGTGGTGAAGACCGTGGTGAAGACCATGGTGAGGCAGGCTGTCCCCCTGCAGCCCATGGAGGTTAATGGTGAAGCAGATATCCACATGCAGCCCATGGAGGATCCCACGCCAGAGCAGGTGGATGCCCGAAGGAAGCTGTGACCCCAGTGAAGCCCGTGCTGGAGCAGGCTCCTGGCAGGACCTGTGGACCCATGGAAAGAGGGGCCCATGCTGAAGCAGGTTTTCTGGCAGGACTTGTGACCCTGTGGGGGACCCACGCTGGAGCAGTCTGTTCCTGAAGGACTGCACCCCATGGAAGGGACCCACGCTGGAGCAGTTCATGAAGGACTGCAGCCCAAGGGAAGGACTCACGTTGGAGAAGTTCATAGAGGAGTATGTTCCATAGGAGGAACCCCACACTGGAGCAGGGGAAGATTGTGAGGAGTCCTCCCCCTGAAGAGGAAGGAGTAGCAGAAACAACGTGTGATGAGCTGACCGCAACCGCCTGTCTCCCTGCGCTGCTGGGGGGGAGGAGAAGTTAGAGAAATAGGGAGTAAAGTTAAGCCTGGGAAAAAGGGAGGGATGGGGGGAAATTGTTTTAAAATTTGGGTTTATTTCTCATTATCTTACTCTGATTTGATTGGTAATAAATTAAACTAATTTCCCCAAGTTGAGTCTGTTTTGCCTGTGATAGTAACTGGTGAGTGATCTCTCCCTGTCCTTATCTCAACCCATGAGCCTTTCATTATATTTTCTCTCCTGTGTCCAGTTGAGGGGGGGGAGTAATAGAGTGGCTTTGGTGAGCAGCTGGTGTCCCTGAGCCAGGGTCCACCCACCACATATGCCATAGACGTAATTACTATTTAGCAGTACTTCATCACAGTCTCAGAACAGGAAACAAAAGGTAATTTCTAGAAGCTCTTAGAAAAAATTTTGGTTCAGCTAAAACACTTAGAAACTCATGCCTAGACTCTCACAGTACACAGCTGGAGCCCTGAACAAGCTTATGAAAGCACTGAGGACTCTTACTTTATAGGGGCTGCAAACCACACCAGAAGTGCAACCAATCCCAACGACATATCAGTTCTGATTCTACCAGAAATACTAAACTATGAAAATAAATGAATCATCTACTTTCTACCTATTTGCACTGACCTTATACAATAATAATACAAACAGTTCCCTGGAGCTGTTCATTGTATGTATTTCATGGATGAAAACCATGGATAGCAAACAAGGTATCTTTAAATTTAAAAATACCTTCCAGTTTAGGTCCCTATTCATTTCTTTATCAACTAAGTGAAGTGTGAGGAAAAAAAAAAGACTTAATATAGGATATTTTAATTTATAAATGAGAGACGACAAGAAAGCTTCAAGGTGTTAGTCACAGGTAGTCAGGACAGAGGTGAGGATTATCTGGCTACGTAGAGGCAAACATCATCATAGAGATTGTAGGTATGTGCTTACTTTGATAATTTTATGTCAAGTCTAAAGAATTTTTGAACAGAGAATTTCTTTTACGTTATTTCCTGACGTATGGATAATGGCTATGAGCTGAAACTGTCAAATATTTTTCTTCTTGTAACACAGACAGGATTTAAGCAAGGTCTTCAGGGGTCAAGGTAACTTATTAGTCTAATTCACAGCAGTACTTTGCCCTGATGACATTCAGAGTTGAGTTATATTCCAAAACTTCAGCAGACGGATCAGAAATTATTTTAAAATTTGGCATGGGTAAGGAAAACTAGGAATTATCTTCAAATTACCAAACCTATAATTTTGGCTTAGAGATTAAAGAGGTTAAGTTTGAATCTACTTAGAATTCTAAATTCTAATTTTGTGTAAAGAAAGAAGAGTTGGGAAACTCTTATGTTCTACATTAAAAAGTACAGGTCAGACAATAAAGAAGCTGAAGAAAATGTGCTGGTGGTGTTATGTTATACATGTTATATACATTAGATATACTGAAGGGGAAATTCAAATTGTAACTGCTCAGTAGTGGTAATTTGTGACCAAGGAATGATCTGGCATGGAGGGCACGAAGGCCTAACTGCAGAAGGGGTTAAACTGGCTGGAAGCAGGGATGCCAGAGACAGAATGGCTCCCTGTAAGGGAGTGAACTTTCCTTTGTGTCATGGTTTAACCCCAGTCAGCAACTAATCACCACACTGCTGTGTGGTGGGGGAGAGAATTGGAAAAAAAAACCCCAAAAATGTGGGATGAGATAAAGACAGTTTAATAGGAAAGCAAAACCAGGACAGTATTCACTCCTTATTCTATACCATCTACATCATGCCCAGGTTCTACCAATTCTAATACATCCCAAATAATCACCACCACTTTCCCTGTCTTTTGATATATACACACAGATATCATTCCCTTGGTCTATGGGCCATCCCTGTAAAATGTCCGTTGAGTTCATGTAGTCCATGACTTTGGGCTCCATCTGTCATAACAGTCCTTCAGGGCAGGAGAGATGGTGTGTGGTGTTGGATTGTTGCATGATGAAGTCAGTTCTGGTTCCATCACTGCTGCATTTTTCTTGGTTTCATCAAAGTTCATTCTTCATTAATCTGGGTGATACCGCTGGGTGATACTGTAATACTGCTGATATGGCATATAGCAACCATAGGAGTGATGACATACAGTATTATATAGCAATTAACTTTATACCATTCAGTTCATTGGCTATTCTCACCCAAAATCAAACCACCTTGAGGTACACATCAGACTTCCCCATACTTTTGCATTACCCACCAAGTGCACCCAGGTCCTTGAGCAAAAGCAATCCCACAAATAGGTTTTCTTTTGCATGAGGCAGGAGTAACCCAGACTGTCTTCCCCAGTATATTATGTGTACTACAGGGACTTTATCCCCTTCTACAGTAGGTAAAAGTTTTGATTGGGCAGGGCCAGCTCAATTGGCAGATGTGTTGACTAACCAGGTGGCCTTTCCTAAATGTGTATCCCAGTGTTTGAATGTCCCACCACCCATTGCTCACAGTGCAGTCTTTAACAGTCCCTTGTATCACTCGATTTTCCCAGAGGTTGATGCATGATAGGGGATGTGATATACCCACTCAAGCCCATGCTCTTTGGCCCAAGTGTCTATGAGGTTGTTTCAGAAATGAGTCCCGTTGTCTGACTCAATTCTCTCTGGGGTTCCATGTCCCCACAGAACTTGCTTTTCAAGGCCCAGGATGGTGTTCTGGGCAGTGGCATGGGGCACTGGATATGTTTCCAGCCATCCGGTGGTTGCTTCCACCATGGTGAGCACATGGCACTTGCCTTGGCGGGTTTATGGGATTGTGATATAATCAATCTGCCAGGCCTCCCCATATTTCTATTTTAGGCATTGTCCTCCATACCAGAGAGGCTTTAACCGCTTGGCCTGTTTGATTCCAGCGCATGTTTCACATTCAAGAGTAACCTGTGCAATAGTGTCCATGGTCAAGTCCACCCCTCGATCACGAGCCCATCTGTATGCTGCATCTCTTCCTTAATGGCCTGAGGTGTCATGGACCCACTGAACTATAAATAATTCACCCTTATGTTGCCAGTCCAGATCCAGTTGAGCCACTTCAATCTTAGCAGCCTGATCCACCTGCTGCTTATTTTGATGTTATTCAGTGGCCCAACTCTTGGGTACATGAGCAGCTACGTGACATACTTTTACAACCAGGTTCTCTACCCGGGCAGCAATATCTTGACACAGTGTAGCAGCCCAGATGGGTTTGCCTCTGCGCTGCCAGTTGCTCTGCTTCCATTGCTGCAACCAGCCCTACAAGGCATTTGCCACCATCCATGAGTCAATCCAGAGATAGAGCACTGGCCATTTTTCTCATTCAGCTATATCCAAAGCCAGCTGGATGGCTTTCACCTCTGCAAACTGACTCGATTCTTCTTCTCCTTTAGTAGTTTCTGCGACTTGTCGTACAGGACTCCATACAGCAGCTTTCTGTCTCCAATGCTTTCCCAGAAGACAACAGGACCCATCAGTGAACACGGCATACTGCTTCTCATTTTCTGGCAGTTTATTATACAGAGGGGCCCCTTCAGCACTCGTCACCTCCTCTGGTGACACTCTGAAGTTTTGGCCCTCTGGCCAGTCCATGATCCCTTCCAGGATTCCCAGGTGATCGGGGTTTCCCATTTGAGCCCATTGCATTATCAGTGCAACCCACTTACTCCATGTAACATCAGTTGCATGAGAGGGGACCCTCCCTTTGAACATCCAGCCAAGGGCAGGCAATCGAGGTGTCAAAAGGAGCTGTGCTTCAGTACCAACTACTTCTGAAGCAGCTCTCATTGTCT
Source organism: Mycteria americana (assembly GCF_035582795.1). Classification (NCBI taxonomy): domain Eukaryota; kingdom Metazoa; phylum Chordata; class Aves; order Ciconiiformes; family Ciconiidae; genus Mycteria; species Mycteria americana. The sequence continues at coordinate 24,352,596 of NC_134368.1, read as the reverse complement.
TATGTTATTGACTTTTGTTTTCATATAAATCACTTGCCACAAGAAAAGTGAAAGAAACAATAAAACACCTCTCCTCTCCTCTCTCTAGTCTCAACTCCCCTTTTTTTCACCACACCTTATACTCAGTCTCACCTTGGTGAGGTAAGGTGACAGATGGTGCAGGAGGTTGAGATCATAGCGTAGAGGTTTTCTTCTGCTACTCCTCACTCTTGTTTTCCTCTGCTGCTCCTTCTTACTGCTCCTCTTCTTCAATGTGGGTCAGCCATGGGCTGCAGTCCCTCAGGAGAAGCCCTGCTGTGGTGTGGGTCGCCCATGGGCTGCAGTCCCTCAAAGGTGTCCCTGCTCCAGCATGCAGGGATGGCACAAGGTGGCTCATGGCCTCTTCCCATACAGAACACCCTGCAGCCCTTGCTACTGAAACCCTGCCTTTTGTATCCAATACAACATTGTAGGCTATTTTCAACTGCTTAATAACTTGGTGCAACCTAATCACATCATTCTTTTGGGAGGAATAGAAAAGGAAACCACAAGCTAGGTCTTTACTGTATTCTGGAACACTGATGTTTTGAAAATATAATTAACCAAACTTCTCAAGCAAAACTTATTTGTTGGGTTCAGCTGGAATCTGTTTACATCATCTGTTTTTCTACATAAAATATTGTAGATAGTTACTTAACATATATTTTTCCTTCACACTATAAGTTACTGAAATCCTAGGAAAATATTTTTATATCTATCACTGTGAAAGAACTGGAGAAAAAAATGCATAGGATGTATATATGTGTAAACACACACCTCTTCTCACAATCCTCTGTTTATTTAATGTAAGGGAAGACAAAATTATTTCTATATGCTTTGGGTTATAAAAATACTTTTAAGAGAACCATGCAGAAGCAGGCATATTTTTTACTTAAAGCTGCAGGATTCTTAAACCACATGAAGAATGTGTTTAGACTAATTGAGACCTCTGACAGATGTGCAGCAGTGGATTAAAATCGAAAGGCTGAAACTGTCGCTGCCCTTGCACTCCTCCATGCCCTCCTGACCAGTGTTGCCTCCCGGGAGGCAAGGATTTCTTATTTGCTTGTGAATAAGTAGAACCACCACAGCCTTCATCCTCTATCTTACGTTAAACTGACTCCAGTTTTGTTTAACTTCTGTATGACGGACTGGAAACCGAGGTGAGGCTGGAGCTGATTTGAGTGGATCAGATGTACCTGCCTTGGGGGCAACTATATTTGTCTGTGGGATGGGAAAGATGAGTGGGGGTGGTAGGAGCTGCAGCTGATTGATTTATATCTGCTACTTCATGTCTGTTAAGAGTCATGAGAGGGGGCATATCTTCTTTGATGACTTTACTTCCCCCCATATTTCCTCCCTGTTCTTCATTTCTCTGTTTAACACAGTTATTGCTCTTCTTCTACCTGGACTAAATATTTGTGATTGGAACATTTTTTGGTTTGTGAGGTATTTAAGTCTTTCTAGTTGCTCAAAACAGACAAGAATTGAAATGTATTGTAATTAGAAATTAATAAGGTATCTGTGGTGGCAAACCTGATTCTAATCCATGATGTTAACAATGAAAAATTCTCAAGAGAAGACTGAAATATAATTCAGTAAATTGTTCTGAACAAACTGGGGATTTAAATAGTGAGAAAAGTTAACAAATACACATGTAGATTTCATATAATGGCTAGTACATGCTACCATACCAGCCCTCCTCAAATGCACTTTATACTTAAATAAACATTATGCAAGTTTAGCAGTTCACCATACACAGGACACTGAGTTTAGTTTCCTGGGCTGCCTACAGTATTAGTAACATTTCCAACATAGAACTTTTCTTTATAAAAACCTGAACAGACAGAATAGAATCTCCCTGATTCTTAAAAGAAAGTACAGACTGCGTTTCTAAAATGCTGTGTAATTCCTACTCAGAGGCACTCCTGAACAGTAAGGGAGGTTTAATTATCTAAATACTAATTAGGAAATTAAATGGAGTTGAAAGCTTACATTCCTTTGAGGCCTGGGGCTTGGCAAATATGGAAAAAAGTCAAAGGTTTCTCTCCCTGATCATGTCTTAAGGGGTATGTGGTAACGTACAACTTCAGAAGAGAGGCTTTTTTTTTTCCCCCAAGATAATTAAGGGTGAATATTTTACTTCTGCTGGGATGAAAAAAACATGTATATTCCATATAGATGTAGGTAAGCTTGAAGACTGAAGCTAGTAAAAGGGACTTCAAGTTTTATAATCATAAACAAACACCAAAATGGCGTTCACAAATACCTTAAACTCCAGCTCCATTAAAACCAGTTACTCATCCTGTGTACTGTACATTGGATCATCTGAACTTGAATGATGCTTATTTGCACAACAGGAAGTAAGGAAGAATCCTATTTAGGAAGAATCTTAAATAGTTAGGACAAAAGACTGTAAGGCAGCCAGAGATTCACAATAAAAGTATCTATGACTGCATTCTGAAGATAATGGCACACAGAAAAACCTTTAATTTATATGGAATGCATGTCATGCAATATATGGAAACTGAAATGTGATTTTGAAATTTCATCAACCCACCAATAATTTAAGTAAGGAAGGATATTATTTGTAACATTTATAGAATACTTCAGCAACTATTAATGAAGATTATTAAACTGCTTATTAAATAGTGCTTATTCACCAGCTAGTAATTTAAATATAATTGTTATTTTATAATACAAACATACATCAATAATTTAAAACTTTTCTCACAGGCTTGCTACTGCAGTGTTATAATTAAATTTAATATTTGAATGTGTGTTGCAACACAATTGCACCATTAAAAAAAGTATGTATTCTGTGTGATGCCTCTTGAGGAAGGTCATCTATTTCCATTGCCACAATTTTGTGTGCTGAGACAATGGTGATCACAGTATGTAACCTAAACCTAATGTATCCTGATTAATGAAAGCAAAATGAGCCTCTTGGAGCATCCCCTTCACCAGTGACTGTTCAAAGGTCTCGGTCATCTTCACAACAGTACAACGTTATTGAATGCTGACTGAGAGTCACTGAAGCTAAACCCAGGAAATTTTAAGTGTTTTACACTGTGCTGGGAGTCTTCACTGGGATTCTGACAGTGATTTTGGATGGAGAAACATAAATGTTTGAGATTCGCCATTCTTAATGGCTGGAGGATGAAGAAGCAGTAGCTGAAGCGACAGCAGCTTTTTGGCATTACAGCCTGGTGTCAAATCACACACCCGAGCACAGGAGAGGAGAGTTTAATTTCCTCTTCACTTCCATATCTCTTGTATCCCAGACAGACAAATTATAGATTATGCTAAACTGTGATAGACCCATTTTTTAATCTCTCTGTAGAAGCTAGATTTGGCAGTGCAGAACACAACCGTATCAAACAGTCCCTGTACTGGGTACACATGGCAAAGTTGTGGTAGTGGGACAGGGGGAATGTGCTTACAGATGTCCCTGTAAGAAGAGGTCAGAGGCTGCACCGTGCTGGTTCCAGTCTGTTCCAGCCAGCTCTGCAATGGTCCCCACACAGGACACAGCTGAGCCTGTCAGTGAAGCTGCTGGTGCTTCTGGGGAAACATAGAATCACAGAATCACAGAATCATGTAGGTTGGAAAAGACCCTTAAGATCATCGAGTCCAACCATAAACCTAACACTACCAAGACCACCACTACACCATGTCCCTAAGCACCTCATCCAAACGTCTTTTAAATACCTCCAGGGATGGCGACTCAACCACTTCCCTGGGCAGCCTGTTCCAATGCTTGATAACCCTCTCAGTGAAGTAAAATTTCCTAATATCCAGTCTAAACCTCCCCTGGCGCAACTTGAGGCCATTTCCTCTTGTCCTATCACTTGTTACCTGGGAGAAGAGACCGACCCCCACCTCTCTACAACCTCCTTTCAGGTAGTTGTAGAGAGCGATGAGGTCTCCCCTCAGCCTCCTTTTCTCCAGGCTAAACAAGCCCAGTTCCCTCAGCCACTCCTCATAAGACTTCTGCTCCAGACCCTTCACCAGCTTCGTTGCCCTTCTCTGTACATGCTCCAGTACCTCAATATCCCTCTTGTAGTGAGGGGCCCAAAACTGAACACAGTATTCGAGGTGCGGCCTCACCAGTGCCGAGTACAGGGGCACAATCACTTCCGTATTCCTGCTGGCCACGCTATTTTTGATACAAGCCAGGATGCCATTGGCTTTCTTGGCCACCTGGGCACACTGCTGGCTCATATTCAGGCGGCTGTCAACCAACACTCCCAGATCCTTTTCTGCCTGGAAGCTTTCCAGCCACTCTTCCCCAAGCCTGTAGCATTGCATGGGGTTGCTGTGGACCAAGTGCAGGACCTTGCACTTAGCCTTGTTGAACCTCATACAATTGTTTTAAGAAAGAGCAAAACTCCACATAGGCAGTAAGCAGTGATGAAAAAAAGTGTGAGAAACAATCCTGTAGACAGCAACATCAGAGAATAAGGAAGGGGAGGAGGTGCTTCGGGTGCTGGAGCAGATTCCCCTGCAGCCTGTGGAGAGAAGCATGCCAGAGCAGACATCCATATTGCAGTCCATGGAGGACCCCACACTGAAGCAGGTGGATATTTCCTGAAGGGAAGGCCATGGAGCACCCGTGCTGGAGCAGGGCAAAAGTGTGAGAGGAAAGGAGTGGCAGAGAGGAACTGTTATGGACTGACCATGAACCCCCCATTCTCCTTACCCGCCTCGTGCTGCTCAGTTTGGGGGAGAAAGGAGAGGCATTGGGAATGAAGGTGTGATGCTAATTGGTAAGTGATCTTCTTGTCTTCATCTCAGGCTACAAGTTTTTTTTTAATCTTATTTTCTTCTCCCCTCACCTCCCCCCCACCCAAGAGCAGCTGGGTGGGCAGCTGGCAGTAGAAGAAAACCAGTGGAAGACAGGGAGAAATTAAGGAGATTTGCAACACATAGCTGAAACTCTGTCTTGGACATACTATTAGGATTAGGGAAGGGAGAGTTTAAGGGACTTTTTTTTTTTTTCAAAGAAGAATGTTCTTCCAAGAAGCTCTTTGAGCTTCATCTTAACAGCAGCTCTACTAGATGTCACGATGCTCTGTGTTTCTTCCTGAAATTGACAGATACAGAACTTAATTTCTTTAGACTTCTTGAAAGACTCTGAGAGGTTTTAATTCCAAGGGAATTAAAGGTTTGTTCCAAGGGAATTCCCAGAAAGAGCTGAAAACAATGATGTCAAGATATCTGATCCTTTTCTTTAGTACTGTAGAGTTTCACAAAGAAAATACACCGTAAGAATTCTATAGAAAACAGTGTTTCCTGGGAGGTTGTGGGGTTTTTTTCTTTCTTTCCTTTTTTTCCCCATTTCTCTTAAGACATAGCTCCATCCATATGGGATAAGACCTATTTTAAGAAGTGAGAAGCTATTAATGCTGAAAGATAGTTGCAAAATGTGGAGTATAACTTCCACTCTCTGGATTTATAAATAAGCACCTTGTTTTTCATACAAGCTAGGAAACATCCCTCCTCTTTTGCTATTTATGATAAACATCAATAATTAAAATCCACACAATCATATGGGTTTTTTTCTTTCCTGTATGTGAGCACCTCATAATATTTATCCAATTCTAAACTTTCTGAGATAGTTTTGTTGAAATTTCCTTATTCGTGAATAATGAAATATTTGCTTAGGTTTCTGTTGGAAACCTGACTTGCCTTTGTGCCTCTTTAGGAGTTCCTTCTTAAAGGGAGCAGAGGACATGAAAGCCTGGGGAGTTTCATCAACCAAGTTTATAGCATGGATCTACTTCTCAACAACCAGGATCTACTTCTCAAGAAGTAGTCTTTTTGAGGGAAGGATTTGTAGAAGGTGAAGGTTGGAAGGCAGGTGAGGTTGTGAGGCAGGGTATGATTTGCGTACATGAAAATGTAAGGGGGAGAGTTCCGAGAAGAAGGCAGGCAAGGGAAGGATGAGGGACAAAAAGACATATTCCATATGAGTAGTTCGCCCATTGTTTCAACCAGGATACAAGTGTGTTCAATGTATGTTAGTGAAATCTGATAATAGTGTAAAACAAATACTCTTAATTGTATGTCTTTCCTCCTCCCTCCACCACTGCCCATTCTACAGATGTTTATCTTAACCTATGGTGTTTCTATGTGCACCACACAATCTTTAGTAATTTTACACAGGCTTCTGTGTTTTCCAGTTGTGTTCACTTACTGAATCTCATTCTCTTTCAAACAGGAGTGATTCTATACAGTTCTGTGAAGCTGTTCGGTATGAAATGGTACAAGAAAGAAGAATATGACACCATTTCCCAAATATTTTTTTTAAAGGAGTCCTGAGTATCATTCACTTTTGACTAGTAATTTCATAATCTTTTTAATTTTCAAATGTGAGTTAAACCTTCAAAGCATGGTGAAGTTCTGGGAAGTCTATTGAGCTATTACAATGGGCTATGGTTCAAATTGTATTTTCTCATACTTTTCCTACAAAAATTTATTTGAACCATTGTTTCTGCAGTCTCCGTAGTCAAACTAACCAGCTAGTTAGTTGTTTAGGATAGTTTTTTAAGGTCATGTAGTTCTTTCAGTGTTCAAAAATGATCTCTATTGTCTGATGAGATCACATCCGGAGAGATTTGTCCCAGTCTGGGCTCCTCAGTAAAAAGAGACATGGGCATGCTGGAGCAAATACAGTGAAGGGCCACTAAAGTTAAGGTATCGGAGCATCTGATATACAGGGAAAGGTTGAGAGAACTGGGACTGTTTAGCCTGGAGAAGACAAAGCTAAGGGAGATCTAATCTACGTGTATAAATGCCTGATGGGAGGAACTAAATAAGATGAAGCCAGACTTTTCTTAGTGATGCCCAGTGAAAGGAGAAGAGGAAATGGACACAAACTGGAAGCACAGGAAATTATCTTTAAAAGTTTTTTCTTTTTATTGTCATTTGTGCACAGGTACAGGTTGCTCAGAGAAGTTGTGGAATCTTCATCCTTGAAGATACTCAAAACCTGACTGGACACAGACCTGAGTAACATAGTCTAAGTGATCCTGCTTTGAGCAGGGTGGGGTGGACCAGATGACCTCCAGAGGCCCCTTCCAACCTCAGAAACTCTGTGATTCTGCCTTCTGTAAACTTTTGAATTTTTATTTGAGGGACACAAATAACAGAGAATTTGCCTGCCTCCCCTACACTGCATGTAACAGAACATTTTCTTGGTTTCTCATGGAAATAGGACTTCTACATCATGTCATTCACCTCTTCATCTCCTTGCTAATAGTTTGTGAACTCATTGGCCAATTTCTCCCAAATTTGTCACAAAAATAGAGATTACTATTTAACTTCTGACAGTCTCCACAAGAACAAGAAACAGAATAGATCCTTATAGGCTGTCTTTAGCAGTAACCAACAAAATATATATAAAATATATATATACATATTATATATAATAGCTCCACTTCATTTGAGCTACTTAAATTGTCACTGAGCCAAATAAAAAGGCACTGATTAATTCCATGAGATCAATTCTATAGTTCAGCAGTTGTCTTCTGAAAGGAGATCAGCTTTGATTGAAACCTGAGATTTGCCTACTCTTACTCTGGAAAAAAACAGTTCTGAGTTTAAGGGCCATGTTCTAAAAATGAAATTCCACTAAAAATGGTGGATTTCAGAAGATCATCAGAAATGCAACTGTGAAAACAAGATTAATAAAGCACCTTGCCTTAGAATTGCCAACAGTTTTGTACATGCAAATGGAATATATGCTTATTTTTTTTAATTCCTGTATACACAAAAAGCATTTACAGTTAAAGTTTGTACAGTTTTCTCATGTTCCAGTTTTACAAATCTACCCTTCTGCTTATTAATTCCAATAGAGCAATTAGGTGTGTACAAAGTAGGTGTTACTGTCTAGAGTCTTTACATAATTCATGGAGAGACTCAAGCACCCCAATGTCTTAAACTGGAAATATTGATTAAACAATGCATTGAACTTTGGTCCAGTATAGTTTTGAAAGGTTAAACCTTCAGATCAGAAGCTCCAACAAAGAAATGTTCCATAATCTAAATTAAATTATCATAAAATATGTACAAACGTATGTAAAAATCCATACTTGGAGAGTGTTTTTAAATAGTTCTTAATCAAAGAATTAATTAACTGGGGTTATGCAAGGGTCTGTGCTGGGAGAACAAGTATACAAGGGAGACATAGTTTCATTCAGTACCTGAATGATGAAACAGAGAGAAAGATTATTAAGTTTGCAGACGATAACAGTCTGGGAAGAAAAACAAACACATTAGAGGACAGGATTAGAATTTAATATTATCTTCATAAATGGAAGATATATTCTTAATACTGTTATACTATACTAATCAAAATGAATGAGTTCAAGATAATACATGTAAGTTGCCAGATTGGATGGGGCTTTGAGCAACCTGGTCTAGCGGAAGGTACCCCTGCCCATGGCAGGGGGGTTAGAACTAGATGGTCTTTAAGGTCCTTTCCAAACCAAACCATTCTATGATTCTAAGTCAGAATAACTAACAGTCTACATACAGATTAAATAACTTTCTAGGTAGGTGCTCTGTAGAAAAGAAACCTAAATATTGTTGAAAATCTGCTGGAAATGATTCAACAAAAGGCTTCTGTTTGTTTATACATGACTTAAAGACGAGTAAAATGATCTTTCTATTCTATTCATCATTGGTAAGACATCAATAGAGGCATTATGCCAAGTTCAAGACAGATGCAACATTTCAAGATCAATAAAAAAAAGCATGAGTGTCAGTTAAAAGAGGTGGAGGTAAGGAGATGAGCTCAGAGAAGTGCTATCTTGAGGTATTTCCTAGGTTACTGGTTCCTTGAGTCTATGTTATAGGCATTATAATCAAAGAGTCTAGAAGCAAAAGTAGCAAATAAAATGTTTATTTTAACATTTTCTTTTGTCTCAGTTTTCAGTGGACAAATCCGGGAAAAATATTAAACCTTCTTTGGTTTGGTACAGAATAAAATATCTATATTATTCTGTAAGCAGAATAGTACATCACAAAATAATAGATTACACAATTAAATCATTAAAATGTAAATTCCTGAGGGACAAGGAGGGAATGTTGTGTCAAATTTTGTCTCTATGCATTAAAGTCATCTAAACGTCCAAGTTACAAAATGATTAACTGATTCACCCTCCAGACACAACAGATGGAAACATTCTGTTTCTGCTTTGTTGCCTGAAAGACAGCTGATAACTTTGTTCACTTTTCTTGACTAATTTCTTTTTTTATATTACACACTGCCATGGCCAGCTTTTGAAGTTTCATTTGTTCTATTCCAAAAACTTTCTTGATTGCTGAAGAGAATTTTTTTCTTTAGCAGTGTGAAAACAGAAGTGTACTACTTGAAGCTGACAGACACAGCTACAGCTCCTTCTACAGAGTTACAAGCACTATAGCTTACTTATATTTATACTTATTCAGAAGTATAGAAATATTTATAATTATCTCTGATACATTAGACTTCTTTTTAAAGAGTGATAGAACATTTAAGCTGATATTCAGAATTAGCACCCAGTTTACCTAATCCTTCTCTCTAGTGTTTCTTATTGACCAAATGTCTGTGAAAGCTCAAACTTGAAACATAAGTTAACTGAATCTGGCCTTCAGGTGTCATATTGCTTTCCAATTTTATGTTTGTACCAGAAAAAAAGAAAAAAAAAAAAAACACCAAAACCATCCTCACATCAGTTGCTTTGTCTCAATTCATACCACCAAGCTATGTGGCCTAATGCATTTTCCCAAATGAAAATGTTCATAATCTAGCTTTTGACTAACTTCCAGAAAAAATCTATTCACTGTCCTACCGACAGGGGCCCAGGTTAGCTTAGTCCTCTCAGAAGCTCAGTGTCCTGCAAAAAGCCAGAAGAAACTGTGCTTTCCTCCCTGTGATCCATTTTAGAATATTTCTAGCATCTGCTTCTTTGGAAAAGTATAAGGATCTTGATAGTATTTAGCTGTATTTTCAGGTTACCAGTGTTCTGGCATTTCTGTCATCATTCAGTGAGCAGTGACTGTTGGCATCAATAAATGGATGAGAGACAGTACAAAATAATTGTGATACAAAGGACTGAAGATTAATTCATGGCACCTAAAACTTCAAATTAAATGGCTCAAAATGAGATATTAACATGAAATGCTGGCTCTGCTAATTTCTCAGGACAAGCTGCGGTTGCAGCTGTTTCTAACCAACAGGTGGAAATTATATCACTTTTTTGTGGGAAAACTGCCTGTTGTACAGGCAGGATGGTGTTTACCAGGAAAGATGGTACTGGGTCTCCAAAACCAAGTCCTAAAGTATTTAAATTGTTAGACTGAATGTCAGAAAACTGTTTGGTGAAGACAGGGACAAATGGGGGGGGGCTGGGAGCGGGGGGGAATATGCTCAGCAGAATTTTGAACATTTTTTTTCAGTATGAAAAGGATATAATTCCTGGGTTGTCTGAGGATAAGCCACAAAAATGTTTTTCTGGAAGGATCAGGGAAGAGAAAATAAGGTTTTCCACTGAAAGTAAAAATAATTTTCTCATTTACAATTAGGCAGCTAATGTTACACCCAAAATCTTGTTATGGGCAAAAGGGAATACGTTGTGTATATGGAGTGAATAATTTACTGTTTAATTAAACTATTAAAATCTAATCAAATACAGCAGTTTTTCAGTTACAACAATGCTAGTACTCATAGCCCAAATGAATACAGAAAAGCCTCATAAATAAAATTGTTATATATAAACTTACCACTAACATCCCTTTTTCTCTGGTGTTATACTCACCTTCCCAATATTTCTCTCCATTTTTATCAAACAGATTGGAGATGGAGGGTTTTATGACAAGTCAAAACTGTCCCAATTTCTTTGATAAAAAGGGATGTGATGTCTTGGAATTAATTTATTTTTAATTTATTTTTTCTTAACACTACCTGTTCTGTGTTCATTCTTATCACTGGTTTCCAGTTACTCAGGCTTTTTTATGTTCTTCATTATCTCTAAAACTGGTTTTATGTGATGCTCAAAGTTGCACTTTCTGGTAATGACCAGCAACTGATCACAGTGATTTGAGTTTACAGTTTGAGATTTCTGTCTGGTATCTGCACTCTTCCACAGCACATTTTGTTATAAGATTACACCTACTCTCTTCTACAGCATGTTTTATTCTGAGATCACGAACAGTTCAATCCACCAGAACAATTACTTGGTTTTCCTATAAGCTAAAACTAAACTAAACCATTTTTTTTGCAACAGCTATCTGACGGTTAAAACTAGTTTTAAAACCAGCTCAGGCCAAGACAACCCAAAAGAAGTCCTGAGACCTGTGCTGTCAGGTCAATGTAAATAAAGCCTATGAGCTTGATGGGCTACACTGGCAATTGTAGTAACATACACTTCAGGAACACTTGTAATACCCTAAAATATGGGAGAAAATTATGTTTTCCAGCCTTCAAGCATGAGAGGTGTAGAATTTGCCTGTTTGCATGACTAGGAGGAATAAGTGTCCAATGCAAAATATTTTGATGACACGTTTAGGATGATAGGATCAAAATAATTCATGCAATTGACCTCAGAAAGTCACCTGAATCCAACCTCCTGCTCAAAGCGGGGTCAGATATGAGGTCAGACAAGGCTGCTCAGGGCTTTATCCAGTTTGAAATACAGTATACAGACTGGGATATAACATATAAAATCTTACAGACATCAGGGTAGAAGATGTCTAAAATGTTTAAGATGAATCACCCTCTGAAAGTGTCTACCTTTCCTGATCATAGGACAACCTTAAGTGGTTAACTGAGACTAGGTACCTAACCTTTTCATAGCTTAAGATGAGTACCAACTTTTGCAGGCACTTTTTTGTCTTCTCATTTAGCACTATTTTTGTTTTCTGAAAAATATTAGGATAAGAAACAATCTGTTCAATCACTGTTTCCCAAAAATATTTTTTTCTTATTCTTACCTATACCTCAAAAGTGCAGACCATCTTGGCAGAATATTTTCAATGGATCTAATGTGCTCCACATGCATCGAGCCCATTGTGCATTTACTGGGTAATTGGCATATTCATTCAACTGGCTTAGTAAATCCACAGTAGGATCACTTCTAATTTTTTATCTCAATGCAATCATCCTCTCCATCCCTGGGCATCACCATTTAATCTCAAATTTTCTTTGTCTTTATTTTTCCTGTATCTAGGTTCTTCTTTTGCATTAAAACTAACACCCATTTTAAAAGACACTGTTCATGTCTCCCCAGACATTTTTTTCCATTTTTTCTGAAAAGATGAAGAGAAAATCCAGTAGTCATCACAAATTTATAGAAAGAAAAATCCAAAAGTATGTTGAATTTGTCCTCAGAAGTGGACCTTTCCAGAAAGTTGAAGAAATGGCACTGAGCCATTTTATCGTGTCAGATTTTTCTTCCATGGGGAGGATTACATAACTGAGGTTCTTAAATGGTGAGGAGCTTGCAGGACAGAAGTTCTGTAATTTTTTTGTAGTCTTGTATAATCAGTGTTTGTTCATCTGCCACCTAGCTCCAAAAAAAGTAAAAACCTTTAAAAAAAAAAAAAAAAGGAAGTTGAAATGGTAACAGCAATAGTAACAGTATTAGCACAAAGTAGTCTACCCATGCACACTAAATCTCAGCTGTAAGAAGTACAAAACATAGATTTTTTCAAACAGTTTCTAGAGGAGTAAACAACTCAGCTTGATAGACTAAAAGCTAGTCAGCACTATGAACAGTGCAACTATTGAAAAACATTATAGAAAGTTGAAGACTTAGTTTAACTGTTGTTCCAAAACAGACAGAATAGTATTTAATGATTTCTCATGCTCCTAGTGAAATACAAATTGATTATTGGTTGATGTGGGGCAAATGGATTTCTTCAGGGAACAGTTCATGGTTCAATATCCTATCAGACAAATAGGAGACTAGATTTAAACAATAATGCTTTGCTTATTTCAATAGTATTTAATTCCTGGTTAATCACGGTGATTCTTTAATCATTAGTTTTCCTGAATAAGGTGTTGAGACAATGAGAAACGCACATATTAACTACACACAGAGTATCCCATAAAATAGCAGGTAAAAAAGAATCCAGACACTGGATGAACCTCATGGCCTATGTAACTTAGATATGCACGATGGGTTGACCCTCGCCAGAAGCCAAGCACTCAACCTGCCTTTCACTCACTCACCTCGCCCTGGGGATGGGAAGAAAAATAGAAAGAAGGTGAACAGACTCATGCATCAAGATAATGCCAGTTTAATTAGAAAACAAAAGCTGCATGCACAAGCAAAATAAGGAGTTCATTTACTACTTCCCATCGGCAGGCAGATGCTTAGCCATTTCAAGGAAAGCAGCACATATAACGGTTACTTAGGAAAACAAACGCCATGACCCCAAATGCCCCTCCTTCCTTCTTTCCCCTGGCTTTTACTGCTGATCACGATGTCATATGGTATGGAATATCCCTTTGGTCAGTTCAGGTCAGCTGTGCTCCTGTGTCCCCTCTCAATCTCTTGGTAACCCCCAGCCTACTCATTTTGGGGGGGTGGGGAGAGAGAGAGAGGAAGTCTTGATGCTCTGCAAGCACTGTTCAGCAATAACCAAAACTCTGGTGTGTTATGAGCACTGCTTCAGCCACTAATGTAAAGCATGGCACCATGCAGGCTGCTATGAAGAAAGTTAACTTCATAACTTCATCCCAGCCAGACCCCGTACAGTATGTTCACAGAGAAAAATCAATAGCAGACTGAAAGTCTAAACCCAGGCATCACCTCTAACAGGTGAGAGAATTAACTTTTAGACCATTCTTTCTTTTACATCTGAAGTCAGATCACTCATTTTCTACACAAATTAAGTGTTCTAACTCTATGTTAAAAACACCAGAAATTCCTTCTTATCTTGTAGATACATGAACACCATCATTGGGTAATGATAAAGTCTATAACTTTATTCAGCAAGTATTACTTAAAGCTGTGCTGTTCGCATTATTACGCACATATGAATGCTGAGACCTGAGGAAAGAATCACATAATACAGATAAGAGATGGTTCTAAATAGTAACTCTGATTTTGTTTTGATCCAAGTACGTTATTGACTTCAGCATTACAAAGGCACAAGATTACTTACACGGACCTTTCTGCCACTTTCAGTCCTGCATACCATGCTTAAATAGCAACAGGATATAGAAATAGTGTAGTAATTATTTTAAAATTAATTTAAAACTTTATTTGATGTTAATAAACATTTCTGTATATGTTAATAGCTCTCTGAACATCTGAAATGCCTATTCCACTATTAGAAAACACTTTCAATCTGTAAACTGAATTTTGGCCACAATGGTCATTGCGCTGCGTCTCTTATCAAAGAATGTAAAAACTGTCATATTTATGAATTATATATAATTTATATTTCACACAGAATCAAAACTATATCACTTCTTTTATACAAAAAAGGTCTATTAATTCAGATAACGGGCTATGAAAAAAAATCATAATGATAAAAGTTGCAAACTGTATGAATGTTTTGTGCCGGGATTATGTAGTTGCTTTAGAACAGTGACCTACTTTAGATTCATTTTAAAATACAACTGCGTAGAAGTATTTCTAGCCTTCAAATATAAAAAATTATTTAGGGTCATAACTTCTATTTCAATTGGAATGACAAGCTTGATACTTTTTTGGATCTGGGCCTAATCCTATGGCATTCATAAAATGTTCAGCACCTTACAGAACTGAAACCTTGTTATCGCTGGGTGTATTGTCTCAGTAATATTGTCAAGATGGTGCCATTAAGATGTTGTAGCTAAAATTACTTGAAACTGAAGTATACAAACCAAGTATTTTCTCTAAGACCTGGTAAAACTTCAAAACAATAGTTCAGATTAAATTTTGATTCAAAAGACTAATACTGTTTTGGATGTGGATTAGGGCATCAGACCTCAGAATGATGTCTATAATAATTAAAGTTTAATTCAAGATACATTTTTAAGAAGTTATGATTCGAACTAGTTGATAGTTCAATTTTAGTTTGACTTCATGCAAGAGACAATTGCTAATAATCTTTAAACATTTTAAAGTTGTTCATTGAGATGTATATCAAGTATATGAAGGATAACAACATGATTCTGTTTGCATTAATTTAGATTTTTGTGAAACTCAAGCAAAGCCAGGAACAAAGAGCAGTGTATTTCTTGTTGTAGTGAATTCACAGCTTCACCTTTAGGCAACAATTTATCTTCACTGTAAGTAGGAAGGTTTTCACCTCTTTCCTTTTCTCAGCAGCATTCCTCATTGAGAGTTCTAATATTGTCTGTTCTGTTGGTTGAGAATCTAATCTCAAACAGACTTTGTAGAAAAGCAAAAAACACCATCACCACCGCCAAAAAACTGCAAACCCTGGCATCTATGCTGAGAATACACACTCCCATAAAATTATTATTTAACTATTGCATGAAGATCCTGCTTATCTACAGAAGCAGAGATTCTTTAGTCAGGCTTTTAACAACTTTACTAATAGCACCTTTAAAAAGCTTTGCACTTTCAGCCTATATTTGCAATTAGCAGTCTCTCAGGCAGCCTTCAGAAAACAAGACATTTTCAGAATATTTTTTCTAACTGATGCCTTCATCCTGAAAAAATACTGGAATGACCTAATTAAGCTGCATCTCAGTAGCTCAGAGGCAGGATTCTTACCAGAAAAACAAGAAGTCCTAACACAGAAATCCATTTACTGTAGGTGATAAAGCTGTTGACATTGATAACAAAAGAACCAGAAAAGAACCAGAAAAGAACCAGAAAAGAAGCATTTATAGGTTTGCATCACATATATGTGTGACAAAGTACTTTCAAGTCCTCTGCGATGTGAAAAAAAAACAATTATAATTTTAACATTTGCAAAAAAATGCATGAAAAAACTCCACCTGGAAGTATTAGGTCTGATCTGAACCACTTTTTCCCCACTTATATAATATGAACATTAAAGAATATTGAACAAATGTATAACTTTATGCCATGAATATACAAATGACAGAGCAGTTACCTTTTCATAATTTCATAGAATCATAGAATGGTTTGGTTTGGAAAGGACCTTAAAGACCATCTAGTTCTAACCCCCCTGCCATGGGCAGGGACACCTTCCACTAGACCAGGTTGCTCAAAGCCCCATCCAACCTGGCAACTTACATGTATTATCTTGAACTCATTCATTTTGATTAGTATAGTATAAAAGTTTTAAGAATATATCTTCCATTTATGAAGATAATATTAAATCCTAATCCTTTCCTCTAATGTGTTTGTTTTTCTTCCCAGACTGTTATTGTCTGCAAACTTAATAATCTTACTCTCTATTTCATCATTTAGGTACTGTATGAAACTATGTCTCCCTTGTACATTTGTAGCAGGGACACCTTCCACTAGACTCGGTTGCTCAAAGCTCCATCAACCTGGCCATGAACTCTTCCAGGGATGGGGCATCCACAACTTCTCTGGGCAACCTGTTCCTGTGCCTCACCACCCTCACAGTGAAGATTTCCATTTCCATAGGAAAGCTCAAACAAATTCCAATTAAGTAAAGGGTTAAGAGCAGGAATAATTTTAATCCTAGTCTACAAGAGGAGAGAAAAATCAAACTAGTGATATTGCACTCTTCCGTTAAATTATAAGTTTCATTGATAAAAGTAGGGTGTAAATGTAATGCAGTAGGATGTGTATTAAGGATTTGACAGGGAAAATAAGTGTCATCATAATTTGAAATAAATTAGTAGCTGCATACAATATAAATAAAATACAGAAAGGAAGAAAATCAGTAATTTGTCTGATCGTGAACATAATCATCAATAAAGAAATCCTATAAATTAATGGGAACATTCTTAATGGAATTATTCTGGAATAAATGTAATACTGAAATGCTATTTAAAATTTTCATCAGTGCACTAATATCATTTGTGTATGACAAACAGCAGTTTGTCATATGCAAAGGAAATTCATATCACACGATATGTGAAACTGAAGCCTTTAAAACTAACACTGTTCTAATGCCAACAAGTGCAAAGGTAAATTCAAAGTAAATTGGATAAGTGCAAACTAAGGGATTATAAATTAGAAAACAATCACACTGAGGTGGATCAAAAGACATCGTGGACAATCCAGCACAAACTTCGCATACTAAGGTGTCAAAATGGCCTAGATCTATAAAAATAGTTAGCAATTATATGTTGCGATGTAGCAATTATAATTAAATTCAATTAATAAAAGCATACATCATCCAAGTCCAATAAAGACATTTCAGAAAAGGCAAAAAACTGTGCAACCAAAATATGTAAACTGTATAGAAGATTGACAATTCTGGACATTGACATTGATAAACATCTTAGCTTGCCAAAAAGAACTGGGAAATAAATTAATTATTAAATTGTACTTGTCTATAGATAAAAAGACATTGAAGATATGATTAGACCTCTCTGGAAAATTTCTACTTAAAAATAAAGGAACAAAAATCATAGTATCATAGGATAATTCAGTTTGGAAGGGACTTCAATAGGACTCTAAGTCAAAACTCTTACTCAAAACAGGTTCAGCTATGAGATCTGACCAGCTTGCTAAGGGGTTAGTCCAGTTGGGTCTTTAAATCCACTAAGGATGATGACTGTACAATGTCTCTGGGCAGCCTATTTCTTGTATAGTGCTTGACTATCCTCATGAAGAAAATGTTTATTCTTTTTTCCAGTTAGACCCTCTTTCATTTCAATTTATGCCTGGTGTGTCTCATCTTCCCAGCATGTACCACTGTAAAGAGCCTGGCTCTGTTTTCTTGATAACCTCCCCATAGGTATGGGGGGACTGTCCTAAGATTCCTCCAATGTCATCTGTTCTCCAATCTGAACAAGCCCAGCTACTTGAGCCTTTCCTCACAGGGCAAGTGCTCCAGACCTTTACCAGACTGGAGGACCTCTGCTGAACAGTTTACGTATGTTTGTCTTGCATTGGGAGGTCCAGAACTGGATGCAGGACTCCAAATGTGATCTAAAAAATGTTGAGGAGAGGGGAATAGTCACTCCTGGGAGTTTCCTGGCTGTGATCCTGTTAGTGCTTCTACCAGAGCACACTGCTAGCTTATGCCTAGCTTGCCACCCACCAACACTCTCAGATTCATCTCAGCGGAGCTGCTCCCCAGTCAGCTAGGCCCTCAACTGTATTGTTCATGTGAAGTCTTTCTTCCCAGGTGAAGGACCTTCCCAGGTATTTATCCTAGCTGAATTTCATAAGGTTGGCTCATTCCTCTAGCCTATGTCCCTCTGGATGGCTACTCTTTGAGTATACCCCCAATTTGGTGTCATCTGCAAATGTAGTGAGCAAGCACTCCATCACTTTGTCCAGGTCTTTGATAAAGATGTTAAATAGGACCAGTCACAGGATAGATTCTTGCAGTACTTGTCACTGGCCTCCAGATGACTATCAACCACTACTGTCTGAACCTGGTCATCCAGTCGGTATTTTAACAACCTAGCTGTCCATCCATCCAGGCCGTAATGGCCTAACTTGGATATAGGAATGCAGTAGAAGACAGCGTTGAGAGTCTTGTTAAAATCAAGCTAAAAGACATCCACTGCAGTCCCCGCATGCACAAATGCAATCTTTTTATCATGGAAAGCAATCAGGTTGGTCAGGCATGATTTGTCCTGGGCTCACTGTTAGCAATCACCTTTTCCTTCATGTGCCAGAAATGAGCTCCAGGAAAATGTTTCCCAGGGACCAAAGTGAGGCTGACTGACCTCTAGTTATCAAGGCTCACCTTTCAGCATTTTCTGAAGACAGGTACAACAATTGCAGTTCTTCAGTTTTCAAGGATCTCCCCTGATCTCCAAGACCTTTTAAACATAACATAGAGTAGATGTCTGAAAATATGCATTTTATCCTGGAATAGTAACCCCTCTGATACAACCTGAGCCCTGTTTTAAGGAGTAAAATTATCATAATTAAACTTAGATTTTGTTTCCCTTTTTATTTAAAATTAAAAAAAAAACAAAGAAAAAAAAACCATACCAAAACCACTTATACCAACAGAGTTGAAGGTTTATGATATTTTGGGGAAAGCCAAAGTTTCAAATTCCTCAATAATTAACCAGGGCCATCTTTCTTCATTGTTGAAGACACAGTAAGTTGGCAGTACTCAGCATGAATTCTAATTGACATGATTGTTATGCTTCATTGATTGTTTCAAATCCCCAGTTCAAGAGAGATATTGAAAAACTGGAGAGGGTCCAGCAAAGGGCCACCAATATGATTAGATGGTTGAGTGACGTGGCACATGAAGAAAGGTTGAAGAAATTAGATTTATTCAGCCTAGAGAAGAGAAGGCTCAGAGAGGAGCTCCTAATCACAGTCTTCAAGTATCTAAAAGGGAGTTACAGAGAACTTACAGAGGTAGTCTTCTCACTAGGCTGCAAGGTGACAGGACAAGAGGCAACAGGCACAAGTTGCTTCAGGGGAAATTCTGTTTAAATACAAGAAAAAAAATCCCATCATAAGAACAATTAAACATTGAATAAGGTTGCCCAAAGAAGTGGAATCTCGCTCACTGGAAAAGTTCAAGATTCAGCTTGACAGGGCCCCAGATAACCTTGGCCCTGCTTTAATAAGGGGTTTGGAACCAGAGGATGTGCAGAACTCCCTTGTAATCTAGACTTTCTCATGACTCTGTGACTGTTTTGATGATGAGAAAGAGTTGTTACGACATCAATGTGTAAACAGGAAACAGCTCTGTGAAAGATATTATAGATTAATGAAGTGTTTCCAATAGAGTCTTTCCTCGCTGCCTGAAAAATTAAAAATTTGTCTTCATATAACTTTTGGTGCCAAAAAACTGTGAATATAAACCACAGCAATTAGAGCAATGTAGAGATAATATTTGGTACTTACTGAGCTCCTATAGAAGGAATAAGAAATCTTTGTGAAGTTCTTGGGAGTTATTACTGTAGCTGTACTGGAGATTTATCACATTTCTGTATGGGTTACTGTTTCACAACCTCTCCCTATTAGAGATCTAAATATTATATGAGAGGAAATGAGAACAGTTTTTTCAGTAGAAATGGAAAGACTAGTGTTTCAGTGGAGTATTAGCGAAATAATAATGAAGTGATGAACTCTTATTTCCTGCTGCCTACAATGTTTATTATTTGGGTTTTTTTCCCAGAAGTTAGAGAAATTTTAGGCAGTAAAATGCATAATCCAATAGGAGTCTGTCTTGGACCCTGCTCCTTTTTTTTCTCTCCAATGGTAGAAAAGAGATGGGTTATTAACCTACAGTATGGAGAGAAAAGTTGACTACTTCTGTAGCTTTGATGGACACTAAAACCGTTGCATTCAAGAGCTATAACATAAATATCACATAATTTGAAGTTCTATTTTAGAAGGAGATGTTTAAAATGGATTGTAGCAAAACTCAGAAATTTTGTGATCCCTATTCTCCTGTTTGGCAACAGAAGAAAAGTTCCATATGTTTTTGTGGAGGAAGGCTGGTTTCAACAAATGGAAAAAGTCAGACCTGCTTGATCAAGAAATGTTGATCATAAGGGGCCTTGTTGGTTTGTCTCCTTCTACAGCAGGTTACTCTAAAGGGAACAGCCTGAAAAAGGACCACTTTCCAAAATGTGAAAGCTATGGACAAACAACTTGGGCATTTATATATTGCTTACTTTTTATGTTGTTGATGGCTTTCCTTGTTTTCCACTCCCCTGGGAGCAGTTACTTAACGTAAATATTTACAGACCAAAGGAGGAAATTAAAATTACTCCTAGAAGTTAAGGCATCCAGGCAGGAAACAGTAGCAAGCCGAAATTCATTAGACGTACCTTTACCTATCTAAGAATTAGGTTTTCAGTCTAAATCTTCATGCAAGTTTCTCCTGTAGTCAGTGTAAATTCTGGAAGACTATTTCATCCCATGTGCTGAGACATTTATCTTAGCTTAGGATGATATGTATAGGTCTATATCCATTTACAATAGAGGAAATTAGATTGGATACTAACTTTTAAATGGCTACAATTACATACCAAGAAACACATCCTACAAGATATATGAAACCATGCAAATACTCCTTTTTTTTCAGTAATGAAGCTTGAAAAATTATTTCTGAATATCTGTACACCGCTTCAGTTTTTTCTTCCTCTAAAAAAATCTGTTTTGCGGGACAATTTTAAACTTCAGCAAATTTCTAAAAACAATTCTCTAGTCACAAAAAAACCCCAAACAACCTCCCCCCCAAAAAACCAAACCAGAAAGACTGTAGATTAAAATCACCAGAAAAAAAGTTTGCAAGAATTTTCATCAAATTACAATGATATTGTTTAGTATTGAAGTACCGTTCTCCACGTAAATCTTAGAAAACACTTTTGCTACTGATGAGTTGATAAAACACAGGATGTTCAGCAAGAACAGTGTGAGACTATAGCTGATTCAATGCATCCATTACATGGAGGAAAAAGGAACGCAGAGAACAGCCTGATTACTCTCAAGTCAATCTTATATTGCAGGTGTTGATACTTAGAGCCTGAAGCTTTAAGAATGGTTGAAATGGACAAAGTTGTTCAACTATTTGCATACTAAAAGACATACACTATGAGAGTCATGGACTGTTTCTTTCATAACAGAACTACTGGGCAATAGATATCACTACTATGTCATTGTTTCTAACTGCGTCTCTGGAACAACAGAACGACATGCCAAAGCTACAAAGAGAAATTAGAGCCTGAGGAGGTATTGTTAGTGTGGAAATATTGCCATAAATTTTAGTTCCAGCTTTCAATTTAGCATTTAATATCTTTCAGAGTATGTTCAAAGATCAATATTTTTCAAAGGCAACTTTTGAAAGCAATTTTGGGCATTGTTGGTCTTGAGACTCCAGTTTTAGACGACTTGAAGGAAACCTGAATTTCAGTGACCTGGTGATGAATACTTCCCGAAAACCTTGGTTCCATTTGCCCTACTCAGCTTTAAAAATTGAACTCAGAATCATATTTTAAAGGAATTTAAATATAAGTAAGCATCTAGTTGGATTTTTGGAGGAATCAAATGCCTAGGCATTTCTAAAAATGTTCATTGGTCCTTTCTGCATCTTTAAATACTTGCTTGTAGAAAACAATCTTCTAGAATTAGCAGTATATTTTAAAAATAGCACATATATTTATAAAGTATCCACTTTCTCTTTATCTGCCCATGCTGAATACCCAGAATAATGGCATATATGTTTCTATTTTACAGTTTAACTGTTTAAAAAAAAATAAAAAGGCAAAAACATATTATACTGTGACTGGACTTTGCATCCAACTTCAAGAATCTGCAGGGAAAAGGATTTGGTTTGGTCAGTTTTTCAACATGTGGTAATTTCTGCATCATTAAATGCTTGCCTATATTCTTTCTGTACAAATAATGTGATTATGTTAATTAGTTACACGGTCAGGGAAAGTGCCTTCCATCTTGCGTTACAATTTGTGTCTCACTTGTAATGTTAAAAAGGTTAACTTCTGAAGACTTGTCATGGATAGAGTAGCTAGTTCTCCCCCGAAAGCACTGAACACACTTAACCAATTACAGCAATGTCCTTAACTGTGCTGAAAATCAAAGGTCTGTTAAACCTATGAGGAGTGTTTAAAATAAATCACCGGTGAACAGCAGCTTCAAGAAGAAGGCATTTTCACTAATGAGTGAAACAGATGACAGCTTTATAAAGAGATTTGAGTAAGTTGAACTTGGGGCTAACATAATTAATATCTAACTTAAATTGCAATTAAATTCTGTATATGTTTAGTTCACCCAGGCTGTCCACGTTCAGATCATTAATAAGTTGTGCTAATGCTTCTGTGCTTAATGTCTTTAACAGATCAGCTTTTCTTTACTGAACCATTGTAAGCTGGGGTACAAAGTAACACAGACAAATACGAGAGCACATAAACTTGATAACCAGAAAAGAGATAATAAATAATTAAAACTACTTTTTATGCTATCAGTCTCAAAATTCATACCTTCATCATAAGGATCTGCTAAGGTCATCAGTTTTATATCATGTACAAAACTGTTTCTTAAATTGTGCAACATAGCAAAATATTTTTTTAAATAATACATCAGTAATAAAAAGGTGGATGAGCACTACAGATGTTTTAAAGTTGCATGACTGCATTGACTTCAGTGGAGCCATGTTGATTTATGCCAAGTAAGAATCTGTCCCTTATGTTTAATATGTTTTTTTTTTAAAATAATATTATTTTCTGTGCTAGAAAAGCAATGGACAAACTTGATATTGTTTAGGTTTTCACCTTACATTTTTTACAGGAGAATTTGAGTCTCAAGTAGCACATAAGTAACCTTGAAACAGATTAATATAAGGTTTTAGATTAGAAACCTAGGGTTATTTTTCCCTCCCTCTTCGATTCTGGGGGAAAAAAAAAAATGAAAAGAATAAATAAAAAAAGATATGTGTATATATAAAAACATTTTAAAACCATTTGCATTTGTTTATAAATGTAGGAGAGTTTGACACCAGGAGGGTGGAATAAATAATTCTTGTGGGTTGACCCCAGCCAGCAGCCAAGCACCCACAGAGCTGCTTGCTCACTTACCCACCCATGGCAGGATGGGGGAGAGAATAGGAAGGAAATACATGGGTTGACAGGTTAGCTAAAGCAAACTCTGCATGCACAAGCAGAGCAAAATATGGACTTTTTTCACTGCTTCCCACAGGCAGGCAGATGTTCAGCTGGTTCCTGGAAAGCAGACCCTCAGCACACATAATGCTTACCTGGGAAGACAAACCCCATAAGCACAAACATCCCCCCTTCCTCCTTATTTCCCCAAGATTGTACTGCTGAACATGACATCGTACACTATGGAATATCTCTTTGGTCAGCTGGGGTCAGCTGTCCCAGCTGTGTTCTCTCCCAACTCCTTGCCCACCCCCAGCCTGCTCACTGAGAGCGGCAGAGTGGGAAAAAGAAAGCCTCAGGGCTGTGAAAGCACTGTTCAGCAGTAACCAAAATTGTTTCAGCTACAAATCCAAAGCACGGCACCATAGAGGCTGCTATGAAGAAAATTAACTCCATCCCAGCTGGACCCTGCAAAACAGTGAATGAGAGCAGTACTTAAAGAAAAAGTATGTTGAGCACTAATATGAAATTGTCAGATATACAGCTGATTTGAAAGATAGATACACAGACTTGGAGAAAATAAATAAAGCAAAAGCTGATAGATAAAGGCAAGAAAAGGTGAAACCTTCAGTTTATTTTTATGTCTTAATTTAAGTCTTTTATAGCTATATTTTTTTCCCCACAACCAGGAAACAGGACTAAGGGAAGTAAACATGAAATCCAAAATTAGGTTCTCTCCTGTAATCACATACTTCAGCATTCCCCACATGCACAGAGAAGAGCATACACCTTCTCAAGCAGCCTAGCAACAGGGTGCTCACCTTCTCTGCAAGAAGAATGCTACCACAACAAAGAGCTTCAGTTATAAGTTTAACCATGGAATTAATTTTGAAAATAGGAACAAAGAAATACTGGGAGAGAAACTGCCATTAAATACTACACATTTCCTTTAAACTGGGATCTGTCCCTTTCTTTGCATGGTAGGAATTTTGTTTTCTGATAGTACAAATAGCCAGGTGTTGAATAAAGAAACTTATCAGGTGCATCTCATGATGTCCAGCATCACGGGAATGCAGAGAGCAATGTTAGCCCCAATCACAGTTGCAGGTTTTCTGAAGATTGTCATAGCTCACCTTTTTCTGTAATGGTTTCTTGAAACACTGCAGAATGCCTTCAACATACAGATTTCACTGATACATCTCTTTTGCCTTGTCTCAACCTGGAGCATTACTGACCTTGACAAGGATGATCACAATACTAATGGTCTTCTATATGAAGGGGTATTTTTCACAGCCTTTCACGCTAAAATATATTTCTGCATGTCTGTGTGTTCTAACTAATCGAAAAGGGAAGCATCCTGCAAGGTTTATGTTTTCATTTATACTTGAACAGTTCTGAAACCCTGTGCATTTTCCAGTTATTATGCATAGTGCATATCATGCCTCGTGAATAGTTTCAAAAGCACAGATGTGTCCAAATAATTAACCAGATTTTAATAATCTGGCATCAAATATGTTTCTATTAAGGTTAGTGTGTTGCTACGATGTATGGCATGCTGCATTAGCTACAGCATTTAAATGCCACAGTAATAATGATTCCTTCTGTTTGAATAAAGGTGAAGAATGAGGAACAGATTCTGGCATGAAGGTGTCTTGAGGGATTGTTAGTCTTTACAGTTTAATATCAACAACATTTTTGCATAATAAACCAGCTAGACATTAAATCAAATAATTGGCCAACCTGCAACAGCCAACAGAGCAGTTACAGTCTTCACATATAGTTCACTGATTCCTTTTCCATATGCACCTTACTTTCTTACCAGCTTACCATCCTCACCCCACTACCATCTAGAATTAATTTTTTTCTAATAACCTTTAAGCAGCCCACAGTATGAAAAATGAATTCTAGGTCAGTGCTTCATGACAAATAAATTCTGTAAGAGATTATATGACTTTCAACATCATAATGCTTGGTACAAAATTATACCAGTTAAAAAAACAACAACAACAACAACAAAAACAAACAGAAAAGGTGAAGTTGAAGACCTTACCTCTGACATTGTTTACTTTTTATTTACTAGTCTTATTTTACCTGCATAACTCTAGTGGTTACACTTTTGAATTCACTAATTTACCCTGGCGTAAGTAAAAGCAATTTTAAGTTGTGAGCTTAGAAAAGCTACAACACCTTTGAAGTACATGAAGACAAAGCTAGGTGCTTCCCAATTCAGATTGAGATTTAATGTGCAAATCTTATATAAATCCTGGTGCCTGTCCAACCATCACCAAGTTCTATTTGTTATCCGCATCACCTTTGCTAAGAGGAACCACTTCTTAGCACTAAGATGAAGATGAATACCTAAAAAGAAATTTTCAAGTATTTCACTTGAGAACCTCACAGAAATTGTGTATTTATATCAAAAGGATGGGTATTTAGGATCAAGTCATAAATTCTATTATGACAACAATACTCTAGTGATTCATGGTTATACCTGCTTTATTTTTTTTCTTTCATTATAATAGATCTTTAAATTGGATAATATGTACATTCTTTTATAATTTCAACATTAATAAGGGGAACTTATAATAAATTGTAAATAGTATAATGGGAAAAATACATTACAAGAGTTATGTCACAAGTGGGTAATTATCTACAAGTTTTGCAGAAACTGTTCATTTCACAGTGGGAGTTTCACCTGGATATAAACAGAGAGCATTCTGATTATCTAAGTCATAACAAGTCCAAAAATGTGAATGATATTCCTTTTGTTGTCTACCAGACAATGATCTGTTCCATCATCTGGGTTCTCTAGCAGGATGGAAGGATGCACCTTACTAAGTAAATTTGATAACAGTAGCTGAAAATAGAACCATGAACCATCTATGATCATAACATAATGGAGACGTTAAATATAATGGGAAGGGTTCCTCAGAGAACAATCATATCCTACTATTCTAGATTAAAGTTTTGAGATTTTAAGTTCTCATCTATTACTCAGCTGACAATCCTGGGAGGAACAAAAAAACCTATGTTTATGTAAGAAAACATAACATATGCAACTAAATAAGCTAAAATATCAGTAATCAATTTCCTTTCCGTAAAATTCAAAGTGTTTTCATCACAAGACCCCAAAGTGTATTACGTCCTGTATTATGTGGCTTTGTATTCAAAATATTGAATATATAATGAAAAAATAAAATAAAATATTGAATAAAATAAAAAATATATTGAAAATATATATTCACATATATGAATATACTACCTACAACTGTAGGTATTATAGAAGACAAGGAAAACTTTTTTTAAAAAAAAACCTCCAGTTCCCACATAGTTAACAAGATTAAAACAAACAAGCAAACAAAAAACCCCAACATTTCAACATACTTCATGACGATGAGATTGGATATTTTTAAGGGGTTGCATCCACATAAGGTCATAAAATGAAAAATATAGCAGTTCTTGTGCACACACAGTCTGATAGTTTCCACTTCTATTCAGGAAATTTACGGCCCTACGAACCAAAACTTTTATGGAAAACTCCATTTACAAGTTTAACTGCAAGATTTGTGTTACATTAAACCATAGATAACATATATTGCCCTGTATTATGTTTCAAATATTCATTATAAATAAAAATTAAAATCAGGGAGTATTATACATGTTAACAGTAGTGGGACAACTCAAAATACGACCAGCAGTCATACAACATGCTCCAGGTACAGTATATGTGAGCTATTTGAATATAGTCTAATTTTCTGATTATCTGAATGTCCATATATATCAGTTGTTTTTAGTACTTTTTTTTTAGCACAGTACTTTTTTTAGTACTGTTTTTAGTACATATATATCAGTAGTTTTAGATTTATAAACAGGCAAACACAATGTTAAAATGACAGGTATATTTAAATAGATTCCTGAAGGAATGAACTTTCAAATATTTAAAATACTGAAAAAAAAATTGTCAGAATAAATGAAAAAAAAATTCTAATTTTATGCTGTAGTACACAAACATTTTTATAAATAATTGTTTCCCTTCTGCTGTCAATACTTTACACTTCTATTCTTTTTGTTGTTCTGTAGGATGTGTAAGGTATTATAGTTCTCCTACAAGTAGATATGTAGTATTGTAAGAATTACAGATTTATACATAATTACTCCATAAAAGCTACAAATATGCAGCTTTGTCCTCTACTTTAAAGAGAAGGTAAAAGGAATATCTATATTTCTTTTTAGCATACCAATGTGGGCCTCCAATGTGGGCCTCCAATACTAATGATGGTTCTCCAACACAGAGGGTACCATCCTGACATTTAAATGAATAGAGCTTTCCCCCACTAATTTCTTTGAGACCAACATATTACACATACTTTGTCCAGAGGACGAGAAGAAGATTAAGACAGATCTGTTTAAAAAAAAAAAAACAACAACTTAAAAACTTGTTTCATGTTTTACTCTGTGTGGAAAGCAACATGGAATTTAGTTTTAGGGAAGCTCAACCTCTACATTAATATTTGAAAATTCATTTACAAATGGAAAGAAATAGAAATCTGTTAATCCCTTACTTCCTCTTTTAAGGCCATGTTATTCATGTTCATAGCTTGTCTCTCTAAACACGGAATCAGTTTCCATCTTCTCATTGGAATTCTTCCCTTAAAGCATTTTAGTTGGAAGAATCAACACAAATTTATGATTAGAAAACAAGGAGCTGTTCTCACTTTCTCCTATGATCTCATGATTCTTTGTCGCTTTATGAAGAAACTAGAAAAACAGTTATTACACTGTGGAGGAAATGTCTAAAATTAATAGTCTTATAAAAGAACTTTCATTGGAATCAAGTTGAAATAAACACTTACACCTGCTGCCTTTGACATAGTAGCTGTTAGAAAGTTTAGTTTAGACTTTGATTGTACGACAAAAGACAAATTTTGCTTCTTCCTACATTTCAGCATGTAAAGCCAGTGGAAATGGTAGTGACTACTTTTCTATTCAAATAGATGTTTAATCACGATTTAATAAGGACAAGAGAATTCAGCACCCCAAAGGTAAGAGCTGTAGATAACTAAGTAGCCACAGATTTTATTGGTTTGAGGACAGGACTGACCAGCAAAAAATGTAAGCATAAAAAAATAAGTAACAGCATTCAGGACCTTTATCTGTTTTACTGCATGCTGCAGAATGCAAGGTTATTGAAACTTAAGCCACTGGTAACAAATTTGGTTTTCAGTTATGAGGGTCATGCAACCCCTTTATTTACATTACTAATTAACATCCTTTAAAGGATGCTCCCGTTATTCCATCCTTCTTGAGTAATAGTATTATTATTCAGCTAACAACCTCTCTGTATTTGCAGCTATTTTTAAGTCGGGGGAGGGGGGGGAGAAAGAAAAAAAAAACAACCACTTTATAGTGAAGGATTCTGCATAGGTAAATCTTTAGCTTTTTCAAAAACGATATCAACTGATGACTCAGTTACAGTGTATAAATACATTTCCCAGGGAAAATTCTATTAAAGGGCACCTCAGTTGAACAGCAAAGGTTTAATAAAGTTTAAAAAATATCTGGAAAGGTGATTATTCAAATTACCAAAGTGTATAGTGGCTTGTTTTTCAACTCAGGAGACAATATTCTTCCAGGAACTCAATTGCAAGTTTGGGACTCAGAATAAAAATAAACACTTTCCCCCCCCACCCCCCATATAGTATGCAGCAGATCTATATAGTTTAGTAGTTTGTATTGGCATGCCTTCCTATCAAAGCTTTTACAAATACTGTATTTGGTTTATATGGCAAGGTTTTGGAGGTGGGGGGAGGTCAGGGGCTGCCCCCATGCCAGACACAGCCATTTCCAGCTGACTGCAACAGACCCACTGCAGGACCCACTGCAGGACACACCTGAGCCCATCAGCCAGGCTGGTGGTGCCTCCATGAAAACATATTTTAGAAAAGAAAAAAATGTCAGAGGAGGAGGGAAAAAAACAGAAAGAGTGAGACAGCAAAGGGAACACCAAAGTCAGAGAAGGAGGGAGAAGAGGTGCTCCAGGGGACAGAGCAGGTATTCACTGTAACCCATGAAGAGTCCATTTTTTTCTGAAGGACTGCAGCTCATTTTGGAGCAGGGGAAGAGTGAAAGGAGGAAGGAGCAGCAGAAACAAACCATTATGTGCTGACTGGAGCCTCCCATCCCCCAGAGGAATTGGAAGTGAAGGAGTCAAGCTGGGCTTGGAGGAATTGGACATGAAGGAGTTAAATAAGGCATGGGAAAAGGTGGAGGAGGAAAGATGTTATTTTTGTCTACCAGCATCTATTTTAAGGGGCAAAAAATTAAATTAATTTTCCCTAAATTGAGTCTATCTGGTCTGTGACAGTAACCATTAAGTGATCTACCGGTCTCCACCTCAAACCACGAGCTTTCTCATCCTATCTTCTCCCCCTGTTCTGCTGAGGAGGGAGAGTGAGAGAGCAGCTGGGTGGGTGGGTGGCCCTTAGCCAAGGCTAACCCACCACAAATGCCCAGAAAGAGCTAACACAATCCTAAAAAATAAGGAGAAAATATGGTGTTTGTGTCTGTTTATGAGAGGAGCAGTTTAGAAAGCAACCAAATCATGCTTTGCATTTTACTGTGACTTTGGAAAGTGTTTGCTGAAGGTTTTGGGGTTTTTTTTCTTAATTTAAAAATATATACATTATTCTATACATATAATTCTGTGAAACAATAATTATTGGATGAGGTGTGCTACAGAATTTGAAAGAAGATGAAGTCAATTCAGATGACTTAGTGTCAGGTATAACAATCGTAACACTGCTTAGACTTCATAATGACTAATTCATGTGATTAAACAGTGAAGTTAAAGTTGTCCATGCCACTGAAGGTGACTCAAAGCTTCAGACAAGCTCTTTACAGTCAATACAGATTAAAAATTGTTAAATAAATTATAAGACTGAGGAAGGAATAAATATTCTTAAAGTATTACCTCTGAACCGGGGAAAAGGTGGGAAAAGGAGGGGAAGGAGGGGGAAAGAAAAAAGAAAGAAATAAAAAAAAGAGGGCCAGCTGACACATTGTGTGAATAAAAATCTATGATGGGCTACCAACCATCTTTAAGAAAACCACTAACAATAAAATTGATTGGGAGAATATATAAGGGAACTATCAGTATGCTTGCCCTGTTCTGATTTTCACCATAACCTTCACTTACAGTTTGTTATGGTTAAACCTTATTAGGTTAAACCACAGGATTTAATTTTTTTTTTTTTGTAATTGTGTTCTAGATGTCATTTTCTAGCCACCAGATCTTATGTGTTTGTCTATTAGATTAGCTTTCATTACTAGAAGTAATCTTTCTGTAGGTATTTCTAGATAGTTATCAAGTCATATTTTAACATTCTTCTGCATAAATGAAATAGGCTGAAATAGGCTTAGCTCATTTAGTTGTGCTACTCATTAGGGAAGAATTATACATTTATTTTAAAAAATAAGAAATTTATTTTAAATCAATAAGTAGGATTCAATTTTATTAAAGAGCTTTAACATATTTTGTCTTTTTGAGACAAGACTATATAATTTAAGCACCAAAAAAACAGAAAGTTATTTTCTGCCTGGAAAAAAGGACACTGCCTTGTAGTCACATTAACAAAATGAAACAGATTTGTCAGCAATATCCCTATTTTAAATAATTCATTATGTTTGAAAAGCTATATGCAAACCCTAAAATACTTAGAAAGGTGTCTTTTGCTAAATGTTAATCATGTGTCAAGTGATGACAGGTGAGGTCCACAATCTGAGAAGTACATGTTACTCGTCATTTACAAAAGCAGCCACTAGAACCTTTAAATAATTAAGCTAGTGGAAAAAACTAAAAGAAAACACAGAAATGAAGCCTTGCCTTCTTGTTGAAATCCATCTCTTTATTAAAGATTTCCTGCTTTTAAAAAAAAGTGCAGATCGTCAGCAAAGGCTTATCTTTTCCAGTTATTGTGCTCTTTCACCTTTCTTCCTTAAATGCAAAATAAAGAATTTGTTCCAGATTCTTATTGTCATTATACTACTTCAACAGTACAGTTCCAATTAAAAAAATGTCTTTTTTCTTAAGTCTTATTCTCTTTCTAAAGCACTGTATGGAACAGGAAAACAAAATTCAGGTTTTGCATTTTTCCTTTTACTTGCTTGTTTGCCTTTCCCTGTCTAATCTCCTTTATTCCCACTCATTCTTCACAGGAATACAACAGAAAAACAACAAATGTGGCTCTTTATATGCATATTTGAGAGAAATAAAATACTTCAGTGAAGTTACTGCATTTGTTTCTATAAATCATAATAATAGAGCTGCACTCACTTCCAGACACAAAAGTACAGTGACAGTCCGCCCATCCTACAGACATTTATGGCTGGCATTAATTATTATGTGTTTTTCTTTTCAGAAATGTAGGATGTAATCTTTAACATCTGTCTATATTTAATTAAACACCTCATAATTATACTTGATCTAAACTACATTAAGCTCTTTTAAAAATTAAAGTTATAGTAAGAGTACTTCAGTTTAATCTAGCATCAGAGAAAAAAAAATACAAATCACCACACAAGTCAATCTATCTGCAAAGCCTGCATAGAAATACTGGTTAATTGTGTCACACAGAAAGTCGTGTTACAAGCCAAAGTATGGCAGCTCAGTGAAACCGTAGCCCAGTAAATACAACTTTGCCATTACTAGTCAGTGCTATAGGCTTTATAGGGTCTCAGAACTGGTCTGGGCTTCCCTTACTCTGAGCTGGTTTTGACCACTTCTCTTGGCTATAGTGGGCCACAGCAGAAGACATCATAATAAGGAGATAAATATTTCAAGCAGAATCTAGGCAGAGTGTAATTATAGGCCTTGATTGTAGAGACCCATATACTACCATGAGTAATTATGACTGCTTTTACCTCTTTCATATGGAGATGTGTAGGAGCGTACTACTCTCAGTGAACCTAGGTGACCCCAAGATGAATTTAGCTGACTAAATGTAATAGAGAAGCCTGTACTTGGTTCCTGCCCAACATATGTGGATGACACCATCTACATCCTTTGTTTTATCTTGAGATTAAGCAGCATATCTACATGTAACGTTCCTTTACCTGACAGTAGAAATTAAGAATGGAGTTGCTTACTTGTAAGAAAATCCTACAGGAACTATAAAGACCACAATGCCAAATAACCTCACCACAGGATTGTCCAGCCATGTGTCTTAGACACAAATTCCCCCTTCCCCCCCTTCCCTATATGGGCATTATATGCTATATTGCTACCTTCTGGTTTTATTTGTGTGCTTTAACTGCTGCTTGAGTGTTCAAAGTTTGAAATACTATGGCTATTTTTATAATTTTCTTGCATCACATACCAGATTAATGTGATTCCTACCAGAAATATGCATATTTATTTCTATCCTACCCTCCCTTTCTCCCCCATAGCCTCATTCATTCATCTCTAGAGATAGTCAACATCAGTAGTTCATAGTTAATCACATTTTCTTTAACAAATATCAGAAAATCAACAAGAAACACATGCTGAATTGCAAACGTGCAAATAGACATTTTATCCTGGAACAGTACTCCCTCATGCCTCAGGCTCTTTCCAACCTAGAATTTCTATTGAAGGGCAAAAATAACTTTTACTTTTGTTTCAAGTGTTCTAAGGAATTTAAGACTTACTGAAGCAGATAAATAAAACAATTTGGTTAGGTAGCATAGAAACTTAAGCTATCCTTCTCCCTGTTTGGAATAATTTCCACTTTTCTGCAAACCATAAATAAAATTGAAAAGTACTACTAATGAAGTAATGCATTCCATGGGACTGCCTAAGACAGAAAAGCAACAGAGGCCAAAAAGAAATTTCATAACATGTTGGGAAAAAGTCTTTCTTATATTAGAAATGGACAACTTGATAAACATATCCCATAATAACTATTAAACATAAATAAAATTAATTTAATATTTTTATATCTGGAAGGATTAAAGGGGTTACTTCCTAAATGAGTAGAAGATTGCACTTGTTTTTTTCCTTCTGACACATATGAAAAGAAAGTCCTATGTCAAGTCCAATAAGAAAATGGGTTCATTGCATCAGGAATATATATAATATTAAAATACTTAATATTATAAAACTAATTTCAGCTTAAAATGTGGCTTTACCTTAAT
Source organism: Mycteria americana (assembly GCF_035582795.1). Lineage (NCBI taxonomy): Eukaryota > Metazoa > Chordata > Aves > Ciconiiformes > Ciconiidae > Mycteria > Mycteria americana. The sequence goes on along the minus strand of NC_134368.1, from coordinate 24,318,743 downwards.
GAATCAAAGGTATGAGGGACTCAGTTTAAGTCAGAAGTTCGTATATTTTAACTGAAAATCATGACTTTAGTCATGTTTAGTATGTGTTTTATGTTTAGTCAGTATTTAGTACTTTGGCATTTTATTTTAAACGGTAATTGAGGTCCTAATCCTGCACTCATGAAAAATAACTTTTTTTGCCTCAGCTAAATGGAAGAGCTATGCCTTAAAGTCATTACATTTCCCCCAATACAACTCTTTTCACTGTTATTTCAAGATCATTTTGGAGCAGAAATCCCATTAAATTCAGGGCATTTCTACCTTACTTTTGAAAAACACCATTGTTAATATGCATTCTTGAGTTAGAGCCACCAAAAAACCCAAGACCACCAAAAAACCCCACAACCAACCACCACCACCACCACCAAAAATCAATAGAAAATTCACTTTCTTGATAGGGATTTTCCTTTGCTACTTTATTGCTATTTTGAGCTTTGAAATGGAACTTTTTTTTTTTTTGGAACCAAACATGCTAAAGGACCAGAATTATGAAGAGCAACTTTCTCTGCTTCTTGGCTTATTTTAACTTAGTTCATTGTTTATTCTAACACTTAAATCTTCTCATCCTAGGGATTTGGATCATATGATCAATATTTGACTTTCCTTCTGGTTCTGAAAACTTTAATTTTGGGGTCGGGTGAAAGAAATTAGAAGTGACTGATAAAAATGATGTAAATGAGTAGCAATAAGTAGTCTAAAAACCAAATAATTCTTCACAGTTAAAGTTTTTTTGAGAGAAAATGTTTTGTGTTTTCTTCCGTTTTGCAGCATATTTCCCTTTCACATGGAACATGTATAAATGAATCCAATACAAAAAGCCTTTTTGCACAGTTCTCAAATATAATTTGTTACAGGAATAGTTTGAAGGCAAGTTGAGAATGCCTTAGAGAGCTTCAAAGTAAGTTCATTTACTGCCTTTGATTGCATCCCCCTAGAGTTTCAATGTAGAACAGAATAGGGGAACAATTTGGAAGAAATCCACCTGGATTCAAAATAGGTAATTATTACCCTATGTTTCAATTCATATTCCTAGATAAATTCAAGGACACAACAGAATGAGCAAAGACACTTAATAAACTCAGATGATGTTCTGTAATTTCTTTGTGATGTAGTCAAGGTAAAACCTTTCAGCTATGTCCGAGAGCTTTATTAGTTTTTCCTATTAAAGTGATTTTATTTTCATTTCTCTCTCTTCAGCTCCTTTCAATGATCTTTAAATGTTAAGTGAATTACATGACAAATATTTTGTAGATTTTTCACACTGCTGTAATACAGATCAGCTGACATTATAAGCAGCTAGGGATATCCATGGCATATGGGACTCCAGGTCATGTCCCCTTTGCTTATAGCCAGAAAAATGATCTTATTGGAACTTCTACAGAGGTTCCACATCCCTGGGGACTGTGCCTGTGCAAAGTCTCTCAAAGGTGCAGTTAATTTGCTTCCAGGACTGTACTATGCAAGAACTGCTGTAAAGCAGCCAAACTGAGTCCCAGGTTTGGTTGTCCTTAGCTTCAAAGGAGAAGCCATTAAAATACAACCATTTCCTTTTGCAATTGTGTTTCAAATGCATATTAAAAGGAAATTATACTTGCCCCAATCTCATTTTAATTGATAGTCATTGTTTGTATTAGAGAGATGTACGCAGATAATGAAGTTACAGCCATGAAAGTCCCTAATGGAGACATGTTAAGACATAGAACGGGACTTATTTTAACTATCAGGGACTTTTAATTTGTCTGGAGAACTAATAAATGTTGTCTTCAGAGATGAGTTCAATCCATCTCAGATAAAATTACACAGAGATTGTGTACGTATTGAAATGTGTGCTGGAGAAGTATTTCAAGCTCCGGGCCAGAAAAGAGAGACCCAAGCAAAGAATAAAGAGATTTGGGGGTTTATTGGTTTGGTTTTAAGTAAGAAAGTAATGTAGATTTTAAACTATAAATCTCTACTGTAAAGAAATACTACCATGTAGCCAAGGAGAAGGGACTATTAGTGCAAACGATGGACAGGATTTGGACTGGACAAGAGCAGAAGTGCAACCAAGTAGCTTAAAACACAGGCAGAAAATCTCAGTCCAAAACTCTTAACTAACCATCGAGTCTCTTGGCCCTTTTGAGCATTAAAGACACATGCTCACTCCAACTCAGGGTTATAGATTCCACTCCACTTTCACATACCTGCAAAGCTTGTACTTGTGATCCCTAGAGCCCCTGGATATTATTTTCCTCAGCCATTTATAGTTGGGTCAGCACACCCTGACTAAATACATTTCACTGTTTCTTCAACAGTCTAATATTGGCTGTACATCCTGAATTGTGTAAAATGGAGTGAAAACAGCATTCATCATTAACAATATAATATTAAGCTTTCAATCTTCATAAATACTTAAATATACTATAATCACTTGTGTTTATTAAAGATGGAAAATGTCATGAGAGAAATTTATTAGAGACAGAAGTGGTCTGACTGGTCCTGACTACTGTTTTTGCAAAGTAAGAAATAAGACTGCTTAATTTTTTTTTTTTTTTCCCAGTAAATGATAAATACTTTTTAATCTATCTCTGGGAAACGGAAAAGCAGTTATAAATAAATTTAGTCACTCAGTTCTTACCTTCCTCCTCATGTCTTTCTTCTCTCAAGCTTTTTTTGATGGGTGTACATCAAAGTGGCATTTTAAAAGAACTCTTTTGGTCTTCAAACAGTACTGAGTTCCAAGTGGTTGACTTTAACAAAATTAAAAATGGAAGTAGTGACTAAAGTATTTGCAATTATTTGACACTGGTTTTGTACATCTGCTTAGTATGATACAGCTTTAAAGAAATTAGCTCGAGTTGTTTTCACAGACAACCTTAATTCTGACACATTTAATATTTTTGTTTGAAACCTTACCACTTGAAATTACATCTTAGTATAATTATATTAAAGTACAATTTTTATAAAAACATAATCAATATTATTTTCTATGTTCAAAACAACACTGACCAAAACCTTAGTGCAAGGAAACCATTAAAAAAACTATCATTTTCCTCCATGTAATTGTAGAGCCAAGATATTCAGATCTTCACAATGTTTAGCAAAGAAAAGCAGGAGACTGCTATTCTCTCTAAGGAAATTCCGTAATGCAGATTGCTTAGACGTGTTCTGTTACCTGGGGTATCCTATCTATTTAGTGACACCAAAGGGATTTTGAAACTCAGCAGTAGCTAAATGGAATGAAAGTTGTGCAAAGACATGTTTTATAATGATTAGAAACTAGAAACAAATGGATATTTTAGAGCATTTAAAGATATCTTTTTGTCAAAGAAGAAACATTTTTGCAATCCTTTATCAGTTTTTCCTTAAATCAAACATAAGTTCCTTATTTTTAGTTTCAAGACTGTTCTACTTTCCATTTCTCACATGCTATAGTAATTGCATATCACTATTTGAAATCCTAACAAACAGCCAAAAATATATTATCAATAATAATATGATTACATTATTAATAATGGTATTAGTAAATGTTCTGTAAAAATCCAGAAAGATATCTTAGGGTTTTCAATCACATTTCTGTTTCTGTAAGAACAGCTGCTGCTGCTCTAAGACTACTGGATACAAATACTGCATTAGGTGTCCCATGGCAAGGCATTGGCAGTGGAGGACTGCAGAGGTGACTTCTGTGAGAAGAGACCAGGGGCTTCCCCATGCCAGAGACAACTGATTCTGCAATGGACACCAAGCTCAGAGAAGAAGGGGGAAGGAGGAGCTCCACATGGCAGAACAGGTATTCCCTGCAGTCCATGGAAGAGCCCATGGCGGAGCAGTTGGATATTTCCTTACAGGAACTGTGGCCTGCAGAGAGCCCATGCTGCAGCAGGTTTTTTTCCCTGAAGAGCTGCAGCCTATGGGAAGGAACCATTCTGCAACAGATATCCACACTGTAGCCCATGGAGGACCCCACATGTTGCAGCGGTTGAATATTTCCTGATGGAACTGCAACCCATGCAGAAGACTCAGATTGGGGAAAAGTATGAGTAGGAAGGAATGGCAGAGAAGAGTTGTTATGGACTGTTAACCCTCATCCCCCCATTTCCCATCCCCCTGCACCACTTTTGGCAGGGATGGTGGTCAGGGAGGGGTAGAAGACTGAGGAATGAAGGAGTAAAGTTGAATGTTGATAAAAATAGGGTGGGGGGAGCTGTTTTACTTTGTTTTTAACCATCCTGCTCTGTTTTATTTGAAAATAAATTAAATAATTTTTCAGAGAATTACAGAATGATTGAGGTTGGAAGGGACCTCTGGAGATTATCTGGCCCACCCCCCCTGCTCAAGCAGGGCCACCTACAGATCATAGAATCATAGAATGGTTTGGGTTGGAAGGGACCTTTAAAAGTCATCTAGTCTAACACCCCCTGCAATGAGCAGGGATATCTTCAACTAGATCAGGTTGCTCAGAGCCCCATCCAAGCTGACCTTGAACGTGTCCAGGGATGGGGCATCTACAACCTCTCTGGACAATCTGTTCCGATGCCTCCCCACCCTCATTGTAAAAAATTTCTTCCTTATATCTAGTCTGAATCTACCCTCCTTTAATTTAAAACCATTAATCCTTGTCCTATCACTACAGGCCCTACTAAAAAGTCTGTCCCCATCTTTCTTACAAGCCCCCTTTAAGTATTGAAAGGCCATTGAAAGAAGGTTGCCCAGACTCTGGTTTTGTATCATCAGCAAACATGCTGAGGGTGTACCCTGCACCATCATCCAGATCATTAATGAAGATGTTAAACACCATTAGTGACTGGTCTCCAAGTAGACTTCATGCAACTGATTACTACCCTCTGGGCCTAGCACGTACAGCTGCTCAAACACCTGCCAGGGAAACTTCCCTGTGGCATGTTACCACCATATCTGAGAGTGCTCCACTGATACAAATTCAACTGAGGTCCCCTTCTTTGTGCCCTGCTGCACAAACTGCTGCATCTGTTGGTGGCTGCTGGGAGCTGTGCTTTGGGGCTGGCTCTTACATAGGTCTCTTCCAGACACCAGCTAAAGGATTCTTGACCCTCCCTAGCCAGGGGGCATTTGCAACAAAAGCTCCAGGCAACCTGGTCAGGGGCAGCTGATAATGCTTATTAGAAGCTGCTAGACCTTCCTCAGGCTCACACCTGTGTAGCTCCCCTTACCTTGTCTTTACTTGGCAGCAGCAGACATTTTCACATTTCTCACAGGGTTCCCAGGCATTCCCCAATGATCCTGGGCCTTGTCACCAGAAGATCCCAAACCAGACCCCAGGGACTGCTCTGCAAACTTCTGTGTCTGTTGGCTGCCTCTCTTAGCTGAAAACTATTAGCTGAGATCATGGCTATTTTCCCCAAAGTCTGTTTTGCCTGTGACAGTAATTGTTAAGTAATTTTTTGTTTCTATCTTGACTCATGAGCTCTTTTTAATCCTATTTTCTCCCCGTCCTGCTGAAGATGGGGAGTGAGAGAACAGCTGGGTGGGTGTCTGGCCAAGATCAATCCACCACACATTCTTGTCCCGCTGTACTCTTCCATTTACATGTTGGTACTCATTGTACCCTGTTCTTTGGCTATAAATTTTTGTGAATCAGAAAAGCTCTGTCTTTAATTGACATCATCTATGTAAATGAGATCTTAATCCAAGACTAAGGATCCTGTAAATTGGGTTTTTGCTCCTAATATCTTTGCACTTGAGGGCCCCTTTTTTTGCTTGTATCAAAAATAGTGTGGCCAGCAGCAGTAGGGAGGTGATCATGCTCCTGTACTCAGCACTGGTGAGGCCACACCTCAAATACTGTGTTCGGTTTTGGGCCCCTCACTACAAGAGAGACATTGAGGGGCTGGAGCATGTCCAAAGAAGAGCAACGAAGCTGGTGAAGGGTCTAGAGCACAAGTCTTATGAGGAGCGGCTGAGGGAACTGGGGTTGTTTAGCCTGGAGAAAAGGAGGCTGAGGGGACACCTTATCGCTCTCTACAACTACCTGAAAGGAGGCTGTAGAGAGGTGGGGGTCGGTCTCTTCTCCCAGGTAACAAGTGATAGGACAAGAGGAAATGGCCTCAAGTTGTGGCAGGGGAGGTTTAGACAGGATATTAGGAAATTTTTCTTCACTGAGAGGGTTATCAAGCCTTGGAACAGGCTGCCCAGGGAAGTGGTTGAGTCCCCATCCCTGGAGGTATTTAAAAGACATTTGGATGAGGTGCTTAGGGACATGGTGTAGTGGTGGTCTCGGTAGTGTTAGGTTTACAATTGGACTTGATGATCTTAAAGGTCTTTTCCAACCTATACAATTCTGTGATTCTGTGCAATCCCAGATTGCTGTACATTTTTCTACACTGCACTTAATTGCCATTCATCTTTACCTTCATTTCCTAGACTAGAGACAGACAACACCAATCTGTGGATCTCTGGCAGCACTGACCAGAGAAAAGGCCACAGAGCAAACCTACTAGTGAAATACAGCTTGTGAGTATTTTATTAGCAGACTCTCAAACAAGGAAGTAAGCTTGAGCTGAACAGTCCTTATTACTGAACCTAGAGAAAGGAAGAGAAAAATGTATATTAACTTCTCCAACCAATTTGCACTAGCAAAATTGTTCTAATGCTAATCACCCTGCAGAACCACACCAAGAATGCACCCTCTCTCATACACAGAGAAAAGTTCCTACCTGAGGAGTTTTAACTGAAAAGTGTAATATACACACACACTTTTCTGGACAATTGGTTCCATTTTTATTCTACAGTTTCAGGAAACCATACATGTATTCCAAATGACAACATAAATGAGACTGTGCCTTACTATAGTCACTTACATTTTCACTTCTTTAAATGGAAAAAAAGCCCACACTTACTGAACAACTGACCAGTTATTTAATAAGATCCTCTAATTCAATAAGGCCAACTGCATTTTCTTTATATGTAAGTATTTTTATACTATCTTTAATACTAAAATCAAGCTTTGAAAAATATTGACATTTAAATTGAAAATAATTTGATCCAAATGACATTTTCCTATCTGTTAATAATAATAGAGATAAAACGTAAAGTTGACTTCAGCTTCATACATATTTTTTCTAGTGATTTAGCAGCTTATTAACTAAGAGAAAGGATATTGATTTAATTTTAATAATCTCTCTCTTTCTTATAAATAAAATACAATAGTCATAGAGGAAAAAAAAAATCAATTCATGTCCTGTCTTGCCCTTTAGAAGGGTAGAACAGGCTCACACATTCAAACATGCAATACTTTTCTTGTATTTTTTGCTTTACTAAAACATCACAAAAGCTAGTTGTGTCAAAAGTCTGAACTCTAATTTGTGACATCTGATTTCTATTTAAGTAACTAGCATATTTACATTGTTATTGTACAACAAGTCAATACTTCAAGTCTCTTCATGTCTTTTTAAATTATTACTATGGTATTTATAAAGACTTTTCTGGTAGGTATTATTTCAGTTTGTATAGGGAAAAGATTTAGCACTGGATGGTATTGTTATTTCTATTTGTCACTCATTATACTGACTTTCCAAAATATCCAGAAAATTACACTTAGAAATTTATCTTTGGGATTCATCAGATTCAAGCCTTCTATTTCACAATGCATGGCAATCACACATGTCAATGTAATCAAGAAAGTTGTAATTGCTGGAAGGGGTAGTTACTGATTACGAACAGACAAATTTGCTTAAGATAAAATAAAGAACTGACCCATCCTCTAAACTGAAAACAAAAGTTGAAGTTTAACTTCTATAAGTTTTTTAACTCTTCTTCATTATTCTTGTCTATGTTACTTTTCTGTTGTGGAAAAATCAGGTCTAGGAGTTACTCTTAAAAAAACCAAACACACTCCTATTTATAACATACTTATTATCAATAAACTTTAATACTAACTTAATGATACTTTTAATTATGTATTGGCTAGCACACATTTATCATTATATTGTTACACTTAACAAAATCAAGGACTTGTTCTGTGATAATAAGAATTATAACCGTAATTTTTAGTTACTACATGTCGTCCACAATAGAATTTAACATTTCTACTCTGCATTCAGGTACTCATAAAACTAATGTATACAGTGAGCTATTTAAAATGGAATGCGAACGATTGGACTCGATGATCTTAAAGGTCTTTTCCAACCTATACGATTCTGTGATAATCCATGTGCACTTGCCTGTATCTAGCCCTAGGGACATCAGTATATTTTAAGTTATACCTTTCCCACACCTTACACGGAGCTGTAAAGAAATACCTGCAGTTTCCACAATTCAAAATATTTTTCTTTTAGCAGTTCCCTGCATAGTTTGCCTCAAAATAAGAAGGAAGATTTTATTTGAAAGTTACAGTGTATAAGGAGCTACTTCCGCTTACATGCACCTACATGTAGTGACAAATTTTAGATGTATAGAGAATGCTTTGGTTAAAACCTGAAGTTTTTGTATTTTGGAATTAAGGAAGAAGAATTTTTTTTATTACAGCTTTGTTCTGTTCTGGCAAAATTATCCATTCTATTTTGGGAAACTCCCTCTTTTAATAGTATTTATCTGGTCATAAAACTTACTTAAATCATTCTGTCTGGAAAAAAAATCTCTAATAGCATCCTGATTTTCAGGATGCTATGTACAAATGTAACTGTTTCTTCATTAATACAATAGGTTATCTTTTTCTTTTAGTCATTGGAGATGTAGGTACAGAGGACCGAATCCAAATTCTTTTAGACGAAGACATTCTGTTATCCTTAATCTGAGTTGGGGTCCAGAAGGAATAAACATCTTGCCTAAAATTAAGCCAGATCTCGGACATCCAAGTATGATTCTATAAATACAATCTATCCTTCGTCTCAGCATTGCGTTATTATAATTTAGAGGTACAATACAGAACACAAGTATAACAAAAGCAAAACATCATAAAGTAATGAGCAAAGATTTCTGCTTACAGACACTGGTGGAAAGTTTAAAGAGTTAGTATACCAGCCTTCTTGTAAATAAGTTTTCATCTTTTGTGACTAGATTTTTTTTTAAAAAACAGTCATTTATTAAATTCCAGCACAAATAGTTAAAACTGAAAAAAAAAAAGTTTCTAATTCATGTATCTAAATGCATGCCTTGATTTATCTCAAGTATTGGCTGAGCAATTCCTTAGAAACACAAACCTTACTGAGTCCTGGAACGTCTCCTTAAAGTTTTCACCATTGTCTTTCTTTAACTACTTGTAATATTAGATACAGATACTACCACTGCTTAAACTGTAAGTTAAATTCAGCACTGTAATCTAGTTGTAAAATTGCTAAACACTTATCAGTTTTTAAAGACACTGTTAAGGACTAACAACAATTTAGATTATTTATATCACCGATAATATATGTTTTTTGGTGTTCTTAGGAACTTTCATTAGTAATGATGTTAGTAGCAGTGTACACTTTATCTAATCTTGTAGGCTTTAGCAATCATACCTTATATTAGTATCTTACAGTATTTCCATATATATTCAGACAGCAATTCTAAAGTTGAAGTTATGAACTGTGTTGAAGTAATATCTTTGTTATCATTATGTTAACTCAGATATACTTCTTAACATACCTGATCTCTTCATTCTTCCACAACTGCACAAAAAAAACTCTTCTAGAAGGTTTTTTTTATAAGCCAGTTATACCACATTTAAAAAGATGCTTTAGAGAACTGGCAAATGTAGTCCCTATCTTTATTCATGTGGGGTTTAATGAGAACCTGGCATCAATTTAAGAATTAATACCTAATCAAGCAAGACACCTGAGGCTGAGTAACTAGCAGATGTTTCTTGAATTGGAACCTTAATGGCTCACCAATCAATAGAGTAGCATAAGAGTATTTCTTCTGCAATTCCAGTCAGAGCAGATGTGTTTAAACAGAAACATAAGTGTGTAATAATTAGGTTATTCAGTGTGACTAGCAACAGTTATCAGTTCAACGGACAGAGGATACAAAAAATAAGTAAGTTTTCATAGAATATAAGAATCTTAATCATTAATCCCAAGTTATATATTTTCTCTCCTGATGAAAATACCTTTAAATACATGCAAAGAATTTAACTATCTGTTTACTATGTATAGTGTGTTTATCTTATTCCCTCACTGGCCAAACTACTAATTACTCTGCATTGTAAACTTTATACATGTGACTGTAACTCACATTGTAAGATCTGCATCTTGAGTGCAGTTGAAAAGGATTTTAAGGTTGGGAGGTAGGAAGCTGAATAACAGCACTGGCGTACAAAAAAGAAAATATTCCTTTTTTTCAGGAATTCTCAAGTAATGCTTATTAGAATAGGAAATTTTGATAAGTTGATACCCGGTGCAGAAATCTAATATATGAATATAAGCTTCTGTCCTAAATCTCCCTCCCCCCCCCTTTTTTTTTTCATTCCAACAGGCTGTCTATAAGACTTTGTTTATTACATTTTATGGACATTACAATTATTGGGAGGAAATAATGAAAAAAAAAAAATCCATGCTATAATATGATGTAACTCATGTTAAAAAAAAATGTGCTTTTCCACACATTATTATGTTAAAGAGTAAATGATGGTTCAAGCTTGTTTTTCATCAGTGAAAAAGTGCATGTAGAAATTATTAATTAAGACAATATGAGGATGAAAGGTTGGAGGAGGAAATTGTACTGAACTAAAAGTTATGAAGTACGGAAAGTTGATAATATACTTAGGAAAAAAAAATCTTTATGGGGCTAAGGACTAGAAGTTTTAAAAATAAATATTAAGAAAAAAAGAAATAGGGGAATATGTAGGCTTGTTACTAAGTTGAGATAATAATTTACAATAATGTAAAAAGACAGATCACATTTTTCTGTTTTGGAGGAAAACAATTGGATTTCTTTTGTGACATGAAAATAACCAGATAACTTCAAGTCAAAGAAGAACTGAAAATTATATTAGACAAGCTCTAGTAGAAAAGAAAGAAAATTAAGTACATTTCAAAATACGGAACATAAATTGGGAAAACTAAAGTAGAATTTTGTATAAGTAAAAGCTGACAAATTATAGGAAGTTTGCAAGGAACCAAATATATTCTAGTAGTGAAATGCCAGAAATGTCCATAGAAAAGACAATGGACATGCTATTAGAAAACAAAGCAGTAAGTATTTATGTGATTCAGGTTTGGGTTTTTTTTCTATTTTATTTTATTGTTGACAACACAGCAGAGGTCAGATAATTAAAAAAAAATATTTACAAGATTTTAATGAGAATTTCCAGTAAGAAGAAAAATATATCCTTCAAAGAAAAGAGAGAAAATTACGGGAGCCAAAAATTACTAGTAGATGCAGAGATTAAAAGTACCCCAGGATTTTGATATCTGTCTTACTACTCTTGAAGTAATAAAGGAAATAAATGCTGATAAGATCCATGGAACACAGATGCATGTCATAACTATATGCTATTCTAAGAAAGCAGTAATTCTAAAAAAGGATCTAGGGTTCATTACAGGCAAGTGATTTTTTTGAACTCTAATCTTCTTTTAGAAACTCTGTTAAAGTAAAATTAAAATATTGGGCTTAATGCTGGGATTCCTGTATGAAATTTAGTATAACAGGATACAGAAAATGAGACGGAGTCTCTTGTACATCTAATATTACAATTGATGCGGCCTCACCTTGAGTACTGTGTGCTGTTCTGGGTCCCACAATTTAAGAAGGATGTGAAGGTCCTTGAATGTGTCCAGAGGAGGGCAACAAAGCTGGTGAAAGGGCTGGAAGGAATGTCCTATGAGGAGTGGCTAAGGACTCTGAGTTTGTCTAGTTTGGAGAAAAGGAGGCTGAGGGGCGACCTTATTGCTCTCTGCAGCTTCCTGAGGAGGGGAAGTGGAGAGGGAAGTGCTGATCTCTTCTCCCTGGTATCCAGTAATAGGATGCGTGGGAATGGTTCAAAGCTGCTCAAAGTTGGAGGTTCATATTGGACGTTAGGAAACATTTCTTTACCAAGAGGGCCGTCAAACACTGGAACAGGCTTCCTAGAGAGGTAGTCAATGCCCCATGCCTGTCAGTGTTTAAGAAGCATTTGGACAATGCCCTTAACAACATGCTTTAACTTTTGATCAGCCCTGGAGTGGTCAAGGCATTGGAGTAGATGATCATTGTAGGTCCCTTCCAACTGGAACTGTTCTATTCTATTCTAACAGACTTTCTCTATTGGCTGATTAAGGAAATGACTGGTTGACTGATGAAAAATGCTGAACACACAAAAAAAGGAATAATACCTGAGTATTTTAGTGGAAGAGAAAGCCTGAAGAAATGTTAATAATATTTCTTATCTAGACTCTGCTGTTAGTCAAGAGAGATCATAGGAACAGAATATTAGGACTAGATGAAGTAGAGCAAGAATATCATTGCTAAATCAATCAACTATGTGGAAGCAAAAAATTTTTAGTTTATAAAGAAAAATACCAAACTTCTGAAGGGAATCATATGGATAATAATTGTATAGATTTTTAAGAATTTCAGAAAGAAAAAATATTTTGGAATTCTGACAACTCCATGGGTAACAGTAAAAAAAAATACTGAGTAAAATAATTCCATTGCTTAAAATAATTCCGTTGCTTAAACATAAGTGTCTAGTTTCATCTGAGATGCCTTGAGATGTGAGACATCCTCACTGTTCTCTTAGACATGACACAGGACCTATGGGAAATCCATACACTTCTAGAGTGGCACCTGATGGCAAGGCAGAATACCCTTGTTGCCTGTTTTAAGCAACCAAATCCCACCTCTTCTGACAGTAGTGATGTCTCTAGAGACTGATCAATATAATCAAGGGAAGTTTAAAATGTTTTGAACATGCTGTTAGAAAACAAGGAGTCTGTCTAGAGAAAGAAATCTATCAATGATGAGCAGAAGAACATGAAGGGCAAAACTGGAAACACAGCAAGTAAACAGCACAGAGAATTAAGAAGAACTCAAGATCTATAGGGCAAATAAATTATCAATCAACAGACATTTAGTCAATCTGTTTTATTAAGCACCCAGTGTCCTAAATGAAATGTGTTGATGATTAGAACTATGAAAAAATTGTATATATTTTTTCTAAAAAAATAAAAAATTACTTTAAAAACATCATCTTTCTAATTTAATTCAAAAATCTTAAATTTCCCTTAATCTATTATCTTTAAAAAAATTAATCCAATATAAACTATTTTTTTTATCTAATATGGCTTCAGTTGGGAAATTGGGGAATCTGAAACTCTTCAGAAACATGTTAATACTATGGAAGTGATTCTAAGAAAATAAAAAAAATCTAATAATCCTTTCTCTGTGCATCTTTCAAAATTCAAACTTCATAGGGTGTATTTATTTAATGAGTCAAAAAAATTGTGATGCAAACGTTCTACATCCTGGATAAAACTCCTTCAAGAACGATCTAAACTTTGAAGCAATGTGTTAAATTTAAGAGCTACAAGCAAGAGAAGAACAAGTGTAGTAATATCAGCCATTGTGAGACTGTTTAATTTGTATGAATCACCTTTAATGAAAGAATACACCTGCTTTCCTCTTTTACACTGTTGCAACATTAGACAAGTAAACGTTAACCCTTAAAAGAAAAGAAAAAGTATTGATTTCATAGAATACATTAGGGTATTGCAAGGGATAATCTTAGGGAATTAAGTCAGAAAGTAATCCTTAAAACCCCAGAGAAGTTAATCTTGATGAACTGTATCTCCTAATAATGAAAAATGCATAGTGTCATATGGAGAAGAAATTTAAACATTAGAATGCAGTTTACTGAAAGATGGTAAATTTCTTTTCCTCCTGTCTAACCACTTCACCCGGACTTCTTTGTGATTCCACAAAAAGTCATGAATACTAGGGGGATCTATGCTGAAAACTTACACATACTTCCAGATAGTTTCTCTCAAGGTGTGGCTGTTCAGAGAGCAAGAACAAACTCACTGGTTGTGAAACAACTGGACCAAGGGCAACACCACAGAACCCCAAATCATCAGCCACAACAGGTAAAGTTCACATAGGCAGAGGTGTTCGTGTACCTAACTCGTTTTACTTCCAATGGGACTTAAGGTGCCTATTTCCAATGGGAAGTAAAATAGGAATTAGACACTTAAATATCTTTGCCCATATGGTCTTATGTTTGGTCTTTATCTTAACTGGTCTTATGTCCTATTAGTGCTAAAAGGGGACAAATATAAAGCAAAACAAAGGGAACTCAAAAAAATAGTTGTTACTTACAAGATATCATTCCTTGTCTGAACAAACTGTACTATATTTAGGAAACCAGCAAGAAAAATATTACATAATGGGAGTGAAGACAAATTAAACTGTAACACTAACTGAACTGATGTTCATGGAGCAAGAACTTCATCCTAAAATTTGATTTGAACTGATTACATAGTTTCACGTGTCACTTGAAAACTTTCTTGAAATATACATACCATCTTGAGGTGGGGAAATCCTACCTATTAGTTTAATCACAAAAGAAATTGCATTTCATGGCAAAAGTAAATGATTGTGTATAAAAGGAGGAACAAATGAAGCTGCTAGTTAGTAAAGGGTTTGTGGTAAAGATACTGATACTTCTTAAATAAGAAGCCACAAAGTCTGAACAACAAATTTAGAATAGTGAATAGTAATTCAGCATTGAAGTTACATAAAACAGTTTTAGTTTAGTTAGCAAGAAGATAAAGTTCAATCCACAAAAAAAGAATTCCATTTCTTTATCAGAATATCTTTGTTTGGGGGAGTTTGTTTTATTTGTTTTGGAAAACAAAAAACCCCAAATTCTCCTCAAATAAAATATTTTGAGTTATTTCTAGTTTTCAAAATGTGAGTACGCAGAAGTTCAAACAGAAAAGAGGTGGAAAAACAAAAAGAAACACATCTATATCTCAAATCCCATTCATATGACTCAAAACGTCCCTCCTCAATTTTGATCTAAAATGTCATTAACTTTAGTCAAAAGTCATTATTATTTTTCTTGAAATCATGAACAAAAGCTACCATTTGCACAGGTAATTTGCTTACATTAATCGATCAGTTTTACATAATAAACAAATTGTGATTTGCAAGTTATTTGTTAAGAGTTTAAAAAAATCTAAATTAATCTTCCATAATTCTACTTGATGCTAAACTAATGTTTTAATATTGCTTGGTAAAGGTACCTAGTATTTAGATTTTGATAATTTTTAGTAACATGGTTCCCCTTTTAATAAGTCTTTAAACTCCATTGAGCACCTTTAAATATTGAAAAGTCCTCCCCCTCAAAGTTAATATTTTTTAAAAAATTATTTAGTCTCATATAAAGAGTAATTCAGAGTCATACAAAAATATATGAAAGGAGTGATCATATAAAGATCCATTAAAAAGTCAGTATTTGCTCCTTCATACTGTCTGATTCTTTTAGAGAATTTTTAGAAGGGTTCAGAAGAATTATATCATGAAAGAATATAACATAGAGAATATCCACCAGAGCCTTTCAACTTTTGATGGTTCTGTCACACAGAACACAGCAATGAACAGAGGAAGCAGCCAGCGGGACAGAAATATGCTGAGAAAAGATTTTTGAGAGCTTGTTTATAAGCTCTCAAAATTTCATAATACTGGTCTTTGAACAGTGAAAGGAATAATGTCAATTGTTTAAATACACTGAATGAATTGTAAGCACTCATGAAGGGTAAAAAAATGAAGACAAAATCCTGCTATACTTCTGACAAATCAAATCCAATTGTGTGATATTTGTTGTCTCTATTACATAAATGTTCCATAGCTGTGCTTTGAGTACTTTGCACTGTTGTAAGTGCTGTACAGAAATAGAGAGAGAAGGGTTCTTTGCTACAATTATTTTGGAAAGCAAGCAAAGATAAAGAGTATCAAGTGAAGGAAAGGTGCCTTGTATTCTCACACAAAAAATAAGTGGTAAATAATATAGAAATACTCACGTCTCTTAATTTCTGCTCCAATGCCCTATGCACTAGATAAAACTGAGAAGAAATTATTGAGACTACTGCAGAATTAAATATTACTAAATTTGATTGATATGTGTCATTTTCTTGATAAAGCAACATTTCACATAAATATATTGATTTTGAAAATGGTGAAAAGAATACAATCTAATTGTTTCATATCCTTGCTTCATTTAAATAACTTTGAAATATTCTATTTCAACTTTTTATTTTGGTGTAATTCACTTAGACTATTACATTAAAGTAATGCATTACTCCATTAATCTCATATGAGTGAAACGCCAAATTAAGACAAAATTAGCAAGCATTTTTCTGTGCTTTCACAAGGAACTTTTAGGGAGTGTCTAATCATTGTTTCATTATAGAAATTTTGTGTTTGGAAAAAAAAGAAAAAAAGTAGCATTTTGTTCCAATTTAGAGTGAAAAAAGTAAAGGTAGTTACAGCCTCATTGAACATATTTCCAATTCTAGTTCTAGGCAGAAAAATATTGAAAAAATATGGAATTCTGAGGATGAATTCTTTTATTTCTGAACCATCTCATGAATGATATAGATCTGGAGATTCAGGACAGATGAAGCACTGCTGTTAGGTTGTTTTTAACTCTTTTCATGTTCTCTAAAACATCATCCTGCCAGCATTAATATATTAGGTCTAATACAGCCATAATGCATTACAGCTGTGAGATAAGCTTTAGAGGGATAACTAGTATTTGTTATTCAACAGAAAGATACAGCTGTGCATTGTAGGTATGGAGGTAAAGGTTTCAGGAAAAAAAAAAAAAAAAACAAAACCCCATACTGTAAGATTAAATTTTCCTTCTGTATTCTTTGCCTTGTAAGACATTCTCCATATTTCATGTTGAGGATTCTGAAGCTCTTGTAAGATTGGTTGTTGCAAAAGGAAAAAAACAACCAACCAACCAATCAAACAAAAAACCCAAACCCTTTTAATCTTGGGTGTGTTTAGCATTAACAGGTAGAATGTGGTGTCAAAATTAATTCATTAAGTTATATTTTTTTACCAAACAGGAAAATGCTGAGTGAGCAGAGAAATCAGAAATTAAAATACAAACACATTTATTAGCAAAAAATGGAAATGTGGCACTTGTGTAACACCACCTGTCCAAATAGAAAGACATTGTCTCTTTAAGATAGCTGCAAAAATTCTCAATGAAGAAAAAATTAATTTATTATGATTTCAGAAAATTCAGTTTTATTTCTCTAGTCAACACAATGTTTTCTGATATTTACATTTTAAATGGCTATGGTTGTACTAAATAATAATTATTATCTGAAGTCTACATATGAATTCCTGGTAGAATACCTTTAAACGTTGTTTAAAAGAAGCCAAAATATAGATCTCAGCACAGTACGTTTTCCAAATCCCTGTGAACAGCAGTAATTTTTTACCTTATTACAAATATTCACAATGATTAATAAAATTTTATAAGAAAATTTTATAAAGAAATGGATATCTTTCTCATCTCTGAAAAATAGTTTTACCTCATTTCAACAGTTAAATAATGGAGTTGAAAATACAAATTACGCTTTTTTATTTCTTCAGTCTTATACCAAATGTTACCTTTAAAAGTCAGGTGGTTTTAACACTAAAATTTATAAAGAAAAGACAGTGTAAACAATTACAAGTATTTCACATGTCCTTAAAGGGCTTCCTTATTATGAAAGAACAGAGAAGTTATGTTGTCTTTGTGCCTTATTTGTTATTTATTTTGTTCCTATTTTATTTGCTATCACCTAGCAAATCTATGATAAAAAAAAGAAAATAACCTAGCAAATCTATGATATTTTAAGAGCTTTCTCACACTCTTAGAAAGCTAATCTTTTTCTTCAAAATTCATCATTCTTTTATTCAGTTGTAAGTGAATCTAGTAGTATGTTACCAATACATGACACGACTTGTTCTTCATGTCTTTAAATTTAGTGTCTTTGGGAGGACACTATATATGGGGGTCCCCCCACATATATGGGAGACACAGAACTTTGTGCTGTATGGAAATAAAAATAAACTTGTATTAGCTGTGCTAGAAGTTTGGACTAAGTTAATTAAAATATTGTTTCAGTTTATGCTTTAAACTTTACTTACATTGTCTGAAAATAACATGGTATTAAAATACTTGGCAAGTAAGTGATCTGTTTTGCTTGATGATTTTTGGAATCACATTCATCAAATCCACAATCTTGGCTTGAAATATGCAAAAGAAAAAGAAAAAAGTGTCTATTAGAGAAGGAGATAATATTCATCTATTTTGCTTATGGTAATATATGTGCCCTGTTGTGCTTTTTCCATAGCTCTTCAGAGTACTCATTTTCTACTTTCTGTTCTCTGTAAGAATGACATTAGTGTTTCATTCCAGAACCACCACAGAATATCCTTTCTTGCTGCTTTATAGAGAAAGCAGCAAGTAAGTGCAATATGGCAATTATAATAAGAATTGTCAAGAATATTACAATGATTTATGCCTGTGAAGAATAATTTAGCCTTCTTTCTACAAAAATCTTATAATGATTGCCTCTTGTTCAGGAAACGCTCTACTAACTATCATTGCTCACTTTGCAAATCCTATTGACCCCACTATAATAATTCATATCTTAAAAAGCTTTCAAGGCTCTGCCTCCTTGACCTTCATTGTCCTTCCTTGACCTGGATTAACATGATACCTAGCAACACTTCCTTCATGCATGCTGAATGCGTAATGACATACATCTCAATAATTTATTCCAGTGCAACACTCACTTTACAATATGCGTTCACAAAACGTGTCAGACTTAGTATAATTTAATCATCAGTAATACTTAGCAGAACATATTGAAATTATTAAAAAAGATTATGCTTATTCAGCTTCTGTCTTCTATCAAGTGTGAAGACGTTGTCATAAGGGAATGCAAATGACTTAATTTAAAAAAGTTTTACATAAATTATTTTTATGAATGGCTTTTAATTTCAGAAAATAAGAGAACAGGTGAATATTTGCTTAGAATATTGATTGTGAAATCAAACCATAGTGTCTCTGCCATATAGGAATAATTTAGGCACTTGTAATAGATGTGAGCCTGAGACCTGTTTCTGCTAAGGAATGTTACAAGGCCTCCGATTCTGGCAGGCTCTGGGGCCCTGGTGTTGCTCTTACCCTGGTGCCCTGGAGGGCCAGCAGTCTCTCTCCCAGGCTGGTGGATGCAGCTACTGCTTTTCTGTTCGGCGGCTCAGCCAGTATAGAGACTGCGCATGTACCCCAGAGACATGCTCCTGCACACACAGGGGACACTGACACGGCACTGCCTTTAACAGTCCTCAAATATGGCACCACCAGGACTCACATAAAACACGAGTACAGATAGCCAAGTCCCTAAAACATAAGTACAAGTAGTCAAGTACCTTTCCTCCTCTCCAGCTGAACAGGACTACAGTTCACTAGTGAAAATTACCATCAATTACCATTTCAAGAGTTTTGGTCTTCAGCTGTTTTCTCCCTCATCACTTGTCTGTCAGATTTGTGTCTCTGTCTGTTTCATTTATCACTTTGACTCCCTTTGAACTGGAAAGGTCCTTGATCTGATAACCTAAATGAAGCAGATGCTCTCACATTCTACATTCCCTCACAGTTTGTTAAAGGGTAATTCAGTACATAGTTTTAATAACACCTGTTTCTACGTATGTCTGCAGAAGTGATGGGCTTGTATTTACACCCAGTTATTGAATTTGCTGAACAGCAGTAGCTTAAAAAATTGAAGAACTTTCCTTCAAAACTAAAGGAATAACAAGAAAAACAATTTTATCAGACATTGAAATTCCAGATGCACAAAGATGATAAAATTGTTACATCTGAAAAATCTGATGTACTTTGTTCTTTTCAAAGGTTAGAATATTCTTCCATTAGTAAATGGAAATAAAATTTTGTACATGGTCTTTGAACTGAATGCAATTAAAACCCCTTAATAATATTTTTTCATATGCAATATAATTTTGCATGATATCCCTGTTATGTGTCTCATACTTATTTGCTTGTTGTCCTTTTTTTAATGTATGGCACAAATCTTGAAGCAGGATGAGTTATAACAAAGACAAAAAAAGGCTAAATGGAACTATGTAAGTCCTCATTTTCAGTTCTTTCACCTAAATGCAGCAATGTATGGATGATGGTGTTTGGGTTTTTTTTGTTGTGTTGTGGGTACAGGTTTTTTTCAGGTTTTAAACCTTCTCTCAGGTATCAGGACATGAGATTAATGCTTTATCCTTTGTTGAACCCTGCTTTTTTAACTTAAAGTTGTAGGGAGGACTTCTATTTAAAAAAAAATCAAAATGGCCAGGATGTATTGAGTGCTGAATGCAAAATTTTAAAAGGACAAAAAAAAATCTAGATGCAAGACAAAATTTTCTTCCATAAAATATTGTTAAGCAATACTATTTAGGTATACAGTAAAGATATATTATGTATGGCAAAGGTAAAAAAAGTGTCTGACAAATTATTCAGTAACTTTCTGAACGTACACTCATCAGAACTTATTCACATACTACAGTAATTTTTGTACCCTTTATAGATGGGAGGTAAAGCCCAGCTAGGTAAGCTGAAAAGAAGAATCCACCACTGCATTTCCATTCTGATTTTATAAAAATGCTATTATTTTGCTTTTTTAAAAGCAACCTTCAATTGAAATGTCTAACTTTTTACTTTACCTTGAATATGAACCGTAGTGTCTATTCGGTGGTTCCTACAACATAAATGAGGTAAGAGAGAGCCATGAGAAATATTTCACTAGATGGTTCAAGAATAAAACTGGGTGATCATTATGATTCTCATATATATTTCCCAGACATTTTTATATTACTTATGTACACTAGCATCAGAGAAATTTTTCATAACAAAAGTAAACTAAGAAAAAAATGCTAATACAAATATTCAAATATTACATCACAGTGCTGAATTTAATTAATAAAAAAATTAGATTATGTTCTGAAGAAAGATACAGGAATAAGAACTACTAACATTATACATTTTTATGATTTAAATAAAATATTTTTAATGTAAACTGTGCTTGATGTTAAAATCTTACCACAATTATGAAGTGCGAGGTAGTAGGGTAGAATAGTTATTAAAAAGAGGTTAAAAATAAACTCAAATAATCTTAGAAAAAAAATTTATCATGTATATCAAGGTGGTTTTATGTCTTTTCTTACTGTAATTCTGATTGCCTAATAATTATTGTAAATTTTCATTAATGATTCTTTTGTACTAGTAGGGAAAAATATCAGCATTTTACAGATGAAGAGCTGAGACATAAGTCATGACTCTCTTTAAAATATCTCTCTGATCTTTTGATTCCAAGCTGGAAGAACATTGTTTCTTTTGAACAATACTCGTGCTCCTTAAAAAAAGAAGCTAAACTGAAGGATGAGACCTATCTACCTTAACTTTAGTCATTTAAAAGTCCAGTCATCAATGTTTTTCTCATTGTCAATTGAGAGAGATGGAGACCTTTATACAAAAATCATCTTTCCTATCTTAGGTTATTAATTAGTACAGGGCAAATTGCCCTCTGGATCTTCTTTCCACTGTCTCTGCTGATTGAAATTAGGAGTCTAAAGTGAACTGAGATAAATCCTACCTCAAGAGACTTACTGAAAATCACAAAAGATGTCTGTGGTTGAGCCAAAAATGAGACCATGTGTTTAACCCTAGCTGAGGGTCTTACCTCTTAAGAGCACCCTCCATACATGATAGAAGATTAAAAATAATTACGTGAAAAAGCATTAGAGAGAAATAAAGCACAAAGGGATGATCTGAAATAAGTCATTCAAACAGTGAGGTGATTGCAAAGGAGGCAGGTGTTTCCCCACATGTGTCATTAATTAGCAACTTGAATGAAAACAAACCAAAATTATCATTATGCGATATTTTTCTCATTAGATAAAAATGAAAGAAAGTATGAAACCTGCAATTTGTTTAGGAGGGAAAAAAGTATTAGCAGAAAAGAAGAAATCATAACTACTAGTAAATCTGTTCTTCAAAACAAAGAAAGCCTTTTCTCTGTAGTCACTTTTGAAGAATTTTACAAAAAATGGTTGGAATGTAGGTATATGTTTATAGATAGAAGGAAGAGAAAAATGTTTGTCTAAGATCCTGTAAAGCACGATTTTCAACCTCTAAATACAGAACCTGGGAACCTAGATATCTGTCATTTGTAGTACACCATTTAAAAGGCTATCACTCATAGGCATTACTTATACATTGTGGAACATGTGGTACTTCAAAAAACAGCATGAAATTCTGCCAGTCATGAAATCGCAATTGCTCTATGCATGAGCATTTTTTATTCCTGTTACTATTGAAGAAAGCCTTAACATTGAGAGAGTGCGTTGGACTATTCAGATCTAGTAACACCCATGAGAGATGGTATTACATCTTTAGTGGAGCAGCCAGGAGGGACACCATGAATCTCAGTTACATCATTTGTAGTCTTTCTGTGTAAACGGACTGCGCTCTTTGATAATCCAGCATAGCTGTTTCCCTAGTACAAAGATGAAGTTTAGTTTAGTCTTCATTTTTTAATTCTTGGGATGCAAGGATATGAGCATAGTTCTGCGAATCTTGTTCTTTCTGACATAAATGTATAATGATATGCTTACAGTCATATGCCTGAAAATGGCATATTTAACTTTTAGTTCCTCACTGTTAATTTATAGCATAGGTGATGCTATGTTTACCCTATGGGAGTTTAATATTTACCCTTTTAGAGAGAGAGTTACAGGTAAATTAGAATTGGCAGACCAAATGCTTTTAACTTTTTTTTCTGATGGTAAGCCATTAAGACTCCATATAGACATTTTGTAACAAACAACCCTCACTATAGAGGAAATTAGCAAAAAATTTTTTCTCTTGAAGAAAATACAGTTAAAATGAAATAATTCATCCTCTTCCGCAGAAACTGGTTGAAAAATTGAAAATATTCTTCTTCAACAGACATTAGACTATACTAAAAACCAATCTAAGCTATCTAATTTGTATTCTTGGAAGACAACCTAAAAGGTCATGCTGGTTCTTCCTTGCATTAAAACGGAATAACTTTAGAAAAGGTTAGTGTAATTTAAGTTCTCTAGTTGTTTTGTTGTTATTTTTACTGCTGCTGCAAGAAAAACCTTCCAGCCTAACATTTGGACAAAAGAACAGCCTCTTACATTTTTGATCTCATAGGTAATCTCAACTCACCTTGTTAAACTGACAATATACAAATATATTACTTGTTACAGTGTAGAACTGAATTAAGCTTTCTTTTTTATTTCTTTGTTTGTTTTCTTCTTACAATGGTTAACAATACACTGTATTTAGATTGGGAAATTATTTGGGAAGTAATTAACTGCAATGTAATAGCAATACTACCGAAGAATAGAATATTGATTTGCAATAGCCAAACATGGCCAGGCAGTCCCTCTGAGAGCCTGCACAGGAGAAGAGAATGGATAATCATATTGACCATAATAATAGTAAATATTATATATTTGTATATGTGTGTATGTATGTCTGTGCATATATATCTGTGTGTGTATATACAGATATAGATACCTGTATTCATGCACTCATATAGATAGATAGATGCATACATACATACACATATATATTCTTGGGATTTGCCCTGGCTTAAAAATATACATTTTAAATAAATCAGAGTCACAGAAAAGACAGGAAAATTACTCAAGGTTATTCAGTGATTCAATGGAAGTCAAAAAGGGAGCAGCAGTCTGTCAGTTGTTGACTTTGTGGCCAGCGTAGCTAGATACTGTCATCTCTTTAGCAACAAAAGGTGAGGACAACACTGTCATGTATGTGTAGAACGTTAAGAAAAAGGATAGAAAAAAGTCAATCAGGTTAAAACTTTTTCAGTTCCCCTTTCCAAAATCACCAAAGCCAGAAAAGGAGTTAAAGATGTGGATGAACAGCTGTTGTGGTGAGGGATGTGTTGAAGGAGCTGTCAGACAGCTAAAGGAGGGGGAATAAAGTAAACTGTTTTCTCCTTACTGTAGTCCCAAAGGTACTATAGTCAGAATAGGCAAGCAGAAAAAAAAATTAAAAATTAAAATGAGCTACTGTAAGATCATAACTATTTTAGTTACATGTGATTTTCATCCAAAGGAGTCTTTGACCTTTTATATACCCCTGTTTTATAACAGCAAATATTTCTCAAGTGACTCAATCACTACCCTTTATGGCTCAGTTCATTAATTTAGACCTACCAGAAATGCTTTTTTTCAGTATTCTTGTTTGGTCAAGTAAAAAGAGACTTTAATAGTATGGGGGTCAGAAGGAAAATGATGAAGTGTTAAAGGGAAAGCAGTGAAGGACCAGTGAAACTGAAATAAATCTGTTTTGGTGTGGTCTGACATGAGAGAGAAATCAGGAAATCAGAAATCTTTAATCCATCATTTTATTTTTTTTCCCCTTAAGAAATACTTTCTTTGCAACAGAAGAAAAACTTTCATTGACTCCTCTTCCTGTTAGCAAAGAGTTCTGCTACATTAAACTTCAATAACATATGAACATTACAAACTGTATGTGAATGTTTTGATTGCATAAGCTAGTGAATCTTGCAGGGGAAAAGAAGAATCCTGTCACTTTCTCTGCCAGTGTGCATTTTGAAGGATGCTATGTAAATAAGAGCATTCAGCTATATACAAAAATGTGTCTTGAAGGACATTACAGTGAAAGCAAACTTACTCTTTCTTCTTGGGCCTTTCAAAAGTGGATTAGCTAAGCAAAGAGTAACTATCCATGTGTACTGAAAAACTTTCAGGAAACTCCAGGGGGAAAAAAACCCCTCAGGCTCTCAGCCAATATGTATTTCACCATTTGAATAGTTCAACTAATATGAAAAAAATATGTGCAGATAGTTAAAACACTGACCAAACAATGGTTTCAATTTATCAAAGTTTAAGACCAGCGAGAACCATTAAATCATGCTGCCTGACCTATATTTCATGAGCCATTGCATTCCTCCTAGTTACTTCAGGAATCAGCCCAATACCTTCATTGTGATGTCTCCATAGTTATTTCTTTTGGGTTTTTTTCTGAAGTAAATCTTCATGTTTAGTTTTGTCATGTTTTTCTCCACTAGATAAAACTACTGCCTTTAGTAGTTGGCATATTCTCCTTTGAAACGTACTTTTCACTGTAGCCATTTCACCACATTCTACTTTGTATAACTTGCAGTCTTTTGTTACTCATCTCAATCTGGAGTAAAGGAACTGTCTCAAAAGTTTAAGGATATTTTCACCATACATTAAATAAATATGATTTCTCTCTATGTGACAGTCCCCATTATATCTCTGTCATCTTATCTACATTTCAGAAAGTTTTGACTTGAATCAATGCACATAATCTCTCACAAGGTAAAGCCTACTCAAAAGCGCTGCCCAGACAAAGGAGCCCATGACTACATCTGTCCAGCTCTGACTAGATTAAGCAAGTATGAGCTGGAAAGCAAAGTAGCAATGAACAACTGTAACAGTTACTATGTTCACACTTTTTTGTATTACATTTGGGACTGGAGATGGGAGTGTGACAGAAATCCTGGTGACCATAGTGACAACTTCTAACTCGTCATAGATATTAAAAAGTCAAAGATAATGCTGTGGGACTATGTGATTTTTGAGGACTTACACTAGCAATCAAATATAGGAAGTAATACACAGTGCAAACAGTAGCTGCTGGGGTGGTGATGGAAGAACCATGTGTGGAAGGCTGAGTTTGAGGTGCAGCCATCCCATGGAGTGAGTCACCAGCCAGGACCTGCCACATCTTCAGGGCCCACATGTACTGCCAGACTAACCCACACCATAAGGGCCACAGATACATACATCAAAAAATTTAGGAAGACTATAGGCAAAACTGTCAGAATTTCTTTTTCCTATGTGGTTTGGGCTTGCACCAGATTTTCATGCTATTCAATTTGCTTATCCTTTATTGTGAGATAGAAGGAAGAGAGAAAAAGAGATAAAATTTTCTCGTAGTGTTGACCTTATAGTTATCTTCAGTTCTGAAGGTCTTCTTGTCAAAAGCATAAACTATGATGTGTGAGTGAGGTCTTCTTCCAGATTAGATCTTTGCCTAGAATGAAAACATGAAGAAAATTTATAAACACTTTTTTTACATAGTTCTTCCCTTTTTATAAAAATCCATAACTTGTTTTCATTTCTGGGGCAATCAACACAAATAGTAACCTGCTTTCAGAACTGCTCCATAGATATATGTTTTCCATTTGCTAATTTTTTTTAGTTGTATTTCTCAAAATTATTTAGACAAATATCTTGTCAAAATATGGAAGTATTTATTTCATTGTTCTCAAGATGTTTCAATTTTTCCTTCTAGAATGTTCCAAAGGTAAACCATAGTCTGAAATGTGAAACCTGGAACAAAGTCAAATCTTTATTTTTTCTAGGTGAAACTTTTTTTTGTACACTTTTTGCAGCAGAAACAATTATTGGCACAACATTAATGGAAAGCAGTACTTTTTCCTCATGCAACTAGAGAATTCAAGTGTACATGTAGTTTACAGAGATTATGCAACTCTGACTTTGGCAATGCAGAATGTAACACTTCTCATAAAGACAAATAGGTAAATTTAATCACTTATTTATTCACTGGTTCTAGATACAAAAATATATTTTATGTTGCCTTTTCTTCACTTTTAGCATACTGTCTAAGAATAAGTGATTCTTCTGCTAACTAATCAGATTATTGTTTGTATGTTTCCTCCTGAGTGTGTTTAAAAGTCTCTCTTAGCCATTTATCTGTTGTTTTAGTCTTAAGTGTATGTTCAGTCAAGACTTTACAGACAGCTAAAAATCTAAAAAGAATTATTAAAGATGTTTCGTTAGTGCCTCAGAATTGTATATATTGCTTTCTGGTTTTTGCAAATGTCTTTAAAAACAATTTTTTTTCTCATTTTAACTTTGCAGCCTCTACTGATTGACGTTCAGTTTCCTTCTTCTTTATTCTTGTATTAGGACTAACTGAACAGGCAACAGAGAAATATAATTTTGTGATACCTACTTTAAAAGACTAATCTACATCTGGCAGAAATGTGCCACCAGTTTAGCTTAAGCAGGCATGAAAGTAGTCACAAGAAAAGTATGGCAAAGATGCTGAAAATTTCAAAGGCAGTAAAGCAGATTAAGAATAAATAGATAAATAAATAAATAAAATCACCAAACTAAACATCTAATTCAGAGAAAATATCACTCTGTCTTTTGCATTCTTGTCTTTGTCAGAATATTTAAATATTACAGTACTGATCTTTTGACCTAGTTGATTTTTTTTCTTTTTTTTTTTTCCCTTTCTCCCAGGACCAATTATTACCAACTGTAAGCAACATAGAAGTTGTGTATGGCTTCTCCTTGTATTAAGTTACTAGTTAGTCATACTAGCCTTCTCACTAGCAGCATTTAATACCTCAATTGTTCTGAAACTGTTTTTCTGGTTTTAGGGTATGAATTAAACAAGAATATGATAACTCTTTTACTATAGCATTTTCACATTAGGAATTTGGTTTGTGTCTACTTTTACTGATAATCTAATCATGCAGAGTTAAATCTATTACAATTTCAAATATATTCTCTGTTCTAGAGACTACTAAAGCATAGATTACTAAAATGTTTGTGCAGCTGTTCCATGACAAATAAACAATTAAACTTTCAGTTTATTATTTATAATTCAGTGATGTCAGGGATAATCAATGTTATATTCATCTCTTACAGAGACCTCATAGAAACACACATTATGAAATACAGATATTTTATGATGTACCCTGTGTAATAGCAATGTGCGCTTCAGAATAAACTATTCACAAGTGTACTGCATTATAATTGCAGTTACCTTGGCAGCTATTTAATCAAAATAGCTGTGCTTAAGTGTATAGCAAGAGGAAACATTAAAAAAATCTTCAGAGGTTCAGAGAGAAAAAACAGTAGGAATTTTTCCTTACACAGAGAAAGGAAAGAGGTATTTGCAATTTCTTTCTAGTGTGACATTTCTTCATATGGGGGTGGTAAATCATAGAAAAAATTGTTTTCCATTTTCAAAATGGAGTTATTAGAGAATGATAAAATACTCTTTTGCACCATTTCTCATAAATTTGTCATTTGTAGTACACACATTTCTGTAAGAGCTACTAAGACAGCGTCAGTAAGTAACAATGGTACTTGTTAGAAACCAGTAGTCCTCTGATAGTTGATAGTTCTTGATTGTAAGTATCCAGAACTAAATTTATGCTTGACTTCCCTCTAATCTGATGAAACTGGGAGAAGGTAACTATGTGAGAAAAATCCTTACACTTTTTATTACTTATGGTACCTACTGCTGCACACTCATAGATTTGAAAGCAAGGCACAATAATCTTTACCTCTAAGCCAGTCCCAGTGTAATAAATATTTTCAGTACCAGGAAAAAAAAAAACATCACCCTAGTCTGAAACAAGTTCCAAAAATTAATGTCCCTGTGCAACCCTATCCAGACAAACTGAATATGTTAATATTTGATTTGGTATTGAATTATTTTTATGACATCTAAGATCAATATGTGTCTATTGATTAAGTCTTTTATTTTGAAAATCCCTTTGCAACACTTGCACCTAGTTTTTGCAGCATTATGGTGGTAAACTAGAAACTGAAAGGGAAGACAGCTAAAAAGAATAATTTATATTGAGTGAATTAAAAATCCTCAAATAGCATGAAACTTGAAAAAATATTCTTCTTCCTTAATTTACCAAAATGTTTTCCTAACATCATCAGAAATTAAGCAATAGTTGTATAAAATCATAATTGATCTTTTTAAATATTTATGGACAAACCTTCAGTAACCCAACAAGTTTTCCAAGACAACAGAGACCAAAGTATAGTGTACTTTAAAAACAAAACCAGTACTTTTAAGTGATTTTACTTACATTGAACTGGAAACAGTAATTAAAAGTCTTGGCTACTTTCTTCTTGCAGCAAATGTGAGTCTGAAGGTATTTTTTTTTCTTATAAACCCAGATGTCTCTCAGGCTTTCCTCGTATAGTCTACATTCCATGACAGATGCATCAGCTAGTGCTCACCTAAAGTTAGTGTACTCAGCAGGACATTGATATCTGGAAAGGAACTGAAGGGTACATGTGCTTTGTTTCCACATTTTTTCTGACACTTTGTAGGTAAGTTTTCGATGTTGTATGCAAGAGAACTGGAGGAGGCTGTTTAAACAACTAAGACTAACATCAAAGCACTAAGTAGAAAAACTTGATGTTAACATCTTGAATCAACACAGCCACAAACAGATTGGAAGAATAGCTTGGCCACTGTAAGTCAGTGCCACAGGGTTCTTCCAGCTGCCATAACTCTTTCCCATGAGATCACACTGAAGAAAAAATTCTTAAATGGTCCGTCTCTTTGTGGCATTTCATTGTTACATCTATAGAGAGCACAATCTTCCTGGGGACACTGTGAACTCTCTCAGAAAAAGCCAGGTGTACTTCAAGATTTAAATCAGGTTGTGTCCCTGACCCAACATATTTAAGTACAGTAGATGTAAGGGTTACCATAGCAGTTTAATCTTTTGAGCAGTGCTGGTAAATGGTGATTATAAATGCAGATTGTATAGTACACTAATCTGCCTGTAAAATAACATCTGTGATTAAGTAAAACTATATTTTCTGTTTCATACAGAGATTAATATTAAGTCACTGATAGAAATACAGATAAGTAATTAATATTTTCACTGTAGTTTATCATTGATGACCCACTTTGCCACCACTCCTGTGGATTCTGAAAACTGTTTGCTTCTTAATACTAACAATATCTCGTAAAAATTATACCTTTTTTGCAGTTGAATGTACTTTGTTCATTTAGAGTAACTTTTGTAAAAAGTTAAAGCAGCTGAAATCACTGCATCTCTGCAATCAAACTAGTCATCTATGTGATTAGCTATGCAGAAGTCAGGTGAAAGGAAACAATATTAATACTTGAGAGCCTTATATTGGATACTTAGAGAAGGGAAGACTGTACCTGAGTGAGCGACTGTGTGGTGTTTGGTTGCTGGCTGGGGTTAAACCACAACACCATATAAAATGTTTGCTTTCAGGATAAATTCTTATCTGCCTAAGAATTCTTATTCTTATTCTTATTCTTATTCTTTCTTATTCTTATCTTATCATACACTGAGGGGCAATATAACTGTTTACATCAGGTTTGATTTTGATCTTTCATAAAAAGTTGCTTGCAGTTATTTTGCTTTATTTAATTTCACTGCATTTTTTGGAAATAAAATTGCAACACTTCAATAATTGTACTTTTACTTGTGTCCAGTATCATTATGAATGCCGTCCATTGGGACCCAGCAGTTACTGCTGTTAGAGTAATTTTGGTTCTTTCCTCTATTCCTCTAAATATTGTCCACATTTAAGGATAAACATATTCTATAAGAAAATAAGCAAGATCAAATTAGTAGAGACCGTATGTTACATGTAATTTGACTTGATGATAGTTTTATTATGCTTATCTTCTCTATGTTAGCTGTAATTTTCCATGGACCTGAAAATTTGCACAGAGATCCAATGGAGTGCAATGATATGCTTTAATTTTTCCCTCTCCAAGGTCCTTTTCTCAACTACATAGTTTAACTCTCTTGACTAGATAACTTACGATATCATGAAATAATAATATCAAAAGTTATATGTTACAAGCACTTTAACTTAATTTTTAAGCTGGGTAGGTAATTTATTTAAAAATAACACTATTTTACATTTTTGGATAAACCTTTACATCTTTAAAATTGAAGTTTATGCCAAGAAACTTATTCACCTACGTTTTGCTGCCAAAATACTTTTTCCCTTCTGTATAACAAAATTTTACTTCAATAAACTCTCAAATATCTCTTTGCCTTCAGCTTTTAGGTGATAGCACAGTTTTGCTTTCTGGACTGCTGACTGGGTTTTTGTACCTCCCTAGTAACAAGAAAAATACAATACCAATTCAGCAGAATAAAAAAAAAAGTCTAAACTTACACAGATAGCAGATGCTTCATAAAATGGAGGCAAATTTCTGTCTGTTTGCTGTCTTGCAGGTAAATCTCCACCTGCTGATTTGTTGGTTGCTCCGAATCACATCTTAGATCTCTAGATAACCATGGATTTCACAGAGACTACATTTCTTTAATTTAGGCTAAATAAGGAAGCAGTTAAATGTAATTTCATATGGTGAAAGTTGAAACACTGGATTCTGTAAGGATACGTGGAGTGTGAGAATGTTTATTTCGGTAAGATTATCTGACTGAGGACCTTGTCAAAATGGGATGATATGGAAAACAGGGAAGCAATTAAAAAAATTTACAGACGGACCTGACAGACAAACAGCAACGGAGATGATGACAAGAAACCGATATAGTCAATGATACTAATTCATGGGCTGTCAAGAAACTGCAGGCATCTC
Organism: Mycteria americana; assembly: GCF_035582795.1. Lineage (NCBI taxonomy): Eukaryota > Metazoa > Chordata > Aves > Ciconiiformes > Ciconiidae > Mycteria > Mycteria americana. The sequence continues at coordinate 24,287,278 of NC_134368.1, read as the reverse complement.
TTGAAAGCGGGCCAACCTGGATTTAGCAAGTGATGAGGATGCAAATACGAGGGTCCCAGATATTGAAGGGTGCGGGGGATCTTGGAGCTATGCAAACTGATGGAGGAAGGGGATTGGGGGGGAACAACAGAGGAATGGACAGACACATAAAAGGAGCTGGTCACATGTAGAATGGGGCTGGTCAACACACTTATTGGACTGAGCCTTGTGCTCTTCTCATGTCCTATCTTCTTATCCTTTCTTAACTCTCTCTCTGTGTAATCTCACTCTCTGTCCCGTGTGTGTGTGTGGAGGGGTGCTGCAGGGACTAAGTGCTAGCTACTGGGAGGACCAGTGTGAGTAGATTTGGGGCAAGCAGCTGAAGTCAGGCCAGGGTTGTGGGTGCCCTAGCCTGTGGTGTCAGCTACTGGAGCAAGTGTGGTCTCAACACCAGCTGCTGGAGTGAGTGCAGGATCTTGGCTGCCAGCCACTGGGACAGGAATGGTGTATGTCCAAAATACCAGCTAGTGGGAGGGACTGGTGTGAGTAAGGGCCGGCACTCAGGGGACCCAGCTGGTGGCTGGTGCACGACCTGGGTCACAGCTTGTGTGCCTGGTGCCAGCTGTTGGGGGGGCAAGTGTCTGTATCTTCCCCAAACCGGGTGTGCATGGTGTGTGTTCGTGTATTCACTAGCAAACCTCAAGCTGGACCAGCCAGCAAACAGGAGATCCTGGATCTGGTATCAGGTGGGGACAGGGCCCAGGCTGGTATTTGTAGGGATGCATGAGTGTAGGGTGCCTGTGAGACAAGTGTGTGAGTGCATGCATATTTCTAGTGAGCACCAAGCTGGACCAGACGGTGAGTGGGGCAGGTAAAAGGACCCACGATCTGGCCAGACGTGTTGGACTGACAGAGGGTTTATGCTGGTACTCAAGGGATATTTGATTATATGTGTGTGTGTGAATCTAGAGTGTCAAGTATGTGCTGTTGATAGTGAGCTTCAATCTCTACCAGCCAAAGAGGAAGAAGGGGACTTGGTTGCCTGTGATCATGTTTTATGTCATTATGTAGGTGTTATTGAAGGCAGTGCCTTGTCTGTGGCTGCCTGTGTAGCTGGCCGTGTCACTGTTCTGTGTGTGTCTGTGTGTCCCCCTGTGTGTGTGTGTCTCTGGGATATCTGCTCAGCTTTGCTACTGGTTGAACATGCAAACAGGGAAGCAGCACCCACTTCCATTGGCCTGCGATGGAGACCCCCAGTATCCTGGCTGAGCTCCAGCAGACAGACAGAAAGAATTTCTGGACTCGGAGCTGCTGGAGGCAGCAGCCGCCTATAACATCCCTTAACAGAAGCCATCGCTGAAGGCATGAAGCATCATGGACCAGCCCGAGTGAAGGGGAGGCAAATGGCCCAGCAAGTTTCCTTGGAGACTACTTGCAAATGCAGATATTATTTACTGAGTCTGAGAACATGTGAATCAAACTGTAAAGTAAGTAACTAACATAAAAATAATCACTGGGAAGAAACCATGAATGCAAGTAAATCTAGTTAAAATGTTTATTAACCTTAGCCCCCTCCTCCCCTACCTCAGAGATCTACTGAGGCAGATGTTTCTTGTGATACAGCATCCTTTTGAAAAAAATATAGTAAAAAAGCTTCTTCAAGTTCATCATAGAATTTCTTGCCAAAACAAGAGAAATAAGATGTACCATAGAATGTCCTAGAAATTGTTACAGTCATGTATGTGCTGTTACCGAACTGGATGGGGGAAGGACTTTCCTTTGTGTGTCTGAAAGCTCTGTTTATTGTTCATGTTCCTGACCTATTTTGTCATTCATAACCACAATTTCTCTTTCCCAGGCTTCTAAAGCTTGAAATGCTCCCCCCTCCTCCCTTCTACACTGCCCTGGAAAATTAATAGAAGATAAATTGAGAAGTAGTGGTCAGATGCCTGTCTGAAATGGAAAACTTTGAAACTGAAAAAGGAAATAGCTTCCTATTTTTTGCTCAACCTAGTCAAAAGGAAACAGGCATATCTACATATTATTTAGAGCATATACGCTTGAATCATGGAGTCCATTTCTGTTTCCCTTAGTGGAAACTGCTATTAGCTAACTACTCAGGTAAAGGTAGTTACTAAATTTGCTAAATTTGTCAAAAACTTTTGCATGAACTCATACCGAAGTTGTACATTCTGTAACAGAAACCAGGAGTGCATGATTCCTTTCCTTCATTTTTTAGGGTTGGAAAACCTGTGGTATATAAAAAAAGATTGGATGCAATTGGTACAGCTGCTCTAGCACACACGAAGAGCAATCAAGCAATCAAGACTACACAAATTTTCTATCTACTGTTGACAGTCACTGGTCCTTTTGTTGCTGAACTGCTGCACCTCATCAATAATAAAAGTATGTTAGCCCTTTGTGTAAACTTTATGTGAAAGAAGAAAATTAAAGGTGTTGAGTATCTGTTTAAAATAAAGCATACAATAAAGTTCTCTCTGCATTTGGTTCTGAAACTGCAGAAAACTGATAATTTTTCAGATGGGTCTCTATCTGTTAACTGACAAACTAAAAATGCAGGCAAATAAGAAAGAAATCTCAGCAAATCAAATAACAGCATATTTAGAAGGTTACAACAGTACAGTTTGCAAGCATCATTTGCAAATTATAGTATTAAAATTCTAGTCAAAGGTTTCAGTGCCAATTATTTTAATGAGAAATGAAAGTGACAGAACAGGAACCCTCTAGTGACAATATCCATAAATGGAGAAAAAAAGTTGGAAGTTTAACCTGATCTCATGACAGTGTCTCTTGGCTATATTTTGTGGGTTTTATTTTCCTTTATGTCCTTCTCAGAATTGAATCTTGAGTTATATATGTATTTTCCATTAATCTATACTTTTATGAGTTAAAACTGACCTGTGTCCATTCACATTACTCCAGTGTCTCCTGGCTCTATAATCTTAAGAGTCTAGATATGTGCCCATAGTAGTACTGAATAAACTATACTTGTTTTACAGACAACCTAGTATCTAACATGAAATATTCATGTCAGCAAAACTCTTTCCTTGATTTCTTTCGGTGTGACATGCTTTCAGGGCATGGAACCATTTTGCACAGTCAAATGATATTCTAACCAAAAAATTTCTTCAGGTTCTGGAGATAATGGATTACAACAGAGTGCCTTAGGTATATTATCCATTTCCATAAGACACAAGACTTGCAGGCATTAACTGGCTTGATTATGAAAGCACAGTCCTTCTAAGAGTATTCTATTTCTATATTAAAACTTGCAGTAGTAATAGCCCACACGATATGCACATAGACATAGACATAGACATAGACATAGACACAGACAAACTAATATTTCCATAACAGTCAAGGTGAGGGTGAAATTCACATAGTGAGAGATATTTAAAAACAGCTAAGGTTTGGCTAGCAAGAAACATTTGTAATAATTGTAGATAAAGATTAGAAAGGCTTCAGAAGACAAGTTACATGGAGAAAAAATCTCATTCAATTGTAAGGAAAGAGTATACAGTTTTCTACAGAATTAATTTATTAAATAAAATGTTGTTGCACAAAAGATGTTGAGGCGAGTTCACATGCACAAAGATTTTGTGGGAGTGTCCATAGCTTATGACATAGATTAATGGTGAAAGATACTTCTGGAGAAAAATAAAAACAAAAGCATGTAGGGAGAATGGGAAAAGGAAATCTTCTTCCCAGGAGCCAGCAAGGAAAAGAAGTGATAGAGGCCTCAAGGTGAGCATCCATCCCACCCTGGGTGTCCACTCCAGGACAGCAGGTGGTTCCCTCTCATACTTTTCCCATAGTAACTATAAACTTTACATGTGGACCTGCTCAAACTCCCTATGGGCTATTCCTACTTATTGTACTGTTATTGGTGGCTAGAGAACGCTCTGGTCAGGAGCAGCTAGCAGCTGCTAGCAGCTTATTAAGTTGTGTGTATACAAATTTTTAGGTTCAAATTTGTTCAAAAAGTTGTGTGTATTCAAATTTTTAGGTTTACCTAATGTAAATCAAAAGCTACAACTGGGGCAGAAACAGTGGGGAAAGAAAGAGTGATCCCATGCCAGTGGCAGTCACTTCCCAGGAGAGCCCATGATAACAACAGTATTGGGGTTTGCAGGTGCAAGGCCATGAGAACAAGGGAAAAATGCTGGCCCAGCTGATCTGGAAAATACAGTGCCACAGCAGCTTGTGTGTAAGGTTACAGAGATGCAAGTGAAAGGCAGGCTACTGAGGTATAAATGGAAGACTCAGCAATATAAAATCTAATGACACTTAAGGCACTGTGCAACATTCTTGCCAGAATTATTAAATATTCTTTTAAATAGGTTCTACTTAATTTTTAGACAAAAGATTGGTATAATTATTAATGGCCTATTAATTCAAATACATTTTTATTACAAAGTGTAGGGAAGATAGAATTATCTATAAAATTCTGTATTTGTATGGACACTCTTTTTTCCTGATGTTTTCAATTTCTATCAAATATTCAAGTTTCTCCTAAGGGATATTAATGAGATCACAGCTAAATTCCTGTTTTCAGGATTTACTAGTCAAAGAGAAAACGTGTACATAAATATGCTCTACTATTTTTTCCTTTGACATTCTAATACAGTATTCACAGAAACAAATATTGTATCACCTTCTGGCACCATTCAATTTTTCATTATGATGTTTTAATAAGATACTTCCCACAAGACTGTTCTTTTATATGAAGACTGATATCAATCTAGTGCATTAGCTTATGTGAAAGATCATTTCCTTTAACAAGTTTGAGGTGAGTATTGGGGTAAAGTATTGGATTATTCTTTATATCTTCTAGGGTTTCTATCTAGTTTGAAAATTTTTTATATTTCATATGAAAACATTAGCATGGTATATCTGTCAGTGTTAAAAAAATGAAAATTTTCAGATTTAATATTCCACAAATTGTTTTTATTCTTTATTTTAATTCACAGCTTGCTTTCTGTTATGTTCTTCTCTTCCTCAAACAATTAATCAAAATAATGCATAACAAGACAGATCATACATATACATTTTACAAATTGAAAAAAAAAACCCAAATACATTCAAAATTTAAATTTTCCTTTTCTAAATGCTGATTTGTGAAAAGCAATTACTTAATCCATAGAAAATTCCTGAGCAATTCTTCACAGGCTTTTGAAAACCTCATAACTTTGAAATGATTGTATGAGAACAGACTTGTCCTGCAAATTTAATAGGAACTACCTAGCCTATATTGGGTCTTATTAAATTCTGATTTTAATGGGTAGGGAGACAATTAATGTATTATTACTATTAAATGAACAGACTGAATTTTGGGCTGAGTATCCTTTTCTATGTCCCAGTACATTTGTTTTTATATATTGAATATGTAGCACAAAGGTGCAGTTATATACAGTTGCATAAAATATGATGTACCAAACTTCAAGCATCTGTTATACTATTACAGAAAACAATATCACATCAAGATAAAGTTAGAGGCAAAACAAAATAATGAATGAAGAAGACAATGGGAAATTACACAGTTTTAAAATATTGTCTGAAGAGTCTATGGAGATTTATTTTTCAGAACATTGTAGCATATGAGCACTTTGATTAAAACAGGCATCATATCCATGATCTACACAGAGAAGTATGGAGTCTATAGAAAAACAAATGTGCTAATTACCTGTGAAAATACTGATCTACTTTCAAAACCTGAACTTTGCAATAACTTTTCTCCCATATGTTTGGACAAATGTTCAAGGTGGAATACCTTTTGCCTACTACTATAGGTGAGGAATTTGCTTCACACATCTTCTAGAAGATCTTATGCATTTAAAGAAAAATAAACATATTTAGTGGCAAATATAGATGAAAGATTAGAAGTAATATACCCCATCCAATGTAAGGCTTGTTTGCATGCATCATTGCACATTTTTAACTGCAAAAAAATATTTTATTTTGGTTTCATTTGTTTCATTTTGTTTTTTAAATACCTTAGGTATATCAATACAAAAATCCCAGTTTATGTAGACACTGTGTTATATATGACAAGCTCTGCTAACACCAATACAGCTGGTTGTGAGCTGTTATAGTAACTGTGTTCCTTTGTAGGCTGAATTAATTTTGTGAAGGTCAGATGGAGAACACTTTAGGGAGGAAGGAGGTTTAAAGTAGTATCAGTACAGTTTACCTGATTTTGGAACAAATCTCCAGAGGTGATTAGTTTAAGTCTGACAGACTTCCCCCCACAACAGCGAAGAGGCCTTTGTTGTATAGAATAAACAGTGTCTCTATTCCTTTTACTCAATAAAATAATTAACATCATCTTTACCCATAGTATTTATAAAATTACTAAACAATATTCTCACACCAAAAAGAAACATGTGGAGATTCCACAATAATTTTATTGTTGTTACTGGTTTTATTAGACAGTAAAGTGACAGCTATAAAATTCTAAGATAAGTAAGAAAGACAGACATAATTAATCTTGTTTAATTTTTCCTTTATATGGATTGATTGTGTTTATCTGATATGTAATAAAGTTAATTTAGTGTGCAGCAAATTTAAGTTGTGTTAAGAGTAACTCTGTACTCATCTGATAACATTAATTAAAAATGACTACTTAGTCTATGCTGGTAAAATACTAAATATATACAAGACACAAAATAGGTAATAGCAAATTTTAATAGGGTGTGAGCTCTTAGTCCAATGTAAACCCAACGAAAAAATCTTAAGGCACTTAAACATTAATGTGTTTCAGTATTTCTGGATAGCAAAGACTCATTTTTCTAACATCAGGCACAATTTTCAAGTATGTAGTTACAGTATTGTGAAACTTACATCCAAGTTACATTGTGGTTTTCATCCAACATCTAATGACACTGGGTTTTAAATCACCATTGTGTTTTACTGCACCACATTCTATCTTCCACTTTGATAAACATGCTGGAAAGCCCCAACCCTCCACAGTTAGCTTTTCTGTCACTTAAGGTAATTTCAAAAGCCCTTTGAGGCTACGCAGGGATGCAGCCTTTTTCCATATTCCTTCCACAGTATTCATCCACAAATAATAGTTTTTCGACAGCTGAAAATGGTCCACTGACATTTTTGTGCACATCCTTGAATGAGACTGACTTTTTAGATTATAAATTCATCCATTTTTGTGAAGAACGATTTAGCATTTCTCTATACTGTGTATTTGCTTTGCATAGACTAAAATTTGCTACTGTAATATATTTATGTACTTCCTAACAAATGGATATTTATCTTTCTGTATTTATATTTAGACAATAGCCCTTGATAGCCCTGTGACAGTTAATCATTTAAAAGGAATTAGGTCAATAACACTTGCTTAGTTTTAGCTAATTTATCAATAGTTGTAATTGGTTATTTTATACACACACACAGAGGCACACTTTCTCAGGAACTCCTTTACCCTAATTTAAACCAAGCAGCTAAAATTGTTAGATATTTTTGTTAGTTGAATAATATTTGCAGTTGAATATGTCATATAATAGTGCAACCCAATTAAACTTCTCCTTAATATAGAGCTAATTTAAGACCTCCGCATGAAATTTTTACTTTTGCAGTTTTCCATCATCGTTGATGAATGAATAAGTGATAGCAATACATGATGAGTTATAACAACTTCTCTTGTAAGAAAGTTGTGATTTCCAGATCATGTTGTTTTGTGTTCACCTCTTCCTGAAAATTCTGTTTAAATCTGGAATGGTAAGGAATTGCAGAAATAATTTTAAAAAATCACATTTGAACTATAAAAGTTGTGACAGATTTTAAATTATATGATGCAATAAACTGGATATCAAAGAAGAATTGTTCTTTCAGATCTTGTGCAAATTACCAATACAAAGTAAATCATAAGTTTGATGAACTTAGGCCTTGTTAGTGATTGTTAAGTACTTTTGTAAACAGTTTATGTATTGTTCCAATCAGAAAACCTTTCCGGAGTAAGAGAGAGTCAACAGTATTGGCAGGTGTACTGGTTTCAGCTGGGATAGAGTTAATTTTCTTCCTAGTAGCTGGTATAGTGCTGTGGTTTGGATTTAGGATGAGAATAATGCTGATAACACACTCACATTTTAGTTGTTGATAAGTTGCGTTTACACCAGTCAAGGACTTTTCAGCTTCCCATGCTCTGCCAGGTGCACAAGAAGCTGGGAGGGGGCACAGCCAGGACAGCTGACTCAAACTGGCCAAAGGGCTATTCCATACCATACGACACCATGCCCAATATATAAAGCTGGGGAAGAAGAAGGAAGGGGGAGGGACATTAGGAGTTACGATGTTTGTATTCCCAAGTAGCCGTTACGCATGATGGAGCCCTGCTTTCCTGGAGATGGCTGAACACCTGCCTGCCCATGGGAAGGAGTGAATGAATTCCTTGCTTTGCTTTGCTTGCACACGTGGCTTTTGCTTTCCCTATTAAACTGTCTTTATCTCAACCCATGAGTTTTCTAACTTTTACTCTTCTAGTTCTGTCCTCCATCGCACCGGGGGGAAGTGAGCAAGTGGCTGTGTGGAGCTTAGTTGCTGGCTGGGGTTAAACCACGACAGCAGAGTAGCTTCCATTACAATGTATTGTTTATGGCAGTGTTTCTAAATCGGATAGTGTGCATTCATTATGGTTTTCACTTCTGCTTTCAAACGTCACTGGTATCTCACAAGGCCTAAGGTCCTTTGGGCAAACTGTGGGCTGTTGGTAGCAAACCCAAGTTTCTGTACTGTGAATGAATGTGTCGTACACAAGGTCTATGCTACAAACCACAGCTATATGCACTAAGACAAAAAAAAAAAAAAGGTATATCTCTGCTTGACATGATTATGACAGAAAAACTCCAAGAGTAAATGCAGATACATCAAAAAAGTAATGTGGATTTTTTTGGTGCGGATTGTGCAATTTCAGGAGGAAATAAGGATGCACCAGAAGTCCTTCTGATGGCACTTACAGCATCCCCTTGAGGGTCTCTGTGACATAGCTTTGCCCAAATAGCTACAGCAGCAGACTCTTCTAATGTAAACATCTCTGAAGCAAACTGAATAATTACCTTTGAGCATGGTCACAGAATATCTGTTCTCATCCAAAGAAAAAACAAAGCAAAACCAAAACCATACCAAATATACAGCAAAATCCTAAAAAATAAGTTGCTCATTACCAGTCCATGAACATGGATGTGTTATTAATATTGCTATCAAACAGAAACCACAATATATGAAGATGTTTCCATAAGCAGTAAAATCAACAGCAAATGATGAAAACAATCACAGAAAATACAGTTTAACAAGAAAAATCTGACATATCTGACAAGCAAACAGAATTAATCATATTTCTATCTCCAAAAAGAATGCTCAAGGGTAGATGACAACAGCAGCAAAGTAACCTTCTCCAGCCTCTCTTGAGGGATACCGTTGTCTTTTGGATAACAGGAAATACAGTCATAGACTACACTTTTGGAAGCATGAATGTGCAGTATGTTATGCTAAAAATCTTGTTTACAAGCAAAGATGAAACACCCTTATATGTAAACCAAAAATTTGCTGTCATTGTAATTGAAGTCTTAACAGTCTAATCCAAATATCATTAATAATGCACATCTAATGATTATAGGAAGAGAAAGATTATGTGTATGTAGAAAAAAGTTTCAGTAATAGTGTAGTAGTTAAAATTATTATACATGCACTCCTTCTTTTCTACCCTCTTGCTCTTATGCTCATGCTTCTGCTCCTCTGGGTCCTGAAGATAGTGGCTTCATACTGGTGCTATGGTGACTAGTCAGCACCTGAAGATTTTTGCTGGAAGGGTTATGATGTTCATGTTGATGGCTGCTTCTTCCTCACTCTAGGGTCCACCTGGGATCATTTTTATGTTTGCTGACATGCTTTTATACCGTTTCTCTTTCCACATTGCTCTGCAACTGCAACTTATATCCAAATTTACTATATACGGTGACTTTCAGGATTTGTAGATAGCATTTCTTTGTTCTTTGTTGTCTCTAAAAGCAGATCTGTATTTCTTTAACCTATCGTGTGTGAGTTGTTTATGGCTATGGGATTTCTAGTTCCAGTTCCTGTTCCCTATGCCTTATCTTCCCAGGCCTGCATTCCTCCACGATGCATCCTGCATCTCCACTTCTCAAGGCCTCTGCTGCCATACCAGATCTGTATTTTCCTGCATTGTGTCACTGTGTTAGAGTTGTAAAACCATGGTTGTACCATACAAAGATGACCAAAAGTAAAAAAAAAAAATCACAGTAGACACCTGCTCAATTAGAAAAATTGCTGCTAAGCTAAACCAAGTAAAATAAAGCGACAGGCAGGTCAAGAAATTTCAGACAGAGCAAGCTTTAGCAGCCTCTATCCTGAGGCCTTGTAAACTCAGTACAAAGCTAATTATATGTTACTAGCAATGGCAATACTGTATTACAGGGCTACTCAGCTACAAGTATTAGTCTGTGTGCTCAGGAAAGAGAGGGCAAGCCAACAATAAAGCAAAATACATTTGAAATAGAGAGTACCTTTTGTGAAGCAAAGGGGACTCTATACATGCCTGTATTACACTGCAAATATTTAATAAACAAAAATTGAAAAGTATAACAATTATTTTTACAAATACATTATCCAACATTAGTGGTCTGCACTCAGCAAAATGCTAATTTATGTGAGAATGTTTAGCATGGTTTAGCATAAACATGTTTAGCATAAACACAGGTTATCATGCAATATACATTTTCTACAATAGAATCATGTCTTTTTGGAGCTCTGTCATTAACACAACAGATGACATGTTGTATTTTTGTGGCCCCATAAGGAACTAAGTGGCCAGAAAACTGTAATCGTAGCAGATTACATGTTTCTGAGAATTTAAAAGGAATATACTTGAAAACTTCCTCTGCTTACACAGGCAATTCTCCCTCAAATTTTCCATTTCTCTCACTTTTTCCACTTCCTTTCACAGAATAATCCCTAAATCAAACACTCAAAATATGACTTGGAAAACTATACAGGCTACTTACAAAATATATAAAGTGGCAATGACATATGTAGTATTACTAAGTACTTTCTTTCAAAGATAATTAAATGCACTGGAGTTCGTCTATGCCTATCAGATTGCTGATTTACATTATTTTGTTGAATTTGTTCTGTACTTGTATGGAAAATGCTGTTCTGGTATTTGTTGCTGAACAAAAGATGCATGAAGCAATGGCAACAAAATAACCTGTTACTATTTTACAAGTTTCTAATCCCTTATCCCTTATATCCCTTAACTTCAAAATTCAAAACTGTGTCAGGAAATATGTTTTAATATATCTATCTTAATTCAGTAGTCCTGTTTATATTCTTAAATATTATTATGATTTTTATTTATATCCATCTCAAAAAAATTCTGACTTTTATTAAACAAAATAAATAAATCCTCCATCAAAAAAAAAATCCCATTTTTGAAATAAAAGTTTCACCATTCAGCAGACACAGAGATGTGGTAGAGTTTGCTTTGTCTATACATTTAACTGCCCTGATAGCTATTTACAAAAGAAGAGATTAGGACTGAGGAGGAGATGGTCAAATGTCTGATAGTTAAAGGTTTTTACAGAGGGTTCCTCTAGTGAAAAAGTGACAAGAACCTGAAAAACAGCTGATTTGAAACAAGGATCTGGCTCATTATATTCAAGGTTAATGCAGCTGCCTTTTGCTCTCTTTCCGTATAAATGGTTCTCATTCTGACTTCATTCCTTGCTTTACCAACACCAAGATATGAATTAGTCAGGGGACTTCATAAAAGTCTGCTCATGCCCAGAGCTGCGGATCTTTACTTTCTGCAGTTCAGCGTCTATTTAATTTTAATTGCTCCCCAAGCTTAGGCCAATTCTGGATGGCAAAAGCAGGGCAAGAATCATCCACTGCTCCTTTGAAGTTTGAAAAGCCTGTATTAAGATTGCCTCAGGCTCTCATTCTTACATTTATGTGAAAATGTAAGTTGCTGAACACTTCTGTTGAACATCTACACTAACTTAACAAGAAATACCTTGTAAAGTTCAGCTTGATTTTTTCCTGTGGATATCATGTTAAGGATCTTAATAAAAATAATTGAAAGATGTAATAAAAATTTAGGAAAATCCATGCTGATGAGTTTGGATAGGTGTAAATTTCACATCATATTGCACAATCCTTTCATTAAACTTCTTTGGGAGGATTATTACATCTGTGTATAGCCTCAAGTGCATACTACAAGTAAATCACAACTATACTTTCTCAGTATGCAAAAGTTTCTCACAAACCAAAAGCAGTAAATGTTGTCATGCTGATGGTTTTGCAGAAAGATAGGAGAAATAATTTTTATCCTGTCCCTTCACCCCTCTTTGTTTTCCTCGCCAATAGCAAAATTCAGGCTTCATGAAGGAAATCACTTTGAGCTCTGAGAAAATTGAAAGAGCGAATCACTACAGGAGATAAGCTGAAGCTGACGGTGATGCAGAGAATAACATATTCCCTTGTGGGTGTTTCTTCATGGGGAATGCTTTTCAACAGGAAAAAAGAAGTATGCAGCAATACCAAAAGGTATCATCTCTTGGAAGAAGAAAGGGATGCATTAAAATATATTTTTCTGTATGCATTGGCACTAAATTAAAAGTCGAAGAGGTAGTAAAGCTGGAGGTGTGACAATACTAAGATAAGTCTTCAGTGAAAATAATATAATTATGTACATTAAAGAAAAAATTACATTGCCAAATGAAATATATGTGTTTTTTCTTCCTACACAATTGTATGGTATCTGTGTTGAGCTGACCAGACAAAAGCACAGGCAAAAGAAAAGGGAGGGTGGGGGGAGAGAGCACAACATTATTTGGAAACATTTGTGTGCCTTAAAGATTGGGCCTGTATTTACCAAATCTATTGCAGAAGCTTAAAAAAACCTCACAAAATACAAGCACTAGGTTCTAAGAAACCAAATTCTAATACAACATGCTTACATTCTTTCTAATTCCACATTTCTACAAACAAAAGCCTTTCATGAACTTTCTGTTCAGGTTTTCCCCTCACACTGTGACTGGAAGGAGAGAGTGTCCTCATCATCAGAAGTGCTTTGTGTTTGGGGGGGTACTCATCTGCTGTTTTGAAGTTTGTCTCTCTACTTGTTTTCCCAGCATGACATTCTTCAAAAGAGGCCTTTTAAAATGATAGCTATAGCTGCAAATTGCCCCTTAACATTAGCTAAATACGAGGAAATACAGCAACTGCTATGTCTCACCCTGGGTTTCTTTGGCTTACTCCTGAAAAACACTATTTCTCAGACAATTTCCAAAATAACAGTGTCAAACAGGTTTACAGGCTTTCAAGAACAGAGTAGAATTTTTTTTCTATTAAATAATCTGTTTGATTACACTCTCACCTTTAGCATTATTCTTGTCTTAAAATTATAATACTTAGCAACAACAGAAGGTATAGCTTTTAAAATACCTTCATGTCCGTATTAAGTTATATGTGTTCTACTAGCTACAAGTTAAAAAAATTAATCTTTTGCTGATTTTGAACCAGTTTTTATTCTATTTTGTTGATTTTAAAAATAAGTTCTGGTATTTATTCAAAAAACTTAAATATTATCTAACTTAAAAATTCAGCAGCAACACAAATCTACACTGAGTTTTGTAAGAGTCAAAATGTAATCAATCCTTTCTGCTTTATATATGTCCTGTCCCAGGAGTTAGCAGGCACCCTACTTCTTTTGCTAACAGCTAGCCAGTATCTGAAGTGCCCATTCTATAGAAGTAGTTATCTATTTCTGGTTTAGTATATGTTGCAATATATCCTTAGGCAGCCAGTTACTAAACTTATAAAATAACCAGAAATGTCACAATGAAATTCAAATTTATATTAAGTAATATGAAACTCGGTTTACAAATATTTCTAAGCTAAATGAGTTTATATTTGAAGTTATGATTCAGTAATTGGATTTTTGAGTGTCTGCAGGTACAAGAAATAAGCCTCTAAAAACATACCACATTCTAAAAAAACCCATATTTTTCAAGAAAAAAACCTTGCACATGATTATCTGAGACAGACACAAGCTTTAGTACTTACATACCAAATTTTTAGAAGTCATGTAAAGATATGACCCAATGTAAAAGCAAGGAATAATTAGTCTTTTGTAAGGGGGGGGTTGTTCTGGTTTTTGGTTTGGGGTTGGTTGGGGTTTTTTTCCCATTTAAATAATAACCTACTTACTACATATTTGGTTCTCAAGTTGGTTCAGGACTCTTTCCAAGTTTTAGGAAATGTCAAAGTGTTTCTCAAGGTTTATTCTTGTGTTACTAAAGAAACCTTTGGGGCTTGTTATTGTTTCAGTGGCAGTAGAATCACGTCTGCACTTTCATAAGAAAAAAAGTACTCGGTATTTAGAATTATGAGAGTTCTGGAGACCTGTTAGTAGGTGACTTTCCAGTGACATATTTTTAGTTTCCTTCTTCAATTTTTTTCTCTGACTTTATTTGGGGAGTTTAGGCCTGTGCAGGGAAAGAAGGAGAGTTTGCTTTCCTTATTTCCTTCCCCTCCTTTTTTATAAAAAAAAAAAAAAGTCTTGTGACTATATTACATTATGTTATGTGTTTAATTGTTTACCACCTGCTGGGGCTTCAGTTCAAATTATGCAGAGACTTGGTTGTTAGTCCATGCAGTTATTTCACGCATGAGAATTATCATTTTTAATTTGGCAGAAGTGAACTAGTACCCCAGCATGTGTCCACAACATCCACCTCAAAAGAGCAGTAAAACGAGTCAACTAAGTTGATTAAGACAATAAAGCTATCAGGGTAGCTTTGGGGCTAAAAAAATGCTTACTCAATCCCATTTAGTGTTTATAATTGTTTTTTCCATTAGTGGTTTTTTCCATAGCGGTTTTTTCCATTTTTTTCTACTGTCACTAATGTGGGCTACTAATTCAAGTAGTAAATGAAAATGTCCATAAAGTGGTAATGCATCCTATAAATTTAAGAAATCACTCGTTAGAATTCTAATTATGGATATATTTCAGTGTAGCATGTAACATACTGAACTGCATTTATTTAAGTAAAGTCATCATTTTATCTTTGTAGAAAGCCTTCCGAAGTCTTCCAGGAATGAAAGTCTAATTAAGTTATTCACAAAATACAGACAACTTTATAACAGACACTTCATTTTCCACTGCTAGTTTCTATGGAATAGTAAAACCTAGAAATATTCCATTTAAAGTATAAAATAATGGCTCACTGGAAATTGATGGTTTTTTTTACAATCTGTAACCATGTGGCAGTGAAATGGAGACTTACAGGACTGAAATTTCTTATGTAAGTGCTAAGATCTTATCCTCTTCCTCTTTAACTACTATGGACTATGTTATAGATCTAGTAGGTTTTGTCACCAATCCTTAGTTTTTCATGTATGTAATAAAGAAAGTCTGAGAGTCATTTAAAGTGATTTGACAGATCTTTATGTCCTGGTAAAGATCACAAATCTTTACCAGGTTACACAGGTAAAGACCAGGTAAAGATCACAAATCTTTACAAAGATCACAAAGTCTTCACCTGAAAGACATTTATCAAATACATTCTCAAGAAGCTTCAGTAGAAGAAATTCTAAAACTCAAATGGGCAAATATGCAAACAATTAAACACTTTTGAAAAATAAAATATTTTTCTCTAACTTCTTGTCCTGGTTTCGGCTGAGATAGAGTTAATTTTCTTTATAGTAGATGGTATGGGGCTATGTTTTGGATTTGTGCTGGAAACAGTGTTGATAATACAGAGATGTTTTAGTTGTTGCTAAGTAGTGCTTATACTAAATCAAGGACTTTTCAGCTTCCCATGCTCTGCCAGGTGCACAAGAAGTTGTGAGGGGACGCAACTGGGACAGCTGGCTCCAACTGACCAAAGGGCTATTCCATACCATATGACATCATGCTCAGTATATAAATCTGGGGAACAAGAAGGAAAGGGGAGGGACATTGGGAGTGATGGTGTTTGTCTTCCCAAGTAACTGTTACACGTGATGGAGCCCTGCTTTCCTGGAGATGGCTGAACACCTGCCTGCTGACAGGAAGTAGTGAATGAATTCCTTGGTTTGCTTTGCTCATCCCCAGATGACCTGGGGGCTCCTGAGGTAGTAGGAGCCAACAAGGAAACTTCCGTGGAACACCTTAAGGGAAAGAAGGGGTGTTCCACTAGGAAGCTTACATGGCCGACAGCCCAGACGAAGTGTCTGTACACGAATGCACACAGAATGGGCAACAAACAGGAGGAGCTGGAAGCTACTGTGCTGCTAGAAAGCTATGACCTAGTTGCCATCACTGAAACTTGGTGGGACGAATCCCGTAACTGGAGTGTGGCTATTGATGGCTACAGGCTATTCAGAAGGGACAGGTGGGGAAGGAGGGGTGGAGGGGTTGCCCTCTACATCAAGAAATGGATAGAATGTGAACTGTCCCTGAAGAATAGCCATGAGCAGGTTGAAAGCTTATGGGTAAGAATCAGAGACCGAGACAACAAAGGGAACCTTGTGGTTGGTGTCTACTACAGGCCACCCAATCAAGGGGAGCCTGTTGATGGAGCCTTCTTACTCCAGCTACAGGAGGCATCATGCTTGCAAGCTATTCCCCTACTGGGGCACTTCAACCACTCCAACATCTGCTGGAAAAGTAGCACGGCAAGCTGTAGGCAATCCAGTAGACTCCTGGAGTGCATTGAGGATAACATCTTAAGCCAGGTAATAGACAGTCCTACCTGAGGGGATGTGATACTGGACCTGATGGTCACCAATCCAAGTGAGCTCATGAGCAACGTCAAAATTGGAGGCAGCCTACGCTGCAGTGATCATGCATTGGTGGAGTTCACAATCCTGAGGGATATGGGACAGGTGAGGAGTATAGTCAGGACCCTAAATTTTAGGAAAGCAAAATTCCAGCTCTTCAAGGAGTTAGTCAGTAGGACCCCCTGGGAAACCATCCTCAGGGACAAGGGAGCAGAGCAGAGCTGGCAGCTCTCTAAGGATGCTTTCCATAAAGCACAAGAGCTCTCAGTCCCCAGATGTAGGAAATCAGGCAAGGAAGGGAAGAGACCAGCATGGCTGAATCGAGACCTGCTGGTTAAACTAAAGGGCAAGAAAGAAATGCACAGGCAGTGGAAGCAGGGACGGGAAACCTGGGAAGAGTATAGGGACACTGCCCACTTGTATAGGGATGGGGTCAGGAAGGCCAAGGTGCAGCTGGAGCTGAACTTGGCAAGGGATGCAAAGAAAAATAAGAAGGGCTTCTACAGGTATATCAACCAGAAAAGGAAAGTTAAAGAAAGTGTACCTCCACTGATGAACAAGAATGGTGACCTAGTATCAGCAGATGAGGAGAAGGCTGAGTTACTCAAAAACTTTTTTTCCTCAGTCTTCTCTGGCAACCGTTCTCCTCACCCCTCCCGAGTCAATGGATAACATGTTGGGGACCAGGGGGGTAAAGCCCCTCCCACTGTAAGGGAAGATCAGGTTCAAGACCACCTGAGGAACCTGAACATACATAAGTCTATGGGACCTGATGAGATGCATCCCAGAGTCCTGAGGGAACTGGCTGATGTAGCTGCCAAGCCACTCTCCATGATATTTGAAAAGTCATGGCAGTCAGGTGAAGTCCCTGGTGACTGGAAGAAGGGAAACATTGTGCCCATTTTTAAAAAGGGTAGAAACGAGGACCCTGGGAACTACCGACCTATCAGCCTCACCTCTTTGCCTGGGAAGATCATGGAACAGGTCCTCCTAGAAGCTATGCTAGAGCACATGGAGGACAGGGAAGTGATTTGAGACAGCCAGCATGGCTTCACCAAAGGCAAGTCCTGCCTGACCAACTTAGTGGCTTTCTATGAGGGAGTTACCACATCAGTGGACAAGGGAAAAGCAATGGATTTCATCTGTCTGGACTTCTGTAAAGCCTTTGACACGGTCCCCCACAACATCCTTCTCTCTAAATTGGAGAGATACGGATTTGATGGGTGGACTGTTCAGTGGATGAGGAATTGGTTAGATGGTCGCATCCAGAGTGTAGTGGTCAATGGCCCAATGTCCAGATGGAGATCAGTGACAAGTGGTGTCCCTCAGGGGTCCGTACTGGGACCAGTGCTGTTCAGTATTTTCATCAATGACATTGACAGTGAGACAGAGTGCACCCTCAGCAAGTTTGCAGACGACACCAAACTGAGTGGTGCAGTTGAGACACCAGAAGGACGGGATGCCATCCAGAGGGACCTGGACAAGCTGGAGAAGTGGGCCTGTGCGAACCTCATGAGGTTCAACAAGGCCAAGTGCAGGGTCCTGCCCCTGGGTTGGGGTAATCCTTGGTTTCAATATAGGTTGGGGGATGATGTGATAGAGAGCAGCCCTGCGGAGAAGGACTTGGAGGTACTGGTGGATGAAAAGCTGGACATGAGCCAACAATGTGCACTTGCAGCCCAGAAACCCAACCGCATCCTGGGCTGCATCAAAAGAAGCGTGGCCAGCAGGTCGAGGGAGGTGATTCTGCCCCTTTACTCTGCTCTGGTGAGACCTCACGTGGAGTAGTGCATCCAGCTCTGGAGCCCTCAGCACAAGAAGGACATGGTGCTGTTGGAGCGGGTCCAGAGAAAGGCCATGAAAATGATCCAAGGGCTGGAGCACCTCTCCTATGAGGACAGGCTGAGAGAGTTGGAGTTGTTCAGCCTGGAGAAGAGAAGGCTGCGGGGAGACCTTATAGCAGCCTTCCAGTACTTAAAGGGGGTCTGTGGGAAAGACGGGGACAGACTTTTTAGCAAGGCCTGTTGTGACAGGACAAGGATTAATGGTTTTAAACTAAGGGAGGGCAGATTTAGACTGGATTTCAGAAAGAAATTTTTTACAATGAGGGTGGGGAGGCACTGGAACAAGTTGCCCAGAGAGGTAGTGGAGGCCCCATCCCTGGAAACATTCAAGGTCAGGTTGGATGGGACTCTGAGCAACCTGATCTTGTTAAAGATGTCCCTGCTCTTGCAGGGGGTTTGGACTAGATGAACTATAAAGGTCCCTTCCAATCCAAAGCATTCTATGATTCTGTGCTTTGCTTGCATGCGCATGATTTACTTATTAAACTGCCTTTATCTCAACCCACGAGTTTTCTCACTTTTACTTTTCTAATTCTTTCTCCAATCCCACCGGGGTGGAGTGAGTGAGCAGCTGTGTGGTGCTTAGTTGCCAGCTGGGGCTAAACCGCAACACTTCTAACTCTACTGTGTTTCAGAGTGTACAGATATTTTTTTCTTACTCTCAGTGAAGATGGGGCACAAATGAAGACAATTCTGTTTATAACGACATGACCTTTTTGTCCCCTTAAATTCTGTCTTTCCTTAAATGGTCATGTTTTCTGACCTCTTACTGAGCCTTTCTTTTTTTTCACTATGTATTCTTTTTAGTGAGATGCCAAAACCAGGACACAGTACTCATTGAGGCCTTACAAATATAATTACTGAATAATTTTGTACAGAACTTTTATTAGTAAATCACACATGAGACTCTCCTTTTTACTTCAATGGCATTATACTGAGCTGGTGTGGTGGGTTGACCTCGGCTTGCGGCCAGGTGCCCATCAAGCCACTCTGTCACTCCTCCTCCATCAACGGAACAGAGGGAGAAAACACGACAAAAAGCTCATGGGTAGAGATAAGAAGAGAGATCACTCATCAGCTACCATCATGGGCTAAACAGACTTGACTTGGAGAAATTAATTTAATTTATTGCCAATTAAACAAAGCAGGATAATGAGAAATAAGAAGAAATCTAAAAACACCTTCCCCACCCCTCCTTTCATCTCAGGCTCAACTTCACTTCCAACTCTTCTACCTCCCCTCCACCCTACCAGCCCTGAGCAGCACAAGGGGAAGGGGAACAGGGGTTGCAGTCAGTTCACTCCTTCCCCCTTACGCTTTTCTTCTGTTCCAGTGTGGCGTCCATCCCATGGGAGGCAGTCCTTCACGAACTCCTCCAACATGGGTCCTTCCCACAGGCTGCAGTTCTTCATGAGCTGCTCCAGCGTGGGTCCTTTCCACGGGATGCAGTCCTTCAGGAACAGACTGTTCCAGCACGAGTCCTCCATGGTATCACATGTCCTGCCAGAAAACCTACTCCAGCATGGGCTCCTCTCTCCACAGGGCCACAGCTCCTGCCAGGAGCCAGCTCTAGCACAGGCTCTCCACCAGGTCACGGCTTCCTTCAGGACACATCCATCTGCTCTAGCGGGGGGTCCCCCATGGACCTCAGAGTGGATATCTGCCCCATCGTGGACCTCCATGGACTGCAGGGGGGCAACTTGCTTCACCATGGTCTTCTCCACAGGCTGCAGTGGAATCTCTGCTCCAGTACCTGGAGCACCTCCTCCCCCTCCTTCTTCACTGACCTTGGTGTCTGCAGAGTTGTTTCTCTCCCATATTCTCACTCCTCTCTCCCAGCTGCTGTTGCAGAACATTTTTAACCCTTTCTTAAATATGTTATCACAGAGGTACTACCAACATCACTGGTCAGCTCAGCTTTGACCAGTGGCAAATCCATCTCTGAGGCTGCTGGAACTGGCTCTGTTGGACATGGGGACAGCTTTTGGTGTCTTCTCACAGAAGCCACCCCTGTAGCTCCCCTGACTACCAAAACCTTGCCATGTTAACCCAATACAGCTGGTATTTAGTTATTCCTTCATTAACCCACCTGACTTTTTTAAAATACAATTTTAATACCACACCATTTATTCTGCACTTCATATAACTATAATTTATCCTTTCATACATACAATATTTACAGTTTGTTACAGAATTCTGCATTGCTGAGTTTGGACTATTTGTCCAACTTATAAAGAGCATGATGATGTTTAATTCTATTCTCTAAAGTTTTGGCAACTCCTTACAGGTCAGTGGCATCTACAATTTTACAAATTTCTATATATTTTTTTATATATAATGGTATAACAGGAAAGGCAACATATGTATTTATATTCTGTCTGCGTCAAACACATTGTAGTGCAGGGGACTTGTGAAAAACATCTTTTGGAAAAAAATCCTCTTATTCTGCCAGAGAACATTTCAATGGGTGAAGTTGCTTTTTCAACCACAATAAACAGAGATTGTGATTTTATATATGAACATACTTTCCTGTTTTTCCACAAGACAGTAAGAATATCTTACAAAAGTCAGGTTATACTAAATCTGCAGTTTCCCCATATTTTCCTGAATATTACTGTTAAATCCTAAAATGAAACTAATTTTTCCTGCTTTTGATAAATCTGTGTAGTATACTCCTTGTTATCATCTAGCTGTGTGTGTGTACGCACACAGACATATGTTACAGCCAAATATGTTACTAAATATGTTACCCACCTAGTGGATGAAGGGAAGGTGGTGGATGTAGTTTTTCTGGATTTCAGTAAGGCCTTTTATACTGCCACTCACAGCACCCTTCTGGACAAATTGTCCAACTGCGGGATGAGCAGGTTCACGGTGCACTGGGTGAAGAACTGGCTGAATGGCAGGGCTCAACACGTACTGCATGGGGCTACATCTGGCTGGCAACCAGTCACCAGCAGTGTTCCTCAGAGTTCAATTCTAGGGCCAGTCCTATTCATTATATTTATCAACGATCTGGATGCAGGAGTTGAATGCACCATTAGCAAGTTTGCTGATGGTACCAAACTGGGAGGTGCTGTTGACTCTCTTGAGGGACAAGAGGCCTTGCAGAAGGATCTACATAGATTGGAGCATTGGGCTATGATTAATGGGATGAAATTTAACAAGTCGAAATGCCAGATTCTGCACCTAGGATGGAGTAATACCGTGAACAAGTATAAATTGGGAGAGGAGTGGCTGGCGAGCAGCCCTGCAGAAAGGGATCTGTGGTGCTGGCTGACAGCAGGCTCAATAGGAGTCGGCAGTGTGCCCTGGCAGCCAGGAGGGCAAACCGCATCCTGGGGTGCATCAAACACAGCATAACCAGCCAGTCAAAAGAGGTGATTGTCCCGCTGTATTCAGCATTGGTGCAGCCTCACCTTGAATATTGTGTGCAGTTCTGGGCCCCACAATTTAAGAAGGATGTGAAGGTCCTTGAATGTGTCCGGAGGAGGGCAACAAAGCTGGTGAAAGGGCTGGAAGGAATGTCCCATGAGGAGTGGCTAAGGACTTTGGGTTTCTTTGGTTTGGAGAAAAGGAGGCTGAGGGGTGACCTTATTGCTCTCTACAGCTTCCTGAGGAGGGGAAATGGAGAGGGAGATGCTGATCTCTTCTCCCTGGTATCCAGTGATAGGATGCATGGGAATGGTTCACAGCTGCTCCAGGGGAGGTTCAGACTAGACATTAGAAAGCATTTCTTTACCGAGAAGGTGTTCAAACACTGGAACAGGCTTCCTAGAGAGGTGGTCAATGCCCCAAGTCTGTCAGCATTTAAGAAGCATTTGGACAATTCCTTTAATAAGAGGCTTTAACTTTAACTACCAGTTCTTCAGATTCTTCTTTTGTGACTACTTTAAGTCCTCTAAGATGAATCTTGCAAGGACCAGCTGCCTTGAACACACAGATTTCTCTAAATCTTCTTTAACTTCTTCTTTTCATATTGCAGCCTGGCTTCTGACTCCCTATTAAAATTATTTCTATTAAATAGTTATACATTTGGAGTAACGCAGAAAAAGCTCTGAGAACTTCAGCCTTCTGTGTGTAGTCCATTTCTTGCACTCCTTCCCCATAAACTAATGGATCTATACTTCATTTTGCTGCCTTTTCACTTAGTGTTTTACTGATACCAATGATCTATAGACAATCTAGGAACAGTGTTCTGACTCAATATTAGTAGGCAATATGAAACAAGAAAGAAGTTGCAGTAGTCAAGATGTCAGATAATGGAAGAATGAGAAACATAATTGTGTATATATATAAAAAATTATTGAATCTAATATGTCATGTTATGGTAGTAAGATTTAGAATCGCAGAATCATAGAATCATAGAATTTTAGAATATCTTGAGTTGGAATGGACTCATAAGGATCATCGAGTCCAGCTCCCTGCTCCTCGCAGGACCACCTAACACTAAACCATATGACTAAGAGCATCATCCAGATGCTCCTTGAACTCTGACAGGTTTGGTGCTGTGACCACTTCCCTGGGGAGCCTGTTCCAGTGACCGACCACCCTCTCAGTGAAGAACCTTTTCCTAATGTCCAATCTGAACTTCCTCTGATGCAGCTTAATTCCATTTCCTCATGTCCTATCGCTGGTCACCAAAGAGAGATCAGCACCTCCCCCTCCACTGCCGCCCATGAGGAAGTTGTAGACTGCAATGAGATCACCCCTTAGCCTTCTCTTCTCTAAATGGAACAAACCAAGTGACCTCAGCTGCTCCTCATAAGTCTTGCCCTCGAGACATTTCACCATCTTGGTCACCCTCCTCTGGACACACTCTAATAGTTTGATGTCCTTCTTACATTGAGGTGCCCCAAACTGCACACAGTACTCGAGGTGCGGCCACAGCAGTGCAGTGTAGAGTGGGACAATCACCTCCCTTGACCGGCTAGCTATGCTGTGCTCGATGCACCCCAGGACACAGTTGACCCTTGTGGCTGCCAGGGCACACTGTTGACTCATATTCAACTTGTCATCAACCCAGACCCCTGATCTCTTTCTGCAGGGCTGCTCTCCAACCTCTTGTCCCCCAGTTGGTATGTATAACCAGGATTACCCCATCCCAGGTGGAGAATCCAGCACTTTCTCTTGTTAAATTTCATACGGATGGTGATTGCACAGCGCTTTAGCCTATCCACATCTCTCTGTAAGGCCCCTCTACCCTCAAAGGTGTCCACAGCTCCTCCTAATTTAGTATCATTGGCAAAATTACTTAATATACATTTGACTCGTGCATCTGGATAATTTATAAAAACATTAAAGAGCACGGGCCTTAAAATTGAGACCCACTAGTGACTGGCCACCAGCCTGATGTAACCCCATTTACTATAACTCTTGGAGCCTGACCCTTCAGCCAATTGTTCACCCATTGTATTATGGACTTGTTTAGCTCTATGCTGGACATTTTGTCCTGAAGGATACTGTGAGAAACAGTATCAAAAGTTTGCTATCAAAAAACCCACATCTACTGGCTTCCTTTGATCAACTAGATGGGTGACCTTGTCACAAAAGGAAATTAAGTTAGTTAAACAGGACTTTCCCCTTGTGAACCTGTGTTGGCTATGACCAATGACTGCATTGTCTCTCAAGGGTTTTTCAATAACTCCCAGAATAACCTTCTCTGTAATTTTACCAGGTACTGAAGTGAGACTGACAGGCCTGTAATTACCAGGGTCTTCCTTCTTATCCTTCTTGAAAATTGGGACAACATTTGCCAGCTTCCCGGTGACTGGGAACTCTCCAGACTCCCAGGACCATTGAAAAATAAGGGAGAGAGGTCCTGTGATAATATCAGCCAGCTCTTTCAGTACCCTGGGATAAATCCCATTGGGCCCCATAGATTTATGCACATCCAGCTGGACTAGCAAGTCTCGAACAAGTTCAGAGTCAGCTGGGATTCTATCATTCCCCCAGTCATGGTCTTCCAACACAGGGCTCTGGGTGTCCCAGGGCCCATCATTGGTGTTAAAGACAGAGGCAAAGAAGGCATTAAATGTCTCTGTTTTGTCTATGTTCATATTTGCAAGGTGACCGACCTCATCAAGTAACAGACTAATGTTATCTCTGATCCTCCTTTTGCTGTTAACATATTTTAAAAAAACCCTTTTTGTTGTCCTTCACTGTACTGACCAGCTTGAACTCTAAGTGAGCTTTGGCCACATATATTTTCTCTCTACAGTGGCAAGCAGCATCTCTGTAATCCTCCCATGTCGCCTGTCCTTGCTTTCAATGTCCATACACTTTCCTTTTCGGCCTAAGTTCTAGAAGAAGATCCCTGCTCATCCAAGCTGTCCTTCTGCCCTGCTTGCTTGACTTCCAACATTTTGGAATTGCCTGCTCCTGCGCTGTTAAGAGATGACTCTTAAAAAGTGACCATTCAGAGATGGTTTGGATGGGAAGGCATAGTTAAAGGCCCAAACTGAACAAATAAATTAACTAAAGGTATAATCAGACAGGCACTTTGCTTTGTAGTAATGGACGTAAGTTGGGGATGAAACGGAATGTTTCATCCAATGAATGGTTCTGTTTTGAAGCCACAGAATTTAACAAAATAATCAGTGTCACAAGCTCCCGGAAGAACCTCTGGATCAGGTGAATTTGCAGCTCTTTTGCTGCATAAGAGTACTCTTCTGCACTGGTTAATGCTGGTTATCAGGAAACTCTCTTGGTACACAAATCCTTTCTATTTCAGACCTCAAAGTGGCCTCTGAATTTTAGCCGTTGACCATGTTATTCTTTGAATGACTTGGTTCAGTGAGTTAGATATGTCTAGAGAATTCCAGTATTCTAGTTTTAAGAAATGCCAAGAGAGGATATCCTGATTTTGGTGAGTGACCTTAAAAATCACTGTTCGTTCTTGCCAAGTACTGGCAAAAGTAAACTCCTTTTAACAAAATCCGAAGTGAGCTACACAGTTCCAAGGGCATATAAAGGCATATAGAGGTATATAAGAATACATAGAAATGATACAAACTATGTATATAGCTACCTAGCACCTATTTGTTGCAAAGGTTTCTCTGACAAACTGTCAGACATTTCACAACTACCAGTCTAAACATGCAACTCTACATCTTCAGGTTGTTTTTTCAGAATAGGAATTAGCATTGTAAATCCGCACTCAGTCATGTTCCTTGGAAACTATTCATATGCAAAACTCTCCTCAGCTTTTAACTCCATCAGGAAAAGCCCTGGTCTCCCTTTCACTAGACCATAGACCACTCCTTCCAAGTTTCAAATGATGACAAAGTTCTTCAAATATAAAAACTTAAAATCTTAGTGCATAATTGAATGGAATACCAATATTTAAATTAGATTATTGCTATACATGTGGTTTAAGAAAAAACTTGTAAGGGAAAAAAGGGGGAGACATATCAAGGACTTAACGTATGACACTATGACCCATAGTATAAAATAAGATTGTGGCTGGGTCAAGTAAAAAGGAGACAAGAACAAAAATACCGCCATCAAGACTGACAAAGAGTATAAACAAAGATCAAATCATGAGGTTGATGTTAAAGGGGGATTTAAATACTGAACTATTTATTTGTGAAGAAAATACAGCAAGTCATAAACATAGACTAAAATTCAATGCCATATCATGCTGAAAAACAGGAAGCTTAATTTCTGAAGCTGGAAAACTGAAGCAAGAAGTTGTTTTAAAACAGAACAAATAAACAACTAAACAAAAAGCTAACAATCAGGATGTCTGTAGGCCAAGAGCTAATAGAAGTCTAAACCTGTGTTATTGTAGGATGAGGGCCTGCTGACTGTAAAACAACCAAAATATAGCATTCAGAAATATATAGAATGAACTGCATACCTAGTGTCTCCTATTGATTAAAGCTGATTCATATTTGGGTTATATGTAAAATAACTATGCGATTAAAATTTAAACTACAGATGCATTATAATTCGTAGAAAAAGATATAGTGTATAGGAAACCAGTTAAAATAAAGGAAAAAGGTCACCAGAATTCTTTGAACTTGGATTGCTGCAAGCTGTTTGTTTCCAACAGAGTAATATGAGCCATGAATTATTCTGTTATAATAAAAGAAGCAAATGACTAATCCAAATGATGTTTGTGACTACCTTGTCCCTAGAATGACTGCCATGACAGTAGTACAAATTAGAGAGATATATTGTGGAGCAGTTAGTTGTACCCAGTGCAGAAACAGATGCTGCAATCAGTTGTAATCAGGAAGTTGCACAGTCGATCAAAGGTTACGAACTACCAGCTGTGCCTCCATAAGTAATGGAAGAGACATGTTCAGATACAGAAATCGGTAACAGATCATCAAGCAAGTTCTTGGAGTCTGTTGAAGCCAACTTTTTGATGCAGCAGTTGAAGAAAGAGCTAAACTTTTTTGGCTTTGTTTCTGATCAACAAGGGCAAAATGACTGAGTGCATGAAATTGAAAGGTTAATTGGGTAAGAAAGATCATGGTGAATGGTGAAATTTATTTTTTAATGGAGAAAAATGTAGAAGATAGCATAGTAAAATCCATAGATCCAAATCAGCAGACCTCACAGGAAACAGTACTAAGTTCACATGATGGAGAGTTTCATAAAAGAACATTACAGCTAGAATCCATAGCCTAATGGAAAGAAAATATAGGTATTATAGAGACCCCTGCAAGGAAAAATCAGGACCTCATCAATGACCTGAAAGGAAAAAGGTAAAAGAACTCCCAAACCTAAAGAAATAGAAAACTTGTCAAATTGCTCATTTGGACATAAGAGAAAACTGTAAACCTACAGTAGCAAAACAAAAAATGCACAATTTGAGAATAAGCTAGCAAGAAATAAAGAGGGTTAAAAGGAATACTATTATAACTATATTTATAATAATAATAATAATAATAATAATGTTAAGGAAATAGTTAGTTACTTTATTACTGAATAGGGAAAAAAATACATTTTACATTCTCATTCCTACCTCACTCTGGGTCGTTAAAGTGTATGTACCCCACTCTAGCCACATTTTTTCCCTCTGGTTAATTTTCAGGTAGATTGACAGTAACAGTAACTGAATGTTGTTTAGGAAGAACATACGTAGAAAGTATATGACTGGTAAAACAGGTGATACTATGACTAAACTTCTAATGCAGAAGTCTCAGATAAGTACCTGAAATGAGACAGAATGAAATGGGGACATGGTGCCAGTTCTTCAAAACAGAAAAAAAGAAAGGCCCTAGGAATCATAAACCACTTTTTACTGGTTTTTTGGGTATCCTCAGCTCCAAAATGCCAGCAAGTAGTTAAACAATCTCTAAGTACTTAGGAGTGAATAAGTTGATAAAGAAATCCTGGAAGATTAATTAACAAAAATCATATCATTATAATTTTTTAATAATTATTTTTATGGGATTGTTGAGCAGGTTTCATGTGACTTTCTTATAAACAAAGATTAGAAATACAGTCTAAATGAGTCGTTTTCATTGACTTGTAGGGAGATCATGATAAGAATGACAAAAAGCAAGACCATTACCAATCAGAATTAATTTGCTATCTGAAAGTTTGTAAGTGCAGTGAAAACATTTGAAGAGCCAACTGTCAAAAAGGGAATCACCTTCCAGAAAACATTTCTGAATCTTGTAAAAAAGGGAAGATTACAGTCAATCACAAACTGGAAGTAAATAATGTCATAATGTGGCAAAAGCTCAAGCTCATAATCAATGTAGCTGAATGTATAAACAGGAGTTTGATATGTAAAATATTTGAAGTAAACTGCATACTTTATCTGAGATTGGTAACTTGGAGTTCTGTCAGTTCTGGGCACCACACTTGAAGTACATGAACCAGAAGTGTGTGAACCAGAAAGGTCACAGAGAAAAGCAAAAAGAATGAGGTCTGGAAAATATGACTTGCAAGCAAACATTAAATGTTTTTGTTCAATTAGACAAATGAAGGCTGAGAACGGACATGATAAAATTCTTCAAATATGTAAAATAGTCATCTTATACTGCAGTAAGGGAAGACTAAAGTAAACAGCACAGAAAATCTTTCAGTCTGTAAAAGTAATTAAATTGTTTAATAAATTACCTTTGGCGGTTCCTAAAACAAGGTTAGACTAAAACCTGCAAAAAACAGTTAAATATAAATGACACTGAAACATAAAACACTCTAGACAATTTCTAGGGCTCTTCTTCCTCTGTTTTCTGTAAATGAATGATTTGAGAATCTGGGAAAAGAAATAGAAGATTAGGTCATGAAATGTTACTTCAGGTTTTATAATTCTTTGAGCCACAATACAAATTCAAACAACTTTGTGGGACAAACTCATTGTTCTTTTCTTCCTTTTTTTTTCCCCCCCAAAAGGAAACAAGAAAATCCTAACAATTCTAAGTTAGTTACTGGAAGATGAACAGTCAAAAGGAAGTGATTTTGTTAGGTGTAACGTTTAGTACTTTTCCTCAAAGTGTGCATCGCACAGTTTATTTGGGCGTTTGTTGTTATTTAGCTGAGTGGATGAGACTGACAAACAGTTTCTTAGAAACATTTTAAGCTTTGTCAGCAAAAAGATATCAAGCTTTCAATATCTGTTCTGCAACACTGATCATGTGTTTAGAAAACAGCACAACTGACCAAGTTTGGTGATATTACAGGAAAAGTCCAATGCAGACAAGCCTTCACCAGTTACATAGGGACCATGTTTTAGCCAAAAAGAAAACTGGAGGGCAAGAGGGTGAGCTTTCTTCCAAAAATGCTCAGTTCACCACCCTTCCATTAAAATTTTCTGAGAAGACCTATTTTTTTTTAGCATTTCTCCCTCAGTTTTGCAAGTTAAAAAAAAAAAAAGCAACTATATGTCACAAAGAAGAGTTCAACCTCCCTTTAATCTCAACCTCTGTGTGTGATGGGACTCAGAGGAAAACAAAATGAATTTATCCATCACTGAACACAATTAATTGTATGTTGGCCCCTTTGGAGATGGCTACAGATAAAAGGGTTTAATCATAATTTTCCAGGGAAAACTGTAAACAATTAAAACCACTATTGTCAAATTTTGATAAAAGACAAATGAGAAATTTAGCATAATGTCAGCACAAGCCTCAAGAACAGGGAAGTAAAAAATAAAAAGCTTCATAAGTATATATTTTCTCTCTGCTTTTTCCCATTTAGAAATAGTTTTGCCCTAAACACCACTTTGAAACACAGATATATAAATAAAAGTGCATCAAAGCATCAAATTACTGGAAAATGATAGAAAACTATTCTGTTATGATGTGTGATACTCTTCTTGAAAGAGAATTGATGTAATTTGGCATTAAAAAAAACATAAAATTCTTTTATAAATGGGGTCATTAGTGTCTAAAACTACCAGCTGTATGTAAGTTCTACTCATTTTACTGATTAATTGCTTGAAGATTTTACTGCTTGTTATTGACTATATTAATTTAGAAATGATGCCAACAAAGAGGAATTGTTTACAATGCAATAGCTGCAAAGAAAATGTCGTATAACAGTTGGGTGTCCAACATTAAGCAGTGCTTTAGAAGAAAAAGTCAGAAAGGAAGAAAACAGAATAGAAGAAAAAATAGTAATATTTTGATATGAGGTATCACACATACATTTAAATGTTACATTGAATATTGTATTTAATAATATTTATCTATACATGTGTGTGCTTATAAATATCTCCATATATCTAAGAATATTTGTTTTTCTATGATTTTTCTCCAAATACACAAATTTGGTTGTTTTATGTGTGTGTGTTTATGTGTGTGTATGTGTGCAGGGGTGTAGGGGTAGGGAGGTCTGTATAACTACATTTTGATTAATGTGCTTTTTAGGAAGAACTACATCCAGAAACTTACCTGACTACTTAATTGATATTTATTCTGTCTCCTCAGAAATAAAGCATCTGTAGATGATAAAGCTGAAATCAGTAGCTGAATTTACAGTACAGATTCAATACACAATTAGCTAAATATTGAAAAGGAAGTAGTTTCACACCTAAAAAATGGAGTCAGAATATGATACAGAAAGAAGCTTAAACCAAATAGTAAAAGATGTAAGAGAGGGAATATCTGAAATGTTATTGTCTTCCTAGACACAGTTAGCTATCTGGAAACTTAATTAGTAACTCCTGCGAGGCTAAAATTGTAATCTGAAAGTGATTCCTTCAGTACCTAAATCCTTTCCTCAAAGTATGGAAAAAAGTCTCTAGCTTTTCTTTTAAATGGGAAGTGGTCAGTATGTTAATCAGGTTTTTGTTGTTTATTTGTTTGATTTCCATCAAGAAAGCTTTGTTAGCTTACTTGTTGAGCTTGAAAAAAAGAAATAAAAGGTGAGAAAGGAGGAGAGAAATTAATTCCTTGCTTTTCAGGCAAGCAGGTCAAGAAATCCATAATAGAATAATCTGATCTGATATCTGATGTTGTTGAACTTGTAGGATGCAAGAAGAAGACATTAAATCACAAGATAACTGTTGGTCAGTAGGAGAGAAGGATAACCTGATCTAGGAACACTGTGGGGAGAGAAGGTCTTGACCAGCACCCCACCGTGCTCTGATAGTGCTATAATCAGATCCTTCATGTTTATAAGAAAAAGTTAAGTCCACTCAAGAAAAAAAAAAAAAATCTGTCTTTCTGAATGTTTAGCACAGGTATGATTCTATCCCAGTTTTAGAAGTAATTGCTCTAGCAGAACTTCTGTGCATTTCTTTGTGGGTAAAAAGGCTCTATTTTTTCTTCCCTTAGCTGCCTGTTGCTACCCAAACATAGCTTGGCTGCAGCATGATTCCAGATTGCCGGAATGGAGAAAATTGAGCTGACTCCACTTTATTGTATGCCTAGGACACTACTTTAATTTAATCCAGTGGTTGCACAAGATATGGTTTGCCCATATTTTGACTAAATAAGGAACCTCAGGGTTGCCAGTGTGACATCTTTAGACATCATAAACTAATATTAATCCTAACAGTATTATTTTCTCTTTATTACTGATTTTGTTTTAAGATGTCAAATGTGGTAATACATTCTGACAACTGCTTTTAATGCTTATACCATGCACAATATACTGATACTTACATTCCCTTTCAATTCTAGTAACATTTTCCATATTTTCATCTAATGTAATATTTTCAATAAATAAAGTGTTGACATCAGAAAATTATGGTAACCAAATTGCTAAAAATTTACCTTCTAAGTCGGTCTCTTAATATCACATGTCCTTCTGAGTCATTGTTACATGGAGATACTTAACACTTCCTACTGGTTTTAGTTTTCAACAATGTAGCACAGAACAATATAGGCATGCTAGACTCTGGGTTTTGGGTTTTTTTATCTGCTCCTTTGTTAATTCAGAAGTTGTTTATATATGACACTATAATCTGCTGGGAAGATAGTTGCCACTGGAAACCTAACTCATAGTAACCTGAAAAAATCGTAAGTACATCAGCTCCTACAGAAGCTTAAAAGCTTTGGTAGAATGCAACACTAATACATCTTAGAAGAGTCACATGCATCTTTCAGGGTCATAGACTGAAACATATTGAAAGTGGAGTGTAGAAGATCGTAAGCAGCAACTTGGAATAGAGCAAGTAAAGCAAAACATTTTTGTTGTACAGTTTAAGCCAGTAATTATTCACGACAAATTTCTGACTTGAATTTGAAGCAGGAGCTTTTTCTTTTTTTCCTTTTTTTTTTTTTTAATAATAAATATTTGGCCAAGTATTTGTACTGTTCTATGAGTTTCTAACCATCTGAGAAGTTTCCAAAAATATGTTTTCATGTGGTTTTAGGGAAATCAATTCCTTCCTTAGAAATACACTAAGAATGAGTAGAATTTGGAGTGCAATGAATAGCTCTATTTTTCTAAATCACATGGTGAAAGTTCATTCCTGGTTCACATCCTACTCTGTTTTATCCAGGGTCTTGATTCAGGGTCTTTCATGTCAGAAACAAATAGGATATTGATCCTTCTGTGATTGACCTCTTCCTCACTTAACACTGCATGGGGGAGGAAACAAAGCCAAACGCAAAGCTGAACAACAAAAGTTTAAAAGAATTCAAGTAATCCTAATATAAAACAGAAAGAATTTTAAAGTGTTGATTTGTTTTAATCAGATAATCTTCCCATCTTCACTATGTTTCAGCTATTTTTTCACAAATGCACTGGCATCTGGAAACAGATTTGGATCAAAACCATCATCCATCAACCTTCTGGCTGCATTTATTATGTCAAGATTATACCAAGAAACATAGACTGCCTATTCATTTCAGTAAGAACAAAACTGAATTCATAATATTATATTGATAAGCAGAATTATAGAGAACTATATAGTATACAAACAGAACATACATTTATTCAAGTAGGATTTCTACAATTGTGTACACTTTACTCCCTCAAAACATAACACATTTATGTTCATAACAGACATCACCATGAGAATATAAATTATTCTGTCCGTCTAAATATTATGTGTTCCTTTCTTACTTTACTCGTATTTTTTACTGAACCTTTGCACATTTTATGTCACCTCCTTATTACCATTGAATACTGCTTTTGATTTAATGTTATTCTACATTCTCTGGTATGCTTTTTTTTTTCCTTTACTTGTTTTGTTTTGTTTTTTTTTAGGATTGGTGTAGTTTTCATTCCTTGGAAAACTATAGAAAAATCTCAAAGTCATGTAGCTTGCTCAGTGTTTCAGAAGTGATTAATTAATATGATGCTGACATTTATAGATCAGGCTGTGAGCCCTGTGTGTGATCACATTAGAGAGAATTTACTCTCATAAGCAGTGCCATTGATTCCTACTCAGAACTACGAGTAAGAGGATAAGAGTCTGACCTTGGATGATCTCATTACTTTTAAAAATTAAAAACGAGTTTATAAAGAATGGTCCCGTTCTTATATACGTATAGGCAAAGAGAAACTTCCTTCCATGTTACATAGTCATTGATAAAGATAAAACCTTATTCCTTTGTACACTCTT
Source organism: Mycteria americana (assembly GCF_035582795.1). Taxonomy (NCBI): domain Eukaryota; kingdom Metazoa; phylum Chordata; class Aves; order Ciconiiformes; family Ciconiidae; genus Mycteria; species Mycteria americana. The sequence continues at coordinate 24,253,657 of NC_134368.1, read as the reverse complement.
TAGAAAAAAGACTAACATAATTTTTAGATATTTATTAGACCTAGTGGAATACATCCTGTCTAGATTAAATTTAGATTCTACTATATTATAAACTACAGTGATAAAGATGACAACAACGATAACAACAGAAAGGGTGTTGCTCAAAAGAAAGCTTTGAACAAGATTGCTCAGTTGCATTTGCAACTTCAATTAAAAAATCATTGTTGGAACAGTCTATATTTATTCTCTATGCCTCCATTTTTTTCAATCTAATAACGGAAAAAGAAAAAATGACTAGCTTTCACTTCTCCAGTGTTTGAGGCCTGTCAGTGGAAGTGAGTTATAAAAGCAAAATATTACCAAAATTTTTGAACATTGATAAAAGTTTAGGTATGCATGTGGTAGGTGATAGAAAAGTCCTGTATGCTGCTAATTAAGCTACATATTTTGAAAAGTTACAGAATATTGTAAAGTAATCCATTCTCAATGCTCGGGTTATGTCATTTAAAGTCCTAAATCTGAGAGTTTCAACATTATTCTTTTCTACTTAAAAGAATAACACTGGATTAGATGCTGAAAAGTTTGAATCAGCTTGGGAGAGTCTATGTAGTTAACTCTTCATTGTGAAAAACTATGCAACTGAAGAAATACAGGTTTAGGCAGGATAAGTTGTAGGTGTTAATGCAGCAGCATTGGAAGAGTTAATGGAATTTGGACGGTATGATTGAACAAAAAATCCCAACCAAAAATAAACTAGAAGAAAGTGTTTAGCACTTTTCCAGACATAAGAGCAGTAGTATCAGAAGAGAAAAAAGTGAATGAAAGAAGTATAAATCAGAGAAATAGAATTAGAATTCAAGGGAAAAAAAACATCTGAAAAGAAAATAAGGTGTGCTCTAACTCTCAGATTGCTAGAGTTCACTGAACTCTCACAAGGAAATAAACATAACCGTATTGATTCTACACCTTCTGATAAAGCCAGTCATGGATTCCTCATATTCATGGACCTGGTAGCTACCTCTCCGGCTCCTGGGAACAACTGAAGCAGAATTTTAATTTTGAATAGCTAGAAGAAGCAAAGAGCCAAAATATATCATCCATCTCCATTTTCCTTGTTGTCCTATTGCACAGATACAGAGTGTTAACAAAGAGGGATCTTGGCATAGGGTAACATATTTTTGGGGAATCAAGTATCTCAAAGAGGACAGTTGGCTGGTCTCTAAATGTGTAAGAAAGGTGCATTGCATGGGTCCTTGCAATGGCAACTTCGGTTGGATCAGGTAAGACTCCCCCCAGCCGTTATTTTGCTGAATCCAGCTGACCCATGACCACTCCTGCATATGCATGTTCTATCCCTATGGGTTATCTGAAAATACATATAAAACATCATCTAACTATGTAAATTATGTACAAAGCACTGTCCTACATGACAATGTCTGCATTTGCAGGAGCAGTTTCTACTACTTACAAGCACCCTATCTACACACATTTTGATCAATTATACAGCAGGAACTATCTGAGAAGTTGCTGAAAGGACCAGATTCTCCCCCTCCAGCATGATTAACACACTGAAAAAAACAAATCTGTGTAAGCACAGCAGGAGATACCTGGAGGGAGTCTTCAGGACAGTCTAAAATGACCTCTCAGAGAGCTCCTGCATCAGTTAGTCAAATACTTAATTGTGAGGGTGGCTATGATTTCAATTCCCTTTTTTTGAGTCCTTCCACTGTTTCAAACCAGTCCATTAACTCACCTGTGCAGATGACTAGACAGGGAGTGCCTGGACCACCCAAGGAAATAATGACTCCTGCGTAGGTGTATAGACGGTCACTGCTCTGATACTCAGTTACACCACAGTTACAACTGTAGGACAAACTTGAGTTTCACATACTTATAAATTAAGTTCCATTGGCCTTGCCACAGTCCTCCAGCTCAGAAGAAATGGGAGAGAGATCCCATCTATTTCAGTCTTCATTTATGAAAAAATCCTTCTATTTTCACCATGATATGTAGGAACTGTGGTGTTTAATCACTCAGCACCTGAAATGTACTTAGGAATTTCTCTATTTCTTCCCAATATGTTTACAGTCCAAAGTGAGGTACAGTGAAGAAAATCAGTTAACTGAGAATTGTTTCCATAAAAAATTGTCTCAGAAGGGAGCTGTCTAAAACAAGAAATACCAAAGCCAAAGCGATGTCTTAGATCCTGACTATTTAGTAGAAGAATAATACACGTGTCTGTGTTTGTTAAATTCATAGCTTTGAATCTCTTCTGAAGTTGAAAACAGAACTTTTTCTTATCAGAACTTGAAAGAAGTTATTTTCTTTTTTTTTTTTTTAAACAAAATACAGTAGGAGTAGAAAGTATTGCAATCTGAAGACTAAGAAATAACATTAGAATATCTTGTTATGGAAATGGTATCTGAGATCTAGGTTCAGTTAGTGGTGCTCTCTGCTCACTAAGCATGATTAGCTGCCATGATGTCTGCATGGCAGTGCCAATCTCTATGTGTACATGGCAATATACAGGGCTGCTAGTTCGTATCTCAGGATAACTATAACCTATGCTACTGCACAGTTTTGCCCTTTATTTCTTAGCTGAGAAACGCATCACATTGCTATAATGCTTTTTATTCTAGAGCTATCTCATTGAGGAGAAATCTATACCAGTTCTGATTCTAGAGATATCTTGCTCAGAGCTAGCTACAGTATCTGTGCTTTGTGCATCACTGCATTATGTATACGTTCCCGATGAAAAGCATTTGCAAACTAAGTAATTGTTCTGTGCTTCAGTTCCTATCTGTAAATGGGAGATAATAGCATTCCTTTTGTCTTTCTCATTTAGACGGAAGTTCTAAGACTTAGAGACTCTTTTATTATTATGTTTGTTCAGTGGTTAAATCAATATTATAATTTTATTGAAACAAATAATTATTAAAAATGGATGGAAGTACTTAACCAGCTAAAGACACAAATATAATTTGTATCTACGGGTGAAACTACAGACAAGTTACAGGAGGTAACCTGTGTGATATGAATTTAGCCCTTGTGGATCATTCTTCACCTTTATATTGCAATATAGGAAGAAATCCAATTTTTCATAGCAAATACTTCACTTTAGTGAGACTGTTAGTTAGGGGAAAATATGCCCTAAGTGTTTTAGTCTAGAGATATCTACAACTAGCCAATAAAGCTTATGCTGAGTTCATCAGAGTTACTCTGCTCCAAACCCCAGGCTAGGCTCCAACCGTGGTTTCTGACAAGAGCAGACAGCTCTCTAACATTTCTTCAACAATTTGCAGACAAACAAAGATGACATATTCTTCCAAATTCTGAAAAATACCAACCTAAGGGATTAATGACCTAGAAGCTTTGCTTTTAATGACAGAATGCAGATTTCTCATCTGGCCTTGAACTGTCATATTTTTATATGTTTTTTTCTTTGTGTTTTAACTTCCTCGCTTGTAAAAAAATGTGAGATTTTATTGGTGTGCTGACCATGCATCCTCTGCACTGTATTTTCTGCTCAAGGGGAAAAATGTTCACTTGCAAAACTGGAACTTGATTTCACGCTTCTTGGAGAAATTCCTCATTCTTCAATTTACAGCTAACACATATAAAAGTTTAAAGTGAGAGACATAGTGCTCTGGATGTAAGGAAGACTGAGAAGGATCCAAATATCTTCTTGCCTTAAATGCATGTTTTTGCCTACAATTAGAAGAAATCACTTTACAGAGTGTGGATTTTTACAAAGAATAATGTGATAGTATAACAAATGAAATAGACTAGGCATTGCCAAATTACAATAAATTATTATGACTACTTTGGTGTTTCAACTATTTTTAACATTTCTGTGCAAGAAAACATTGTGACATGTCAGAGACATTATCAATACCATTGATTAATTAATGGTTGGATTTTTAAAAACAGAAATATCCAGGAATTTACTCTCAAGGACTGTATTCCTTGCATTTTTCTTGTATATTTGAAAATAATACATCCTATTCCAGTTTTGTTTCTTATGTCATATCCATTACCACAGCATCTGTTATCTTCTCTTAATGTACAGGGGACACAGATGTAAGTATTTCAGTACTTAACAAGTTGTCTTCCTTTAATAAACTTCAGTTCACAAATGAAAACACACTTGCATTGTATCCACTGTGATTAAACTATGTTTTCACAGACACAATGGTAAAGGGGAAAGTCAGGGCAGGAGGAAGTGTTTGCTCCAACCAAGCAAACAAGTAAAAGCCTAAAAAAAGGCCATATAAAAATCCAGCTGTACAGATGACATGTCCATAAGTTTGTCCCAATTTCTTTAACAGAAATACCGAAATGAATGCATGTTTATTCATACACATATTACCTATGCATGTTTTCAATCCCCTTTCCCTTTGGATATCAGCCCGAGAGAAGAAGTCTTATGCCGTTGCAAGCCATTTAAGTGAAGGCATGAACTAGATCCTACAAATATGCATGCTAGGCTGCACAAGGAAAAGCATACCAGCAGGTCAAAGACAGTAATTATTCCCCTCTACTTGACACTTTTATAACTTAATCTGGAATATGGTGTCCAGAGCTACACTATTCAGTACAAGAGAGACATTGACGAACTGGAGGGAATCCAGCAGAGGGCCACCGAGGTGGTCGGAAGACTGAAGCAGATTATGTACATGGAGAGGCAGAGAGATCTGAGTTTGTTCAGCCTAAAGAGAAAACAAAGGATGTCTTCAGCTGCCCAATGAAAGTTTATATTGAAGATGAAGGGACACACTTCTCAGGTGCAGAGTGGTAGGTGAAAGGCAATGAACCCAAGTTGCACCAAGGGAAATTCGGAGTAGATACAAGAAACAACTCTACAAGATAAGGATGGTATAATACTGGAGAAAGTTTCTCGATGACGCTGTGGAATATCAATCCTTAGAGATATTCTGGACTGAATAGAAAAAGCCTTGAGTAACCTGGTGTAACTTCAGATAGACTTGATTTGAACAGGAAGTCAGGCTAGATGACCTCCAAGGATCACTGACAACCAAAATGTTTCTATGTTTTCATAATATTATAAAAGAAAGCAGTCCCAATACAAATAAGCTAACAGGGTGACGAATATTAGTCTTGAACCTGAATATAAGTGTACTAAAACAGTGTAACTAACAATAATTTATAAGGATTTTGTAACACTGCGATGGCATAGTCAGACAGAGTTTTACATAATTGTGTAAGCAATATGATCACCAAAGAGGCCACCAAGGATAGGTGTAATTGCATGTAGGAGGAGGAAGGAAGAAGTTGCCAGAGAGAGAACAAGAAAGAGGAAGCATGACATTACAAACAGGCAGTACAGCTCCTCGAGTATGCAAAGAGACTACAAGCAAGGCAACAGAAAACAAGAAAAGTAGTCTCAGAAGCAGGGGAGGGAAGCAAGGGCATAAAAACATCAGGCATAAAAAAAGTTAAAACAGGGAAGAAATAAAACAAGCCGATCTTGGCTCCTCTCTCTGATTAGGAGTTTTCAAGTCAGATCATCCACACCTTGGCCACTAAGAGCTACCAAGAGCCACAGACACCTGAGCCCACTACCCTGCATCTGCCTCCGTGGTATGTTATATTCACAGCCAGTTTAGGAGTGTTAAAGACTAAGAGTTTTGTATTTGTAGTGAAGATGATTAACACTGTGTAAGAAATTACCATCAGCAATAAACACATGCTCAATGAGTGAAATCAGTAAAGTTCAATTTTAAAGTTTAAAACTGGCCTGACTTATCAGTCTTCTAAACGTTCTATCATGGTAACCTCTAGTTCCCTGATACTTGTGTGTATGTATAAATATATATAAAAGATACCTCTGTGAATATATATATTCATATATATCTTTTCAGTTGCAACAATGGGAAGGGAAAGACCCTCTTGACAGTGACTGATTCATAGGTCTTGGTTTCAAATTAGAATTGTATTTATTTTAAAGAAAAAAGAGGTTTTGTTGTTTTCAGTAAGAGAGTATGTTAACATAAATATTATTTTTCTCAAAATAGACTATTTCAGCTCTTTTTGCTTGCATTTTATCTACAGTTACTTGTCAATTTGGTACTTTTCAAGACCTTCTGCTCCCACTGTAGTAAAAGGCAGTTAGAGATCAACATCCAACACTTTAGAGTATGTATTCCCATTGGTGCACACATGTGAAAAGAAGAATAAATTATTGATAATAATAACATAGTAATAACAACTGACACTGTTTAACCTTTAGCTGAAGAAACCAAGGACTTTGCAGAGCATATAAGTGTGTTACATATTCTTGACAGAAGAATCAGCTCATTTATCACTGAAAGTCAGCTACTTCTCAGTTGGAAAGTAACAGCCTTTTTAAATGTACTGTGACCTTACAGGACATTTGAGGAGAGAAAATAAAAGATAAATCCAGTTCAAATTATATTACCTCTGTGTGAGACAAACAATTGAAAATGGCCAAGAAAAAACGTGCAGTGTTTCTTTCTTCTTAAATCTTCTGGAGTTACGATGAGCTGGCAGGAAAAGAATGTGCAAGAGGAAAGTAATGTTCATTAAAATTAGAGAGATAACTCATACTGGTACAGACTAGACCATCCTTGAGTCATCCACAGTAGCTCACTCAAAACATAAAACATATAATTATGGCAAAATTAATACAGAAAAATCATAAGAGAGGGAGTGATTTTTGAAATTTTGAACAAGTAGAAATAAGAGAAGACAATTTGTATATGGCTGCTGTAATTTAAGAATAAAAGCTATAATGTCATTCTGCCTGCTGAATTCTTGAGCTAAAGTTCAAAACTAATTTCTTCATTATTGTCCTTCTTCCAAGTTCATTTTTTCTCTGTGCTGTCTGTGGAATTATAAAGTTGACAATGTTTCTGTTTAATTAGGTGGTAGAATCCTATCTGCAGAGCTGCTCAGTGTCCATAGGACTTAGGCCTTCCTGATGTAGCAATGACACAAGTTCATTTCCTTTATGACTTCTGAACCATAAATTGCTTAGGACTTCAAAAGCTCTTTAAAACATTTCTTTCTCATAATAAGACTATAAAGTGATTTATGCACTTGTACAAGACGTATCACATGGGAATCAAGACAAAATGTACTTTGCAATGTAGAACAGTTTCTGACAAATCAGATGGAGTTTGAAACTGGCACCATATAGCTTTAGCAGCAGTCTATATGCTTTTCATATAATAAGATCAGAAGCAGATAAACCCATTATTTGTTTGATTCTTGGATATATGTGCATTTTACATGCTTTTATTTAAATGAGGTATAGATCGATGGAATTATCTAATGAACCTTAATAGCAACCATTACATTATAATGCACAGTGGAAGAAGTAGACATTTAAAATAGCTTTGTCCCTATTAATCAGAGTATATACTTCTAAAATATTCCCATCAATTTAAAGATGCTTGTCCTGGTTTCAGTTGAGATAGAGTTAATTTTCTTTATAGTGGCTGGTATGGGGCTATGTTTTGGATTTGTGCTGAAGACAGTGTTGATAATACAGAGATGTTTTAGTTGCTGCTGCACTAGTCAAGGACTTTTCAGCTTCCCATGCTCTGCCACGTGCAGAAGAAGCTGGGAGGGGACACAGCCAGGATAGTTGATCCAAACTGACCACAGGGCTATTCCATACCACATGACGTCATGTTCAGTATATAAAGCTGGGGAAGAAGAAGGAAGGGGGGACATTTGTCTTCCCAAGAAACCATTACGCGTGATGGAGCCCTGCTTTCCTGGAGATGGCTGAACACCTGCCTGCCCATGGGAAGTGGTGAAGGAATTCCTTGTTTTGCTTTGCTTGCGTGCGCGGCTTTTGCTTTACCTATTAAACTGTTTTTATCTCAACCCTCAAGTTTTCTTACTTTTGCTCTTCCGATTCTCTCCCCCATCCCACCGAGGGGGAGTGAGCGAGCGGCTGCATGGTGCTTAGTTGCCGGCTGGGGTTAAACCACGACAATGCTAAAATATACTAAAAATGAACATACTGTTTTTTCAGGAGGGTCATGAGAGAGCTTCTTTCTTAGTACATAGAATTGACTAAACTTTTGACAATAATTGCACACAATAGAATTTACAGGAAAAAAGGAAGCAGGCTGCACCTGGCATTTGAAATTAAGTTCTACATCTCGTATGTATTTATTTTAAGTCTCTGCAGCTAGCCTAGGGCTTTAGTTGTTGTTCATCTACTATATCAATAACAATTAACTTTTTTAAAAAAAGAATATTCTCGGGTGGAGAACACTGGATGGGATAAACAAAGATGTTTAACATTGTAAAAAAAAACCTGCTTTCAGAGTGTAAAAATTAAGAGATCACCTAGCTGTAAAATCACAGGCTTAAAATAATCTATCAAGAAAAAAGCATGACATCTGAAGATAACCAGGAAACTACTTTGTTGAAGTTGAGTTCAGGAATGAGTTAAGTTTCATCTAGAGGTATATCTTCATATTTTATTTTTTTAATTCTTTGTGAAACAGTATCTATGAGGGAAATTCTAATGGACTTGAGGTTTAACCATTGCTATGCCAGCATTGCATTATCAAAGGAGATGCAATGAAAGGGTAAATTAATGAATTCAGAGATGTTAAAACCAAAGAGTACTTTTAAGACCATCTACTCTGATCTCTTGACCTAAATATAATCTAAAATTTTACCAAAGTTAAATGTGGTAGTATACTGTGAGTTTGGATTTCGAGCTAGATTAAGAACAAGATTTCAAAGACCTCTAACTTTTGCTTATTTGAATAAACACTAAAAACTTAGATATCTAAATAACATTTTGACATTTTCTCAAAATACCATTCTAAGCCCTCTAGATAAAAATGCCACACCCTATTACTCTCAAAAATATTTACAGGCAGAAAGGAAACAGACATTAAATATAAAGAACAAAAACTATTGTTAGTATTCTTATTGCCTTTACCTTGCAAAGTTCTGGCAGTGGGGAGAGGGGGGGCTCTGCAGGGGTGGCCTCTGCGAAGAGAAATCAGGAGCTGCCCCCATGTTGGACAGAGCCAGTTCAAGATGGCTCCAAGATGTATCCGCTACTGGCTAAAGCTGAGCCTATCAGCAACGCTGTGGTGCCTCTGTGATAACATATTTAAGAAAGGGTAAAAAAACACTACACAGCAGCTGTGAGAGAGAGGAGTGAGAATATGTGAGAAACAACTACGCAGACACCAAGGTCATTGAAGAAGGAGGGGAGGAGGTGCTCCAGGTGCTGGAGCAGAGGTTCCACTGCAGCCTGTGGAGAAGACCATGGTGAGGCAGATTGTTCCCCTGCAGCCCATGAAGGTCCCCAGTGGAGCAGATAGCCACCCTGCAGCCTATGGAGGACACCACACCAGAGCAGATGGATGTGTCCTGAAGGAAACTGCACCTGGTGGAGAGGAGCCCCGTGGAAAGGACCCATGCTGGAGCAATTCTTGAAGTACTGCACCCTGTAGAAGGGGCCCACACTGGAGCAGTTCGTGAAAGACTGTACCCCATGGGAGGGACCCCATACTTGAGCAGTAGAACAGTGTGAGGAGGAAGGAGTGTCAGAAACAAAGTGTTTCATAACTTGACAGCAACCCTATTCCCCCATCGCACTGTGCCTTCCTTTTGAGGGAAGGGGAGCGAACAAAAGAAGTAAAGTTGAACCTGGGACGATGGGGGTAGGGGGAATGTGTTTTTAGTGTTTTTGCTTCTTACTATCCTACTCTATTTTTAATTGGCAATAAATTAAATTAATCTTCCACAAGTTGAATCTGTTTTGGCCATGATGGTAATTGGTGATAGATCTCCCTGTCCTTATCGTGATCCATGAGATTTTTAATCTTACTTTCTCTGCCTGTGCTGCTGAGGAGGGGGAGTGAGAGAACAACTTGTTGGGCACCTGGCAGACCAAGGTTAACCCATCACGTATACTTGAAATCTTAACAGTCAGATCAAAGATTCATTATTAGTCCAGAAAAAGATTAATTATTACAGAAAAAGAAAATAAATTATTAGTACCATTAAAATTGTTATACGCACACACTTCCTAGTACCTACCCCTTTTGCTGGTGTTATGCTCACGCTTCCACTGCTCTTTTGGCTCTAAAGGTCCATCTTAAGAGTCTGGTGGTAGTTGCAGGGTATGACAATGAGCATCACTCACAGGGAGGAATATGATGTTGTGTTTATTTTCCTTCTTCACTCTAGGATCCGCTTGGGGTTATTTTAATATATTTGCTTTTACACCTTTGTTTTTTTCGTTGGTCTGCAAATCATATCTGATTTTACCATGTAAGTGCTTTTCATGCGTGTTAAATACCATGTTTGCGTTCTGTTTGTTACTCCTAAAACCAGTTTGGTCCAGCTCCAGATCTGCATTTCTTTAGCTGATCATTGTAGAGTTTACAGCTGTGGGGTCTCCGGTAACTTTTCACTACACCAAGAAACAGGGTTACTTGTACTTTTTATCCATGACACAGTATAGCACTCACCTAAACACAGCTGAAGTCCAATTAAAAAAAAAAGTGAATTTAAATTAAATTTTAATATGCAGTTAAATGACTGATGAAGACCAGAGAGAGCTTAGTACTCTGCAGGATAGACCCCTAAAATATTTGTAAGAGTTTTTCTCTCAGTGTACTTGCACTGATACCCCTGTAGTCCTGAAAAATAACCTTGGGAAGTTCAGTCAAGTATTAACAGGTGACAATATCTATCCTGCAGTAAATGCACATTGGTTCATTCTGCCTAATTTTGTTGTCACACATTAGCCACAGCTGACAAAATTAGGATGGGACATAGCATGAAGAAACACAACAGAATATATCCCAACCTGATTCATCAGATAGTACAAAGAAACTAATTATTTCTAGATTGATATGCACTATAAATTGTAACAGGAAACATGTGATCCAGGCTTAGTAAAATAGACAATTGTAGGGGAAGAAAAAACCATCCTGATTGCTAGGAACCCCATGAACAAGGGCATATCACTGTTTCTCAGGCAGGTATAATCATACAGCATTTGCCACATCACTAATTTCTTTTGGGCTGTAGGAGGAGTGGTGAGAGAAAGAAACCAAAAAAGCCCAGCCCCCTTAGGATGTGCTAAGGATTCTTTTTGTCTGTCTTTTTTAAACACATCTCCCAGGGAAAGGAAATCCATTGAAGCATGCACAGTAATAGTTAAGAAAAAAGAAAACCTCAACAAACAGTATAGTTCGAAAAGTCAAGCCTCTTATCCTGTTCTAATAGGAAAAATCCATCTAATAACTATTTAATTGGGTTTAACAAGACTGTTTATAGTTAATCCTAAATGCACTAATAGGAAACCTAAGGCCTACATTCAATGTTGATTTTGCTCCCTTTGGATGTTACTTATAATTACAGTTTGCTCTTTAATTATTCTTCCTCATGTATTCAATTTATGATTAAGACCAACAGCTTGCCCTGGAGGCTGAAAGTACTGAGGTGGACACTGGTGAATCAGCACGGAGCAACTCCTTCAGCAATGTGAATCTCCTCAGAAGCAGGCAAAAAGCAGCTTTTCACTCTAATGAAATGCAGAGCTCAAGACAAGGGAATACTACTCTAGCAAGAGAACAACCTCTGATAACTCTCTAGGGAAAGGAGAGTGAAGAAACAAATCTATAGCTCTCAAACAAACACTTTTGTACTTTTATTGAAGAAAATGGTGTTGTGTTGGTAATTAGAAGAACAGTTTTATCTATCTGTTGCATGCATTGTGCAGTCACATGGTACCCAATTTTTGCTTCTTCAATTTGCTGTTTTATTTTCCCCTATTTAGATATATTGACCACATATCTGAATGACCTTTCTTTGTAGCTTCTATGAAATGTTATTTAAAAATAAAAATTTGTTGTCAATGTGCTAGGGGGAAAAAATGAGTGTTTTATTAACTCTTTCTGTCATTTTTTATGAAGAATATGAAGGAACTATGTATGGGAGTTTCTCTAGCGTAAAATAGTATATTTCTGCCACAGAAATATGTTGTTCCTGCACAGCATTGCCTTTGATCTCAAGAACTACAGGACTGATCATACTAGATTTGGGGGTTTTTTTTTGTTAAACAATTCTTAATGATCTTTTGGGGTGGGAATATGGACTAATAGTTCTAGGAGTACTAGATCTAGAAAGGATCTAGTAAGCACAAAACACAGAGTAGTACAGGGCCATACAGCTGGGCAGGTGAAAATTAGCCAGGTCTTGAAAGAAGTCTATCCTAGAGAAAATTGTATATTCTTGCTCATCCTAAAATAAATAATTTTGAAATGTTGTGGATATGTATGAAATCTAATTTCTTGCTGAAAGTTACCAAAAAATAGCTTCATCCATTTGGAATTCACAGTTTGACATTCGCCCAAAGGTACTCACAGGCAATAGTCACAAGCAAGCTTTACAGAACTTTTCTATATATCTTGACATGACAACTTGTATAAAATACCAGCACAATATTTGGGGCAAAATTCTGAAGACCTCAAGGTCTCACCCCCCCGTTATGTTATCTCACCATTAACCTAATCTTTATTCCTATGTAGCTCAGTCCAGTATCTAAAAATGGAGGTAGCTTCTCCTTATCCTCAGGAGTTATAATGGTAATAAGAATAACTTAACTAGGTTGCATAGATAAAAATTCTAACAGAATTTTTTTTTTTTTTCCATTTAGACATCCCCAGGACAGGATTCCAAAGCTACTTGTAATATTGGATGTCATCCTGTACGCATATTGATTCTGGAGCTTTTATCTTTTTCATACATTTATAACATGGCCTTACAATATCATCCACAAATTTCCCTATGAACTTGTAACAGTTCGTATTTCTTCACTTTAGATTCAAAACGTTGATTATCCATTGATTACTTTTTATCCTAAGTAAAGTTTTGAACTTACTGAATGAGTTTTCTGATTCTTATCAAGAGGCCCCTTTTGACACTGATGGGATGTCTATAAACAACATCCTCTTGCTACATGTACATTAAATTTTCTTTCAAATCAAACAGCTGAGATGAAATGTGCAACTTGTAGATAAGATAGATGGTTGATGACAGGTGGATAGATAGATAGATAGATAAAGTATCCCTCTGTAGAAATTCCATACAGCTCTCTGCAGCAGAACTAGTTTACACTTGACACAAAATTCTGAATAGTGGTTTTTCTGAACACTGAAGGAAAACAATGGCATCATGAAATTATTTGTGAGACCATTCCCAGGACATAGGAAAGCTTGAGTCTAGAATTACCACATGCCATGAAACGAGTGAAGCCTGCCAGCTTAACTGTTTAGGATGAGATCAGGTGTAAGTTGTCTCTTTTTTCTCCCTCTCCCTTTCAATATTCAAAGATGTAAGGTCTAAGAATCATTCTTCTGGTAGAACTGGATATGAAACAGCATACATTGGGTGACAAATAAAAGAATTATGCTTTTTAAAATAGTTATGTATTGCATATACAATGTAGAATTGAAAACATTTTTTTTCTTTCTTTTATTGTGTACATTTTCTCCCATCTTTAGGATTTGGGTGTGAATTCAGTAGCTTATTACTTCCTTAAGGATTCTTTCCAACCAAAATGTCTGTCACTGAACACTCAAAGTGCTGACATTAAGCCACAAGAACCAATTTTCATAGAGAGCTACTTAAGTATTCTAGAGAAGCATTTTCGTATCAGACAGGCCTTAGGGTATTTGTGATTTGTATAGTTTTAACTGGAAGGAAAAAAAAAAGCGTAGCTGATAGCACGCATGAATGCAAAAAGCAATCTGAAAAGATTTTAAGAATAAACCTGCTATGTTTCTGCTATTTGTTTCTTACTGTTGATATCAGAACTATGATTCCTGTCATCCACTATTCTTTCAGGAGGGAACTGTGATTTCTTCAGTCTGCACTGAGCTGCTAGTGAAAGGAAGCCATAAGAAATTGTTCTCAAGGTCGGGATACTTTTCAGGGGCAATAACCTGAAATGTAGCTATTTATAAAGTACTATGAAATTTAAGCTTGGCTGTGGCTCCCTTTTGCCCTATTTTTCAATGTTGAACTCAAACAGTAAATCAATTACTTTTCTATACTAATAAACTAATCATTTTAACAGTATTCAGTAACTTATTTTCTTTTTTTCTTTGTGTTATTATCCTGGAGGGAAGGTGGGCCTGAAAATCCTTTAGCCTCATACTAAATATTTGTAAGGCTACTGAAAGATAACACACTATGAAACCCCTCTTTGTAACAGATGAAGTAAAAGCATGGAAAACTCTTTGTCTCCAGTATTATTACTCAATCCTGATTTGGAGGGACAGATTCTATGAGATTAGAAAATAGTGCCTTTTTTGCAATCATTTGGGTTTTGGGCCAGGTAGATAATGATATTGTATATGAACTTCTACTGGCTTTTGAGGCAGACAATTACACTCACTAAGGCACTGAATATAATTAATGATTTTCTGTGTGTGGCCCAAAAACTAGCTTTAAGAATAGATATACTGGATCATATGCATCTATAAAATACTTATAACTTAGTATAATATTTTAAGGACGAAGTATAGGATTGAGTGGTAATAGCAATCCTAAATGGGGAATGTAGTAAAAATTTTGGGAAATAAAAAAAGGCTGCAAAATAAGGAATCCTTTCTGCACTTATGTCTTCATTATTCTTCCTGCTATTGTAAATTATTTTCAGAAAGGGCAAACACTTTTTTGATATTGTGCTGGTTTTATCTGGGAAAGAGTTAATTTTCTTTATAGCAGCTAGTATGGGGCTACGTTTTGGATTTGTGTTGAAAACAGTGTTGATGATAACACACTGATGTTTTAGTTGTTGTTAAGTAATGTTTACACTAACCAAGGACTTTTCAGCTTCCCATGTTCTGCCAGGCGCACAAGAAGTTGGGAGGGGGCACAGCCAAGATAGTTGATCCCAAATGACCAAAGAGCTATTCCATACCATATGACATCATGCTCAGTATATAAAGCTGGGGAAGAAGGAAGGGGGGACATTTGGAGTGATGGCGTTTGTCTCCTCAAGTAACTGTTACATGTGATGGAGCCCTGCTTTCCTGGAGATGGCTGAACACCTGCCTGCCCATGGGAAGGAGTGAATGAATTCCTTGCTTTGCTTCGCTTGCACGCGTGGCTTTTGCTGTACCTATTAAACTGTCTTTATCTCAACCCACGAGTTTTCTCACTTTTACTCTTCTGATTCCCTCCCCCATCCCACCAGGGGGGAGTGAGCAAGCGGCTGTGTGGGGCTTAGTTGCCAGCTGGGGTTAAACCATGACAGATATTAAGAAAACGAATGTTGTCTCTCAAAAGCAGAGACACTTAAAAATCTCATGCAATATATAACTTTTTGACACATTACGCTAAATGATCAGAATGAGGACAAAGAAAGGAATTTATAACTATTATTTGAATGTATTCCTTGATATATTTTTTGTTTTCTTTTCCTTTGGTTTTCTTTTTTTAAGTTATCAATATCACCAGAGAGTTTTCCTCTAAAGTGTGTAAGGCATTCCATAGTCTGGAAAACCAACAAACAAACAAACACAACAACTGGGGAAAGTTAAGGTTAAAAAAAGTTCAAAATGAGAGCCTGCTCTGCTTAGAATATTCCATCCTGTTCAGGGAATAATACCTACCCATTTAAATGCTTCAGTAATGTAGTCTTATTAAATGAGTGTTTCTTATTCATCTTTTCTATACAGAATAAAACATTCAGGTGTTTGAAGACAAAAAAAGTATAGTTTTTGCTGAAGAGGATATAGGCATTTATCTTTTCAACCAGAATAAAACCATTGTGTGTGGTCATCTATGTTCTGAAACACAATAGAAGAAAAGACCAGAAGAGGCTTGAAAGACTTCAGCTTTTTTTAATTATTATTATCATTTCAGGGGTTTGCATTATGGTTATTCACCCAGCCAAAATTTTATATTTCTCTTTCTTGTAACTTTATTTTTAAAAGGGTTTGTTATATTGTAAATTTTGTTATAGTCAAGGTGAAATTTGTCGTGCTTTTTTCTTTAATGAATCAGCTTTGCCTCAGTCTCTTCTACCTATCAATAGAAAAAGTTCAAATACAGGAATTAACCTACGAGATAATCACATATGGTAAGATGATAAGGAAAAAAAAACCATATTACACATTTCATGTCTGCAACATAAGCAATTAAGAGTTCATCTGAATTAAAAAAAGAAGTAGGTAATAGAATAGATGCTTGTTCTTTTATTCTTTTAATAAACTTGAAAATATGTGAAAATGAACAGATTAGAAAATAAAAATGGAAAATTAGAAGGCGAAGTTCACATGTCAAATATATCTAATGAAAAAAATGCAGAGGATAATGGAATCTCAGCAGGGTTAGGTTGGCAACATGGAGAAGTGGATGAGTTGTAATAATATTGCAGTAATTGGCATATTGAGGTGCAGAAAAGTTTTAACGTGAAAGTTTTCCATTTTGTAAATTGTACGCATGCTTTTTAGTACAAAAGTCTTCTGAAATTCATTGGTTGCTGGAAATGTTTACAGTACAAAGAACACATTAACATTAGAAATTCTTTCTAAACATACACTAGTAAAAATTTTAAGGACTTGTCTTCTAGTTTTCTTCTATAATGCAGCCTTTTGGGAGGGCCTATGAAGTGGTAAAGTATTTCTTAACTGTGAGGAATCAATTTATTGGGTTCTGTAATACAGCTCTTTCCGATTCCAGCAGCAGGTATTAATGGCTGCAGTTATAATTGTCATATGAGAGCAGTTTATTCAAATGCTACAAGGCAAATCTGGAAATGAGAGGCTCATGTTTGGGCAAGGAAAGGTCATTTTATAGTAAAACGAGGCTAATGATGACAGGCTGAGAGAGTTGGGGTTGTTTAGCCTAGAGAAGAGAAGGCTCCAGGGAGACCTTATAGCAGCCTTCCAGTACTTAAAAGGAGCCTAAAGGAAATATGAGGAGGGAATCGTTATCAGGGAGTATAGTGATAGGACGAGGGGTAATGATTTAAAACTGAAAGAGGGTAGACTTAGATTAGATATTAGGAAGAAATTCTTTACTGTGAGAGAGGGTGGTGAGACACTGGAACAGGTTGCCCAGAGAAGTTGTGAATGCCCCCTCCATGGAAGTGTTCAAGGCCAGGTTGGATGGGGCTTTGAGCAAGCTGTTCTAGTGGAAGGTGTCCCTGCCCATGGCAGGGGGGTTGGAACTAGATGATCCAACTCAAACCATTCTATGATTCTATGATTTCTCCTGTTTGGCAGTTGAATGGAAAATATAAGGCAGAGGATTTTTTTTTTTTAAAGATTTTTATTATCTTATTTCTTTGTTTTGACTGTTTTGAAATAAAGCTATTGTTTCAAGACAAAAAAGAATTTAATTTTTAAAATACTGTCTGAACCTTTTTGGAGTTTTTTTCCTTCAGTAAAAATCTAAATGTGATATATTTGAAGATATTTTTATTCCTTCAAAGCCATCTATTCATGTATTTTATTCCGATAAATAAACATCTCTGCTTTACTTTCATTTTACTAAGAATTTCAGAAACCCTGATGAAGATTAGGAGTTCATTGAGTGAAGGTTAAGAAAGATATAGAAATTACATAATGACATAATCCTTACAGGTTAGGACCAGCCAATTTTGCTAGGAAAAAAAATATCTTTAGAGATGCTAAACTAGGATCATCTTTCATCTCAGCAACAACAACAACAAAAAAGCAAGCAGGCATCTTAAGGATTTAATCTGGAGAGACATTATGTTGTGGTATGCACAACAAAAAAGAATTAAGCATTCAGTTGTTGAATTTCATATTGGAAAAGAATAGAAAATAGAGAGAAATGAATAGTTTATACTAATTTTAGTTTCCTAGCTTTACTGATTTTACTAATTGTTCAAAAGTGCAGTTTTTTTCTGAAAAGGAGGAGGTGAAATTTTTGAAGATTGTGTATACTGTGATAGTTTTACAGAAATAAATAATTTAAATCATTCGTTCTGTCAATCAAAACAGCATTCTACCTGTTTGTAGAAGTTAGGAAATTAGATCTTGCAGTTTGACTTTCTGAATTATGAGCAAGTCCATTACAAAAATAATAGAGTATATTAGGTAAGCATATGAAAATAATTTTTAAATATGAAGATACAATTAAAGTTTGAGAATTTTTTCTTTCTAAGGGTATGCAGAGACGGTCATCAATTTTTATATCATAATAGAAAATATTTTGTCTGGCAGAATGTCCTGGTTTTAGCTGAGATAGAGTTAATATTCTTCTTTATAGTGACTGGTATGGGGCTATGTTTTGGATTTGTGCTGAAAACAGTGTTGATAAAACAGAGATGTTTTAGTTGTTGCTGCACTAGTCAAGGACTTTTCAGCTTCCCGTGCTCTGCCAGGTGCAGAAGAAGCTGGGAGGGGAAACAGCCAGGACAGCTGATCCAAACTGACCACAGGGCTATTCCATACCATATGACGTCATGCTCAGTATATAAAGCTGGGGAAGAAGAAGGAAGGGGGGACATTTGGAGTGATGGCGTTTGTCTTCCCAAGTAACCGTTACGCGTGATGGAGCCCTGCTTTCCTGGAGATGGCTGAACACCTGCCTGCCCATGGGAAGGAGTGAATGAATTCCTTGCTTTGCTTTGCTTGCACACGTGGCTTTTGCTGTACCTATTAAACTGTCTTTATCTCAACCCACGAGTTTTCTCACTTTTACTCTTCTGATTCTCTCCCCCATCCCACCGGGGGGGTAGTGAGCGAGCGGCTGTGTGGTGCTTAGTTGCCGGCTGGGGCTAAACCATGACACAGAAATAAGACTGTTTTGTGAAAATTATTGCAGTTATGAGGTGTGTGGGGGTCAGATACTAAAATGCAGAAATCTAAAGTACTATGAGGTGTGGGGAGGTCAGATACTAAAATGTAGAAATCTAAAGTACATACTATAAAAATGACAGCAATACATTTCAATAACAGAACAGGTTAAAGAGGAAAATATAGATATTGTCATCAAAGTGAGTGCTATAAAGTTTCTTCCTCCAAATTACATAAATCTTTAGATTTTTACAATGAAACTACTAAAAATGGTGGCTACAGTTTTAATTCAGGCTGAAAATTATGCACTTCCATCTCCTTTGGAAGATGCTACGTGCACTCTACTAGAACTGAAGGCGGGGGAACTGGGACAGAGTGACATGAGGCCAAATGCAAGTGCTGAGCCATCAGATGTGTCCAGAGTGTTTTCTTGGAAACCAAGGGAGTGGAGGAAAGTTTATATTACTTAACTAGTTAGCTAGTTATACTAGTTAGCTCTAGTATAAATGCTTAAGAATCTTTTCTTTAAGAAAAAGCATTTATGGTTGTGGATGTTCCAGATATTTGTACATAATCCAAACTGGGAAACTGCAGATAAACTTTCATCTCAGTTCTGAGTGCTTATGTTAATTTTATAAAATGAGGTCTGCTTCATCTGACTATGAACTTTATTCCAAAGCAACAGATGGATTGTTTTGTATTTTATGTAGGGAATAAAGGTAAAACCCAAATCACCCCAGGGTTAATGTAAAACAGATAACAGTGCAGAAGCTATTGCATACTCTGTCACAGAAAAATAGGATAAGAACATTGTTAAATGATCTCAGGAATTATGAAATTACTCTAAGTTTGACAAAGGAAGAAGGTGGTGTACTAAGAATTCGTTATCTTCAGGAATCCTCTGTTCCTCAGAAAATGGCACATGGGGTGAAGCATAAGGTTTTTATAGGGTCAAAAAAGATCGTGTCAGGTGTTGAAGGGCCTGATCAAGAACATGGGATTTGCCAAGATAGGTCAAACCAAATTCATAACGTTATTCTAGAGGATCAGAGAGGAACCTTAAAGGAAAGAAAAAAATCGTTCAATATGCCTGTCTTTTTTTATTCCAATTACAACAACTGAATGTCATTAATAAAGAAAGAGACATTGTGAAGTTTTAACTAAATATTAAATTTGCTCTTAATATTTCAAATCACGTTGTGATCCTTTTCAGCTTCTCACATTATTGCCTTGACTCTTCCCAGAAACTCATAAGTGAAAACTAATTTTAGGTTTGTTCACATCCCAAGATAAGTAGTGATTAACAATGTGCTGATTGCTCTGTAATAACTGTTTGAGTATACTCTTTTATCTTACTTAAGAGTGAAACAAATATCATCAAAGGTGGCTTTCTTTTTGTCTTTTATTTTTAACGCCTGAATACAATACACCAACATACTGTAGTCCATGACTATCAAGCTGGCTAAACAATAGTCAATTTAATAAGTGGTGTCATTCAAACTATCATACTTATATTTAAATGAAAAGCTAACAAAGCATGTGAGCTGCATGAAAAATGCTTATTAAGAATTATGTGTATTTAGGACAGAAATTAAATGCAGGGAGTATCTGTCTTCTGGGTTTTTTTCTCCCTTTCCCTTTTCTTATTAACTTGCATATATAATCATTTTAGTACCAGGATTTGTTATCATTGCTTTCATTTTAATCAACTAAAAAAAAAAAAACCAATAAATGTTTTTTCCAGATTGGCCAAATACTAGATGATTTCAGAATTTTTCCATTTCACAAAGACAAGAAGCCAAATCCTTACAAAGTTATAGGGTTTGGCTTTTTTTCATTTTTTGTTTATTGTTTATCTGAAAGGATAAAGAAATAATCTTTTGTTAAATGTTTTAAGAATCAATATCCTGATGAAGTGTAATTTATTGATGAAATCCAGTACAATTCTTTTATTTGAATATGTAGGACTTTTTCATGCTGTAACAAGTACTCTTTAGAGTTCATACATGTTATTCATTTATTTTACATTCTCTCCCCCTTCCCACTGCGGGGGAGTGAGCGAGCGGCTGTGTGGTGCTTAGTTGCCGGCTGGGGTTAAGCCACAACAAAATGTTATTTAATTAACATGGAAGAAGTGGGGAAATAGACTATGGATAAAAAGAATCATTGAAGGCAACTGGCAGAAATCAGATTTCTAAAAAGAAATTTGCTTCATTCGTTTGAGGAAATTTTAAGAACATTTCATGGAAATCTTAATAAGTTCTCACAGGACCCTGAATCAAAGATTAATGTTTCCCTGGATGAATGAAATCCATAAAAATTATCTCCCAAAGAAACTGTAAGCTTCAGGATATGTTTTTTTCAGGCACTTAACAACTATATTTTTGTTAAGCTATAGTTATATTTTCATGTGAAAAATCACAAGAATACATGGTTTAACTATAAAGAACCGTATCTCATTTTGCCTTTCTCAAGTGAACCAGTACTTATTTCAACTGAGCAGTTCCCAGAGACAAAATAGCAAATTTAATCCTGATTGTATTATCTTTTAATCAACATTTAATTATGTTTTCATTTTTTTGTATAATAAAGTGTGATCTAAGTTCTGAAGATTTCCTCTATGCTGACAGGCATACAACTATTAATGTCTCCTAAGACTTAGAAGGATTTGTTCATTAGCATTTTAGTTCTGAAGTTTTTTGAAGTTCTGGAGAAATTTGTTGTTGTTTTTAAATGAATTAAGTGATTGAAACAGCTAAATTGCTCTCCAAAGGATACATAAGGAAACTGAGAGGTGACATTCGTGTCCACAGGCAAACTCCTAAAGGCTATTTTACCCATTGAGTATGCAAGTTGTAGAACTATTGTAACAGAAATATTCTTGTTTTGTGTACGAACATTCAATCAATTTTTTTGAATACTGCAAAATGCAACATTTTAAACCAAAAGATAACCAAAAGGTGTTATTCAATGCCAGGATTTACCAGGATACAGATATATTAAAATTCTGTATTTCAGTTGTTAATAGGCTATTTAAAATACAAATAAACTGAATGTCTATGTATTTTTAGAATTCTGTATTTTTTATTTCTATCATCTCCAACATATGAAAATTAAATGACAATTGTGTTTTAGATATAACAAGCATATCTTGAATAAACGCAGTATGGCAAATTTACACAGACATTTAATAATTTTAATACATTTCTAACCATTTAAGACCTGTCTAAGCTTTAAGCTCAATCATACATTTCTGAAAAGGGCTTGATTAAAAAAAGAGTGAAAACCATCATAATAGGTGTAGTGTGTGGTACTGTAATAGCATACTTCTTTTACAGAAAAGTTAATTTTCGAAAGTAATTTGACCTAGTAATCCTGTTACATTGGATGGTATCATATACAGTGATGTTAATTCACTGCAGTAGGAGGAAGTCTGATGTTGAAAGGCCCTAATCAGTAGTAAAAAACAAAAAACTTAAACGTTGCTACTTGTGATTAGGGTATAGTATAGGCAGAAAGAAAAACACTGTTAAGCAATTTTTAAGACTAGCATATGCCTTCAGTCATTTTGATCTCCACAGACAGCTTCAAAATTTCTAACTGCTGTTGGAATTGAAAGGCATAAAATGATATTCAGAAGTAGACCTTGGAATGGGAAGAAAAATGTCTACGGGAAAAGAAGAAAACCTCTGAAATTAAGAACAATAACCTTGAGTAGCTGTTGCTTGGTATTATCTAGCTATAAAACAATTTGTTGAGATGTACAGTACTCCAGATGGCGTCTCACTAGAGCAGAGTAGAGGGACAGAATCAACTCCCTCGACCTGCTGGCCATGCTTCTTTTGATGCAGCTCAGGATCCAGTTGGCTTTCTGGGCTGCAAGCGCACATTGTTGGCTCACGTCCAGCTTTTCATCCACCAGTACCTCCAAGTCCTTCTCCACAAGGGCTGCTCTCAATCACATCATCCCCCAGCCTGTATTGATACTGGGGGTTGCCGCAACCCAGGTGCAGGACCCTGCACTTGGCCTTGTTGAACCTCATGAGGTTCGCACAGGCCCACTTCTCCAGCTTGTCCAGGTCCCTCTGGATGACATCCTATCCCTCAGGCATGTGAACCGCACCACTCAGTTTGGTGTCATCTGCAAACTTGCTGAGGGTGCACTTGATCCCACTATCTGTCATTGATGAAGATATTAAACAGTACTGGTCCCAATATGGACCCCTGTGGGACACCACTTGTCACCTATTTCCATCTCGATATCAAGCCATCAACCATTACCCTCTGGATGCGACCGTCCAACCAATTCCTCATCCACTGAACAGTCCACCCATCAAATCCATATCTCTCCAATTTAGAGAGAAGGATGTTGTGGGGGACCATGTCAAAGGCCTTACAGAAGTCCACACAGACGACATCCATAGCTCTTCCTTTGTCCACTGCTGTAGCTCTTCCCTTGTCAACTGATGTAGTCACTCTGTTATAGAAGGCCACTAGGCTGGTCAGGCAGGACTTACCCTTGCTGAAGCCATGCTGGCTGTCTCAAATCACCTCCCTGTCCTTGTCTCGTCCCACTCGGTGGGTTGCAAAATGGGTGAATCTTTTTGATTCCCCAGGGATTTGTGTACCGACAATGGCCGATCTCCACTCAGCAGAGCCGCAGGCCGGTAGAATCATGACAATGACTCAGAGGAACAGTCAGACTAGCAACTTTATTAACTAGCAAACTACAAACTTAATGAACTAGCAAGCTCAGTGAATGAACAGAGGCAATTTGGCAATGGAGCTATTTTCCAGGCAACCCGTCACAATTCGTCCAAAACTCATATGCCCAGATATATATATATATATATATATATAGTGGAAGAGTAGAGGAACAGAGAAGTGAGAAAAGCAAAAGAGAAGAGAGGAGGATAAAGAAAAGGAAAGGTATCACCACCCTTGGATCCCGCGATGACGATGACAGACGTGGCAATCCTCCGGTGATGGATGTGTGCCGTTCCCTGGGGAAGGTGTCTCTTTATACTCTAATCCCTGCCTCAGGTCACACCCCGTGAGGACTTATGTCGTTCTGGTCCTGGGGGACCAGACGCTGGGGGAGGGGGGTGGTTGTGAGGAGTTTCATTCTAAGTTTCGGGTGGTTGCAGGCCCATTCCTTAGATAAACTCTGTGTGACCTCTGGCCATAGATGGTAACTGCGCATCCTCCAACACACTCTTCTCATCCCGTGCTAGCCAACTTGCTGCACCTTATCTCACTACAATGTTTGAGACAGTACTTCTTTCAGTGTCTCACAAGACAATACCTCTTTTAGTCTCTCCTCCGAATAGCTCCCCCCATCCCATGCTAGCCGACTTGTCTCGCCATGCAAATCGTGCCTCATCTCTCCACAATGTTTGAGACATTAACTCTTTCAGTCTCTCACAGTCCTCCATGTGCCTTAGCGTAGCTTCTAGGAGGATCTGTTCCATGATCTTCCCAGGCAGAGAGGTGAGGCTGATAGGTTGGTAGTTCCCAGGGTCCTCCTTTCTACCCTTTTTAAAAATGGGTGCAATATTTCCCTTCTTCCAGTCACCAGGGACTTCACCTGACTGCCATGACTTTTCAAATATCATGGAGAGTGGCTTGGCAGCTACATCAGCCCGTTCCCTCAGGACTCTGGGATGCATCTCATCAAGTCCCATACACTTATGTATGTTCAGGTTCCTCAAGTGGTCTTGAATCTGATCTTCTCTTACAGTGGGAGGGGCTTTGCTCCACAAGTCCATCTCACAGTCCATCCACTCGAGAGGTGTGGGAAGTGAGGTTGCCTGTGAAGACTGAGGCAAAAGAGTTGTTGAGTACCTCAGCCTTCTCCTTGTCCGTTGTTACCAGTTTGCCAGACTTGTTCATCACCAGGGATACGCTTTCTTTGACCTTCCTTTTCTGGCTGACATACCTGTAGAAGCCCTTCTTATTTTTCTTTGCATCCCTTGCCAAGTTCAGCTCCATCCAGGCCTTGGCCTTCCTGACCCCATCCCTACACAACCAGGCAGCGTCCCTATACTCTTCCCAGGTTTCCCGTCCCTGCTTCCACTGCCTGTGCATTTCCTTCTTGCCCTTTAGTTTAACCAGCAGGTCTCAACTCAGCCATGCCTGTCTCTTGACTACCTTTCCTGATTTTTTACACTGGGTATCAAGAGCTCTTGCACTCTATTGAAAGCGTCCTTAAAGATCTTCCAGCTCTGTTATTGTTTAACTCCTTGAACAGCTGGAAGGGTTCTGTCTTTCTAAAGTTCAGGGTCCTGACTATACTCCTCGCCTGACCCATATCCCTCAGGACTGTGAACTCCACCAGTGCCTGATCACTGCAGCACAGGCTGCCTCCAATCTTGATGTCACCAGTTAGCTCACTTGCATTGGTGACCAACAGGTCCAGTATTGCATCCCCTCAGGTAGGGCTGTCTATTACCTGGCTTAAGAAGTTGTCCTCAATGCACTCCATGAGTGTCCTGGATTTCCTACAGCTCACTGAGCTACTTTTCCAGCACATGTTGGGGTGGTTGAAGTGCCCCAGAAGGATGAGAGCCTGCAAGCATGATGCCTCCTGTAGCTGGAGTAAGAAGGCTCCATCAACAGGCTCCCCGTGATTGGGTGGCCTGTAGTAGACACCAACCACAAGGTTCCCTTTGTTATCTGGGTCTCTAATTCTTACCCATAAGCTTTCAACCTGCTCGTGGCTATTCTTCAGAGACAGCTCTTCACACTCTCCATTTCTTGATATAGAGGGCAACCCCTCCACCCCTCCTTCTTTGCCTGTCCCTTCTGAACAGCCTGTAGCCATCAATAGCCACACTCCAGTCATGGGATTCATCCCACCAAGTTTCAGTGATGGCAACTAGGTCGCTGTCCTGATTTCAGCTGAGATAGAGTTAATTTTATTTATAGTGGCTGCTATGGGACTATGTTTTGGATTTGTGCTGCAAACAGTATTGATAATACAGAGATGTTTTAGTTGTTGCTGCACTAGTCAAGGACTTTTCAGCTTCCCGTGCTCTGCCAGGTGCAGAAGAAGCTGGGAGGGGAAACAGCCAGGACAGCTGATCCAAACTGACCACAGGGCTATTCCATACCATATGATGTCATGCTCAGCATATAAAACTGGGGAAGAAGAAGGAAGGGGGGGACATTCGGAGTGATGGCGTTTGTCTTCCCAAGTAACCATTACGCGTGATGGAGCCCTGCTTTCCTGGAGATGGCTGAACACCTGCCTGCCCATGGGAAGGAGTGAATGAATTCCTTGCTTTGCTTTGCTTGCGTGCGTGGCTTTTGCTTTACCTATTAAACTGTCTTTATCTCAACCCACGAGTTTTCTTACTTTTGCTCTTCCGATTCTCTCCCCCATCCCACCGGGGGGGTAGTGAGCAAGCGGCTGCGTGGTGCTAAACCACGACAGTCGCAGCTTTCTAGCAGCACAGTGGCTTCCAACTCCTCCTGTTTGTTGTCCATGCTGTGCACATTGGTGTAGAGGCACTTCAGCTGGGCTGTCAGCCATGTCACCTTAGAGGAACACCTATTAATTCCTTTGAGGTATTTCACTGGTGTTTCTCTCTTGGCTCCTATCACCTCAGGAGCCCCTGGCTCATCTCCATGTACCCAGTGTGCTCCATGTACCCAGCGTGCTCCATGTACCCAGCACATCTCAGAGCAACAGGCTGAGGGCCCACCCTTGCTTGCACCCCATCCTTATAATCTTGCGTGTCATCCCACAGTCCGATATTATCCCCTTCCTCTTTCAAGTCTAGTTTAAAGCTCTGTCAGTCAGCCCTGCTAGCTCGTGAGCAAAGAGCCTCTTCCCCCTTTGAGAAAGATGAATCCCATCTGATGCCAGCAGGCCTGGTGCTGTGTAGACCATCCCATTATCGAAAAAAACAAAATTCTGGTGGTGACCCCAGACACAAAGCCATGTATTAATAGATTGTGTCTGTCTGTTTCTTCTAGTGTTGCTGCCCACAACTGAAAGGATAGAAGGATAGAAAAAGGATAGACGGATAGAAAAATAACCTGTGGTCCAGATTCCTTTACCAACCATTCCAAGGCCCTGAAGTCTCTTTTCATTGCTCTTGGACTACATGTTGCAGCTTCATCACCACCCACGTGGAAGAGCAGTAATGGGCAATAATCTGAGGGCTGTACCAGGCCAGGAAGGTTCCTAGCAATGTCCTTAACCCAGGCCCCAGGGAGGCAGCAGACTTCCCTAAGAAGAGAGTCTGTCTGGCATATTGAACCTTCTGTTCCCCTCAGAAGGGAGTTGCTTACAACTATAATCCACCTTTTCTTCCTCGTGGAGGTGGTTGTGATACAGGAGGCCTTTGTGACCTTGGCGACACCTCTGGTGTAGAGGGACCATCATCCACATCATCCATTGACTGGCCTTTCACATCCAGAGTCTCTTACCTGTTGTACAGAGGCATCTGGGAAGGCAAGGTGGGCAAGGAGGGAGTTCACCTGCTGCCCTGAGCGTGGGCTTGCCTCCATTCACTCCTTTCCTTTAAGTTACTGCCTTCAGCCTGGTGGTGGTAGGGTACAGGATCCCCTTGATCTTGTTTTTTTTCTGGTCGCTGTTCCAGTTTCTGTCTAAGGGAGTAGAGAGCATGGTTCCACCAGTCTATCTCTTTCTCAAACTCCCTGGTGCTCCTTAACCTTTCCACTTCCTCTCATAGCTCTGCCACCAGGCTGAGCAGATCATCCACTTGATCACACATCACACAGCTGTTCTCACTACTGCCATCCATTACCAGCAAAAGGCTCTGGCACTCCCTGCAACCTGAGGCCTGGATGGCTGCACGTTTTCATGGGAGCTCTGTCTGGGTTGCCACATCCATTCTGGTGAGTGCAGAGGACATGGCTTTCTGCCGCATGGATACCATAGCTAAGCTCCTTCTGAGGGGGTGATAACCAGCAATTGAACTCACCTCTCGAGCAAGTAGGGTGACAATGCCATTCCTGCACACCCTTCTGTGCCAACTGCCATGCAAATGGCCACACCACGTCCTGGCTGATGCGCCACGCTCTGTTTGCCCGCTCTGGTCTCAACGCTCCTGGTCGCTAGCAGTCCCTAAGCTTTTTTTCTATAGGTGTGGGGGTGGCCACGGTTGCTCTGGCAACACACAGGCCTCTTCAGCATCTCCCACGAGAGCTGCCGACACATGGATTCCAGACTGACTGCCCCAGAACTGGTGCCATCAAGATTTTGAAATGTGGGCCAGGACTACCAATGTAGCCAACGTCTCTAGAAGTGCCATTTAAAGGCAGGAGAAATTCTCTGAGAGCTGGGAAGGTTAGGTGCTCTTCTGGAGCTGATAATGAAAAAGAGTGAGCAAATGGTCTAGTATGTTCACAGGCAATTAATTTTTCAGTTTAGCTGAAAGCCAAAATTTTTCAGTTCAGCTGAAATAAATAAAAATAACTTACAAACCTTGTTGTTAAGTTCCTTTTACCTTCCTCTTATTTGGGTGAGATAGTATGAAAAAGAAACCTGTTTGATTCAACAAAACAGGGCAATAGCCAGTTCAAAAGAAATACAGGTACTAATATAGAAGTATGCAGGGAAACAGCAAAAAGAAATCTTCAGAAAATTAGGGAGTTGAAAGGAGTGAAATTAATTGTGGTTATGCAAGAGTGCAGTGTCTGTAAGGTGGAAACATAGAAGGAAGGACAAATGACAAGACCTTGACAAGGAAGAAGTGATCATGTTAGAGTGTGAAATTGTGTGCATATATTTCCATACCTTAGAATGGAACACAAGATTGCTGGACTTCATAATTTCTCTTCTAACAGCCAGTATCACTAAAATCCCTAGGCCAAATGTCCATTATTTTTATGTATTTTAGAGCAAGAAAAAAAGCAATATTGTGATCACTTGCTCCTTTAGCTGAAATAGCAGAAGATTTAGCTCATATAATATTACACACACAGGAGCAGACACGTTAGCTTTAGGTATGTTAAATGGACATTAAAGCTGCACACTGAACTTCTAATGTAATAATAACTAATTCAATATCTCTTATGGGTTTTTTTGATTGTTTATTATTATCTTACACCAAAATGTTGTTACATCAATGCATGGAATAGAAGTTCCTTGGTGATAAATCACTGTTTATGGAAATTAATTTTTTGTCTACAGATCGTATGTATCAGGCAGAGGGCTTCCCAAATAAATGAGGAAGAATAAAAAGAAATAAAACCCCCTCAGGTTTAAAACAAAGAAAAATTGTTTTCCTGAGCTGGTTTCTATCCCTGGTTCTGTCCAGAATTACCAGGCTAATAATCAGAATTTTTCTAAGTCACCAGTTACTTGGTTTTCTGTTTTTCTGGGTGTCGGATCTCAGATTGTGGATGCCTCATTTACAGCTGTACTTAGCACTTACAGATGCAGTGTTGCTCAATGGCAGCTATGCTTTGACCATATGAAATACTTTATAATATTAGGTAGCTGAGAAATCAGGTTCTGTGCATTCCAAATTCAGTACCCAAGACAGGTAAATATACTTTAGATACTTCAGATCTTCTCTGTAAAACAGGCAATATTACCCTCTTCCACGCTACAGCCATTGTGAAAATCCATTAATTAAATTTTGAAGTAATCAGAAACAACAGTGATGTTAAATGCTTTAGAAAGTCTACCTAAAATTTTTTCTTTAGAGAAACAGTAAATAAGGTCTGGAGCCACAGATTGAACTAGGAAGACAAGGTAAATATTCAAATACTGCTTATTAGGTGATCGTCATCAATCCTATGCAACAAATAAGGCAGAAGGCCTATGGAAAAAAACAGTAAATGACCATGAATCTGAAGTCTGTATCATATTGTCCACCTACAAGTGGGATGAATTAAGTCTAATAATTAAGTCTAATACTTCCTAACCTCAGAATACTTGATTTTGCAGCATTAATAATTCACTTTTAGCATACTGGGGGGGGGGGGGGGTGTCTGTTGGGTGTTTTTTTGCTATGCTTTTGATATTTGACTCTTTGAAAGCAAAAAGCTCCTCATATTTTTGTGAGACAATATAAATGTCATATCCAAAGAGCACAGGTACATCTTGAGGAAGGGACATTTTATTCCTCTTCTGAAACCAAGGAACTGTTCACAATCATGTTAACTCATGCAACAGGTTTGCTTTAAAGCGATACATATTCCTTCCTAAGTTCTTTGGCAATGCTTGCAAGCCTAAGATTGAAATCTCCCAGGTTTTACTTCCGTGATGTTTATTAGATTTGTAGTTATTTTTGTAATTACTTTTTCAATCATTGTATTGATACAAAATGCAGAAACCTTTCCGCAGTTAGATATTGCATATGACATTCTCTTTGTAAGCCTTTGCCACTTGTTTCAGTGTCTTCTTTTCCATTTTTTAAAACTATATTCACAATTATATTTGAAAAGGATTACTTCTCTCTGTTTTCAGAAACCATTCTCCAAAAAGTAGCTGAATTTAAGCATAAATAAAGGAGATTAAGTGGAATTTGCCTTATGATCCACCCTCTTTTTCCTATATTTACAAGTCAGATAAAGTTGAATTGCCATTCTTAAGTATTCTCATTTTTTTCCTCCTGTCTGACTTCATTTCATGCCACTTTCCTCACTATTCATATTAGGTGATTCTTGATCTTTCCAACAGTCAAATCAGAGGGATTTTTCTGTGGCAACTGAACTGACACAGCATGTGAATAGATGGTCTATCAATCCTAATACCTGATCCATAATTAAAAGTAGAAAAAATAAACTTTTAAAGTCATTGTTTTATACTGTGTGTTTCCCTTCACATTTGTAAAGGTCCACTGTAGCTTAATCTACTCTTTATTTTAATAGGAAGATACCTACTTCAAGAGGTTATTCCATTTGTTCGACATACTATTGCAAGCAACCATTGTTTGAAGTTAACCTACAGTACCATGGTGGCATATGTAGCAATTTATAACCCTGATAATAAATTCAGATTCTTTAAATGGAATTAACAGACATCTGGGTCACCTTGGTCTGACAATTTTGGAGGAGAACAAACAACATGAATTAACATCCCTGTTTCTCATTCACATCTGAAAATTTTTAGCAATTTTTTTAATCATAAGAACAGAAAAACAATAGTTCTCAATGACAGCATTTGCTCCAGTCAAAACTTAGTTAATGACACTGAAGTTGCCCTCCATCTTCTGTTCCATTCTCTCTTCCAGTCCTTTTAATGTAAGCCAGGTTTCTAGTGAATGGATTCCCCCCTGTCAGTGATGTCATCAGTCTGTTGTCATAGGCCTGCAGCTTTGCTGTTACATCCACTAACAATGTCAAAACTGAGTGGTTTCCATTTAGCGCTTATTTATTTTTCCTCTCAGATAAAGACAGTATCAGAGTAGTTTGTTTTCACTGTGGGTTCCTAACTCCATATTAGCAAAAATTAGTCCCAGAAGTCAAAAGAGAAGGTGCTTTTGGCTATCATCTTGCAGACTTACACAAGTGCTCCATTTCATTACTGCAAAGAAACATCATGCCTGTCTCTCCACTTAAGGACTGAGGTTTTCAGTTGCTGTTGTAGGATAATTTGTCTTACAGAGACAGGAAGAGGTACAAGACAATGGCACTCATTTGGCTTTTCTCAATTTTTTTGTTGTTTCAGGAAACATGTTTAGTATTTCTGTCACTGGAAAAAAATAGTGACATAAACTACTGAATAGGTTCAATCATAATTCTAAATAGGAAATTATGTTTTTATTCAATCATACATAGAAGGAACTAGATATTAACAAATAAACAAACAAAAAAAAAAACCCAACAAGCTTATAAACAGTTAAGTAACCCTGCCTGAAGCCATGTTGTAAAATTTTGGATGTGAAGAATGGATTGGTGTTAAAATATTCAGTCTAAATCACCATTGTAGAGTGTCATCACAACACACATAGATTTTTAAATAGATACAATACTACAATATTCTAACTTCTTAATCCAATTGTAAGAATATGTTTGAATTCCAAAGCACCTTATGTTTTTTTTGTTTCTTTAAAAGATTTGTTTATGACTTACCATGCTTTAAAAGATATGTTTAAGGACATATGAGAACTGTGGGCTTCAAATAAAAAGAACCAAAAATGCATCCCGCCCAAAGATTTGTCATTCTATTTTTTAGTGGTTTCCTATAATCTAGAAATGCATGCCAATCATACAGACAGAAAGAGAAAACTGCTATTGTAAAAGAGGAGGTTTGAGATTTCGATCAAAAGAAGTCATACTTCTATGTATTTCTATGATTCTATAGTGAAATTTGGGTTTCTACAGCTGCAGCAGGAAAAATGCATGAGTTAATACAAATGTGAACATGTATGCCTAGCTCTAAAAGAGACAGAAGAGTTACAGAAAAAAAATTACATCATTATCCAATAGGCAGAAGTCCACAGTGCAGGAGTTTGAAGTGCAGCAAAATCTTTTTTTTTGGTTTCAATTCTATTGTTTAAATTATCTAAGCTGATAAATGAAGTATTCTTCAATGATCAGATTTCAGAAGGTGAAAATGTTCATTAAAATAGAAGCAAAAAGCTGTCACAATGAATTTTTTTGCATATCTACTTATGAAGAAAGGAATATCACACAGCTGAATCTCTATCACTAGAGTTTAACAAAGCAACAACCTGTCTTCCCAGGTTTCTTTCTTTCTCTCTCCCTTGTTCCTTTCCCCAGAAAAAAATCCAAATAGTAACAACAAACAGATATAAAAACATCTATCAGAAAAGATTTAGACAGGACTTATCTAAACAGAACATAACCGATATCTCATGGTCTCCATATATACCTCTATATTTCATAATTCTAAATTATGAAATGCCATTTTGTAATATTGTGCAAGACAGTCCCTGTGTAATAGAATAATATAAAAGATTAAAGGTAATATAGGAAAGAAAAACATATCAAAATACAATATAGTAAAGAGTATAAGAAATCATTCTTTAAATCATTTTATGGGAAATATTGTTTTTATTTTGTTTTGGAATTTAAAAAAAATTGCACAACTAGTGTTTTTCATAAAGTAATTCCATCTTTTCAAAAGGCCTTTATCCAAAATTGTTTAAAAACATGAACAGGAGATGGTGTGGAACCTCTCACACCCTGTGACCATTTTATTAATCTGTGGAAATAACTTTCATTTGAAAATGTTTTTCAATAACACTTTTTTATGAGTTTATTTTCTTATTAACTTATTGTGAAAGATATATTCTATTCTCCAAAACTCTGCGGGTGATCCTTCTTTCCTACCTCAATGTTGAAGATGAACATCTAAAAAGAACTTTTGCTAAGGTAAACACAAATTTTATTTATTGTTTAATTTTGGGCTTTACTAGTAAAATGAGAAGTTAAAATATATATTTTCTTGTCCAATAAAATCTGGAAATAAACTTTTTTTTTTCTCTAGTGTTTCTAGCCTGCAGAAAAGGATAAATTAGCAGACAAAAACCTCCATAGTTACCCTGTACCCATTACCCAAACCTTTTCAAAATACTACTTCTATCTCTTCTTACAATGCACTGTTCTGGCCTTTTCTGCAGAAGGAAAATAGGAAGTGTTGGAAAATGTGTTTGCCAATGTGATTTTAAAAATGGTTTCTCAGCTAGAGCAGGGAAAAGTTCAGCACTTAAAAATGTGTTAGTTACTTGTGCCCAATGCTAAAATATTTTCTCTGGAGAAAGTACAAAGTATTGTTAAGAACACCTCCAGAAATTGAATCACCTTTGGATATCAGCTATTAACCTTAAAAAATCAGGTATACTTCTCAATAAAACAAATAGTAAGTGTGGTAGTCTATCCTTCTTACACCCATTTGCAGAACAAATGAGGAAAAGAGTGCACACTGTTAAAAGAACTGCTGCAGAATTAGCAGTAGTTCAAGAACTTGCAGATGCTGTTTTGTCTGCTAGGAGTAGCAGGAGTTCTGGTGACAGACTAAACCCTGAAATCCTCAAATATACCACAAATGTAAAATGAGAAATGAACAAATATTATTTGGAAATTGTCCAAAAATTGGAAGAAATGATACGTCTTTTCCCCTTTCAATCTGAAAAGGGATATTCTGAAACATGCTTCTTAGGTACTAAACCTTAAACCTTGCCATTAGTGAAGGGTGTCACTCTTTATGACTAAAATGATTCCCTCTTTAAAAGCAAGTAATTAATAATAGTAATAAGATAGGAAAATTTAAAAAAAAACCAACCTCTAATCCCATTATCCACTATTGTCATGGGAAATAAGCTAGGATTAACCATTCAAGAATATTCTGATGAAATGGCTTATCATTACTTAATTTAGATGCATGCTTTTCTTCCTGAAGACCTCATTTGAACATGAAAATATTTATCATATTGAAAATACAATTTCTAGTGAAGCACACAAAGGGATAGCCATTGAGAAGATATTAGAAGAAGGGAGGGATATGCAAAGTTAAAAAAAAAAAATCCTGATTTAGGCATAGTCTTGAACCCAGATTGCTAAAAGACAAATAAGGCATTATGAGATTATTTTGGATGTGTTGGTGAACCTAATTCTTGTGAACTTTTTTAAGTCTTGGGTTCATGTCAATGCAGAACAGGAACTCCTGTGAGTAATATGAGCTGTGAGCCTAACCAGATTTACTGAATTCTTCTGGACACAAGCTATTTACTTTCTGTCCAGACGCCACCAGAATTTAGCTTTCTTGATTCTGAAAATACTGATAATTTGTTGCAATTAGCTTTTGCACATTACTGGTATATGGAATGCAATTTAGGCAAATAATAAGGAATGATTAATAAAGTTTAAGTACGTTAGAAAAACTAGAATAACTGCAGAAAAATAAGAAGATATTTTGTCAACTATATCCTTTAAAAAAAGTAAACATTTTAGTAAGTTCAAGTCTACAACAAATTGAAATAAGATACAGAAAAATAAATCCTTGTCTCTTAAACTGGCTTTATCTACACTGTAAACTCACTTATCTTTGTTATATAGCATTTCCTTGTAAAATGTTTATTCATCTTAAAATTTCAGTTTACAAAAGAGTTGTCAAGTAGTTGAGAAATTTTTCTCCCTGTTTTCTCCTAGACTCTGTAAAGCAAACAAAAAAACCCCAAACAACCAAGCAAAATCTTGCGTAGTAATACATATTGGCCTGTAATAATGTAAAACCTGATGGTTTTTAGTGTTTAGTTCTGCCTGTTCCTCATACCAAACTTAACTGGTGTAAATGTCAAGTTTTGTGTTGGCAAATATAAAACACATTGATGTAACAGTTCATGTAATCTTGTTTCAATTTCCACTTTTTTGAAACATTTTCTGCAAATGCCAGTAATGACAGCAGTGTACTTGCATTCTTAGTGCTGTTTATATGAAAAAAAGAATGTTGGAAATAGCCAACTTATTTAGAAGTGTTTACCCAAGACATGTCACTTTGTCAGTATTTTGAAATGTCAACTGTCATGGAAACAAGCCTGAAGCAGTATTCTAGCACTTATTTATTAGATGAGCAGTAAAAAAGAGACATTGGTTATTGAAAAACTAGACATTGCTGCATGCCTACAGACATGATAGAGTTATGCAATTCAACATCTCATATATGACTGAGGTAAGTTACCCTACCTGCCATTCCAACATCCAATCTTTTTTTATATTTATTTATTTCAGTTGTGCACTTTTGAACACAAACTTCATTAGCAGAGACTTCAATGGCCCTGAACATTGGCAACAGGAACTAAATCTCAAAGACAAATGCATATTTATTATCAGAAATCACCAAACTGATCAAGCATAAATTGAGAAATATATATTTTAGGCTTATATTTAGCATGTGACACTCCTGATGATAAACTCTGAATTTCACATCAAACACACCTATCAGACCACTACTGGAAAACTACTGGAAAAAGAGTTACAACCTTGAAAGTTTTCTCATTACATGTGACTTCTCTAGGAGTGAAAAATATGCTGTCTAAAACTAAAATATGCTAATACAGCTTATTTGACTTTGAGTTAGGAAAACTTCTTTAAGGAAAGTAAACCATCTCACCTCTGAAGACTTACCATAAGGTCAGAATGTACTGTTGAGACTAACCAGGGAAATGCGACCCTTGGGCTCAGAAGAAGAATACCAAGTACATGAGGGGATATGATTTTGTCATTGTACATGACATAATCATATGAAGCGGTTGGCTTTGCATTTTAGAATTCGGCAAGATTGTAGAGCATTGAAGGAAGGACACTTAAATGATCCAAAGCATAGAAAACAAGATTCACACTGGGAGACTCAACAAACTCAGTCTAATCAGTTTATTGAAGAGAACTTTGACAGAGTACTTGATCATTTGATGTTAGTATTTGCCCTGAAAAATTGTATGTCATTAAGAGGCTTTTCTGTCTTGAATACAGAGATATAACAAGATGTGGAGGCTGGAATTTGAACCTATTCAAATTCCACTTTGAACATAATTGTATTCCTTAACAATAAGGGTAATTAAGCACTAAAAGACGATACCAGTAAAAAAACGGTAGGCTCAGAGTCCTAAAAATGAGATTAAATATCTTTTGCTGGTCTCATGTTTTAATTCAACTTCTGAAGGAAAAATAAATATGATGATGATGTGCACTGTTTTTTTACATTAATCTATTATTATGCATAATCATATTCTAAATGAAATGAATAAGTGAAAAAGATTATAGTACCCAAAATCTTGAAAGTATTTTCTTATTATTGCCTTTTAAAATATGACCTCCAGTTATGAACTAGGTTTCTGTAGTGCTGGATGCATGCATATAAACAGCAAAAATGAAAGAATATCTGTCACAAAAATATAAGAAAAGAATAAGAAGACAAATATATATATATATATAAAGTGTGAGTCATGCCAAAACACAAGGCAATATCAGTCACCTCTCTATGCAGTATCAGCACATCTGCACCTTTCCATTGTTCATTTTTGGTACGTATCTCATATTAATAAAGAGTTTAAAGTTAAGATTTGAGGAAAGAAAATTAAGTACCATTTAGATTCTTATAGTGATTTTACAGGCCTGATGGACAATCCTGGAAGACATATATGACCTATAATATCTTGTAATCACTGAAAGAGGAATTTTTGAGAGATCTGAAAAAAGTCGAAGTACTTCCAGCTACCTACATATGAATTCCCAGAATTTGATGCTTAAGAAGGACACTGCACACAACTTTATAACAGTAGCATTAGTTCAATATCAATAGTCAGTTCTCACCAAAAAATTCTACTTGAATAATTGTTACTAAGGAAAATGCAAGACAAAATCAGAAGTCCTCCACTGGCCTTTCAGTTTTTTAACCAAGCTACCTCTACACGCAGAATTTTGCGTATTTCGTAATTAATAGCAACACAACCAGTCCTTCTATTAATGACTTGTTTCAAATTAGCAAAAAGAACTGGAAAACTGTGTATAGATAATAAAAATAGTTTTGAGGTCATCACTAGAAATACCTATTTCTCTGTTTGTATTGCATTATCAAAATAATTGTGTACACTGCTGTGAAGATTAAAAATTTGTAGAAATTAAACACAAGCTATTTTTTTAAACAGGACAATCACACCTCTGAGCTAACTGTGGTAGTCAAAGGCTACATAGTCAAATATGACACCACGAAAACATTCTACCAGCTAATGCTAAGTTTCTTACATACTTTTTAATTCAGTAAGTCCAGTCTTCCTCACAAATTAAAATGAAAATCTGTATCTTTTAAAAAATCTGTCACTTCCTGTGCTTACCCTTTTACCTGACATTAGTATTCAGGTCCAATATAACTGATGTCTAATTACATTGAGGTTTGGATTTTTTTTCAGTGTATTTCAGGGTATCAATGAAAATTTGCAGCAAGTATCATTAAAAAATCCAAGTCTTGCCTCTTTGAAAGCTTCTGGCATTAGTAATAAGACAATGAAAAGATTTAAGTAACTCTGTCAGAGACCCTGCATTTGTTACTTAAGTAGTGCTTTCTGGCTCTGTTCATATTAGCTTCAGCAGTGCCAGGTCCTAAGTAATTCTGGCTTAAATAATTGGCAATGCCATTCATTTTCTATAATGAGAGTGGAAGTTCCATACACAATTCTGCATGCAATATAATAATGGAAAAAGCAATAGCCAAATCTGTCATCTTAACTGAAGAGACAGAATTTCTACTTCTGTCAGTGAGTCTTGCATAAACTTGGTCAGAAATAGATCCACTGCTACTACTTCACTGCTGTATTAATTCTAGGTTTATCAGCAAAGAGGGTAGTGCATTGGCTCCTTAAATCAATGGTACATTTTAAAAAGTTGAAAATCAGGGAAGTACATTAGATCTAGCTTTAATTAAGGGCTTTGAAAATTAATTTTATATTGCTATGCAGATAAAATACAATCACATGAATGAACAGGCAAACTTTGATCATGGTGTCTTCATGTAAGTTGGTGTTTCTTTATGTATGTATCCTGTAATCAGCATAAAAGTAATTTATTCATTAAGATATTCAGATTTTCAGATAAGTAGTTAGGATAGTTCTATACTGTATGTCACCATAGGAGCCAATGCACAGTGGGCTGGATATTAAGTATTGTTGCAGAAGACATAACTGGTGGCATTTTATCATTTAGGTAAGTCATAACCCTAACTTTCACACTATTTGAAATTATGATGACAGTGACGCACTGCAATACAATATTAGTCTGTTCAAGTTCTCTGTTATCCATGAGTATAAATGTAGCACACAAATAAGCCCAGCAAAGAAAATAGAAGCTATGACTGAGCCAACTATGGACCAGAAAGCAGTATAGCTGTATCGACAAAGTGAGGCAGGATTTGTAATCTCAGGCATGACATCACGCTACGCTACTTGAATAGCAACAGTCTGTCTCTGTCATGAACGGTTTACTTCATAGCAGCTGAAACACTTCTCTGAAAAGTAGAGGTCAGAGTTAAATCTATAGTCTGTGCAATGAAAAACTGTGATTTGAAAGAAATGGTGTAAGATTTCAGGTAAAAGAGGCAAGAGATCTTTGGATCCTTTACATGTGATTGGGAGTATGGGCCATTAGATTATTAGACAGATGAGGACTCTCATGGTAATTGATACTTTCCCTTTGTTCCCCTAAAAAAGTATTTGTCTGAAAGTACTAGAAACAGGCCACAATTTACAAGTAATCCTATAACTACTAGTAACAGCACATTATTAAAGCAAAAAATCACCCAGCTCTGGTTGCTTTCTCATCAGCAATGCCATAGGAAGGAATTCAATAGCAAAACTAGTGATATGAAAATATGTTTGACTAAGATTGCTGCATATACTCTATGCTAATCAGAGGGGAGCCATATTCCCAGGACCCAAGAGCAGTCTAAGACTATGTACAAGTTACAAGTAATAAATAGCAAAAGGAATGTAAGTTTTCATATAGTGAATAGTTAGTATTGAGAACCCAGGAAATTTTACATTGGACTAGTAGACTAATTCTATTTGGTCACTTGACTGTGATAACCACCAGAAGTCCGAGCACATTCAGTGTGCTCCTGGAGAGCATCTTTGTCTTTAGTTTCATTCAAAAGAAAACCTGTAAGGGTTATTTGAAACCATTATGTGAATCAAAGTAGAAACAATCGGAAAAGTAACTTCTAAAGCACACTGCTCAAGAAACCTAAAACACTAACATAGAGGCACCTTGAGTTCCCCACGAGACATAGCATCCCTTCAGAGGCAAATCTTTACAGACTCTTCAATGCTCCCTGTATAACATCACAGACACTTTCATAAGTTCACAGCTGCGTCAGTGACGTTCCACAAGTCTGACTGCGAGCAGACACAAACCTGTGCTCTGAGCCAAAGAAACACAGACTGCCTTTGAACAGAAGCCGTATAGGTATTATATTTCTTCTCGGTGAAGTGAATTTGTATCTTGCCCAGACTGGAGCATCAGTAGAGGGACCTGTCATCAAGTGAGAACTAACCACAGATTTGTTTCAGTTTTGTTTTCAGTATTGTTTTGGCATTAAAAACTATGTAAAACTTAACAAATATAAGGCTTTTTATGTGTCCATAGTCATAGAAAAAAAAAAGCACAAGTTTTTGCAAAATTTCATTGGGAACACTAGCCACTGGAGTATAGACAAAAAGGAACTATCCAAATCCAACCACTCTTCTTCCACAGAAAAAGTTTCCATTGACTGCAATTGAAAACTTTGATCAGAAGTTGCAGATTCCAGGAGCACCACTTTTTAATGCAAATTTTGGTGGACATCTGAAGAAAATCACCCATCCCTACTAAAATTGGCAAATTAACATAAATGGCAAACAGCAGACATTGTCGGTATATATATATAACATCTCTTACGTGCTTCTTATACCTGCTTTTAATATGCATTGTAGCAATATAATAACTAAAATAAATGTTTTCCTTGAAAATTATAAGCAAGGCCCCAAGTTCTTCATCCCCACATCCTGGGGCTTTAGTGGACTGGGCTCATGGCCAAGGTAGTACAGTTGGTGACTTTGGTGAGAGGCTGCCAAACAGGTCTGTTGGAAGACCTCTGGGAGGGCTGCCCCCATGCCCTTGGGAGGTGTTATTAAGCTGTGGCTCTCATCCTGAACTCTTGCCTGACCTATAGTTTCAAGAGCATTGCAGCTGTACCTGTGCCAGGCCCAATTATCCAGGCCCAGACCTGTCCTGCACACTGACACCCCAGCCTGGCTATCCTGAAGCTATGTTTGGCCCTGGTTCCCCTCGCTGGGCCTGATCCTGATGCCTACCCACAGGCTGATGTCCCAGCCCAGCCTCGGCCCATCCCCAAGGAGGTGCCCAATGCTCTGGGCTGCGTCTGTCCCCAGCTGCCACCCCGCCTGCCCTGCTCCCTGGCTGCCATGGTGGGATGGGCCCTGGCTGCGAGGCTGCCCTGGCTGCCCCAGGGGACCCCCCACCACTCCTCACGTCTGGCCCCCAGGGAGCCGCCGGCCTCCACTGTGCCCCGACACTGAGGATGATATGCCATTGCTCCTCTACAGTTTCTGCACTTACATGAAAGCCTTTTTTCTCACTTATGCAAAAAGAGTACAGAGACTTGTTCTGTAATTTTGGTTAAAAGTGAGGTCAGATTCTCTACTATAATTATGGAGGATTTGGGAATGCCTAAAGGACAAGTGTAAACTCAACCATAGGCTTCCCCAGTCATAAAGCCGCTCTAATCTTCTTGTAGCTATTACTACTTGTATTACCTGTCAGAAAGATTACTACATAATCTACTGTGGAAATCTCTGGGATGGAAGAACTTTCTTCTATTCGACATCTCCATGAAGATTTTACCAAGCAGCAGATGAATTATGCATATCCCTAGCTTTTACCAAAGAAAAGAATAAAAAGGTCATATTGAAGTACAGTTTTAAAACCTATTACATCTTGTAAAACTTTTTGTTTCTGCATCCACTTGCTTTTTTTACCCACTTACACTTTAAAAGTTTATCCAAACTGAAAATCCACAAATTTTCACTGAACTAGAAATTTTATCAGCAATCCCTACTGGCTACCTGCCTAATCACTTCAGTTTCGGTGACTCATCACTGGTGACATGGCACTTTGGGCTCTCTCAGCATGGTTGTGCCATGACACTGCTGTCAGAACCCATGCATGTTCTGGCAACAGAAGAAAAGGTCTTAACAAGCTGGAATACTTACTTTTAATTTTTTAATGAACTCTAAGAAATCAGAAAAAAACATGAAAGTAAAATTATCTTTCCACTAAAAGAAAATTGCTATTACGGTACAGTAATTGAGAGGATGCAGAGATTAAGGAAAGATATGCCTTTGCTACCAAACAATATGCCTGCACTATCTGGAAAGCCTTACCTGAAGAGATGTAGTTATGAAAGAATTTAGAAACAAGTTATTCAATAAACACAAAGAGGAAAACTCACACCAAATCATTAATAAATATGTAGCATAAGTAAGATTATCATACATTTGGTAATTTTTAGTGAGAGACTACCTGTTTACTGATAAGCATCACTATCTATAGCCTTGATTCTTCTTTAATTGATAATGCATAATCAGGAGGTAACTCCTTTGCTTCACATATCACAGCAATCATAGCACCAAAGTCCAGTACAATGGCTAAAGCAAGGCAAGTCTGTTGAGTATTTCATAGTATCTTTGTGGTAAGAGCCTTCAAACTTCAAAGAAATAAGTCCACTTGTAAGCTGTTTTCTTTTTGTTTTGGAAGCTGCTTCAGTTCGTCTTCATGCATGAAACAAAATTTTGTGTCTTGCCTAGTGATGAGAAGTGGAAAGAAATTTTAACCTGTAAAGGGCATCTTTAATGTGCCAAGGAGCCTATTTTGGAGAATAATTCTCTTCTCTTTGCTTCATGGGCTCTAGTCTGGAAACAGGGTAATGATCTAAGGGAAAGAGTGTTAAAAGGAAAATAGAGTACACATTGAAAGCTTAAGCCTCTCTCACACACAGATATGGTTTATTTTGCTTTTGAAATTTTGCATTACTATGGCTATTCTTCTGTCCACAATATGAATATTGTGTGCCTGCATGTCTATAGGACATAGCAAACAGCACAGCAGTATACTCAGCAGGACTGTTTCATTTCATATATCATTCACAGCTTGCTGCTGTGACTCCAAAACTATCCATAACTTTCTCATAATGTTAGAAGGACAAGAAGTTGTAATTGGTTTTTAATCCTAGAGAAGTTTTTCAGGTTTTTTACTTCTTTGTTTTTTGTTTCTCCCCTGAGAGGATGGATTTTTGAAGTTTGATTTTCTAATAAGAAAAGCAATTGAGATACAAAGCTGGGCTCCAGGAATATATTAAAATTTAAATTTTACCAGTTTTCAGAGAGGTTATTGCTGTGCATTTGCACAAGAAATGTTGCTACATTTGTGGGTTAACTGTGGGTACAGTTTACAATTAACAACTGGATTTCAGAGCGTGAGACAAAATACATGTAAGTGCCTGTATAATCTATCTGTCATTTTTAGTATTTACATGTACTCCATTACTGAAAAAAAATTGTCATCTTACTGTCTTTCCTTCCCATGCTGGGAAAGGAGGAATATGGAACAGAAGGCTGAGGGCAAGATTTTAGATCTACAAGTATTTAGATATCTACTGGCATCCTGGAAAATTAAATTAGATGGCTAGCTATCAAGCTTCCAGCAAAGGAGACTACTGCCACAGAAAAAATATGTTAAAGTTGCTGTTCTGAGTCAAACATCATGCAGTTTTTAGATGAATTGTTTCCAAATGCAAATGCTGGTTGATCTTCAAGGACAACCTCCTCAGGGCACAAGAATGGTCCGTTCTTGTCAAGCAAGTGTGGGAAAAGGTCAGCATCGATGAACACTGAGCTCCTAACTGAGCTCAACAACAAAAAGGAAATACACAGATGGTAGAAGTGGGGACAGGCTAAATGGGAGAAATGCAAAGACATTGCCCGCTCATGTAGGAATGGGCTGAGGAAAGCCAAAGCTCAGCTTGAGCTGAAACTAGTAAGGAAGGTGAAGAGCAGTAAGAAAGGTTTCTGTAAGTACGCTGTCAGAAGGAAGGTTAGACCCGTTGCTTAGTGGGGCAAGGGGTCTAGTGATAAGGGTAATGGAAAAGGTTGAGGCACTCTGTGCCATTTTGCCCCTCAAATAACAATCAACTTATAAAGAACATTAAGATAGGAGTCAGCACATTTGTATGTAAATTAACTGCAAGTCAGGCATGCTCAAAGTGTTTACATAAGTGTTTCATTTGTGTCTGGTCATCTAATTGTTCAAAGCTTTAGTATTCTATTTGTGGCTCAAAGTTGAATTCGTTTCCCCAAAAACTTCAAATTCTTTCAGGGTTCTGTTTAATTGATTCATATTAATCAAGTCTATGTCTTAGAAGTAAGCAAAAACATTATCAGGGGATTTGGACCTAGAAACTGCATCCTTTTGTAGCTCTAATCCTAGGTGACTTTGCAAAACTCTTTGGGTCCCTAAAAACTTTTAAAATTGTAGACCAAATATATGGTTAAAGGAAAGCTGTGACAAACAAGGGAATTGTTTATTTTGGTTTTCTAACCTTTTAATATCTTTCAGAATTTAGTCCAACATTTCACTCTGAAATGTAGGCAGTGAACTTTCCAGAACAAAATTGTGGAATCACTATCATATATTTGTGCTCAATATCAAAATACCTTTTGCTATATTATAATTACAAAATCATACTCTCTTTCTGATTTTATCCAAAAGGTTTTGGCAAACTAAGTAGAAGTGATGCTGTTGAGAGAGACATAAGGTTCAGGACTTCAAGTTCTG
The DNA here is from genome assembly GCF_035582795.1 of Mycteria americana. NCBI lineage: Eukaryota > Metazoa > Chordata > Aves > Ciconiiformes > Ciconiidae > Mycteria > Mycteria americana. The sequence goes on along the minus strand of NC_134368.1, from coordinate 24,209,534 downwards.
TTTTGATAAATGAAAAAACACTATTTTATTATTATTTATATTTCAATAAAACTTGCCTCGATATCTACATATTTTTACAGCATCACAAAGAACAGTAATAAAAGCACCACCACATCATGCCTATTGTTGTTTGCATGAGAACGGAAGAAGGACATAGCTACCTTACCTAGGAACAATTATTGTTAACTCGGGATATGCCACTTTGCCTTTGTGTTGAAATGTCAGCTCTCTGATGTAAAGCAGCCTGGAGCAGAATTCAGCACTGATGTTACTTATTAGATAAGCAATAACATAGAGGACATGAGGTTCTGAAGAGTAATCCCTGCTGTGTGCCTAAGGGCACTGTAGAATTATGAAATTCAACATGGCATATGTGACAGGGGTGGGTGACTCCTTTTAATTATGTGTGCTTTTGGATCAAGGCATCACACAGAACCCTTAGTGATAGAAACTGGAGCATGAAACCTACAGTCCCAGGATAGACATTCTGTTAACTCAGCAGGACATTGGATAATCTACTGTAGGTCTGCGTTGGGACATAATGAAACCAAAAGATTCATCTGCTGGTGTTAATAAGTATATCTTAAATGACTTCTAACATCACTATAAAATATCCTTCTTTTAGAAACCACCAAACGTAATTTCCCACTTGGAGAATGTAGAGCCTTCTAACACCTGTATATTCTAAAGATATCCCAATTAAAATGTTAATTAATTATTTAATTAGATTTCCTAATTTTGGTTGTCCTTAAACCCAAATATGAGCATACTAAAATAGTGTAATTAATAACAGTATATAGTAATATTTTCATGACATAACCAAACACAATGTATAAGCATTTTACATAAGCATGAGAGCACTGTGACCATTGAAGGGACACATCTATGTACGGTTGCACATAGGAAACTAAGGGATAAAAAGGTGCCAGACAGAGGGCAAGATAAACACAAGGCATCACAAACAGACAGGACATCCTGCCTAATGCACACCAAAAAGCAATACTGGAATCAGAAGAGACCTGTTTTGGGGGGGAGGGGCAGGGGGGCATTAGACATCAGACTTAAGTGAAGAAAATGGGAGAAGAAAGATGACAAGCCCATCTTTGCTTTGTTTTCTCTTGTCAAGGAGCTCTCAAGCCTGGTCCCCTGGACCTTGGTCACTAGACCCATTCAGGACTGTAGCTGCTAGTGCTAACTATTTTGCTTCAGCTTCGTGGCATTGTATACTCACATCTAATATATAATACGGTTGCTAAAGACTAGCAGTTTTGTGTAAGTAGTGATAACAATTAATAATGTGTAAGAATTAACAATTATCTTCAAGTGTGTGGTTATTGAGTCAATTTGATAAGTTTACTTTTCCAGTTTAAAATCAGCCCAACCTGTCAGTTTTCCAGATGTTCCTATCACAGCAATATCTATTTCCCTTGTATACATGCACTTATACAGTTACATTTGTGTGTGTGTATATATAGATATATATTCATACACACAACCAGTTGAAGATATGAGGAAAGATTAGTGGCTATACACCTTTGTGTATCCCAGTGACATTATTTTACCCACAATACATATATACTTTATGACATCAAGGAGTACACTTAGGCCCGTCTCTTCAGCAAACACCCCAGGAAGTGCCCTTCATTCTTTGATTCAGTCTGCTTTTAACAACCAGTAGGATCCTTAGAAGCAATATAAATTGTGTCACCAAGGAATGAGAACCCCAAGAAAGGTAGAGAGCTTTTCTCAGAATCATCAATACAGTTCATGAGAATAGATATCAATATTGTTTACACTAAAATTTTATCTTATGAACATTATTATACTGTATGTTCTTCTATATATTTTGCAAAAGTGGTATAAATTTAGCAGTTAAGCAAGTAAGAAGTCAGTTAGGAAGTTTATTGAGCTTTTCAAATATGAACTTCACAAAACCTTTTTTTTTTTTTTCCCCACAAAATCTTAAAATGCTTTAAGGATTTTAATTTAACCCTGTAACTTCCATCAAATAAGAACATTTTTGCACTAAACTTACAGAGATAAGAAAATGGAAGAGCAAAGAGTTTTCATGATTTCTCTAACACTGTGAGGTGGCAAGCAGCAGAATAAAATCCAGAAATTGTCCTAGGCTGAAAATCTCTCCATAGCTTTTAAATAAATAAACTATTAAAATTGCACATGTAGCACTTTCTGGACAAGTTTAGTGTTTAGTACTTTCATTATATGATCATAGCTGGCAAAAAGAGAGTAAGTGTTATTCTTTGTTCATTGTTTTGAAAAACAGAAGGAATTTCAGCACTTTTTAATTGTCTTCTCAGTATTCAAGCTTACTTATGTGAGTAAAGGCTGAAATACCAAAGTACAGGAATTGCTTACAATATAGATAACCATTATCACAGTTATGTGCTGATAGAGTTTTGAAGACTCCATTTTCTTGCACCTTGTGTGGTCTGATCAATGACAACAAAACACATTGCACGTAAAACATAAAGTATAATGTCTATAGCTAGTGGATGTGAAAACAAAGCAAGAGGGACATTAAAAGAAACAAGATAACAAAAAAAATCCACTGTTCTAAATTGAAGGTGTATTCCACCTAAATAGTACAAACTGCTATTGCTAGTGTGAAGCACTTACATAAAAGCTCACCTATGTGAGAATGTGGAAAAATGGCACTTGCAAAGGCACTTGGACACATGAATGTATGACTTTTCTACAGCATAGTAAGTATGAAATGTTGATGTTAAAACAGATAGGGGAAGGAATTTTACATTTTAACAGATTTATATATTTCTTACATCTGGCATAGATGTAGTATCTATGCTTCAACTGTTTATTCTCTAGAGTTTACAATGCGAGAATTTTCTCATTGCTTTCTTGTGTTTTGGCAAATAGAAAATCCTGGGAAAGTTAGAGTGGATTTAGTTTTTTACACTACTTTAATTATTAGTATATGTTTTTAATAAAAATATTGAGATATTTGATCCAATTTTTTCTTGAAAGAAAAATCTTATTGAGATAAATTCCTTCATTCTCTACATTATATGAATTTCCTTCTGGAAAAGGTTACATTGGTTGAATAAAATAAAGTCAACAGCTTTTTTGTTCACATTGTTTTTCTGTTAGTAATAGATCCCAGTCAATGTAATATTTGGAACTAGACTTTCAAAAAAAAAGTAAAAAAAGCAAAGATTTCAAATGTCTGAATATTTTCTTTGTTGCTTTGTGGTGATGAATTCTGCCTTGCTTGTTAAGTGGATGTACATCAAGAACTCGTAAGACAGAATGCCTATTTGTCAAAGAAAGACAGCATTTCTAAAACTGGACTTCTGTCTCTTTGTACTTAAGAAGATTACAAAAATTAGACATCCACGCTTTGAAACCACAGTTAATGAATTACTCTAATCTCTCTTTCAGTGACTGCAACATGCTCCCTTAGTTTGTTCCAGTGATCTAATATACTAAAATTTAAAGTCAGTGTAATGAAAGATTGCAAAACCTAGTGTGGTTAATACAAAGGCTCATGCTTTGTTCTAGAACTGGGAAAGATAAAGACAAATCCTGTTTACATTATTGGAAAAGGGGTGAATAAAAGGGACTTTTAGTTCTAAACTCCATATTTTTGTACGGATTGAAAATTTGGGATTTTTTTTTCTTTCATTTTGTTTTTTGAAAAACAGAACTGGTTTAAATTTTCACTTCTTTTTATATTCTAGAAATGTATAAACATGGTAACCATAGAAAAATGAAATAAAAAATGACAGAGTCATAGTTTCGATGTAGAAACTCTTTACAGAATTTCACTCAAATTTAGCAGTTTTTCTGTTGTATATGTGTATGGGCGTGCATGTGTGTGTGCACTTACTTACACACACTTTTTATATATAGAACTTTGCATTATACGACTAAATAGGCTTACAGAAATTCAACATTTTGTAAGATCCTAATATTAACAATTTACAGTTATTTCTGACTAGTTAATTTTAGATGTTATGAGCACAGCTTGAGTTGGCCTGCATTTTGCCATGGAACAATCTCTTTTGCAACTTTCTTACTCATTTCTTACCAAATTGTATGGCAAGCTTTGCAACAACCCACAGTTGTAGACTGCTAGAGAACATCTTCTTCCAAGATGTATTTCTAACATGGATTGAGAAGCAAGGACCTGACGGTTAGGGGATTTTTGAGATTTATGATTCTACAGTCCTTACCTTGGATCGTCTGTGTGAGTGGAGTGTGGGCTTGAAGTTGAGGGTTTGAAAAACAAAACAAAACAAAACAAAACAAAACAACCCCAACAACAAAAAAAATCCCAGATGTTAATTTTCAGTGATAAATGGATTTTTCATATTAGATGCATATGCGTTTCATAGCAGAAATGATTACAAGTGAAAAAACTAGACATGCTTGAGAGGTCTTAGAGGAAACATGTTTTCTCTAATGAGAAGGCTGTCACTCTTTTGATTCCAAGTCAAAAAGTATTTGCAAGTAAAGGGAGCAAAGATCATGGTTAAATGGAAAGAAATAATATCTAAGGAATTTATATTTGCTGCTGGAGTAGGGTTGAACTGTCAAATATTAGAATGGACCAAGGTGACAAGATAGCCAGACACAAGTTTCTTTATGAAATACTGACTACTGGAAAACCTTGATGCAGCTGGATTTAACAAGGACTGGGCTAGGAGAATACGAACGTCTTAATAGTCTTTCCATCTCTTAATAGTCTTTGCATCTCTTGTAATCTTTTATGGGCTTTGTTTAAATTAGATATAGAAAGCAATGAAATAAATTCCACAAACCCCACCCCTTATCAACGTAGTATCCAAGATGAGCCTTAAAGGTCCTCTATTCTGTGCATATAGAGAATTGCATTTTAAACCAGGATTGATGTAATGCTGAACTACTGTCTACTCTCAGGTGAGCAGTACCTGCCTCAGCAGACATAGCAAGGGGAACAGTCAGATGGTAGTAAGGGGTGATACACTTTGATTCTTTTTCAGGTCAAGGCAATTTTCTGAGTACCCAAAATTTGGTAGTAGCTGCTTCAAAGTGCTCATGTCAAGAAGATAGTAGTTAGTTCATTCATCTTTGTCCAAGATGCTGAGTGTTTTTTATTCTGTTTTTTAACCACACATTTGTTCATAGGTAGAAATTCCCACCCTTTTAGGCACCTCAGACCATTTCCGGACCTTCTCCAACATATAAAACCAATCCATACAATCCAGTTCCTAACTGAAAATGAAATGAAAGGATAAGAGGCTGTTCGGAGTCATATACAGATAGGGACACTATCAGGACCAATGCTAACACTAAATTGTCAACTAACATATTTTATTGATAACAATCTAAATTGCTGTCATTCTTATTTGACTATAGTTGAAAATGATAAGACTCATCTCGTACATGTTCTTAGAAGCATCATCTACTCCACAGAGCTAAGGGATCACTAGGTTCTTGAGAGACCTCAAGAGCATAAACCGTCCCAAAGGTCAAAACTGTGGAACCTTTATCATCCTGCAGTATTACTTAAACAGAAAAGTACTATGCTATTACTACGTATCTATGACTTTCTAAACAAGAAGCCTATTCTGTACTTCTAAGAAGAACAGTGAAGAGCATAGACGGGACAGTTAAGGGGCAAACATACTTTTGCACCTATCCCATTCTGTCCTACTTTTGACATTCCAGCAGAAGCTGTCTAAATTTAAGCAGCTTGTTTTCAGCTAACTTTTATTATTCATACTTACCAGAAACTCTGGGATTTTCCTACTGAGGACTTCTACTTTAAGCGTCCCCTGCACCTTGAGACCTGTCCCCATTTTGTGAAATAATCCTCATAAAAATGGTTGTTTTCTTCCCTTCACCAGAGAATTTTCCTCTATTCAGATCTAGGAGTTTAATGTCTCTATGCACTTAGCAATAAAATAGAAAACAAAAGCAATACATCTTGACAGGCTGAGCCAATTCAGGGATTCTAAATACTGTAAAATAACTTCATTTTGTCACCTTAAAGGACTTACATTGTGCTCATTGTTGGAATGGAACAATACAGTTTTGCTGTAGTATCAGAACACCTTTTGGGGTCGAGCCTGTGAAGAAATACAGGGGACAGAGGTGCTTGTAGCTAAAGCAGGCTTCTGACACCTCCAGTTCCTTTTATTGCAAAGGATGTGGGCAGCAGCTGGGAGGAGCTGCTCCATAGCTTCCAAGCTTTTTTTTTCTGTGATAACAGAAGCAGAAAGCATTGCTCTGCAGAATCATAACATAGGCATCCTTACTGAAATAATTAGGATAGCTGTCACTGTCACCTGGTGAGATACCCATTTGGCTAAGCATAAACGTGGCTTTGCTGATGGTACATTATCCCTATATTTGCTGTGTTTCAAATGGCATCATTTAAGCTCTGCAAAATGTTAGGATTTGATCTAGGTATGAGAAAACAACAAGTTCAGATAAATTTTCAAATAGAAATTCCATATGAAAGATAAAATAAGATAGAGGTAGCTCTAGGGCTGCTTGAGAAAGCAGTCTTTGGCATCTGCATTTTGCTACAGTATTTGTTAGACATATATAGCATGCTAAAATAACACAATATATCATCATGTTTATATCCTGGCCTGAGGTTTAGCTATCTGAATAAACTGTGAGAAACTTCTGCAGATGACATGAGAAACTTCTGAACATAACAAATAACACAGTGAGATCTGACAAAAATTACAGAGCACCACAGGGATGGATGCATTTCACAGGTGATTAAGGGGGATTAAAGCGACCTGTGGACTGACGTCCCAGCCCAGCCTTGTCCCCACAGCCAAGCCTGGCCATCCCAGGGCTGTGTCTGACTCCAGTTCCCCTCACTGGGACTGATCCTGACCCCCACCCACCAGCTGATGTCCCAGTCAGGCCTCAGCCCTGCCCTGCCCTCCCTGGGGGACCCCTGCCACTCTGCTCCTGGCCCCTGGGGAATTACTGTATCAAATAATTTACTTATGTGGGATCATCTCTTTGAAGCTCTCAATTTGAGAATGACTTCAGTGACTGACAAAAGAATTGGGTTAAAATTATAAGTATTTCAATATTCACGCAATTCTAAGTGATATGCAGCATACTTTTTTTTCTTTTTTTACGGTTACTTTTTTGAGAACTGGTGTTCCTTAATTTTATGTAATAAACTATAAAGTTAAGTGGTGTAGATAATTTGACATAATTCATTGTGAAGTATCGAAACATGTATAAAAAGCACAGTCAGTAACGTGCCAGAAGTAAGAGCCTTCTTAAAGTGGATCACAATATGTCTTTTATGATCACTGATTTTTTTTTCCCCACAAAGCTAAACCTACACCCTCTAAGCATTTATTGCTGTATGCTTCTGCTGACATCTAAAAATAAATATTTCAGATAGTAGATCTGTTCTGATTCTAGAAAGAAATAAAATGAATATAAAAAGTTTCCAATAACAACCTTTTTTTTATTGTACTATTGTTGAGATTTAAAGTGACAGCATTTAAAGTGACACTCAGAAATAAAAGAAGGGGTACAAGAAGTTTCTTCCAGAACTGCTACAATTACGTATCTCCTTGTTTACTTATGCATATAAGGAAAAAATATTTAATTTTGGGTTTGTTTTTTTTTCCATTCTTAACATTTTTCTTTTTTGATAAAGTGACTGTTACTTTTCTGACAATGAAAGGTTACTGGTTGTCCTGAGGTTTGATTTTGGAATATATGCCTTTGAATCTTCCAACAGGGGATATATTTTGTAGTCTGTAATCACAGCTGTGAGCCAGTCATGGGAAAAGTAAAATAATGCTCTATCCCTCTAAAAAGGAATTTGTGGGCATTCAAATTTGTCTGTGTAGCTCAGCAGCAGAAAATGCAAACCTTTCGTCATCAACAGTTTCTGTCAGGGAAGATAATAGCAATGTTTCGTTAGTGGTTCAAGGAAACAAAATGAACCGATCTGAGCACTCTGATTTCTTTTATGCTATTCTAATACTTTATAGCATGCAGTTTCATTTATGGTTTTACATTGTAATTCATCACAATTCATACTGGTTTTGTTGGTATGGATTTCTAATGGTCATCTGGCATCTGTTTAAAAAAGTAGTGCTTTCAGAAAATCATAGAATCCTAGAATCACAGGATCATTAAGGCTGGAAAAGACCTCTAAGATCATCTAGTCCAACCGTCAACCCAACACCTCCATGCCTATTAAACCATGTCCTGAAGTGCCACATCTACATGTTGCTTGAACTCCAGGGACAGTGACTCCACCACCTCTCTGGGCAGCCTGTTCCAATGCTTGATAACCCTTTCAGTAAGGAAATTTTTCCTAATATCCAGTCTAAACCTCTCCTGATGCAACTTGAGGCCATTTCCTCTTGTCCTATAGCTCGTTACTTGGGAGAAGAGACCAACACCCACCTCACTACAACCTCCTTTCAAGTCTTCCCTCAGCCTCCGCTTCTCCAGGCTAAACAACCCCAGTTCCCTCAGTCGCTCCTCATAAGACTTGTTCTCCAGACCCTTCACCAGCTTCGCTGCCCTTCTCTGGACACACTCCAGCAACTCAATGTCCTTCTTGTAGTGAGGGGCCCGAAACTGAACACAGTATTCGAGGTGCAGCCTCACCAGTGCTGAGTACAGAGGCACGATCGCTTCCCTAGTCCTGCTGGCCACACTATCTCTGATACAAGCCAGGATGCTGTTGGCTTTCTTGGGCACCTGGGCACACTGCCGGCTCATGTTCAGCAGGCTGTCAACCAGCACCCCTGGGTCCTTTTCCTCTGTGCAGCTTTCCAGCCACTCTTCCCCAAGCCTGTAGCGTTGCATGGGGTGGTTGTGACTGACGTGCAGGACCTGACACTTAGCCTTGTTAAACCTCATGCAATTGACCTTGGCCCATCGATCCAGCCTGTCCAAGATCCCTCTGCAGAGACTTCTGACCCTCAAGCAGATCAACACTCCCGCCCAATTTGGTATCATCTGCAAACTTACTGAGGGCATAGTCAATCCCCTCATCCAGATCATTGCTAAAGGTATTAAACAAGACTGGCCCCAAAACTGAGCCCTGGGGAACACTGCTTGTGACCGGCCGCCAACTGGATTTAACTCCATTCACCACAACTCTCTGGGCTCGGCCATCCAACCAGTTTTTTACCCAGCAAAGAGTACACCCGCCTAAGCCATGAGCCGCCAGCTTCTCTAGGAGAATGCTGTGGGAGACAGTGTCAAGGGCTTTACTAAAGTCCAGGTAGATACCATCCACAGCCTTTCCCTCATCCACTAAGCGGCTCACCTGGTCATAGGAGGAGATAAGGTTGGTCAAGCAGGACCTGCCTTTCATGAACCCATGCTGGCTGGGCCTGATCCCCTGGTTGGCCTGCACATGCCTGTTGAGCACATTTAAGATGAAATTCAGGGGTATTTGTAAAATCTATTCAACTGCACAAAAAATACGAACATGTTACTCACATTCATGGGATTTTAAGACTAAATTCTGCTCTAAGTTATACTGTAATTACTGTGGATATATTCTAGAATAATTGACAGGTGTAATTGGCTCTTTTCAGCCTCCACATTGTAAAACCTGGATCCTGAGAATTTCATGTAATGGTTTAGAGGAAACAGCTAACTTAACAAGCAGAAAAAATTGCATATTGTCTCTGAAAAAAGAAATAAAAGTGCCTAAAATTCTCACAAATGACTCAGCATCTTTGTGATTCATAGCAATTTACTGTTAAATAGTAGTTATTCAAGAAGTGCAATGTTAAAAAAAGTTTTCAGCTGACTTCTGTTTTCTACCTATACTATAGTTTTATATCCTTTTTAGAATGGTGCCTTTAGTTCAGCAGTGGTTTTGTTTTGATTTTTTCTTAGTTCTAGTAATCGGGGAAAGATATATATGCATAGGCAAAACATATATGTGCACAAGTATGTGTTGCTGATTGGTGAATTTAGATGAGATGAGAACAATACAGTACCAAATCCAAATCACAGGAGAATGCCACAAATTTATATTGTATATCATACAATTTATATTATGATGATTCACCTTTTGACTCCTGTACCATGGGTCTCATCAGCACTGTTCGGAGAAAAACCCCTCTGGTTTGTCCTCTTTAATTTTTGAGAGCCTACATTCTCAATCCAGCTTTGAGAAAGGAGATTAGGTCTTTTCTTGCTTCTGCTAGCAAAAGGCATCGAGAGAATAGAGCTTCAATTTGGCAGACATTCAAAAGTTTCAGGCTTTAAAAATGCTTGGATTAATAGGCCAACAATCAGACAAGTTGTACAGTCCAATGAGAAAACAAATGCAGAAATGGATAATCAGCATGGGGTAGAAGCAAAGATCTGTTGCTGATTTGAAGCATATGCAATAATTGCACAGAAATAAGATTAGAATAAATTCTGCATTTTTGGAGGCCCTCAAATGGGACTTGGTGAATATTTTATATCAGTTCATTTCTTAAAATTGTATGACCAAACTCCCAAATCAAACTAGTATGATTACTGCCATGTCTCAAACCCAATATTGTCTTACATGTTTTTTACTCTACCTGAGTCTAGTCAAGAAGACTGGAAGCTCATGTATAATGGCTGTCCCTTGACTAACACCATTATTTGAACAAGAAATCACTAGGACTAAATACATTCTCCTTAGAATCAGAAAGAAAGAAAGTTCTTCAGCTGAACATCTTTAAACTCAAATCCCCTGTAGATTGCTAAACAGAGGGAATTTTAGAATATAAAATATTAAAACTATCTTTCGGTGAATGCAATAGGACTTCCAATGGAAAAATGTTGGAGGAAGACATATTCAATATGTGTGCCGAAGGTTAATTTTCTCTATATAAAATGGATCTTGAGATTGCATTAACTGTTTACCAGTCCCTCTCCAAACTGAGAAACTCAGAACAGGAAACTGGTAGTTCCCGCAGGTAACTTTTCACTGGAATTTTCTAAGAAACAGAATTATAACGGACTTATGATGCCAAGAAGCAAGAATGAGAACAGAAACAGCTTTGAAGTGCAGTATTTCTTTGAAATTGCCCTTGTGTTCTGAAAAAAATTGATAACGTTAATTCTGGAGACAAGCCCAGTATCTCTTTGATGAGAGAATCACTTATGTTGGTACCAAGATGAATTTTTCAAGTGAGTTGATATTTGCCTTCGAATAAACCACTTAACTTTTATCACCAGTGTCACCAGGACCTTACTCATGCTAATTAATTGTCTGCAAAGTACTCTGAAGATATAAAATAAGGGGTAATCATACCATTATTAATTTTCATTATTTTCTATTTTTTATGTAATATAGAAATTCACTTTTATAAGAAGTAGTTCTTTTTTATTTCTGTATAGAAATATTTTGAAATAGTATTTTATTAGGATTATATACACATACACACTTATTTTAAGCAATCATAGATTAACAATGCTAGCAATTATGTTAACCCTATGAAATGAGACTATTTTTGCTCCTGATGTCAGTTAGAAATACTTGTACAGTTAAGAAACTGCCTAGGGCATTTCCTGGGGATTAATGAACTAATCGCCATTTGGAAGACTTAGTTGCTTGAGGCAAAGCTGCTCATTAATTCCTTAGGAAATATGTTGGGTTGGGTTTTGTGATTTTTTTTTTTTTTTTAATTCATCCACAGAGTAAACTCTTACAACTTTCCCTGGGAGCAACTTCATTTTTCCACTGTGCCAGAAGCATATTAAGTTTGAATGGGTGATACTCTTACATTGGGTAGTCATGCAATATTTATAGCAAGCACAGCAGTATAAGAATTTTTTATTTTAATTCTTAATATTCTGTCAGGAATTATAATGCTAATATATTATGTTCCTAGTCCTTCCCTGACAAAACATTTATAACACATCAAATAATACTAAGATAGAATCACTGTACTGAATCCACTGAGCAATGTTACAAGCCTAAATAGAGTCAATTCCAGGACAAAACCACACGGATCATCTGAGAAAATGCCAAGGGATTAACAACTACATTGGTTATTTTAATAAAATTAGAGGCCAGTTGCTGAAACTAAATCCAAAATATTTCTGACAGCACTTTTCCTGTATAGCAGAAGGGTATCACTGAGTTATTCAGAAGCACAGGTAACACAGGAAATGGTACTCAGCAGGAGCTAACCAAAAATGATTCATAATTTAAACCTCTATCTCTAACCTGCAAAATTCTTCTGTTTTAGGAAAGATAAAAAATCACATTGAACGAGATCAGGTTTATTTGCCTTCTAAATAAAACTAAAAAGCAAATACAAAGCAATCATAGTTTTATTATTTATTATATAGCTCAACAGATATGAGTTAGGCAGATGTGTTTTCTTATAAACTAGATTAACTAATGTGAACTTATGATGATGCAAAGTTTTTATCAACCAGCTTAAGTGGTTGCTTTGCAGCACTACGACAATGAGTAAAAGTCACTCTCCTGGTAGATCTTGTCTTTCGGTCGGCAAAAGCGTTCACATTTCAGTGTTTATTCAATCTACATAATCTGTTTGGAGTTTTATTATGTCTTACCATAAATTATATGCAATTCCAGTGAAGTTGTACTGGTTTAGTCTCCACTGAGAACATATGAACATGGGAAATTTTAGACAAAATAAAAGGTAAATTGTTCTCATGCGGATCAGATTCCACCTGACAAAATAAATTATCACCCAGCTACTTCATTACCATGTTCACTTTCACAGTTTTGCTTAGAATCTGTTTTGAGGGGGGAAAAAAAGGGCCAAAAACAATCATGCATTTTATATTGTAGTGTCTTTTGGTAATATATGGTGACTCAAAGGCAGAGAGAGATCACCACAGTATGATCCCCATGATTTTAGGAATATATTGAAAAAATACCTTATAGTAAAGTAGAATCATAGAATCACTTAGGTTGGAAGAGACCCTTAAGACCATCAAGTCCAACCATTAACCTAAGACTACCAAGTCCACCACTAAACCATGTCCCTAAGCACCACATCTACATGTCTTTTAAATACCCCCAGGGATGGCGACTCAACCACTTCCCTGGGCAGCCTGTTCCAATGCTTGACCACCCTTTCAGTGGAGAAATTTTTCCGAATATCCAATCTAAACTTCCCGTGATGCAACTTGAGGCCATTTCCTCTTGTCCTATTGCTTGTTACTTGGGAAAAGAGACCGACACCCACCTCACTACAACCTCCTTTTAGGTAGTTGTAGAGAGCAAGAATTTTCATGTCTATTGAAAAAGTTTTCCCTTTTTTTTCACTTCATAACTCTATAATCATTGGACTGTTGTGGGAGCATATACTAACATTTACAGATATTTTGCCAATTTTTCATCCTAAATACTTTGAATTATGAGGTAAAGCTTCAATACAATCTAATCACTAAGAATGCTAACACTTAAAAACCAATAAAAATTCCTTGTTTATGGTTTACTAAAGAAAACCTCCACAGACCAACAACATACTACATGATTTGGAGACCAGATCATCTGTCTGTGACCAAGTGGTGAACAACCAGTGTCTCTAATACAATGTGCAAGTGTCCTCACTTGCATAACAAAGATTCTCTGCTGGTGATAACTTTTAATTATGTTTCAGCTGAGTACAATGGAGATGTTGAAATGATCATGTTTCATAATTCTAGCTTCTGGCCCTTTTCTTGCCCATCCCCAGATATTTGCTGGTGTCCTCAGAGAACCCATCTGGACATAGTCTTAAGAAAGAATTAGAAACAGTGTGGAATTGACTAATTTTTGTAACTTTGTGAGAGAAATAGAAACCTAAATTCACAGAGCCCTCTTTATTTACATCTTTATAAGGTAAGATTTAATAGAATGATATCTTTTACTAGAACAAGGAGGCTGTGACATTAGAAAATGTTCCCTTTGTTTATCTGGAATATTTTAATAAGATTCTTAGGTTAATGAGCCATCCAAAAGTTTAAATCAAACCACTGTCAAAAAGAAAACTAATGACTGGGTGTTCAAATATCTGGGTGTTCAAAAAACTTGAACACAAAACAGTTTATTTGCTATTGGAAACATTCTACAGAGTTTAAAAAGGATGAAATCAGTGGGAGACTACAGAAATGGGGGAGGGGGGGGTGTCGATTTTTATATATGAGAATTACTCTAAAACCCAGCAGAAAATAAGTGAAAACATCAGCCTTTCTGCATGTTTCACTGAGTCATCCTGTAGAATTACACATATAGATAGTAACTCTCTGGAAAGCTTATATTATGTAAATTAGTCACACCAATTGAGCTAAGAAGGTTCAACCACCGAGTTGGTATTGTATGTTCAGAACCCAGTATAATTGTATTGGAACTGGTTAAATTCTCAGAAGATGAGAGTGGGAAATGGACATTTACTACTTCTTTCACAGATTAAATTAAATGAAATCCTGCATTTAACATTCATTTACTTGATGAGCATCTGCTCCCATGTTTTCGCAGAAAAGAAACTAGAAGCTACTGCATTTTGCTTGCTTTTGTCATGGTAATGTTAGTCATCATGTCCATTTGAACACAGATTGATATTACTTAGCATATGACTGATTTAATTAGGCATTACCTAAACAGAGAAAAAAAAGGATAAACCAGTATCCCATTGTGGGATAATGGCTGAGGTGACTTAAAAATTAGAAATTATATTCACACTTTTAGGAAAGGCACAGAATTGAAGAAGCTTCCCAGGTGGAATGTGGCTGACATGCAAGGAATCCATGGCATGGGAGTTCCCTAGGCCTGCAACCTTAGATGTCGGTAACGCCAGGGGAACTTGGTGTGCTGACTCTAAGAGGTGCTGCCCGGAGGGTGGAGCGGTGTGGAGATGCCGCGGCCAGGCTCTGCAATTATATGGGAACTTAAAGGTGTCATGGAACTGATAAACTGCATATTTACTACCCTGGGCCAACAGCCTGCCACGTTTTTGACAAAATGCTGTCCTTTTGGTGAACTTTGCTCATTATAACATCGTTATAATACCAAAACACACCTCCATCCCAAAAGCTACCTGCCTCCAAGGTGCGACCACCCCTCACTGAGCTTGCGCTCTGAATTTGCCTAGCTTATACCTTTAAAAGCAAAGCAAGAAAACTTTACACCAATCCTAAAGAAAGGTATTGTCGTGGTTTAGCCCCAGCCGGCAGCTAAGCACCACGCAGCCGCTCGCTCACTCCCCCTCGGTGGGATGCGGGAGAGAATCAGAAGAGCAAAAGTAAGAAAACTTGAGGGTTGAGATAAAAACAGTTTAATAGGGAAAGCAAAAGCCGCGCACACAAGCAAAGCAAAGCAAGGAATTCCTTCGCTACTTCCCATGGGCAGGCAGGTGTTCAGCCATCTCCAGGAAAGCAGGGCTCCATCACACGTAATGGTTACTTGGGAAGACAAACGCCATCGCTCCAAATGTCCCCCCTTCCTTCTTCTTCCCCAGCTTTATATACTGAGCATGACGTCATGTGGTATGGAATAGCCCTTTGGTCAGTTTGGATCAACTATCCTGGCTGTGCCCCCTCCCATCTTCTTCTGCACCTGGCAGAGCACGGGAAGCTGAAAAGTCCTTGACTAGTACAGCAGCAACTAAAACATCTCTGTATTATCAACACTGTCTTCAGCACAAATCCAAAACATAGCCCCATACCAGCCACTATAAAGAAAATTAACTCTATCTCAGCTGAAACCAGGACAGGTATGTATGACTAGAGTCACTCAAGCTCCACCTGAAAGGTGAAAAATAGTATAAAATAGCTTAAGAGAAAGAAAATGTTAGGGAAGACACCATCGTGTATCACTCTGACGTCTGGGATCAGTCGACGGGCTGAGCCTCTCTTCCCCCCCATCGGGACGCCTTTGGGTAAGAGTCGAACACTTGGTTATACCAAGTGCCTCCCCGGGAAACTTAGAAATCTCTATAGAGTCGCTTTGTTATTATTTTTTAATGCGTTTGTTTCCGGCCGTGTTACTCGTATTCTTGATATACGCATTCTGTCCGGCCGTGTTATATACATGTTTGTGTCCGGCCGTGTTATTCATACTCATATTCTTGGTATTCGTATGTGCTTTGCAGACAGTTAATTTATCACTGGTAATCCAAAGAATCTGTGTGTCTGTTGCTCTAATAAACTGCACTCTTCACTGCTCTGGCCGTGATAGTTCCTTCAACATGACCAGACTGAGGGGGTGTAAAAATTAATGCTGTCGCCTTAGCGAAAGCCCTCAACTAATAAGTGGCTATACACACAGTCCTCAGAAAATAAACCGTTGACCAGGTCTGAGACTAAGACCGGACCTAGCCGCACCTAGACTCCTCTCTGAGAAGGAGTTTAGAAAGCAAGGGGGTCCTGTCTGAACCTCGTGACTCAACGGGAGGGTTCCCCCCAGCCACTCCTCAGACTCCTATTTGTATGCAACAGTAACTCTTAACGCAACACCCATAAGCACACAAATATAATTTTACCAGTACAACCCCACATTTGACCCTCTTACTTCAGCACAAAAGTGTAATTTTTGGTTTAACATCAAATTGTTTCAGCAGCTCACTTCTAGAACAGGAGTTTTTACTTGGGGTATTAAAACAGCTTCAGTTTATATTGTAAGAAAAAAAAAATTAGTTCCCGAGTATTCATCACCTTTTGAGGAAAATATTCTACAGTGAATGACAGTTTCACTGACATAAGTCACATATAGCAATATGTCAATAAAGGTGTGGAGGGAAATGATTAAATAAGGACAAGAAAAGTGTGGAATCCACAAAGGTACAGTAATCAGACTTTAATTATAAAACATTGGAATTAATAAGACTTCTCATGTCACTGGACTCTAGTCCAAGTCCCTGGGCTTCAATAAGAATAAGGAGAATAGGTAATGTACGTAATAATTATGAAAAGAACAGGAATAAGAGACTGGATAGTAACTGCTCTTCTATAGTCCTAATTCAGTCATACACTTAGACACTTTTGTGTCTATAAGCAGAACAATTACTAAAAGAATAGGAGAAAGGAAAAGAGTGGTCCTTAATTTACATCATACTGCGTTAGAGAGAAGGGAGAAAATCAAGGGGTGTTACAAGAAAGGAAATAATTGAAATACAATCATAGTCATGAAAAACTACACTGTGAAGGAACTGTTTATAGTATATACCAGTCTCTTTCATTTCTTGAATCCTATTTTTTTTTTCATATTATGAATTAAAAAGACCATTATGAGTTTTTATTGATTGTTTTTTGATGGTATTGATGGTATTTTTCAATTTCTGGAACTATTCTGGAACTTCCTCTTGATCAGGCTTAATATCACTGTCTAATTGGCTTTACTTGAATGTGCAGGTGGCACTCCACCTGAGTTTGAATTGGTCTTTAGGGATCTGTGATTGCAAATTCTTCAGGGCAGATTTTCAAAACAGTTCACAACAAGTTTGTACTGTTGGTACCTGAGGAGTGCTGAGTGCTTTTGAAATTCTATTGTAGCTCTAGGCTCTGAAAATCTGGCTCTGAGCTTTTTTTTTTTTGTGCTTTTTTTTCCTTTTGCTGTTGTTGTTAATCTGGACCATGCAAGAAAGATATTGCAATAACTATCATCAAACTCTTGTAAAACACACTCAATTTCCTGATTAGAATAAAGCTTGGTCAAAAGGCATTTTCTGTAGAATCTGTCACTGTGTTTGCTTAGAGTATATACAAATCTTTACTGTTATGACATAGTAGTGTGAGCAGGAGATTGGAGATGGCAAAGACACGTGAGAATCTCAGAAATGTTCACCTTTTCTCCGTCTCTTTTATTCCCTACCTTTCTCTTCACACAGATCTCACACCATAATGATTATCTTCTGAGGACTCAAACTTCCTAATTTAGTTCAGTGATCACGGCTTCTTTGAAAATTTTGCCACTGATTAATAAAGGCCACACATTTCATAAAGGAACTACATGTGCTGTTCTTACTTGTTTTTCAACAAAAACTCATGTTCTGAAGAAAATGATAAATTTCTGATTGTGTTTTAATGATTTCAGTGAAAATCATTATTTGCAGCTATTTGAATTTCTTTTAAATACTGGTAACTTTCAGTCTTCTGTTTTACTTGGGAAAGATTGAGTTATTTATGAGAAAATGACATTGTAATAGGCTGTTCCATATCTAACTTTAATCCTGGTAGTATCCTGACCTTATATTATTCTTGGCATCACCCTATTAGACTGTTGCATTCAAAATAAAATGTCCTTGATTTGTACAGTGTGATTTGACAGGTATAAAGAAAAGTATAGCATCTTAAAAGAAAATAATAATGCAAAAAGAAACTTTCCAGTAAAAATAGCTGTTGAGCTAAACAAAGCTTCTTGTGCTCTTTTCTGTTCTTATGTGTATAGTAAATCACCCAGAAAATTATGCACAAATTCACTGTCAAAATGGCATTCCTTTTTTTATGGGTACCTGCAATAAGTTAATTTAATACAATATGCATTAAAAAAGTAGTAAATGAAATTCCACAGCTGAAACAGAATGGGGTAACCTAAAGGAGGAAAAGGAAGTGTCATAAAGGGAACATGTAACATAAAAATAAACATTCAAAGTGGCTTTCCCGGTCCATAGCCATGAGGTTAATGGCAAAGCACCAGTCATATGTCAGTACAATATCATAGGTCATAGGCTCAACTGCAAAAGTTAGGTATCTTAAATCAATCTGCATTTGTGTACACCAGATACAAATAAAGATGCATACTTTTATTTAGAAGGTAGGTTTAATGTTGATGGACAAGTAAAAAAAGTTCCTGGAGTATATGTATATGTCAATATCAACTTTTTTACATGTCCCTATATGCTTGATTTAGTTATGCTCACACTTTCATCAAAACTATAATATTTTTGTTTTAAAAACTAAAAATATAACAACTCATGCAATTTTCTGATTTTCTTTTTTTTTTTTTAATTTTTGAGATATTTAGATAGAATTAAGGAGCTGTCTGTCTAAATCTGAATTGCAATGAAAATCTAGTCTGGAGAAGAGCTGCTGAGGACACACATGACACCTAGGAACCTTGGAAACTAGAAATTTAAGAGGACTGCCTAATGGATTTAAAAGTAGAAAATTCTGTAAAATAAAACTGAGATCTTTCTTTGGGCTTTAAATGAGGTTCGGATGCCTACATCCCCATTAGGTGAACTATATCCAGTCTAAATTTTCTAGTATGCCCTAAGCATTTGATAGCAGGTACACTGCTGGCTCACTAACAATACAAACAACAGAGTTGCATTCAAAGTCATTTTCTCCAACAGATTTCCTCCCACGTTTTTGTGAGTTTTAGGCATTTATTTCAAACGGTTGAACCAATCTAGTTTTTTATTTCAGTACTGCTTTAAGTTAGTTCTGACTGAAACTGGCCTGGGTGAGTTTTATTTCACGTCGGTAACATTTATTTTAATTGCTTTGATAAGCCCATTCTGGGGTTTTACTCTATCAAAATGTGGGGGACACCAGTGCCGGAGTACAGGCACTCTCTGTTTCTCAGAACAATATTTCAATATCTCTCCAGTTTCCTAAATCCAGCACACGGGAGTTAGGGACATAAACGAAGCTGAACAGTAATGCTACATGTCTATCAATGCCTTAATAGAGATCAACAAAAGGCGGGGGGGGACACACACGACGACAGGGAGGTGGGGAATCTCTTTTCACACTGCACTTTCCACGGCACATGAATATGGTAATGCATACACATGCACAGAGTGATGTTCACTGCTGTGGGAACTAGGACAGACCTTGGATTGACCAGGCCTTTGCAGGATCTTCTGGCAGAAACAAAGGTAGCTGTCCACTTCAGAAGAGTAAGAACTCAGAATATTTTACCTGAAGATCTTCTTAGGAAAAAAGCCAACACAATACCAGGCTAACGTAAAGAAAGAGAAGGTTCACACTGCACATGATGGCAAGTCTGACAGTAAAACAGAGAGAATGATGTTCGGATGAAAAGGCAGCTATAACATGAGACTGCTCTGAAGGCTTTACTAAATGCAGAGACTTCATGCTGATTCAGATCCTGCCAGGAGATGTCAGTTTTTAGTTGAATCAGTAACTGGACAAGTGTGTTATGTTGATTTCTGATTTTGGTTCAGCAAGGAATTCAAAATACCTATACCTTTTAACCTTCTTTTTGGTTCAAGAAAAAAATAATTATTCAAGCAGATTTACAGTTGATGCACATGTTATTTCAAATCAATTTTCCTTCTAACAATATTCCTTCTAACCTCTGGCGTGGGGAGAGACAGGCTCTCACACAAAGGACTAGATTAATGTGTGAATACTGTCAGAACTGATTAAAAGTTCAGTAAAGTTGCTTTCATTTTTTAGCTTCTTTATTTAACATCTCACTTCTACACTTTTCTTTTACTAAAAGGGTATTTTCCCATGTAGGAGAAGCTGGTGCTTCAGATAATCCAAATGTACCCCACCTTAGAACAATAAGCTGTTGTGCCCAAACAATTTCAGAGATTTCAAGAAAAAAAATACCTCATGGCTAAAATGGTTAATTTTCTTTTAATTTATATTTAGCTTAATTATAAGCTGCTATATTCCATATCATAGGATGAATGATGAAAATATCAGAACATTCTCTTAAAGGAAAACTCAAAGAATATATCACATTGGCCTTCCAGGCATGTTATTATTTGTTCATAAAAATGCATTTACCGCAGCAAGTGTCTTCAGCTGCTAGGTACTGTGACTATAGCACTAATTACCATCTCATATTATAAGACTGTAGTGTATTCACCATGGCAATGTTAGTATGTTAACATTCACTGCTTTTGTAGCATAGAATGTTGAATTATTTATGGTGTACTTTGTGAATTAAATTAAAATGCTTTCATTATTGCAGGGATGCTGTTTTCTAGGATTTCAGTATTAAAAAAACCATAAACATGACTTTTAACAGTAGTGCAGATTTTAATATTCAGTCATTCCTTATAAACACTGATATTTCTATCTTAATCAAAAGAATTCAAGGGACAGCATTATATGTTATCCAGATTTTAATTTAAAGATAGCTTTCCTTCAAAACCTTAAAAGCAATATTTCAACAGTCTCATAAAATTTGACCTGAAAATACCAAGAAGATACAATGTTCACTGCAGGATGAAGAAGGATCTTCTCAAGTGTATTAAAATATAGTTAGATTTTTAAAACTACTCAGTTTAAAGTTTTAAACTACTCAGTTTAAAATCTTTCTCCTATTAGTTTGAAAAACATTCCAGAAAGGAATTTGTTTCTTTTCCATTGTCCTCTGTTTAGGTACAATGTCTTGGATAGCATTTGTATTAGACTACCAGTGCCCAGGCAATGAAATGGGCCAGGACAGCATCGCTAATTACAAGACTTCCATATTACACAAAATTGGAAATGGAGCCATATATTTCCAAATGGACTGTGAGATTTACAGGAGATAACAAAATTATCATTTACCAATTAAGAGTATGTTTCATTTAACTACTAAATAAAACAGCAGTTAACCCCCTGACAAGTATATGCAGATAATTCATAACCACCCAGAGAAATCACAGCTAGGCATCCAGGCCAAGTCTCAAATAAGGGTTTGAGATTACTTTCTGGATAACACATGTTTCTTTTCAATGTAATTTTTTCTGAAAAGTTTTGATTGTGCATATTGCCATTGTCAGCCATTGGGTGGACAGTTGCTCCTTCAGTTATGTTAGGAGCACTCTCAGTTAGCATTCTAGAAATTCCCAGTCAATAGAGAGCAACATTTTTCCTTTGTTTGCATGTTTGTTGTCCCTTGTATAGAAAGTCCAAACATTCAGAATTTTAATCCAAAATTATTATCATTACCTAGTCTTAACTGCACTTTAACACAGGTCATGCTTCAGTAATGTCTCTATGCCTCTGTACATACACCAGGTGACTAGGTGTACTCTGTATGTACATGGTGACTTTATGGGAAGTGTCGTGGTTTAACCCCAGCTGGCAACTAAGCACCACACAGCCACTCGCTCATTCCCCCCTGGTGGGATGGGGGAGAGAATCGGAAGAGTAAAAGAGAGAAAACTCGTGGGCTGAGATAAAGACAGTTTAATAGGTAAAGCAAAAGCCGCGCACTCAACCAAAGCAAAACAAGGAATTCAGTCACTCCTTCCCATGGGCAGACAGGTGTTCAGCCATCTCCAGGAAAGCAAGGCTCCATCATTTGTAATGGTTATTTGGGAAGACAAAACGCCATCACTCCAAATGTCCCCCCCTTCCTTCTTTTTCCCCCAGTTTTATATGCTGAGCATGACGTCATATGGCATGGAATATCCCTTTGGTCAGCTGGGGTCAGCTGTCCCAGCCATGTCCCCTCCCAACTTCTTGTGCACCCCCAGCCTCCTCGCTGGTGGGGTGGGGTGAGAAGCAGAAAAGGCTTTGACTCTGTGTAAGCACTGCTCAGCAGTAACTAAAACATCCCCGTGTTATCAATCAACACTGTTTTCAGCACAAATCCAAAACATAGCCCCAAATGAGCTGCTATGAAGAAAATTAACTCTATCTCAGCCAAAAGCAGCACAGATAAATACAACATTGATTTAAATTTCTCCTGTATAGGAGGTACCATATCTTCTTTTATAGAGTTGTTAAGAAATTTACCATGAATATGAGGAACTTGGGTATAGTGTCCCTTATCCGATGCAACAAAGATGACTTTTGCAATGAGTCACTTAAAAATTATGTGCAAACGTCAGTTTAAAAACACAATTTACTCTGGATTCTTTCATTTTACTTATGCACATAGATGCATTACAAGAAATACATGTACATATAAAAATAAAAATCAAACTACTTCTAAGAGGAAATCTTTCTTATTTAATTCAAGCAGTTCAGCAGTGACCTTGGACCAAGATCAGTCAGGTATGTAGGTGATTTCAATCATTTGATGTAGGTCTATTTCTGTTTTTGAATTTTACTTATTGTATTTAATACAGTTTTGAAAAACTTCATGCTGCACCCTATCTTGACAGAAGACCTTAAATTTATCCCCTATATTCTCTCTTATTTTATTATCTCATTATATTGTTAAAGGTCGTACTGATTTTAGGTAGTATTTGTTTGAAAACAGTAGACTTCAGAAAGATATGTCTTAAACCTGGATATCTATTTGCAATAAATTTGCTGTTTAGGCAAAAAACCACATTACAGATGTATCTGGAGAAGTTCGGATCTTTCAATTACTGGTATTGCTGAAAAAGCTAAGTAAGATATAAGCCTAAACAGTGAGTTTAATAAGCAAGAATTTGCATGTATCAATTGTGATTGAGCACATGAATTAATATCTGAAACAAATCAATCTCTATGACAGTTACCATCTTTGAAATTATTTTTAGCAACTTGAAAAGTAGATAAATTACTTAGAAGAATAAGGAAAGTTGTTATACATGCCACTACTTCCTTCTTATCCTTAATTTTTTCTTTTTTTAAATCTTCTGAAATATTTTGTTTGTTCCATAAAAAGAACACTGGATATCTAATTAATTGAATGATACCACTCTCACTATCATTGAAAAGAAGTGATTCTGCAGAAGTTTGTAATATCCTGACTAGAAAGCCTCAGAGGTTAGAATCTGCAGTTCTTAAGGTATATGTGCAGCAGTTCATTACAAAAATCATACAGCTACAATAATCAGGTAGGATTAAATTGCCCAGACATCAGCAAAACTGTCATTTAAATGCAGCTTTGATGCAAAGACTGAAGGGAAGAGAGTTCAGTGGTGAAAGTATAAGAAATAAAATAGGAAGAATCAAAAAGAATTATGATTAACCAGCTGCTGGGAGGGATTTCAGGTGAACTTTTAGATTCAGCTTTAAAATCCAAGATCTCATGTTGGTTAAATTGACAGTCTCTCTTCTATAGTATTGTCTTCAGCATGGATGTTTGCCCTTGAGCAAATACCCCATTCACATGTACAGTGTGGCAATGTTTGCAGTCTTGTATTTTAGAGATCTGAGCATTTATGTGATGATGTGTATAATGCTTTTAATACATGAAGCATCTGGAGATGTCTGAAGATGAAAGACTTTGTACACATAAAAATATTATTTTCTTTGCTACTAGATGTCTGGGAGTCTTTAAAACAATGAGGTACTTTCTAAATATATTAGTAAGCTTTGCACAGGAATTCTCCAGCTACTATTTTACTTATTGCTGAGGTTGATAGTACCTTGAACATCTTTCAATTTCTCTTTCATAAGCAATGATGATGCAAGTATAGGCCAGGTGCTATCAATTAAAAGGTATCTGCACATCAGCTCTGAACAAATGTGAAATGAATTTGAAAGCAGTGAGACACAGTAGTGTAGTGATGGGCAGAAGGCATAGCTTTTATGCTCTCTACTGACTTTAGAAACAATGAAGTGTTTAAAAGGAAAACATGCATGTTCGTAACAGTGTTTGATCCATGTTTGTTCCCATCATGGTTTAACCCCAGCTGCCAACTAAGCACCACACAGCCACTTGCTCCCTCCCTCCCGGTGGGATGGGGGAGAGAATCAGAACAGTAAAAGTGAGAGGGGGCAGTTGCCCAGGGGGGCAGTGGTCGCTGCTCGGGATCTGGCTGGGCGTCATTCAGCAGGTGGTGAGCGGTTGTATCACTTGGGTTTTTGCTGGGTTTTGTTCCTCTCTTGCTCTCTTGTTGTTTTTCTTCTCATTGCA
This sequence comes from Mycteria americana, assembly GCF_035582795.1. NCBI lineage: Eukaryota > Metazoa > Chordata > Aves > Ciconiiformes > Ciconiidae > Mycteria > Mycteria americana. The sequence continues at coordinate 24,184,837 of NC_134368.1, read as the reverse complement.
AATTATTATTATTATTATTATTATTATTATTATTATTATTATTACTAATCCAATTATTAAACAGTTCTTATGTCAAAAAAAAAAAAAAGAGAAAAAAAAGGCGCCCAACGTGGGGCTCGAAGGGTTCGAGATAACAACAGTTTTGATTGGAATGTGCTAGATCAAATTTATAGCTGTTATTGCTGTTTAGCTATTAATCACCAGAATTCTGTGCTTGTCATGGGGCTTGCTTGCCTTACTGTATATTAGAGTCTAGGGCTCGTTAGAGGCTGCTTTTTGATTTTGCTGCTTGCTGTACTGCTTATCACGTTACTGTGCTGTGCCTGGGAACATTCTGATAACAGCAACGGCGATGTGCCTGGGCTGGCAGATGGCCAGGGCATCACTGCTCTTTCTGTGCTGCTGTACTGGACAGGCTGGAACTCCGCTGTGAACTTGAGTCAAAGCGACTGTGACCTGTGGATGAGTCCATGCGGGAGCGGGACACTCTGAAGCATCTGTGGCTGTGGATAAGTCTACGCCAGAGCAGGTACATCTCGAAGCGTCTGTGGCCATGGTTACGTCTGTGCCACAGTAGGTATAGCTCTGAAAGGATTGTGGCCCAAGGATAAGCCCACATGGGAGAAGGTACACCTCAAAGCATCTGTGGCTATGGATAAGTCCATGCTACAGCAGGTACAGCTTGAAGCATCAGTGGCTGTGCATGAGGTCATGCTGGAGCACCTCAAAGCCTGTGTCCATGGATAAGCCCACAACAGAGCAGGTACAACCCTGGAGGGACTGCAGCCATGAGTAACACCATGTTGGAGCAGGTGTACTTCTGAAGGGACTGTGGCTCTGGCTAAGGCCATACTGGAGCAGGTATCTCTCTGAAGGCATTGTGTCCCATGGAGAAGGCCATGGTGAACAGGTGGACGTCAAAGCGACTGTGGGTGTCGACAAGTCTATGCCACAGCAGGTATACCCCTGGAGAGACTGTGGCTCATAGAGAAGCCTCCACTTGGAGCAGGTACTCCCCTAAGGGACTGCAGTCTGTGGCTAAGTCCAAGCCGAAGCAGGGGCAAGGGGAGGAGTTCATTGCAATGTTAAACTCAATGGTCTGGTCCAAAGGGGCCAGGGGTGGAGATTGTAATGGAAATACCTTTAAATTGTTGTAACCCATGCTTTGAGTCGCATGTTATAGAAATTACTATAGCGGGAACCCCTTGTTGCTAGCCAGGCTAGGAGCAAGGGAAGGAGTTCATTGCAATGCTAAACCCTATAACCTGGCCCAAAGGGCCCAGGGGTGGAGATTGTAATGGATATACCTTTAAATTGTTGTAAACCAGGATTTGAATTGCATATTATAGGACTTACTATAGGAGGAACCACCTGAACCAATGGAGGACAAACCTTACAAGAAGCAGTGCAAGTACAGCAGTGACCTGACCTGAGCTGGCTTTTGTGTCCAGTAGCTCCATGCAACACACCACCTCTCCTGTCCTGAGTGACCTCCATAAGAGATGGAGCCCAAAGTCATGGACTAAATGAACTCAATGGACATTTCTGGACGTTTTATGGACATGTTACAAGGGTGGTCCTTAGACTAAGGGAATGATATCTGTGTATTGTATGAAAGGATGGGAAGTGGGGTGGTGGTTAATGAGGATGTATTGGATAGTGTGGTACCTGAGCATGACGTAAATGGTGTGGAATAAAGGGTGAAGAATGTGCTGGTTTTGGCTGGGATAGAGTCAATTTTCTTCACAGTAGCTAGTTTGGGGCTGTGTTTTGGATTTATGCTGAAAACAGTGTTGATAATACAGAGATGTTTTAGTTATTGCTGAGCAGTGCTTACACAGAGTCAAGGCCTTTTCTGCTTCTCAAACCACCCCACCAGCGAGGAGGCTGGGGGTGCACAGGAAGTTTGGAGGGGACACAGCTGGGACAGCTGACCCCAACTGACCAAAGGGCTATTCCATACCATATGATGTCATGCTCAGCATATAAAGCTGGGGGAAGAAGAAGGGGGGACATTGATTCAGAGTGATGGTGTTTGTCTTCCCAAGTAACTGTTACGCATGATGGAGCCCTGCTTTCCTGGAGATGGCTGAACACCTGCCTGCCCATGGGAAGTAGTGAATTCCTTGTTTTGCTTTGGTTGCGTGAACAGGTTTTGCTTTCCCTATTAAACTGTCTTTATCTCAACCCATGTGTTTTCTCACATTTACTCTTCTGATTCTCTCCCCCATCCCACCAGGGGGAAATGAGCGAGTGGCTGTGTGGTGCTTAGTTGCTGGCTGGTGTTAAACCATTACAATACCCTCCCTGACACACTAATACAACTGGAACAATGCTGTCATAAATAAAATGCTGCAGGACAAGCTACTCCCTCTCCTCTTCCTTCTCAGATCTCAGGAAGTTAAGTACACATCATGAAACAGATATTGTAAATGGCTTAGAATGTACCAAAATACAAGACTGGTATAACAGCAACAACAGCAACAAAGCTGGTGAAGGGTCTGGAGCAGAAGTCTTATGAGGAGCGGCTGAGGGAACTGGGGCTGTTTAGCCTAGAGAAAAGGAGGCTCAGGGGAGGGACCTTTTCTCTCTCTACAACTACCTGAAAAGAGGTTGTAGAGAGGTGGGTGTTAGTCTCTTTTTCCAAGTAACAAGCCGTAGGAAATGAGGAAATGGCAAGATGCACCAGGAGAGGTTTAGATTGGATATTAGGAAAAAATTCTTCACCAAAAGGGTTGTCAATCATTGGAACAGGCTGCCCAGGGAAGTGGTTGGGTCACCATCCCTGGGGGTATTTAAAAGACATGTAGATGTGGCACTTAGGGACATGGTTTAGTGGTGGACTAATGGTTGGACTCAATGATCTTTTCCAATCTAAAAGACTCAAGGGTCTTTTCCAATCTAAGTGGTTCTATGATTCTATAACCACATTGGTGCCATCTGCAGGGGTAATAACAACAAAAAAACAATTACATTCTTATTTCAACTACAATTTTAACTTCTAAGTTAAATAAATACACAAGTTGTTAACATATCTGGCCAAAGGTAGTCTCCTACACACTTCCATCAAGAAATATAGCAGACCTAAAAATCTTCACATTTGAAATTATGTGATTATGGCAATAAAAAAATAATTCACATGTTACGTAAAGCATTGAAAAAATATTTTTAGTTCAACAGATATTTTGCACTGTTCATGTTTGCTTACAGTAAAATTGTAATAGCAGCAGCAACAACCAGTATCATAATTTGTCCTATGTCAGACAGAACACTCAGATGAATACTGATGCTAAATTCTGTTGACTCAAGTGATTTCACCAAAATTCTTGCTTCTTTCATGCATTTGCAGAATTCTTACACAGTCCTATGGAGATGACAGTTGTCAAAGAGGGTTTTCTTTTTCCCTTGAGCCTCCTAAATTTGAACATCTTTTTCAACTCATGATACATGTGAAGCCTCTCTTGCTTCCATAAATTTTCTCCTTCTTACTCACAATGTCCCTTTTTATTATATTCATATTGAGACTTCCAACTATATTATGACCTGTATTATGAAGCAGGACTGACAAATCAAAACTTTTCCGGTAAAAGAATATGTGTGTTCATACAGAACTAGTGAAACACCTCACTAAAAATCATGAATATTTTACTTTATCATATTTTTTTTCTCCAAGGTAATAAATGGAAAACTGGGGATGTCAAATATTTGAGTTTACTTTTAGGATCTGAACTGGGCTCGGTTTGAGTCTTATGTCAGAGGTAGATAACAAGATGCTCAAAAGTTTTATTTCAAATCACAAAGGTATTTGCAAGTTATTTTTTATTACAATAAAGAAAATTTCTAGTTCAATTTACCAGGGTATATTCAATGAAAAATGAAATAGTTTACATTGTCTGATGATAGGCTTATTTTAATTTGAATTAAATTAAGATGTTAGATATTAATTACATATCATGGATCCAGACACTGAAAAGATCCACGGACAAAAGTTGATATATAAAGGGTTATTTAAAAGGCAATGGTTCTCCAAAACAGAAATCCCATATACTTCTTTCAATATTCAAGGTAAGATAGTAGAATGATCTAAAACAAATAACTGTAGTAAAATAGGTGCTAATAGTGAAATTACACACTCATTTTGCAGGGAGTGCAGTAAGCAAACATACACAGTCCTAGGAAAATATTATTTGTGTATAACTAATATGACTTAGCTGCTTAATTTTTGTTTGTAAAGCTATGCCAATTTATATCACTATTTGGCCAGGTATCATTCTATCTTACTTTCTACCTTACTTTCTATCTCACTCTTTTTTTCTGGTTTTTTGTTTTTTGTTTTCCCCCAAAATCCTGGTTGACTAATCTTCCATACAAAGGTGAAGCAGGGAGGATCTAATTAAATGATAGAAGGCATCATTAAGTAATGTAAACCAGTAGAGGTGTTTTGATGAGAGTTACATTATGTTGATCTTCACCAGCTGAGGGGATCACCTGTTTTTTCTAAAGTACTATTAATAGAGTTCAGTACCAATATGAGAATGATGTAAAGAAACTGAAAGGCATTCAGAAAAGAACCACAAATTTGATTGAGAAGATGAAGGGAGTTTACAAAGAAAGGTTAAATTGTTTACATGTACCCAGAAAAATGTAATATGGTAAATATTTACATTCACTTAAACATTGCAAAAAACAAGGAAAATAAGAAGTGTTTATCATTACAAATTAAATTGTATTTAAGGATCATGGAGATAGAAATAGGCATTCTACTATATTTGAGCAGTGCCTAGCATTGCAAGGACCTATGCTTCTTAGGGCCTTCAGCTTGTAGCCTTATATAGCTCACAATAATAAGAGTAGTACCGAAGGACATTTATAGGAATGAGTGGGAAATGAACCAGGAAAATTAAAGCTTAGTGTCAGAAATAAAGCCTATACAAGCTCAACAGAGCCTACATATTGTTTTTACATAGAGATAAATAGTACAATTCTACATTAAGCCTTACAACTGAAATATTTGTGTTTTTTTTTTTTAATTTTAACATACTGTAAGAATATTGTTAATAAAACACAATACCTATTTATTTTGTTTTCCTTTTATTTAGTAGAAATCATAGAATCATAGAAAAGTTCAGTCTGGAAGGGACTTCTGGGCATCATTTGATCGAACCATCTGTTGAAAACATAGCCCTAGGCCATGTTATGCAGGGCCATGTCATGCCGAGTCTTGCATTTTTGGACAGTCTTTTCCAATGTTTGATTGTTCTTACAGTGAAGAATTAATATCCAGGCAGAATTTCCCCTGAAGTAACTTATGCTTGTTGCTTCTCGTCACCTGCAGCCTTGTGAAGAGAGCACCTCCATTTCTCTATAAATGCCTTTCAGATACCTGAAGACCGGTTAGTTCCCATTGTTCCCTTGGGTGAACAACTCCAATTCCTCCACTTTTCTTCATGTGTCAAATTCTGAAACCTTATAAACAACTTAGTGACCCTCTGTTAGACTCTTTCCAATTTTTCAATGTCTTTCTTGAACTTGTAGGGCCAAAACTGGATACAGTATCAGATGTAGCCCAGCAAATCCTGAGTATACTGGGGAATAATTACATCAGCTGGCTATACCTTGCTGATGCAGCTCAGGACAAGGTTTGCCTTTATTACTGTAAAGGCACACTGCTGACATGTTTAATTGGCTGTCCACCAGGATGTCAAGGTCATTTTCAGCAGAACTACACCCTAGACAGTCACACCGCAGACTGTACTGTTGCTTGGGATTATTCAGTCCCAGGTACAGGGATTCACATTTATATTTGTTAAGCCTCATGTAATTTTTGTCAGCCCAGTCTTTCAGCTTGCCAAGCCTTCTTCGTACAGTGGCTGTTCCTTCTGGCATATCTACCTCTCCTCTCAGTTTGGTGTCATTCACAAATTTCATCAGAGTGCATTCAAGCTTGTCATCCAGATTGTTTATACAGGTACTGAATAGTATTGGACCCTATATTGACCGGTGAGAAGCTCCACTTGGGACTGGTCACCAGTTCAACTTTAAGCTTGGTAGGTGAGCCAAGTTTTCACCTATTGTCAGTCCATATCTTATCAGTTTATCAAGAAGGATTTTGTAGGAGACCATGTCAAACACCTTGCTAAAATCAAGGTAGATGTCACCTACAGCTCTACTGTTACACATTGCACAAGTTGTTACATCATAGAAGGGAATCAGTGTGGTCAAGAACAACTTACCATGTTGATTTTTTTTGTCACTTTCTGGTCCTTCATATACTGCTAAGATCTTCCATACTTTTTCCAGGGACTGAAATGAGCTTTGTGCAAGTTCCTCTAAAAACTGCAAAGTGGATGGTTGAATGGGCAAACAGCAAGTGTGTGAATGAAGAGCCAAAGTTGCTTGAGTCAGGGAAAGTAAGAACAGTGTTCAATATCCAGGACAAGTAGTAAGTTGTTCTCCTCTATTAAAACAACAGAAACTCCAGGGGAGAACTCTACTTTCACAGCTAATTAAATAATAAGAAAAAATTCTGACTAAAACTGTATAACTGCAACCATCTTCATTACATGTATTCAGCAACCATGGTATGAATACTGTGCACATGATCATAGAAATTATGCATATGCTACACTTACATTAGGCAACTGATGAAAATTGGTTAAATCATGTTAGACAGAAAAAAATGCTAGAAAGAAACTCTTGACATATTCTGAAAGCTTTTCCTCTGAGCAATAAATATATTTAGAGGCAAGTCCCCTAGCTATTTGCCATTTTAGAGTTGCAGAATTGTCTACCTATGCATTATCTGACTCTGAATTCATTGGATTATTAAAAAGTTCATGCTTTTATTCTTCTGCAGTTGTATGAGTTTTATGTTGGAGTCCAATCTACTACAGTTTTGCACTCCGATTTACCACCTCCTTGGGATTCAAAGCAGCTGATGAATGAATTTAATTAGCAATCACATTGTTGAAGGACACATTTCAGGAAGAAACTTTTGCATATTTAAGGGCAATAATAATGACCCCTTACTGAAATATTTAATAATTACTCTTGCTACCTGTGGCTTCTTTACATGTTCAGGGTTCTCATAGTATTTATGAATGGAAGTTTGGTCAAAGAAAATAAAGATTTGATCTCTTTTCCACTTTCTTCTTCTATTTCTTTACTTTTTCTTCTTTTTAAACAGCTTTAGAATTGCACTGCTCCATTTAGGTTTTTTTGGTTTTAATGGATATTTAATTATCAGTGGCATTGCAAAATGAGGATCTTGGTCAAACTATGTCTTGATATTATTTCCACTTTGTCTAAACCATATAGGTTCAGAAAATTTAAGTTAAAAGATTTATGCTTTGAACATTCTTGCGTGTTATGTAATAATTTGTATATAAGTAAAGCAAGCTAAAACAGGTGTAAAACAAACTTGAGTAAAGATTTCATTTGTATATTCCATGAACATGGACAAGGGTTTTCACTGTTTGGGGGGGGGGGGGGGGGGGATTTTCCCCTCACTACTCTTTTTTGAGCATAAATTTTGCAAAAGACCATTTTAGTTTTGTTTGTGCAAAATCAGCACCAAATTGGTTTGATCTAAGTTCTAATTTTTATTTTTATTATTGAGAACCATTCCTGATTCCATCAAGAGAAGCTCTGAATTCAGCTTTCAGTGTACCTCTGCTGTTAATACAGGCGGTATTTTACTCCAAGATTAAAACGTCCCCTTTTAACAGGTGCAAAAAAACTTAGCAGGAGATTTTATGAGTCTATAATTGGAATCAGTTGAAAATGCTCTTTCTAGCAGTCTATAAAAAACCCAAACAAACATAGAATTTTCTAAACTGCAAAAAGTGTGAACTTGTTTCAGTTTTGATGGAACTTCCAGACTGACCACATTGTGGTGGGTTGACAAGATGCTCGCCTAGCTGCTCTCTCATTCCCCCTCCTCAACAGGACAGGTGTAGAGAATGAAATTAAAAAACTCGTGGGTTGAGATAAAGACAGGGAAGTCACTTACCAGGTAGCACAGTCTCAACGCAGGGAAGATTAATTTAGTTTATTGCCAATTAAAAATAGAATAGAAGGGTGAGAAAGAAAGACAAAACCTAAAAATTACATAGTGTCACTCCTGACACAGAACGCCACATCAATAAAAGATATAAATCAAGGGAGTGTATACTTATAATGATGAAAATAACTTTTACAGAATTCTTAAATAAGGAACATAGTTTCATAAATACGGTCACTAAGCACAGTCATATGAGTAAGTATCACAGTAATATGTACCTTAGACTTAACATTGCTTTTCTAATGCTATGTACATCTCACCTATGTATTTAGATATTTTAGTCCAACAAATCAACTATGCTGAGAGCTAACCAACTATGCTTTGTTTATAGGGTCAGACTGATTAACAAAGCATAGAGCTCTGAAATTATTACCTACTGTACCTAAAATATTTTGGGGAGAAGAGCAGAAGACGTGGATGGAAAGTGTCCATGTGGAAAAAAATGTTATTGGGAGCAAGAAGGGAACAAACTTATCAACATATCTATTGAAAATGGTGCTTCCTGAACTTTCACAGAAGTAAATGTACCAGAAGTAGTCTTTTGATTCTGTCACAGCTAGATTGTTTGAAGGCATGTCTGTAGCTCTCATTTGCATATTTGTGTTGCCACATTAGACAAGTACAGATGAGAAAAATTACCTATTTCTTGAAATTATGGTCAGTAGATATAATATACTTCAAAGAAATGCATTTGATTTCTTGTCATCTAGAACACTGGTTGATCTCTATTCCATTTTCTAAACTGGCTGGTGAGTTTGTTTTACCTGAATTTGAATTTTTACACTACAGTTGATCACAATAATTTACCTTTGCAGTCACCAAAAAGCACTCTATAAACTTATAATATGTTTTTTTCACTTGCATGCTTTTAATTAAGCAAAAATTGTTAAGTAGTATCTATGCATTGAGTCTTGTTCTTTAAAATAACTTCAGGATCAGTGGTGAAAATGTTACTTTAAAAAAATATATATAACCTATAGAAGCAAGAAAATTAGAGAAGCCTGTGAAATATGTTGCTCTTTTCAATGATCACAGAAACCTTTGGTCTGTAATATGAAAAAACCATAGAAAGTATGACTTGAGAAATTAAAAGACAACATAAGAGATAAGGAGACAGAATGAAGAAAAAAATAAAATTTCTAAATCAGTCTGAAAAAAGAACATGTGCAAAACCCACTGTGCAATTTTACACACTGTACTGTACCCTGCAGAGGGCCATATTTTTTGGAACACAACAGAAAATGAATTTTTTCTTGGATTTAGTTCAAAGAGAATCATGAGAGCAATTAAATTTTGATGCAGTTCCAGTAAAAAGCTATTATGTTGATTTCCACAAAGTTCATCAGTTTAAATATGTAACTTTTATTTATTCCTGACTCATTATTTAGGTAAAAATATTCGTTCACTATGACAAAAATGCCCAAAATAAAGGCAACAATTATTTGAAGATCTACCTTCTAATTGACCACTTGTAGTAGCCAAGTAAAGGATGTGCAATAAAGCTTATAAAATCCAGTATCTCTTAAAAAGAGAGTGGGTTCAGGATTCCAGTACTTTCTTGCAGTCGATCAAGCTCTATCTCATTTCATGAATACGATTGGTACTATTTTAGTCTTCTTCCCAGTTATCTTCACCTCATCTCTTTAAATCTTTCTCTGATATTATTTCCTGTTATTCAGGCGGTCAGTGACTGATGTGTTATCATTTTAAATCCTGAGACAACTCTTTCATTACCCAAGTTATGATCTGCAGAAAACATTGGGAGTCATGCAATCCCACTCTAAATCTACATGGGATAGAAATATGGTCTTAAGCCAACCCTCTCACATAGCTGAAGGCAGATAAAAATGGCACAAGAATCTATAACAAAATCATTATGATACTTCTGGTTGTTTGCTATCAGATACCAAGGACAATCCATGATGCAGTGGGGCATAGATAAGACACAGTGAATCACTAGCTAACACCATAGAGAGTATAGGGCATTCTCTGGATAACCACCAGTCTAGAAGGAGATGGAGTAACTAATGCCTTTTGGAAAATCCTTTCTGGAAACCATCCAATATTATTTTGTCAGAATATTTCCAGCAGTTTGATTCTTGCTTTCTGATGACACTACTGACTGATCATAGCAGCAACGATGGAGCTTTTAGACTGCAACTATGTATTGGCCTTGAAGTAATGTGCAATTCAAACACCTGTCTAGAGCTTAGTATTAGGGAATTGTGCATTATAACCAGGTGGATTAAAGTGATTGTAAATTGTTATAAAGTCTTAAAGGATAAAAGTGTTTGGAATGCCTATAATTTACAGAGGGTAAGTTTTTAAAAGGCAAAACCAAAAACAAAGGTAAGAAGAAAAATAACAAAAAAATCCCTAATGTTGCTATTCCTTTCTAAATTTCCTTCAACCTCATGAAGTTCAATAAGGCCAATGCAAGGTCTTGCACCTGTTCCAGGAAAACCATCAATATCAGTACAGACTGGTTGATGAATGGATTGAGAGCAGCCCCGCAGAGAAGGACCTGGGGATACTGGTAGATGAAAAATTGGATATGAGCCAGCAATGTGCACTTGCAGCCCAGAAAGACAACCATATCCTGGGTTGCATAAAAAGAAGCATGGCAGCAGGTCGAGGGAGGTGATTCTGCCCCTCTGCTCTGCTTTGGTGAGACCCCACCTGGAATACTGCGTCCAGCTCTGGGACCCCCAGAACAGCAAAGATGTGGACCTGTTAGAGCAAGTTCAGAGGAGAACCATGAAAATGATCAGAGGGCTGGAACACGTCTCCAGCTGAAGAAAGGCTGAGAGACTTTGGGTTGTTTAGCCTGGAGAAGAGAAGGCTCTGGGGAGACCTTATTGCATCCTTTCAATACTTAAAGGGGGCTTATAAGAAAGACAGAGACTTTATACCACGTCCTGTAGTGACAGGACAAGGGACAATGGTTTTAAACTGAAAGAGGGTAGATTTAGATTAGACATAAGGAAGAAATTCTTTACAATGAGTGTGGTGAGAGCCTGGAACAGGTTGCCCAGAGAAGTTGTGGATGCCCCCTCCCTGGAAGTGTTCCAGGCTAGGTTGGATGGGGCTTTGAGCAACCTGATCTAGTGGAAGACGTTCCTGTCCACGGCAAAAGGCTTGGACTAGGTGATCTTTAAAAGGTCCCCTCCAACTTAAACCATTCTATGATTTTATGATTCTATGATAAATGGAAATGACTTAATGTTTACCTTGAGAAAAATACAGCTGTGAGACGTTTTCATTTTAAAATTTAACTGATATAATTCCTTACTGTATTCTGATTGCATAATTTCTAATCCTTCACAGAATTTGATCACAGAATTCTTAAGCATGTGAAAGATTCAGGGGAGAAAATCAATGAGGTGATGATGCATGTTCAAAAATATACCATGTAATTGAATGATATGCTGGAGAATAATATACTTTCCCAGGAATGTGCAGGATGAAACCCTCAAACATGTTGAAAGGTTCCTAAGCACATACCCATGGGGGTTTGGCTGCCAGGGCTGGGGGACACCTGAGTGCCAGCGTGGCCAAGGGTAGCCCTATCCTGCTGGTGGCCATGGTGAGAGGGCCTCCTGGGCACCCTGTGCAGAGGTTGCTGCCAGGCCCTACTCCCTGTCCGTGGGTGCTGCTTTTGGCCAAGGCACTGGTGCTGTGGCTCTCACTCAGGGTAATGCGGTGCAGGTAATAATCTTTCTTCCTTTAGCATTGGGCTAACCATTCTGTGAAAACCTCTCTGCTTGCCTATGTTCCATACAGTAGTTAATATGGCTACATTTAACATTGTAATATTTCTCATCTTTCTTTCCCTCAGTGAAGAACAGTTATGCTGGTAGATTGATATTTATCTGACAAAATACTTCAGAAATAGAAGTATTTGTTAGCAGTAACTGACTATGTGTTTCTGAATTTCCGTGTGTTTATTATTTATAAAGATTGTTGAATGATTTGACTGACTTATTTTCAGAGCAAATTACATAGGCTTTTCAGTTCAAGTAACAGTTTGTCATGGCACAGACCCAAGTGGGACAACCAAAACTTTTATACGTTGGAAAATGAATTCCAAATTACGGCAGACAGTGAGTATTTTGAACACTGCCATTCTTCTACGAAACATATTTGAGACAGTTGAAATTATCAAGTGCTTTCATTAATATTAGTATTGTCTAAATGTTAATGAATATTAATAGCATAAAGCCAATGAATCATATATAAATTATTCTTTATGTCTATACATCTTTTTCTGCAGTTATTAAGCCAGTGTTAACATTATCACATACTGTAAAATATACAAGGTACATTAAAGAGAAAAGGAAATCTATGATAAGTTCCTGTCAGCTTCAATACTTGCTTTTAAAACTTGCAATCTGGGGTTTGTTCTCTATACAGCCATCAGAAACATCCATCAAATGAACTATTTCTTTTAATTCTGTTTTTTTCTTAATTTATCTGTAGTTTTGTAGAGATTATGAAATAAATACAGATTCATATGGCCATAACAAGAATGCCTAGCTTTGATAGTCTAAGATTTATTACTGAAAGTTATCTACAATAGGATAAGTTTTGTTTTACTGTAGGTATAAAGAAACTTTCATGCTGCATGAGGCAATGAATTAGGTACAGTATCGCATGCAATTGCGTCATCAAGTGCTACAGTCATTAAAAGCTCAACAATAGCCCACGCATGCCTTGAAACACTACAATCTGCTTTATTAAGAAACAGAATATTACTAGGACACCTCACTTAACTACTTCAAGAAGTTCCCTGGAAGTTAAAACATCTTCAACTAGTTACTAGTAGAAAAGAAAAAATATCTGTGATAGTTCAATGTCTTTCAATTGCACTGCAATGTCAGCACTGGAACTGCACCCAGGTCTCAGTAGCTGTTCTCTAAAATGTACCATAAATTACACCTTAGTTTAAAGTACACACTTTCAGTGTTATTGAAATGTTATTATGCTCAAATGTAGCCACTAATGTTTTTTGGTAAAGGAAAAAAAGGTATCAGAATGCAAACAAAGACAGTGACAAATTCCATCTCATTTTTTATACTCTGTAATTTTATTCATGTCTTAGCGTTGAATGACATAGAAGTCAGGGCAGTATTTGTCAGTGTGTCCTTAAATGTACAGAGAAAACCTGATATTTCAAACAAGTATAGAGCCCATTTTAGAAATTATTTCAAAATCCATCATCTGTTCCTTTTGTCATTTGACCTATTTAGTCAGATATAGAGTTCCCTGCTTATCCCCCCACCTGGTATCTTTAAAATTACTTCAGAAGGCTCTGCCACAGTCAAAACCAATAGACTGAAGCAATATATTAAAAAGAACAACTTCACACTTCAAAGGATTCTACTATATTAGATGCAATTTTCTTCACAAATACTTCTGACATACTATTGGCAAAGTCACCTAAATTTGGCTTTCTTTTCAAAATGTATTATTTCTTCCATTTTAGGATGTGCCATTGATAAGTTATTAGGATCATGATTTTTTTTTCTATACCTACATTATGTTAACTTATTTATGTAAAAACAGAACAATTAAATGTGGAATGTAAAAACAGCTATTACTTGGTGACACAGTACATCAGCTCCTTCAACTAATTATTTCATAGGTGAAAATCAGCAATAAAAGCAAATTCATGATTCACATCAACTCTCTTTTACTGCAGAAATCTAGTAGAACATCATAAAAATCTTTGCAAATAAAAGCAATAATTGGCTGAAGTAAAAATGCTCTGACTCATCATTGCTTCTACAGGATGCAGGAGAATGAATGGATGAACGAAGGTGCATGAAAGTTTGGTATGGAAAAATACAGCATCCTGTGAACATATTTTCTCATCTTTCCTGTGATGGATGTGAACTTTTAATAATTATTTATTTACACTTTATTTTGGACTGGTTATTGAGGAGTTTTGAAGTATAAAGGTTAGAATCAGTTGAAAACGCAAAAAGAAATTATATTATCTAACAAGATCCATTGTAAATACTTGGGAATTTATACTGGGCAAGTTTACAGCCAATGATTGTAAAGAACTTAAACACATTTTCTTCAGCTACTAAAATGGCTTGGTCAAGGAGGAGGAGGAAAAGAACAGTATCTGGTTTCTGGATGGATTAAAAGGTTTCTTATGAGAAAAAGAATGTAGTTATTAAGGAGCGATTTTGACTGTTGGAGATGTAATAACCTAAAAAGTTCAGGCGTGCTTAGATTATCATCAGTGGACAGTCTGTAAGATCTGCAGCATTCTACTTCAGAGCAAAAAAGTCACCTGATAACCTACCTTCTCAAGAATCAGAAAGAAAAATCCAGCACGCTTTGCAATAATAACATCCCAAATCCATCCAGATGATTATAGCACTGCTCCCAGGCATCTTTCATTCCATTCTCTTTTTTTTTTTCATCCAAATCACACTAAAGCAATTCCTGCTATACTATAGTGCTGAAGAATTATAGGTGATTCCTGCAAGACATGACACAAGATTTTAAATTTCCATCTGCCAGCTGTATCCTATAGCTACTATTATACTGCTATAAGGTAAGACAGATCCCTTTACAGATTGTTTTGTGTGTATGTGCATGCACACAGTCCTATTCATCTAATGATACCTGCAATATATCCTTCCCTGTGCTTTATAATTAGGGTAGGACTGTGTTTGCTTAGAACTTACTTAGCTCTTCCATTTATTGTAATGGTTTTCACTTACATGTCTAAATTTTACTAACATTACTTATGATTTCTAAAACAACTTTTTTAATCAACAGTGTTTGAAGTGATGAGGGGGAAGAATGGAACAATGGGATCGTTTGTATGATACTTGTTTTCCGTTGTCATTTGTGAATCACGCTTAACTAACAAGTGAAGAAACGAGATAATTGGTTTGGTTTATTATTACCCATGTGTATTACCCAATAAACTATAGTGTGCATATATGATTTTTAAATAACTAAGATCTGTAATATTCACATTTATTCATATATTTTTCTGGTGATTTGGGAAATCACTTACTTGCTTCAAACAAGCAAATTAGATATACTGTGGCCCTTATCAAATTGAAATGTAGGTAAGAATATGTCTGCGACAATTAATATGTAGATTATACCAAAAATCTCATAAGAAGACTCAAAATAAAATCAAGAACATCAGATTCGGATATAATTTGATTCCTTCTGAAAATTTTGGAGGTAGCAAAACTGTATGAAAAATGAAAATGGTTTAAAAGTAATTTCTAAAATATCTGCAATACTGATATTATAAAGCTGGTAGAAATTACCATATATGAAAATTAAACTTCCTTAAAATACTATTATTTTAGATGTTGGTGTTGTCATTAAAAAATAAGATAAATGTCCATTGGAAGTGTATCATCTGTCACTCAAAAAATCTTCCAGATGTTCTACAACTCCATTATAGTTCTTTTCTAAAAACTCATCATTTACATGGACATGTTAAAAACAATAATTGAAGAACTAAAGTTCCTTCTAAATGTTTCAAATAGATGTTTAAAAGAACAGTGGCCAGAAGGCAAAGATTTCAGAATATCACCAGAGGAGGAGGTGATGTGTGCTGAAGAGGCCCCACTGTACAATAAACTACCAGAAAATGAGAAGCAATACGTCCCGTTCACTGAGAAGCAATACGTCCCGTTCACGATGGGTCCTGTCGTCTTGTGGGAAGGTATCGGAGATGGAAGGCTGCTGTATGGAGTCCTGTATGACAAGTCGCAGAAACTGCTGAAGGAGAAAGGGAATCGAGTCAGTTTGCAGAGGTGAAAGACATCCAGTTGGCTTTAGACATTGCTGAATGAGAAAAGCGGCCAGTGCTCTATCTATATACTGACTCATGGATGGTGGCAAATGCCTTGTGGGGCTCGTTGCAGCAATGCAAGCAGAGCAACTGGCAGCGCAGAGGCAAACCCATCTGGGCTGCCACATTGTGACAAGATACTGCTGCCCGGGTAGAGAACCTGGTTGTAAAAGTATGTCACGTAGATGCTCATGGACCCAAGAGTCGGGCCACTGAAGAACATCAAAACAACCAGCAGGTGGATCAGGCTGCTAAGATTGAAGTGGCTCAACTGGATCTGGACTGGCAACATAAGGGTGAATTATTTATGGCTTAGTGGGCCCATGACACCTCAGGTCATCAAGAAAGAGATGCAACATATAGACGGGCTCATGATCGAGGGGTGGACTTGACCATGGACACTACTGCACAGGTTATCCATGAATGTGAAACATGCACTGCAATTAAACAAGCCAAGAGGTTAAAGACTCTCTGGTATGGAGGACAATGCCTACAATAGAAATATGGGGAGGCCTGGCAGATCGATTATATCACGCTCCCACAAACCCGCCAAGGCAAGCACCATGTGCTCAGCGTGGTGGAAGCAACCACCGGATGGCTGGAAACATATCCTGTGCCCCATGCCACCGCCCGGAACACTATCCTGGCCCTTGAAAAGCAAGTCCTGTGGCGACACGGAACCCTAGAAAGAACTGAGTCAGACAATGGGACTCATTTCTGAAACAACCTCACAGATACTTGGACCAAAGAGCATGGCATTGAGTGGGTATATCACATTCCCTATCACACACCAGCCTCCTGGAAAACTGAACGATACAATGGACTGTTAAAGACTGCACTGCGAGCAATGGGTGGTGGGACATTCAGACATTGGGATACACATTCAGCAAAGGCCACCTGGTTAGTCAGCACTAGGGGACCTGTTAATCGAGCTGGCCCTGCCCAGTCAAAACTTTTACGTACTGTAGAAGGGGATAAAGTCCCTGTAGTGCACATAAAAAATATGCTGGGGAAGACAGTCTAGGTTATTCCTGCCTCGGGCAAAGGCAAGCCCATTTGCGGGACTGCTTTTGCTCAAGGACCTTGAGCACTTGTGTAATGCGAAAGGATGGGGAAGTTCAATGTGTACCTCAAGGGGATTTGATTTTGGGTGAGAATAGCCAATGAACTGAATGGTATGAAGTTAATTGCTATATAATACTGTGTGTCATCACTTTTGTGGTTGCTATATGCCATATCAGCGGTATTACAGTAAGAATCACCCAGATTAATGAAGAATGAACTGTGATGAAACTGAGCAAAGTGCAGCAGTGATGGAACCAGAACTGGCTTCAGCATGCAACAGTCCAACACCACACACCATCTCTGCTGCCCTGAAAGACTGTTGTGACAGATGGAGCCCAAAGTCATGGACTAAATGAACTCCACGGACATTTTAGAGGGATGGCCCATAGACCAAGGGAATGATATCTGTGTGTATATATCAAAAGACAGGGAAAGTGGTGGTGATTAATTGGCATGTATTGGAAAGGTTAGGAACTGGGCATGATGTAGATGGCATGGAATAAGGGGTGGATATTGTCCTTATTCTGTCTGGGATAGAGTTAATTTTCTTCCTAGTAGCTAGTACAGTGCTATGTTTTGGATTTAGCATGAGAATAATGTTGATAACACACTGATGTTTTAGTTGTTGCTAAGTGGTGTTTACACCAGTCAAGGACTTTTCAGCTTCCCATGCTCTGCCAGGTGCACAAGAAGCTGGGAGGGGACACAGCCAGGACAGCTGACCCCAACTGGCCAAAGGGCTATTCCATACCATATGACGTCATGCTCAGTATAGAAACTGGGGGGAGTTGGCCAGGTAGGAGCGATCGCTGCTTTGGGACTGGATGAGCATCAGTTCGGTGGATGGTGAGCAATTGCATTGTGCGTCACTTGTTTTGTACATTCTTTTATCATTATTGTTATTATTTTCTCTTCCTCTGCTGTCCTATTAAAATGTCTTTATCTCAACCCACGGGTTTTACTTTGATTTTTTTTTCCTGATTCTCTCCCCCATCCCACTGGGGAGGGAGGGTGAGTGAGCAGCTGTGTGGTGCTTAGTTGCTGACTGGGTTTAAACCATAACAAACTCCATCATAATTCTTTTTCAAAAACTCATCATTTACATTGACATGTTAAAAACAATAATTAGAAGAGCTAAAGTTCCTTCTAAATGTTTCAAATAGATGTTTAAAAGAAGTATTGCAATATTTTCTGACACCCATTATAATTTAATAATTGCTTGGATCTTATACAGAGCATCTATTGAAAAAAAACAAAACAAACAAAACCCAAACAAACACATACAAACTATGGAATAGCAGTGGTTTCCTAAATGAAAACTTATGCACTAAAATAAATGGGGTTTTTTGGCTTTAAATGGCATAAAAATGTTTCTTATAACTATTTTTCTACATCATTCTTTTAGCACCTATGGTAACAAATCTCTGCAGAAACATCGTTAAAGTCAATTAGATCTTATGTGAATCTGATCATAAGTTAATAATGTTATGCACCAAAAAAATTGTAAGTGTGAAATCATGGCTGTAACATATGTAGTAATATTCTGCCACTGATTTTGAACAAAACAGACATTTTCCCCATCAATTATCTTTGATACTGTGGGTTTTTTTCTCGTTTTCTATCACTCTTAAAAAAAAAAAAGCACTTAATAGTCTGTGCTTGTAGGAAATCATTGGAAAGACATTTGCTATCAGTGACCTTTTCTGTAATTGCAGACTAAATGTTGGATGTTTTTTACAATTGTTGTGGAAGAAATATATGAAATCATGAGATCCTCATGAGGTTTATTAACCAATATTAATTATATTTCTCAAGTTCTGTAGTTGAAAAAGTTCTCTAGTTAAGTTATCCTGTGCATTATTCTTTGTTTTTAAGTCTTTTGAGCCTGAAGACAGCTAACTTTCCACCATATGTAAAATGACTTACTTTCCACAATGTATAAAATTTTATTTTATACTTTGATTTTAGAGGGTATAAAGAAGCCTTCTCTGAATAATACTTAATAATATTGTTTCTTAACAGATTGCCTTAGCTAACCACAATCCATATATATTTATCTAATCTTTTAATTATATATGCATATATGCTCTAGTTTATGTAGAGACTCACATATTTATGGTATGTAAAAATGAAGCTCCAAAATTATTATTGTTTAATTAGTTGTACTGAGATAAATCTGTTTTCCTCAGATTCCCTTGAAAGACCAACATGTACAATTAATTTCAGACTAATTAAGAGGATGTATTATATTTGCAGTTACAAGATTTTCTAAATCTGCTTGCATATCATTGAGAAAAAGTGAAAAAAGGGTGTGTGAAAACTGAAAAAAAGGATAAGTAGTCTGTCAAAAGATGAATATCGTGCGCTAGATTCACTGTAGTTTTTGTGAAGAGTTCAATAGATAGAGCAAACAGAAGAAATAGGGAAAAATGCAAAATACTTTGTGCTGCTCTTTTAGAAGAAACATTATGTTTGGAGACTATTTAAATAGAAGTGTACGCATAGAGAATTAAGGAATAGTTCTGTAAAGGTAAGAGATCTGAAATTAATTTGTTTTGAAAGTCTAAAACTTAGTTTCAACAGAATATTTTTCATATATCTATCTAAAATCGTACAGCCAATTATATTTTGTTGCTTAAAGTGATTAATTATTTTTAGTTTGTATTGATTATAATGATTCATGGTCATTATGGAGTAAGGCTGAACAGGTTAATGTGAACAATGATAGTGCTCTTCACTGCCAGTTTCCTAAGAGAAAAAAATATCTTGTATTTTATTATCTAAATTGATTATTAATAATAATTATTCTGGGTTTGGACCTTCAACAACAGTAGGAGTACATGAGTTTTATAAAGACCACGTCTCCCCATTTAAAATAAATTATTTGAAGGATTCAAAGCACTAGAAAAAAATTTGGAGCTCATCATTAAAGGTTGTCCAGGTACGACCATCTACTGCTTACAATATCTCCTATAACATCTTGAATTTAAAGTACTTAATATCACTTCCTTAAAAATCTACCATTTGTTCTCTAATGTTCTATGGACAGGTAGAGACTGCTGGCAAAATGAGTTTTGAATAGCTTAAGGAAGAACTGCTTTTGAGCTTAAGGGGCAGAGTTTTCTCTGCCTGCAACATAAGAAAATGTTAGAGCTCGTAACCATTGTGCATTTTGGCATTATGAATATCCTAGTTAACATTAGCTACTGTATTAAGATTGTCTTTACAGGCAGTGGGACACTAGGATACAATTTCATTTGCAGTACAGGTTTATTCAGGAGAACATAGGTTTATTTGCTGCAGGTGGTAAGTTAAAAGTGCTACAAACTAATGAAAATTATGAGAACCCTTTTTCATGTCTGAAATGCCTAAACAGGATATTAGATCGCAAGTTCCTGTTAGAGCAAGGTTATGAACCAATTAGGGAGCTTGTGAGAAAAGCTGGGGAATTATTACTTTTCATGAATTTCAAAATCTTCAATTTCATAGCTGGAATGGTGCCCTCAGAGTGGATTGAGCTATCAGTCTGCTGCCTTCTTCCTCAATTTATTGTCAAAGTCTAATTAAAATCAAAAAGTGGTACTGAGTACTGTGCAAATCTTCAGTTAGTGCAATAGCCTCTCATTCAACGGAAAAGATGGGATGCTAGATTCAGCTGTGGTGATTGACAGACATGCACTGGGGATCATGCAGGCTTACTGGATCAAAGGAGATAAGAATAAAACTGCGCCGAAGATCTTTCCTGTCTGCATGGCTGATACTACTTGCAGAAATAAAGACGAGCAATAGAGGAGATATGCAAAACAATTACTGCGTTGAAATATATCTGAATGTGCAAAAAAAGTTAGTCAATTGTGTGTGAGACCAGGAATGAAACTCTTATAACTTGACACTAAAATCTATGCTATAATTATTATTGAGAAGGTAGGATCCATTCACTGCAATGAGAAGTTTATTAGGAAATATTTAGATAGGCTTTTGGAATTTAGTGGTCTCTAATACAAAGTACAAAAAAATTTAAAGGCTTGGGCTCTTTGAGTGTCAAAGAGAACAATAAATAAAATAGATTAAAAAAAAGAGATGGTGTTACATACAGAGCATTTTCCAGACAAAACAATACAGAGCCACCTACTGTCACAGTTCCTTGTCTGTATCTATCAGTATTCTTTTTTCTAGCCAAAATTTCAATATTTGTAATTATCTCAGAATAAGACATTTCCAGCTATGGCAATGTCACAGAACTTGTATTTCTGAGGTATTTCTGATGTTCAGAATGGGAATTCATTCAAGATGGGATGCTGATGTCTTTTGACTAAATTAAAATGTTCCTGCTGGAAGGATAGGTTACAATCTTATTTTTGGGAAGGAAGCTGTTGTCCTTTCCTTCACTAACATCAGTAGCACAGGAAAAGGTAGCAGTTGCTGATACACAGACAAAATGTTATGGCTGCAGGATAAAACCAAATCAGACTGGTTTCAAAGATCGTGCAACTCAGTGTTGAGTGGTCATGGATGTGAGCAAGGAAAAGGGTCATTAGAGCTAAAATTGGATCTGGATTGATGCTCTGGGAAAGCACCTTTCAAGGTTCAAAGCTGAGTGTGGTTATTGAAGAGAATTGAAGTTCCAGGGAAAGATCCAGGAATCTGCCACCTGAGATTATAAATACATTCATATTTCTACCTGAAAAATATTTAGAATCTTGTAAAAGGGTTCAATTAATCATCAGGATACAGAAAATTTAAATCAGATCCAGAACCTGTCCTTAAGATTATAATCTATTGCAGTAGATGTTATAGCTGGCAACATTAACAATGCAAGGAGGAGAATGAATTATAGGGAATGGGAGAGTTACTAATTATCCACAAAATTATTATACTGAGTAATGAGTTTCTTTCACTTAGTCAAGTGGGAAATTTAATATTTTAGACAGTGCAACAGATAACTTTCCAGAAAACTGGCAAGTATCCAAGCTTACTGTAGATGGTACTTTCTGGTAACAGATGTTTTGTGAAAGATTTCATCCTGTGAGAACGAGCGCAAGCCTGAGCAATACTGAAAAGTGAACTGTCATTGAAAACATTACCTACAGAAGCTGAGAAATAGGGAAGGAGCTCAAAGCTTTCAAGTTAGCAAGAACACAAACTCTTTTACCTCTTCGATTTGGACAAAGTGATGGATACCAGTAACAATGAGTTTGGTAAAAAAGGAAGGAAAAAAATGTTGGACAGCCTCCCCAAATTGACTGCATAACTGAGGAATTGATACCAACATGTACTATATCAATTATTGCTAGATAATTCTTAACCTGACAAAGTAAAAAATCTTTGTGTAAGTTCTTGCCACTCATATCTCTGAGACATCACGTCTTAATTATTTTTGTATCAGTTCTTTTATTTCTTTCTATTAGACTTACAGGTATAATGGTTATTCTGTCATATTTTCAATTCACATGGTTATTATCATATATCAAATAGGGATGGATATGTGAGAGAGTTGTCATTCTAGAATTGACAATGACAACAGTTTACTACTGCAGATCTACAGGTTTCTTTCTTGAGAAGCAACAGCCTTTACAGCAGAGATCCTGGCTTCTTATTCAAATTTGTATTCCTTGTTTTTTACAAGGACCATTATTATACTTCATTTAACAATGTGAGTTGCAGACAAACACCAAGTTTCTACCTTGAACCCTGACCAGTCCGGGATTTCTATCTTGCTGATAAATCCTTTTCAGTCACATCATTGTCTGTGGAGGTTATAAGGCTTAGTAGATACACATAAGCAAGTGCTCAGCAGTATTATTTACTTGTGCTTGCTCTACATATCTCTCTGGGCCTGTTGATGGTTCTTTAAAAGGTATCAGTAAAATGTGTTTTCTATAATGTGGGAGAATTTGTTTTTCACTACCCCAGTAACTTTAGAGGAAAACAGTGTTATTACTTAAAATCACTGTTATATTGAGCATGTTTCTAGCTTGGACTTAGTTATAGAAATATCAATGTAGGTGTTTGATATTGACATACAATAAATTCATGAGTGTACCCATTTAGAAGAATCAGTAACTGGAATGCCAAAACCTTAATTACAGAAAGAAATAGGATTGTTTTGAAGACATGTACAAGGAAAAATGCCGTTCATGTATTGTCTAGGGTATCTGAAAGATATTGAAGATTGTGTGCTATGCAGGTTGCTGTATGACAAGATGACAGGCACAGTCCACATGGCTTCACAAAGGGAAAGTCCTGTTTAACTAATTTAATATCCTTCTACAATAAGGTCACCTGCCTAGTGGGTGAAGGGAAGGGAAGGTGGTGGATGTAGTTTTTCTGGATTTTAGTAAGGCTTTTGATACTGTCCCTCACAGCATCCTCCTGGACAAGTTGTCCATCTGTGAGATGAGCAGGTACACGGTGCACTGGGTGAAGAAATGGCTGAAGGGCAGAGTTCAAAGGGTTGCGCATGAGATAAGGATCATTCTAACTTACCTTTCAGAAAAACTGAGATATTGCTACAATAAGGAGAGCAAAGCATTCATATGCACAATATGTTTTGTACAGTTGTCTTCCAAAGACCATGTCAGACAGGGGAAATGATAACAAACACCAGCAATTCACTTAAACCTGTAGGATAACAACACAAGGAACAGGAGCCAGGTACCTTATGGAAGGCCATAACAAAGATGATAAGTACTCATTTTGGCTGGGATAGAGTTAATTTTATTTAAAGCAGCTTGTATGGCACTGTCTTTTGGATTTGTGACCAAAACAGTTGATAACACACCGATGTTTTAGCTCTTCCTGAACAGTGCATACACAATGTCAAGGCCATCTCTGTTTCTCACACTGCCCTGCCAGCTGGTAGGCTGGGGCTGCACAAGATGTTGGGAGGGGACACAACTGCGATAACTGACCCAAACTGACCAAAGAGATATTCCATATTATATGACATCATGCTCAGCAATACAAGCCAGGGAAAACAAAGAGTAAGTGGAAGGAGTAATTCTGAACGAAGACTTTCAGAATGATGGTGCCTGTCTTCCCAAGAAACTGTTATGCATGATGGAGACCTGCTTTTCTGCAAACGGTTAAACATCTACCTGCTGATGGGATGGAGTGAATTAATTCCTTATTTTGTTTCGCTTATGTATATGTCTTTTGCTTTACCTGTTAAACTGTCTTTATCTCAACCCACGAGTTTTCACACTTTTGCCCTTCCAATTCTCTTCCCCATTCCACTGAGGGGGAGTGAGCGAGCAGTTGTGTGGGGCTGAGCTTCCTACTGGGGTTAATCCAACATCAGGAAAGGAAGAGTTCATGGTAGATTAAAGTATTTGGGAATACATCTTGGATTCAGGCCCGTGCTTTGGTGTTTTTTCCCACCAAACCCATTATAGAACCTATTTGGGAAAGCAAGTAACCATAAGAGATTCAAGATTGCTTCATTCATTCTCAGGTTTGTACTACTGGCACAACACAAAAATCTTACACTTTACAGTTATTTCCAGTTCTGAGAAAACAGTAAAAACAGTATGTGCGTTGTTCTGTCTTTTTAATAATAGTCACCGTAATTTCTCAAAATTTGTATTCCAGCACATCCTGAATTCCTGCTTCTGTTTGCCACATTTTTTCACACTTACTTTCAAATCAAATATTTTGTTATTTTTCTTATTTTCCTTTATAATTTTTTTGTTTCTCTGGTGAATGTGAAAAAACAGACAGCAGGTAAATTCTGTGTCCTCCTCTGTCACATGTGGAATGTGATTCTTCACAAGGAAACTATCAATGGTTTGGACATAATAGACTAAAATATGACATTCATTCTCTGATTTATGTTACTGTAGCCCAGCTACGCTGTCTTCATAGATTAATAATGAGATCTTGTTTAACAATCAGTGCAAGTCAGTCATGTTTTACTTCCTCCCTGGAGGACCAATTGCTTATCTCATCAAAAGGATGATAATTCCCTCTGTCTGTCTGTTGATATGATGTTTATCTGGACACAGACTACATCAGCAGACTGAGCTGAGCTTCCAGCCTTGCTGGTGGTAAGGGATTCAAAATTCATGTTTATCATATGCAGAAGATAGATGCACTAGCTAGCTTCAGGCACTGCATTAGCACTAAAGTCCATTAATTCTAATTATGTTTTGCATATAGAGAATATTAAAATGTTTAAATTAATAAAGGAGAAGGGCCATCCCCTTGGCACAGTTTCTGCATATTAATACAGTTTTCTGTGCAGGAGGTGATCTGTGCATGCAAGGAGCATTACTCAGGCCACTGGAGATTGAGCACATAAAGCTATTCAGGGGACGTATGCCAACCACAGCCATCTCATAGCATCTCTGTTCATTAGTCCATGGAGTTTTATTTTCATAGGCTTTGGATAAGAATGAGATCATTAGCTTCTTGAATGAAGGTAGGATGGGAGTGATCCAGCTCAGCTGTGCATGTCATGTACATGGATACGCATATGAAGACTGCATAAAACAAATGCTATCCTTCCTTATTGTCTTCTATATAAGGGAATTAGTTGTCTCAATGGTAGTTCAGTGCTTGCATGGAAACAGGGAAGGGGCCAAGATGATTAGAGCAAATCCCTTATGGTGATTGAATGCTTTCCTTTCATTTAAGTTTAGAATTTTTTAGGATCTTTCCTGACAAGATGTAATCTTGTTCAAACTAATGAAATCACCCTGCAACATTTTCCCCTTTGTTGTCTGCTACTGAGTCTATTCATTTACCTTCTAACTCTGCAAAGTATAAATCCTCTACTCTCAGCTGTGATTTTCATTATTTAATTAAATAATACAAATGTGTAAATGTTCAGGTCCTATTTAATAATAATGGATCAAAAAGATAATGGATCAAAAAGTCACTTCCCTGTTATACCCTGCCAACAACATCAAGGAAGAAGTAAGAACAATCCAATTAACTATCATTGAAGCCTATAATCCAGCATTCCTAACCTTAAAAAACCCTGATGGATATCCACAAAAAATAAACAGAAATTTTTAACTATATCCTAAAATGTTAAGAAGATAAGGAATGTGGTACTAATACTAATATTAATACTGATACTAATGATGAGCAGGATTTTAAGCTCTATCAGGAAGTCCTAAAAACTTCTACGAAATCTTTAAGTATTGTTTTATTAAGATATCCAGCTCCTTTTAAAGCCAATGGACTTATATATTTGATGAAAGCAGTGATCTGTAACTGCCAAAACTTAACAGTAGGTCACCATGATAAGCAAGAATTTGTATGGATTATTTAATCTGGACATTTCAAACAGTGCCCAGATCCCTTCAGAAATTCTTGGGATTTACCAATGTTTTTTTGAAATCTGCTAAGCTTATGTTCACATGGTTTTCTGAAAGGCAAATAAAGTCTTGTTCTGCCTTGCTCTTGCTGGACGGAGAACTATGTAGCTCTCCTCAACATGTTATCATACATGATCTAGTAACCTCTGAGGAGAGACAAGTACATTAGCTTGCACTCTGTATTGTGATAACAGCAGTTACTCAGTTCTGCTGGGAGCTCAGGTCAAGCTGAGTGTTGGCATAGGGAGCTAATATCTGCATACAAAAGCCTTTTTAGATCTATCTAAATGCTCTGAATGCTCTGCGGAACATCGACAAGTTAACAGCCCCTCTTGTCATTCCATTACAACATTCTTTTTCCAGCTTTTTTATCTTTTTAAGCTCTTCTGTATGAATATTATTTTCTTCCTGTGTACAATGAGGAATACAGGTTAATTAGTCTACAAGCTCCCATCACATATTCTTTGCCAGCCAGGGCTCCTCAGAGGATATACGTCCCTACACAACCTTTTTCACCTGGCTGCTCTTCATGAAGATAAATAATGTTCATATACAATGTTCAACAAAAATGTTTTTCTGGGGAAAAAGTACTGGAGCTTTCTGTTTCTCCATCATCAAGAGCTTGGAAAATTTACAGTTACCTCTGGTGCTGTTTGTCATGCAGACTGCTTGTCTGGTTTGTGCTGAAAGACTGAGTAGTACTTGATGCAGAAAAAGCCTATGAAAAATATCCAAGTGATTTACTTTGTATTGGACTTTATTGTACTGTCTCTGTCACAATATAGCACTTTGTCCTCAGAGGATATGACTTCATTCTCTTGCTATACAGATTCTTTATTTTCTTATCTTTTAAAAATAGTCTATTTTTCAAAATTAATTCTTTTACCTCCTTTTCCCCAGTCTGCTGGATCTCTTAATCTTCTAGCGTCTCACTAGCCTCTCTCTCACTGCTGTTCTGGTGTACCTTTCTTATGTTGACCTCTAGGCAGTCCTGGACAAATGGAGGGAGCAACTAACTGTCCAGTTTAATAAGTGAGTGCTGGTATACTTAAGGAGAATAAATATAGAAAACATGAAACTAGAAATACTATTGGGTATTAGAGCGTGTGTGTTGGCAGTATGCTCAATAATAATATTAAATGAGTGCATTTCTTGGTTTAGTTTTATATAGTTGAGAATTTGATAAATGAGAGGCACAAATTCAATATTTCTAATGAGTTGTTTTGTCAAGAATTGGCACATATTACTCTGTCATAACACCATAACCCTAGAGAAAAAGTGTTAGAAGGAGATATCATAACCTACCAAAGACTGATTACAACTTCCAACTAAATTTAACATTATTGCAGTAAGAATGGCATGCATCATGGTAAGCATTACATGCCCTATATCAAAATAAACCCTGCATTGCAAAGTAACTAAAGCAGGCCTTTCACAGTGTTTTAAAGATATATTCCCAAGTTGTATACCCAAATGTAAGTGTAGGGCTGTACATCTCTCGTTTTCTTTCTATAGTCAGTGGAAATGCACATTTTAACTGTTCCTTTTTGTTCAATTTGTTCCTAGCCAAATTGAACAAGATATTTTTGGCTTGCTTTATTCAAAGGTACCCTAGAGGAAAATGCTATGGCAGACATACAGCTCATCTACATATTCAACTAGGAATTTGGCACATAATTTTAAGAACTGCTATGTATACTAGCAAAAATGTCAACATTAGAGAAGCCAAAGATGGGGCAAACCAAATGAAAAAAACATGACATGATGTAATTCAACAGGATAATACTACTTACAGGGTAATCTATGCTTGAGCATGGTGTAAAATAATAGAAGCCTTTTTTCTTCTTTTTTTTTTTTTTCATATTTTAGCTATCGGAATACCTAAAAGTCAGGCAATACAATTAAATATTTTTATTTAGAAAACTCGGGGGGGTGTCAAGGAAATGCAGAAAGACCAAAGCTTTTTTCAGATGAAAAAAGTAATAGTAAATAAGAAGTCTGTCTCTTTAGTAACAGTGACTCAAAAATGAGGCTTCCAGCTGTTAAAATAGCTTGCAGAAGCATTACACTGCATCTCTTCATTTATATAAGTAGTTACCTTATTTTAGTGTCTTTAAAGGCATGCAGTCATACGGTATCAACCTCACAATGGAAAAAAATGCAAATTTTGACTAATGCAAGAACTCGAACATTGACTGCATTCTGACAGATATCTACCTATAAATCTTCAAAACTACTAATAAGCAGGAAGGGGGTGGTGGGGAGGAAAGATATATTCCAGGCATTTTACATAGTTTATCACAGGACCTTGCTGTCTAGGGAGCTGAAACCAATTAAGGGATGGATAAATAATACAGGAGACAGAACAATATTGATGCACAAGAGAAATGACAAAGATCCTTAAACCTTTTTCCTTTTCCTCCATGTCTTACAGAATAACCATTTACTGAAGAAAAAAAGAGACATGCTACGTGACAACACACAACTGAATAAGATTCAGACATACTGAATGAGTTTTTCTTCTGTTCCAAAGGGTGTTTTGTTTCTGAGAATTGGTACACCTTTTACACAATTAATTTCAACTGAAATGGAAAAACGGGTTTTGGAGTCACTCAAGCTTATGAATTAATAGCAGAAGATTCCAATAGTCTGCCCTGGCTAAGGGCCAAAATTGATTTAATGCTGTGATTTCATTTCTGTGGGGAAGCTAAGACCACATTTGGCTTTAGCATTAAAAAAAAAAAAATCATTATAGAGCTCTGTGGAAATATAAAAAGAGTGACTAGGTAGAATCATAAAAAGTACTTTTTCTTTTCATCAGACTGATGAAATGATAGCCAAGAATTGTTTGCATTGTATAATTCATCAAAAACACTATTTCATACTATGAATGGCACATTTAGAATTCAGTATCTGTGTGTACAACTTGGTATCTGTATTCATAGTAACTCATTGCATGTCATCCAATTATGAATGACACAAATCAACATTACCATAAGATCTGAACCTCACTTAAGTCAATAGAAAAGTTCTAACTTGCATACAAAAAATGTGAATACTAAGTTTGCAAACTATGAAAAAACTCAGATTATTATTGTAAGATGTGTAACAGGAGATATTAAATAATTAAAATAATGAGCAGTTAAATAACAAATTGCCTAGATAGGAGATATTTAGTATGAACTACAGACAAAAGTTCTAATATACATGCATCTGTAGCTTATGTATTACTTATTTATACATAAATAAAATGAATATAGTGATGTTTGAATAGAAATGGCTTTGTGAGCCCCTTGCTCTTGCAGATTATAAAATGTTAGTGTTCAAAGTCTATTGTAAAAATAATTAGTCTTTCTTCACCTGTTACTGTTATTGGACCTTCTTCCTCTAACGTTTAGAAACCCAACTTTTCTTTCCAGTGTAAATTTCACTGCAGCTCATTTCATTCATTTGCTTTTGTACCCCCATTATCCTTCAAAACAAATAGTTCTCCTCTCATCCCCTCCTCTTGCCCCTAATTAGTTTTCAAACATGTTCTTAGACTTTATTTTGCTACTTCACTGTTGCCTTTTCCTCACTTTCTTTAGCTTGCCAGTGTCTAAGTTCCTGACACTTCTACTACTTCACCTTTGTGGTCATTCAGTTCTTAATGTAGTACACCAATAATCCTTTTCTATGTTGACAAAATGTTTAATTTCTGTCACCAGTGTGTCCGACTTTTACACACTCTTTTGACATTATCAATGAAAATGCTAAAAGGTCTTCAAGACCTTTGCTAAATGTCTTCAAGAAGGACAATTTTGGAAGTCCAAGCCTTTCATATGACCCACTGACACATTTCAGCTGGCCTTGAGAGTTTCTTACCACTGTCACTGCAGCTGCACTGCAGCTGTGCCTGCATGCAGTCTCGTATATGACTGGCCCTGATCTGCTGATGTGACTTCCTAGCTTGACCTTGAACCTGCTCGTAACTAAAGACTTGCTGGATGGCCACTGGTCCATAGCTGACCTTGGTTACTTTTTTCTGGCCCTGATCCTGACCCTGACACGTTGGCTCCCCCTCTGGGCTCCTTGCAGGTGAGGCTACTGCCCCAGCCTGCCTTGCTGTGACTCTTGGCTGATGGCTTGCCACCCCTTGAGGAGCAGCCAGCCCTTGCTTCTACTTGACGGTATCTACGATTAAAGGATGAGGACTAGTGAAAAATTTAAGTGCCCATTGACCTTTACCGTCCCCAAGAACGTCTATAAATTTTGGGTGGAGTTACTAACGTGGTAGTTGGATGGGATTCAAAAACTGAAAAACTTTCCATGAATCCAGGCCTCCCTGAACTGCAGCTTTGACAATACCTTATTTTTCTATTTGTGCAGAAACCATTCAGTAAAAAAATACTAATGCAAGAACATTGTTTTCCCTTTCCCATACAAGACTGTATCTTTTAAATATAAGTTCTACTCCATTTTAATCCATATTTTAAAGTACTATTTATCGTATCTAGATTTTGAAGAAGGAAATACAGATCCAATTTTCAGAGGTAACCCAGACTCTGGAAAACGGTAATATATTTGAAGATTAATTATGAAAAAAATATTAATTTAATAGGAATATAATTTTATATAACTCCGCCTTGATGATTTAACATGTCTTGTTAACTTATATGCAATATAATAAAGTAGTGGAATAACAGTAATTCCAATACAAGTTGAAGGCAAATTTAAGACTAAAGAAATGACTGTTAGTTGTAATGATGGTACCATTGAGCCTAACTTGGGATGAGCATTGGAGGAAAGGCTTGTATTAGGACAGGAGTAAATTTATTGTATGTGTTTGGGGGAAATATTTTGCAACATCTTTCTAGATACCATAGATTTTGTCAGTTTTATTAAAATAAATATTAATTCAGATCAGATGAATCAAAAAAAAAGGCTTGGATACATTTTTAAGCTAAATTTGTTAATAATAAATGGCTATGAAAAAGAAAGTGAAGCAAATAAGCACTGAAAATTAGAAGAACACAGCCAATAAAAAGCATGCCAAAGAATATGGCATGCTTTATTCTAAGTAAGCTTGATTCTGCCTTCTGTAGTCTAATGCAAATGCCACCTCTTATTTTAAATGGTGCAAAACAAGCGCTTCACTAATTATTCTACAATAAAAAGCTGGCCAGAGATTTGCCTCAGTTCATGTCTTCATATCAGTAGCTTCTGCTATACACAGAAGCTGTAAAAATAAGCATTTCTCCACATTTTCATTTCAAAACTGACTATAAAACCACTTTACCACAACATACATAACATATCATTTCAAATAATCAAACCACTAGCTAAAACTAGTAAAGCTGTTTTCAGGGAGGGAATTATGTCTTCTACCTGCCCCTTTGATGATATATGTTTGTAGTCAGTTTCATAAAACAGTAGGACTGGGGGGGGGGTTAATATTTATATAAAAACACACACACACACATTCTGTTTTTCTGAGAGCCCATGCTCCAGAGGTCCAAAGGTTTGGTCATTTCTTAGGAAGAATTCTGTGCTTGAAGGCATCAGGAGGAAATTGCCTTTGTGTTGCCTCTACAGTCTCAGGACTGGGCTCTTCAATTCCATTTTCTTAAAGCTGCCCTCTTATCCATTGTGTAATTTTGCATGGTAATACTCTCAGATTATTTTCTCAAGCACCTAGACAAAACACGTTCTCAGCCCATCAATTTTGTGTATTCCTTTAGCAAGAAGAAAAGCTGATCACTGTAATCCCCAAGATTTGCCCATTTACCTTCTCTAATCTGTGGCTTTTCAGTATTTCTGGCAATACACTGGTTTGTGCACAGGAGTCCAAGTTAAAAGTAATTGCTTTTGCTCCATTTGCTTTTATGAAGGTACTATATTTATCTCATGTTACAGCATTGTCTATTTCTCCAACAAATAATTTACCTTTGTAAACTTTATATGCATTCTGCTGTGCTCTTCTCTGTGTGTGGTGAAGTAGCAAGCTGATCAGTTCTTAAGATCTGTTGACTGCATGTCTATCAAGGCGTTAATAATGAATGCCCAGCTGCGATGGGCTGGGTACATGGTTAACATAAGTGATAGATAAAGTCCAAGTAATTCTTACATGGTGAAACAGGGTATAGAAAAAACACAGCACATCTGCCCATAAAGACACTTTGAGGATACTTTTGATCACACTTGGTTTAGTGCCAAAGCTTTTGATGTTCTAGCTTCAAGTAAACAAGATAGAAATACCGTAATACCAAGCCATATTAAACAGCATCCCTTGAGCAGTAATCCATTCAAGATAGAGGGAGGAGATGGCTGCAGACTAGCTCACTGCACTGCCAGACTGTGTGCTGAAAGCATATGAGATTAAAAATACTTATCATGTGGAAGCCATCTAGGCATGAACCAAGTTTAAATCAGCAATCAGAGACTAATTTATAAAATGACTAGAAAGAACACCATCACATTCTTTTGCTTTTTGGAGCTTCTTACAGTATTATTTAATTAATTGTATTCTCACAGCTTTTTCTATGTATTGCATATAAACTACTAGCTATCATAATGTGTGAAGTTTATTGTATCTGATCTGAATGATTTTTAGTTCACTTGCCTTTACCCCTCAGCTCTCTATTCTCAGTCCTGTTCTATGTGTCAGATTATTTTTTCTTTTCCATCAGATTCTGTCTGGACCTGATGACCTCTGCTTGGAAAATTTTAAGTGCTTCATCACAGGTCGATTTCTGTGATTTCTTCCTGAGTTTTCTGTTTCATGTCATGTGCTTATTTTAGGGATTTGATCCCTTAATGTTCCAAAATTGACTCATCAGTTCAAATCAGACATAATCTCTTCTATAATGTTTACTTTGTTAGAATCCAGTTCTGATACCTTTCCTGTGTTATCACTGTGCTACAAGTCAAACTCCCTTGTTATCCTTAGGTTGCAGGGGCCTAGAATGTAAGTTCCCTACTCACTGTTGAAGTATGTAGTTTAATGATCATATTCAATATAAAAGGAATGTTTACCATTCCTTCAGCTGTTTTCTGAAGGATAGTAGCTATGGCTGCTGTGATTTATATTGTATCATCAGGGATGTTGATGTGTGTTAAGCATGCTCCAGTTTGCTATGACAGATGTTATCTCTTTTGTTTGTGGGTAGTTCACTGTGTGGACACTGTATACTTTGTTTAAAAGACAGCTTCTGGACAAAAGAAATGAAGGCTGATTTTGACTTGTCTTAGCAGCTATGCACTGTAACATAAGAATCATAATGCAGGAGGAAAAGATTTTCCCTGAAAACAACTGAGCATGTTCAGCTAGTGAAATCTTCTAGAGTGTGAGAAGCGAGGGCAGCCAGATAAAAGACACAGCAGGCAGTGAAACTGCAACATGTGCAGAAACCGAAATGCTCCACTGAGGCATTTCTATGGAAAGACTGAACTTGGCAACCGTGAATGTAGCAAACAGTAAGGGCAGGCTTCAGCATAACCAGGATATGTTTTCTTTCACTATGGTGGTCAGTTTAGCTCACGGTTAAGTAATTTCTCACTGCTAATTCACAGAAACTGTTACCGGCAGCCAGGTAGGGGACATGAATGGAGCACACCGTCTTTCATTCGTCTGTTCTTTATACTATTGTAAAGATTTCTCCTGGGACCTGGTGAGAATTGTGCAAAGTTACTCCTAACCCAAAAAGTGATTGAAAGTTACTTGACGGTAAACAAGCCAGAAGAAACTACTCACTCCTTAAGGTAACATTGGATAAGAGAAAGATTGGTTTACAAGTCCCTTATCTTAACTTGCATTACCTGATAGATCTAAGTCTTCTCTATTTCAAAGAGAGGTTGTTTTTGTTTCTTAGTATAACACCTTGTTTCTGTGTCTTAATATAACCTAATGATTTTTTTTTTTTTTAATGTGAACTTTTTATGAAACAACTGCTAGTAGTTTCACTTCGATATATCAGCAGGGACCTTTTTGCACATACCACCAGAGGTTTTATACTGGTCAGCCTTTCTTTTGGATTATTATAAAACTTATTTGCTCACATTTTGGTGCTTTCATACATGACTGAGCACCCATGCTCTCTAAATATTAATGTATGAGCATCAAATTAATGTAAGTGCCTAATGGCTTTACAGATGCAGGGATGACAGCTTTCTGGGCCTTTTTTGCACTGCCTGGATCATTTCTGTAAATTCATTAAAACACTTGAAGACCACTTTCTGAGTGTCACCATTAATAACTGTCATTAATGATTAATCTATTTTTTACTACCTGCAGGACTTAATAATATTCAAATATAGATGAATAGCTGTCTTTAAACACAACTAAAGACATTCAATTTTTCACTTGGATCAACTGATAATGTAGGGTTCCTGGGCAACTGGACAGCTGTATGCCAATAGAATTTCTTCTGTGCCTTTATTCTTACGAACTGATTCCATGAATCCTACCCACTAGTAATTTGGTGTATTCCTATTCTCCTTTTTCCTCAAAGTTAATCATCTTTAAATTTGAATATAGTTAGAAAATAAATTCTGAGCTTTAAGCTGCAACTAGTTCAACCTTTCAAGTCACAGTTTAGTTAGAATTGGCTTGGTAGTCAATGTGCAGGGATTTCTCTTTTAGATCTTCTTACTATCACTTTTCCAGCAAGGTTCAAAGAGAAATTAGAAATTGGATGTTCTACTCCTTGGATGTTCTACTCATTTCTTAAACAGACTTGAATCATTTTTTCCCTGAGCAGGCTTTTCATGTTCTATACTGAAATCTGGAAACTAACAAAAAAAAAAAAATTGCTCTTAGAGGTCTAAAAAAGGAAACAAATCTTCAACACTAGTACAGAGGAAGACTGAACTGAGATTCAGGCATGAGTATTGCTTTATACTTTGTTATTAGTTGTATTAGCTATTATATTAGGAATCAACTATTAGCTGGTTTTCTTGGTTTTGGGGTTGTTTTGTGCGGGTTTTTACCAAATACTTTCTAAGGATTGACTGATATTTAACTAAGCAGGTGCAAATCAATTGGTATCAGGCACAAGGTACATCACTGTACCTCAAAAAGGGATAATCATGACTTACTGTACATTTTTACATAGAAAAATTTACCAGTTTCAGCTATGATTTTTCTATCAATTGCAGTATATAAATGCTGCTTTACAAAAAGAAACATTTCACAGTCAGTTGAAACTCTGAAAGAATAACTTCATAATATTTAGAAAAACAAATTTCTAAAATTTTCACAAAAATAGCATGACTTACAAGTATATTTTATATATTTAAAGACTTAAATAAACTTTTACATTGATTCCTACCTAAGATACTAGTCATTTGTTTCTAATCAGTGGCTTCATAGACTAAGTACAAAAAACTAAAGACGAATTTCTGAAATCTAAGGACAAATATTTTGTACTTTCACAAGTCAAGCAGCTTGATTTTAAAAATAAGTGAAGTAAATTAAAATTAAATGCAGTAAATTAAAAAAAATAAATTTTCTTCAAAGTAAATTTACTTTACTTTGAAGTAAAACCTATACATAATTAAGCAAGTTCTAGTTATTAACAGGTATGTAACATACCAAACACACTTCTAAAACACTATTATATTTTGAAATTTTATTCAAAAATCTCACATTAAAATTTTAATTTTTAATTTCTAAAATAAAATTTTGAAAATTTATTTAAAGAAATAATTTAACTGCCTTTTGTTCATTCTTCTCTTGCACTAGGTATTGCTCAGTCAAATCATAGAATTCAGCAGAATCATGGAATCATACTGCAGTTGTCAGGAAAAATCCTCTTAAGATCACCTAGTCCAATTTTTTTACTTAAAGTAGGGTCACTTAGAACAGGTTGCCCAGGATATTGCCCAGTTGGGTTTTGAACATCTCAATGGATGGAGACTCCACAACCTCTGCAACAATTTTCCTTGCGTTTCCTGTATTTCCTGTATTTCAGTTTGTGTCCATTGCCTCTTGTCCTTTCACTGCTGTCCTGGGTCTGGGATGGAGTTAATCTTATTCATAGCAGCCTGTATGGGGCTGTGTTTTGGTTTTGTGACCAAAATAGTCTTGATAACACACCAATGTTTTAGGTATTGCTGAACAGTTCTTATACAGCAGCAAAAGCGTGCAACAAGTTGGGAGGGGACGCAGCCAGGACAGCTGACCCCAACCAATCAAAAGCATATTCCATATCATATGGCAACATTCTCAGCAATAAAAGCTAGGGAAAAGGAGGAGGAAGATGGGATGTTTGGGGTTATGGTGTTTGTCTTCTCAAGTAACTGTTACATGTAACGAAGCTCTGTTTTCCAAGAAGTGGCTAAACATCTGCCTGCTGGTAGGAAGGAGTAAATTAATTCCTTATTTTGCTTTGCTTGCAGAAGCAGCTTTATTTCCCTTATTAACCTGTCTTTATCTCAACTCACAAGTTTTTGTCCCTTTTGCCCTTCCAATTCTCTCTCCCATTGCACTGTGGAGGAGTGAGCGAGAGGCTGTGTGGGGCTTAATTGCCTACTGGGGTTAATCCGCCACAATCACATATAAGAGTTGTTCATTGTGCTCAAGGTTAGCTTCTCTATGTTATGATGATTGTGTATTCCTATACTTTTCCACTCTTTTGCACGTATGATTTTTTTCAAAATATATTAGTATGACTTCTTATCCTATGCAATTATTAATGTAATCTTTAAATTTTGTATGCATTTTGGAAAAGATTTCTGCTGATGAGGTTCGCAGCCCAACCATTCACTTAAGTCTGTTCTTGTAGTTCTTGCATAGTTTAGTTTAGATATCTTTGACTGACACAAAAATTTCTCAGACTCTCAAAACATGCTAATCCGTTTCAATTCAAACTAGATAAAACATATCACAGAAACTGTTGCTCAGCTCTAAGCAGTGGTCAGTTCTGAAAATTTTAACCAGCATGAGTCAGGATGCCTAAAATGAAGAGTATATGTACACAAACAATATTTAAATTAAGTCAGTGGCATTCTACATCATTTACTCTTTTTAATAGTCAGCCTTTCTCTCCATCCCTTTTGAAAATCACCTGAAATTTTAATTAAGTGACTTGATAAGAAGCTTTTCCTAAAAAGGTGAACATTTTTTTTAATCAAATATATTCCTGTTTCCTTTTAGCCCTAATAAATCATACGAATCAAGAAACTTAATTTAAAAAACAAACAAACAAACAAACAAACAAGGGAACTATGTAATGCAGCAGACAAAATGTTGCTGGTAAGTAAAAAATAATGTGGAAATATGTAGGAGGAAAAAAAGGAATTTCCTAAACAATGAATTTTACTGTGACAAGTTACCTTGTAGGAAGAAAATCACAATGAGTAGTTTATCAGTGCTGATGGAGACAAATGGTGACATCTGTACAAAATGTTGTTAAACTAAATATCCCAGCTTTCACTGCATTCAAAGAAAGCAACATATATTGGTAGCGATAATCTATGCAAGTCATAATCTTTTATTAAATAAAAATATATTTTTTAAAAATTATACAAAAAAAGGCTTATGTTGTGCTGTCAACTTAAATATTTTGGATAGGAAAGTTTGAGGTGCATTCATTTTAAAATAATATTAATGCAAACAGGAATTAATGCAAAGGAAGGTATACATTTACCAGCTTTTTAGTTACATATTTTTATGTACTATTAAAGGGTTAATGTAGTAGATCATTTGCACGCTGCATCCAAGAACAATGGAAACTTTTAGGAAAGATTGTTTATGTGCTATTATCTAAACTAATACATTTATTGGGAAAAATTTCTGCTTGACATTTTGTGTTTTGACTGGCATTTGCTAGTTGCCAGCTGTCATAAGGAAAGGACTGCAACACATGCCGTTAGCAGCATATGCCTTTTTGGGCGCTGAATAGCGTTTTCATACAAAAAATCAAATGATCCATAACATATTATGCTGTCATTTAAAAACTACATCAGAACTGTAACATTTTTCATGCTCATAATAAATTTTGTTCCCCAAGGCTCAATCTAGCATTTTCTCACCATGTTTTGTGACATAATGAGGAAAACATTTATTCTATTAATTGGCATTACTGTTTTTCAGTATTTT
Organism: Mycteria americana; assembly: GCF_035582795.1. Taxonomy (NCBI): domain Eukaryota; kingdom Metazoa; phylum Chordata; class Aves; order Ciconiiformes; family Ciconiidae; genus Mycteria; species Mycteria americana. The sequence goes on along the minus strand of NC_134368.1, from coordinate 24,146,468 downwards.
AATGATTTTTTTCAGAATGGAGATTTCTTGCAACAGTTTTTGGAAGACTTTGATTTCTGTGCTTTGCTACTCTCTGTCAGATGGATCTATCTGTTTTTTCCTACCACACTATCTTCTCCATCATTCATAACTTTGACAAGTACTTATCAGATGAGATAAAGATTTGATAGCCGAGCCATTTTTTCTTTCCCTCAGTCATTTGTTTGTTTTTCTATGATAAACCATTGCAGAGATTTTTAAGAATGTATGGGTAAATGAGATATTCATTAGTCATTTTGTGATAAAAATACATATTTATTCTACTAATTATATTACCTTTTAACCTGATTTTGCTGAGGAAACAATCACCTCACTTTCCCCAAAGATGCAAAAGCCAGCTTGCTTCCTGGAAAGAGAAATTGTAATTTCCGACTATTATAGAAACTCACTGATGTCTGGATTTCATTATCAAATGTTTGGCTCCTGATATGTCTAAACTAGGAGAAAAGCTACTCTAAATTCCTTAAACAGTCACAAGGGAAAAATTAGTATTCCCTTAGTGGGTGATTCAGTACACTTATCTTATTCCAAGGACTATTTGAGGAGCTATTCAAACTGTGATGCTGACCTAAACAAAGAGGTATTTAAATTAAGAAGTTTAATTTGTTCTTGTATATTTAGGAGCAATGGATCATTGTTTTCTAAGAAATATTTTACTGTTATTAAGTACTGAATATTACTGAATTTCTCCAAAACCACAGGAATTACCTATTTTCCCCCTTGAATTTAGTTAAGTCAAAAGAATCTTTACCTTCTCTTATGTTCTGACTTATCCATGTTCATTATTTACTGACTCTAAAAAGGCCAAATAATATTCATCAGAAACCTAAGTAAATTAATTTAATAGCACACTAATGCTTTATGCAGTGTGCCAGACTTGTGGCCACATTGTTCTTAATCTTTGCTCTCTTCATGGTTTTGATTACAGAAAGATTATTTTCAGGAGTATAGCTGATATAGTTCAGGAGCTTTGATACTTGTGTTGACCCTAGATTATTCATACTTTCATATAAGTACGTTACACACAGAGAAAGAGCAAAGGTAATAAAAAAATTATATATTTTAAAAATGGCAATTAAAAAAATACATTTTATTTTAAGAATTCTTTATACTAACCCAGTACCTAGAGTAGCAATCTAATATTTTAATTAAAATTAATGCCATGTTAAAAAAAACAAAAAATATATGTTTTTTTATGCTTTAAAAATATATGTTTTCTAGTGCTACTTCTGAGCCTGAGAAGAAACATAAGGAAAAAACCTGTTTAATTAGAAATTTGATAAAAAAGAGTAGATACTATTTTGTCCAAACACCCCTGTTTAAATAAATTAGCAAGTTTAAAAACAACACACAGTAAAAAACATTATGTTTTTTTCTTTTTATTATGATGAAAAAATAATGTAAAAAGAGTTTCTGTGTACATGCTAACCACGTACTTATATACTAATAATGCATATGCCAAGAAAGTTATCTATATTTAAGTCCAGGTAGGAGAAAAACTGATGGGTGTTATTCAGAAGGATGTCAGTTAAATTACTGATGATATCTGACTCCTTTTCCTATAAGATAGAATTTCAAGGGAGGAATATGTGAGGAATCAGCTATGGAGGTCACATTTCAAAGTCCCAATTTCTAACCTGCTACTCTCTAAAGATAGAAATCTAACTGCACAGAAGTATAACTTACAGAAGGAATATTTTCAGTGTTCTAGGTCCTCTCTGAATCCAAAGTCAGAAAGAAGTCAGAAATGAAAGAAGATATAGTCATCTGGTGGAAATCAAATCACATGTGGGTTTTGTTTAATCTATACATTTGTAAAAATGCCTACTATTTAAGCCTCAACTACTAGTGTTCAACCACTATACTCATTATCTGCGGTAGTATGTAACAGGCACCTTAGACACACCATCTTTCAAAAAACTAGCTAATTAAATGGTTCTTTTTAGATTTGTTTAATGTGAAGTTAGTCACTGTGCATGTATTTTCCTGTTCTCTGGCCCAGATATCTGAGATTTTTGGTCTACCTTTTTGATCTACCACAGGAAAGCAGAAGATCACCAACTAAAACTTAAGATGAGGAAATCTTATCCACGCATCTTACCATTCATATTTTTAATTAAGAGTAGACAAAAATAGATAGCAAATAACATTTTGATGTAAACATAATCTAACTTTGAATTTTATTCTAAATTTGTTATGGAAAAAAATTATGAAATATGATTTAATACTCTGATAGCAATTTGTCGCATTGTCATGGTTTTAACCCACTCAGCAACTACGCACCACACAGCCACTCACTCCGCCTCCCCCTCTCCCTCCCCCCAGTGGAATGGGGCAGAGAATCGGAAAAAACGTAAAACCCATGGGTTGAGATAAAGACAGTTTAACAGGACAGCAGAAGAAGAGAAAATAATAATAATAATGATAAAAGAATGTACAAAACAAGTGATGCACGATGCAACTGCTCACCACCCACCGACTGATACCCAGCCCATTTCAGGGAGCAGCGATCGCTGCTCCCTGGCCAACTACCTCGGTTTCTACACTGAGCATGACATCATATGGTATGGAACAGCCCTTTGGTCAGTTTGGATCAACTATCCTGGCTGTGTCCCCTCCCAGCTTCTTGTGCACCTGGCAGAGCATGGGAAGCTGAAAAGTCCTTGACCACTGTAAGCACTGCTTAGCAACAACTAAAACATCAGTGTGTTATCACATTATTCTCATACTAAATCCAAAACACAGCACTATACCAGCTACTAGGAAGAAAATTAACTCTATCCCAGCCAAAACCAGGACACACAGACATTCAACTCTATTATTTCTTTTGCCTGACTGAGCAGCTCTAAATAGAGTTGATTAATTAATAAGTATGGTTTTGGGTTTAGTATGTTGGACCTTCATTTCAGCTGTATAATGGAAGAGGAAAATATTCTGTTCTTAGCTCATTTTAGGCATTTGGAAACATGTTCCTTTACGCTTTAATTTCCTTCCTACATATTCTATTCATAAAAAATAATACTAATTATGATGTTAAATATCTTTTTATAGTCTTTCTTTTGTGAAAAAATAATTAGAAAAATCTTAGACAGATATAACATTTGAGTCAGAATGAAGGAACAGTGAACAGTAAGCCTTCTCTGGAAGCTTTATTTTTATTTCTAGAAATTGGGGGGGGGGGGGGGGGGGTGGGTGTCGTCCCTTAGAATGCCTGATTCGCCAAAGCAAAAGTTCTTTACAGATTCTTAATTGTCTTTGCATAAATTTCAGTGGGAGCATTTCTTAGTTGTAGCATTGAGTTTCTAGTGTAAAGAACGAAATAACAAAATAACAGGCAATTTACACTATGTTGAGGGTAGCAGAAATAATAATTCTTTATCACTATAGATGCCCATGTTTTAATTTTTTCAAGTAAGATGTAGGTTTTGTTCCAGAGGAAAAAACAGATGCTGAATAATCAATACTTTCTGACCAGTTCTAGTAAATTATATATCATTCAGTGAAAAATGTCATTTTAAAGGCTTATTATATGAAAATAGAAGCATTTCTATTTTAAAAAAAATGAACATATGTTTTAAATAGAGTTCATTAGTATTTACATTGCAAATATCATTAATGTTAACAGCAAAAAATCCACATTACTTACAAGAGTGATGTTAACAGTGCTTAAAAACTTATCTTTTCACCTAAGTTTGTGGAATAGAATATAAAAACTTAATAGAGATGCACTATGTATCAAATTTAGCTTTTCAGTTGAGAGATGCAAGTTCTATCTAGAAACTCAGTGGAATGAGAAACACCCCTGTTTTTCAGCCAGTTAAAAACACCTTTACTACATTGCCTGTCATCTTGCATCTCCTACAAAGATCCTTTAGAGATTATTTGCTTTTGGGATAAGAAATTGGAATCAAGAGAGACCAGTAAGCCCACAAAGGCTACCAATATGGACAGCTGAACGAACAACTGTTATTTGAACTCATTTACAAACAATAAATATGAATAAAGATCTACATTTCATGAAACCATCTCTGTCCATTTGGAACATAATGTGAGGAAAAGACCAGTAATTAGGCAAAGAAATTATCACAAATCCTACTGACAGTCACACAACAAGAAGCCATGTTTTGCTCAAATGTGGAAGTTTGTCTAATCTGATAAAGTCAGAAGGACTCATTGGAGCATAATAACCACAGACTTGCAAGATTTAAGCTATGCTTGATAACTTGATCACTACGAAGTTAATAGTCATTTCTGCAGTTCTGCAGAAACTTTCACATTTCTACTAGAAACCCTTTTCCATGTCCTTAAAAATGGCTGTTTTCATGTTATATATAATGTTAAATATCAACATTAATACTTCATTGCAATACATGGTAACAGTTTATATAGTACTAAATATTATTATTTTCTTCTGGAAAAGTTCCATTTTCTATATTCCAAAAAGAATCACATTATTTGCTGTTCACAAATGAGGGAAATAGAGTTCATAAAATTTTCCCATATGTCAAATTTCATAATAATGAAATTATTAAATTATTATTAATGAAATTATTTAATTATTATTAAATAATGAATCATAAAGGAGCCAGTTCTGCTAAACACATTGTAACTAGTGTCTAGCTTTTAGAATGAATATATATTTTGTTTTCAAGTGAGAACACAAACTAAGGATGTTCTTCCTGAATGTATCGTAAATCTTTTAATCTATTCTTGAGCTATAAGTAATAGTTTTCAGCTGCCTGTATATAAAACGAAGTATCTGTAAATCAAAGATATGTTTTTGCTTTACACACATTACTTTGTAGAAGAAGCACTAGTTCTCATACTTACTGTAAGGCATTTTGTTATTGACAACTCTCAAGGTTGGGACACTGGACTAAAAGCACCTTTTTTATGAATTAGAATGGCAATTCTTATACGTAAAAATGTAGTCCCCACAACTTTGTCCCAAATAGACTTTGCAGGCTCGCTGACAAAACTGCAAATAAATTTGGATGTACATATTCTTTGAAGCTACAGATGATATAAAACTCAAGTTTGTACCTGTATGTAAAAATCTCATAGTACAATTAAAATGTACAGGGCTGTACAACAATTTCAATGTCTCTATGTAAGTGTCATACTGCTATTTCATCTGGAAGAAGGATTAATTTGATCATTTGGTCAGCTACAACAATATTCTGACAGGGCGACAAGATAAAACAAAAAGTTTACCTTGTATTTACTTATTTTGTAATATCTAATCCATAATTTTCATGAACTCAGAGGGTTACAAGGTATACTGTTTCTTCATAAGGCATGCAGAGGAATAACACATCCCTCTAGTGATTGGTTAGTATCTTTAATTTGTTGTCTACTTCTAATGATACACGCACAAAAGTTGTGTCTAGATCTTCCTCGTTTACTGTTTTTGTTATTTTGGTTGTTTCCCACAAACATTGTTTGCCAAGGGCTTGTTGGTATACAAAATGCCTGGACTTTCATTCTGATATCCCATATGGTATGCCTTGGTTTCCCAAATGCCTACCACAGTGAAACTTATTTTCCTGGCAGCCGCAGAGGCCTTTAAGAGTCCATTCTACCCATTTTTCATTGTTCAGGGATGGTTTGTATTTTTCTTATTATTTTGGCATGTAACTGTGAACAGGTGTCATGAGGTGCAAGGAGCTATGTGGTGTCAGTGTAGTGGGGCTGTCACAGAAGATGGACTTCCCTCCTCTTTTCCTGGAGAACAGATGTCCTTTGCAGTGTTCTGCAGGCCTTCCTATCTCAATCCCATTGATACCTGGCATCTCTGCTTAATGGCAAAGGCTCTACCAACTTCTGAATGGGCACCCAGCCATCCAAACAGATGGTCATAGATTCAGGCAGCCAAAAAAAATTTTTGTGGATGTAATATGTTTTTAAAGGCCGTAATCCCAGCTGGACACACTGAAATGATTGTCCTTTCTCTGCTCCTGTAACTATTATTCAGACAATGTGCTACTGCTACTTTGTCTTTTATCTGGATTACTATTTCAAATAGCATTGTATAAATGTAATTAAACATTTATTTTTCTCATATATACATATATATGCATATATATGTATATACTCACAGTCAAATTGAATTAATATTCAGCCCTGTAGCTTTTAGCAAGAGTGAGTGACTTATAACTTATTTAGGTCACAATACTTAGCAGTTATATAACCATTTTACATTCCACATCCTTAGCACATTCAACTCACATATTCATTAATTCATATTCAACACCTATATAATCAATCAAGGTCAAGGTAATCAATGTAAACACACACAGAAGAATAAATAAAGTCAATATATGTCAAAATCTATGAAAACTTTCATGCCTTTCTTTGCTGAAAGCTCATCTGAACTATAACAAGTTGATGCCTTCTTCATATTCTTAATCATCAAACAGAACTCATCAAGTGAGATTCTGTATAACCTTTTCTAAGGAAGATAGCATTAAATTAGACTTTGAATGTTTTCCTATTTTTAACACTATGAAATTTCCAAAGAGGCATTAGTTTAAATCCATCAAAATCTTTGGGAATTTTTCTTTAGGTAATATTTACATGTCTGTGCTGTAACGTCTTAAATTAACCTATTATACATGCAATCACTTATGCAAGTGACCAGGTTGCTGCAATTTTTGGTGCATTTAAGGTTACATTAAAAATGCAATGACTTAGGCAATTATATATAGAGGGCATTGCAGTGAGGTGGGAACTGACTTACTAATAATTTCAAAAGTTATTTTTCCAGAGGATTCTAATAATTGCAGACCTCCAGCATACAGGTCATATCCTAGGTCACTGCAGAAACTGGAAACCTCTAGAATCAACTCTTCAGCCATTTTTTCTTTCTTTCAGCAACTTATCAAATTAGCTGCAAATTTTATCTATTTGTTTCACAATTGAATAAAACTGGTTTTCAAAAGCTGTATTTTTTTCAAGTTGCTTTTTTCCAAGGCATACAAAGAGTTACTTTTTCCATACTGAAAAGGTAAATACTTGTGTTCATTTGGTCCTACTCTGTGTATCAAAAGCTACTGAAATAATTAGAAGCTGTGATCATTTTTTTTTTAATTCCATTAGCAACATTTAGTCTGTGTCTTCTTATTATGTTATTGTACACAAAGTCTCAACCATCTTTCTTTCAGGACACTAACACCAAATTATATCTACTACACTACTGTGTCGTGTATTTCATATTGTAAATAAGTATATGTAGTATACTTCATATCATAAATATGAAGTATATCTTTATTGTCATGTTATGTTGTAACAAGGTTTTAAGTACACTATTCGAGTATACCCTTTTCAGAATGGCTGTTTCAAATTCACCTTTGTGTGCATAGATTACCAGCAGATGCAGAAGTAATTCAAACTGGGCAAATATTTCCAAATATGAAAATTTCCATGTGGTTTCATTATTATAGCCATAGGACTTAAATGCCAGTATTCAGATTTACTGTTGTCAAAAATCTCCAACTGAAAAATGTCGGATTTCTAGAAAAGAAGGACATGACCTATTCCCCCTTTTTATTTCTTTAGCATAACTGACAATAGCTGCCATTTTTATCTGAGAGCCTAGCATATCCCCAGGGCCATGTAATAAAAAAAGGATTGTATAATAAAATTATATCTATGGTGTTGTAAATGCCATAAAAATAAAGAAGATATAATATTGAGATAAAGATTAGCTATAGGAAAATACAATAATGAGCTAAAACCAGACAAGTGGAAGGGAATAAAAGATGAAAAAGAAGACCTGAAGTTGTCAGACAACCCCACCAATTGCTTGATTATATCACGATATCAACAGAAACAGAGAAATCAGTTTGCCCAGCTTTGTTTCACAGTAGTCTCACAGCTTTATCCTCATCTCTGATTTATCCCCAATAAACCTCACAAGAAGTCAGGATATGTGAGTTGATATAATAACATGTACTCCACCAGAACATTTTTGGCATCCCTAGGTGGATCCAAGGAAAACCAATTGTTTCTCACAAGTTTGGGCTTTAAAGCCCAGAATAACCACATGAAATCAAGAGAAGTAGCTAGGGACTATAGATGTTTTGTGTAATGTTCTTTTCTTTCCAGATAGGTAAAAAAGACACATAGAGTAAGATTAGGCAAAATTTGCCATTAAGTAGATTATGAAGATCATGGGAAACTACATACAAGTCAGAGCAGCACTTGTAGACCTTGAAGGCTTCAGGGAGTTTGCCGTCTATGGAAGATATAGTGAGTGTGCTGTTAGCCTAAACCTATTGACGTGATACTGAATTTAACCCTTTATAGAGCTTTACAGGATCTATTTGCAGTTACTGTTAGTCTGATGAAAGATACAAAATAATTAAAGAAGAAGTAGTAAAAATTAATGAGGAAATGGAAAAAAAATAAAAATCCATAAATCATTTACACTCAGGAGTAGAGATAATCCAGGGCATTTCATTAAAGGATGCAAACAGGGCAGTCATTTTGAAAAATGTCCTGGCATTCAGAAGAGGTTACTTCAGCATGTATATTAATCTATTATTTCTGACTGCTTCCAAGGAAGCCTTGCCTTCAGTGGGGTTCAGATGTGCACATTTTCTTAAGTTAATTTTGTTCTTTCTGGCTAAAGTTAGCTATGATCATACTTACACTTATGCTGCATACCTGAAAGTTGGTAAACTATTGCATTGAGAAGCAGTGGATAGCATGTCAGGTCACACTAGAGGTAGCAATTGTTCAACCCTGCTCTTTTCAATTCTTTCTTTCCTGAGAAGGTACTTATACCCTGTAATAAAGTCAGCTTTCAATCTTCTAAATAAGGTAATCTAGTTTAACAGTATGACAGAGTAAGTGGACTCTGCAGGTGAAATTATATGGCATATATAGGACTTGCACCTATTAGTCTACTATTTTCTGAAAGTTGTCTCTGGTACCAATCGTTATAGAATGCAAGGTAAACACATTTTTCACCTTTATAATTTTATTAATTACTATTGACTTATTTTGGTAGATCTCTGAATTATATGTTCCACCATAACAGTGACTAGATGTATTCCAGCATACAGAGACATCTTTATTTAGAAAGCAGCAACAAATGGTCTTTATAAATTTATTTTTCTTAAGGTCTTCATGTCATTTATTACACAGTTGCATCTCTCTCTAAATAAATAGCTCAGGTATAGTAAAGATTATTGTGTCAGTGATAACAGGCTGTCCAGGTACAATTATTAGCTCGCAGCACTGTGGGTGTTTCATAGTAACATGGCTTTCACTTGGTCCTCTGGGAAGAATAACATGCTCTTACTGAGGGTTTTATGTGGTCTGCTGATGGTTATTTAATAGTAGCTACTGTCTTTTCAACATTAAACTTTCTTGCTTGTATTTCTGGTATAAATTCCTGAAAAGGCAAGATTCGTTTTTTGTCTGTGATTCTAGGCCCACTAAAGTGGAAAGAAGAAACCACATTTTCATTTCAGTGCTCCACAAAACAAGTAACTCGTACAGAAGGTGGCATTAGCACTATGACCTTCTGTTGGGAAAATGATTCTTAAGACCAGTCCTGCCAGGCAGGTATATGACAGGGGACTCAGTGTCTTTGTGGTTTTAATATTGAGATGTAATTTAATAAACAATGCTGCTACTGGAAATAAGAAGCATATGCAAAATCAATGCCAATTTTTTTTAATTAATACCCCTGCACTTGTAAAGACTGAGGCCATGGGGTGATAGAAGCACACAGTGTTGTTACCTACATCCTATAGTATTGATTGTGAAGTTATGTGTTAGATGGGGCCCACCACCTCAGGGAAACACTTCCCTGAATTTGTATGGTAATGTTAGCTAACAAATAATTTCAGTGAGAAGACTATTTTGAAATGTTCAGTGTTGGGAAGCTGGGAAAATCCTGCATGACTGTACAGGTGAATATAATAAATAATATAGAATAATTTATAAAATAGAGTCTGGACATCATTGTTCTACTTCTGAGTTAATAAAAATAACGTAATAAAAAGAACTAGGAAGCCTGTGTATTGGCCGATACTGTTTCTTTTTTGCAGTCTCTATCCAAACGTTCCCAAATATAGGAGTCCTTATGCAGGCCTCACAACAGGTCTCCTTAAATATCACCTTCCAAATATTGTCATTATGTTACAGTTTCTTTTAGCGTAAAGCTTTATGGTTGCTGTTGTCATACAAAAAAATACTAATGGCTTTCTGTTATTGAAAATAACTGCAAAATACTAACTTATAATTAATTTCCCTCTCTGTTTTGAATGACAAAAAAAAGTATTCTTTTTGCAGTCTCTTTTATGGTTCCTTATACTTATGAAAGACATTGCTAGGAAGGACTGAGTTTAGGGGAAATTGACCATTTGTGTTGCCAGGAGCAATGTAAAGTTCAGTGAGAAGTATACAGAAGTGAATACATCTCTATTATAGTAAAAAAATAAAACCAAAACTCACAAAAAAACCCCCAGATTAGGAGATCCAGAGTAAAATTTATTCCCTTTGATTAAACTTTATTTTCAGATTCTAGGGAAAAATCTGTTTATTATACAACAGTTGCTTTCTAGGTGATTATTTCAGTTCTTATGTTAATGCTTAGTACTTATGACTTTATTAAATAAATACATACATAAATAAAACAGTAAGCTTCATTTTAAAAAGTATGCAGGCAAGTCTTTCTGTCAAGTCATTTTGGACTAGATTTGTGAAAGACTACATATGTCTCTCACATGGACAAAGAGGCATCTAAAAGTCATCACACTTCAAAAAACTAGCTCATTGAGCCTGAGTCAATTAATTAATAAATTTCTGCACAAGGATTTTGTACTCACGGTGGAAACTCAGCATTCAATAAGGAGATGAAAGATATGCTGTGTTTACCAGACAGTTTAGGGCTACACTTCTGCATCAGTCAGAAGTGTGACCAGTTTATGTAAACAGCCAGTACTCAAGAAAGAAAAGTTTGAATGAAAAGGTACAGTGAAAGGCTACTAGGGTGATTGCAGCAGGGAGGAGATTTCTGGATGGGAGGGCACTGAAAACATATTCACCATTTAAAGAGTCCTGAAATACTACTGATCAACCCTGAAGGAGAAAGGAAGTGGTCTGTTTTACAACTGCAATGAGCCCAAGCTCATTGCCTGCGGAAAGGCAGTTCTTAAAGCTCAGGACCAAGCTCTAAAACGTCCATCCTCTTTCCAGACTAAAGATAATAATGCTAGATTTTTTTTTTTCCTTGTAGTTACCTGTGTTCTGTGGTCATTCCCACTTGAAATAGTGCTAATTTGAGGCTTTCATCACTACACTGCTGTGCATATCATGCTCACCCCTTAAATTAGTTTGTTTTGCTTTGGTGGACAAAACAAAGAACAGATAAATTCTGGGCTGTATGTGCAAGAGGGTTGCCAGCAGGTCAAAGGAATCTTATCAATGTGTTTAAAGACCTGATGGCAGGAAGCAGAGGACCAAGACAGTCTCTTCTCAGTGGTGTCCAGTGAAAGGACAAGAGGCAACAGGCACAAATTAAAATGCAAGAAATTCCACTTAAATGTTTACTGTGAGGGTGGTCAAACAGAGGAACAGGTTGCCCAGAGAGTTTGTGGAGTCTCCATACATGGAAATGTTCAAAATCCAACTGAACATGATCCTGAGCAACTTGCTGTAACTAACCCTGCTTGAGCAGGGGGGTTAGAATAGATGATCTCAAGAGATCCCTTCCAACCTAAACCATCTTGTGATTCTCTGAAAACGTTTGGCATAAATTAGCCACAACTAAGTTTGTTCTGGAAATTCGTTAAAAAACAAAAACAAACAAAACAAACCAAAACAAAATGTCACCTCCTAAAAAGTTTCCATTACTCAGACGTTTGGATCACCTAACTGAAAAAGACAAAAAAGTACTGGTTTCAAAGAGAAATTTGACAGCATCATGTTATCCAATTGCTTGCCGTACTTGAATCCAAGAGAGCTAAGTCATCTTTTGGAGTTCAAATTTAACAGTGGGAAGTTCTTTATAATAAAAGTAGCTCCTGAAAGATCAGGAAAAAAACTAGAATTAAGAATCTCAAGAGGATATTTGAATCCACAAATAGCAAGTCTTGAATAATAAAGGGTATTTGTGTAAGAGCCTAAATTATATGTCTGTCCTTGAATCTAGTTTTTCTTGTTACCTAAGCATACCTGGAAAGCTAGAGTTTACCAATAAGTAACAACCGGCATCGTGATAAGGCTGGATTTAAGTTGCCAAAGTAAGTCACAAAGTATGTAAGGAAGATGATGTGCTGTAAGATTGTGGGAAAACAGCTTAATCGAGCATGAGAAACAGCCATGCTGGGAAAATGGCAGTCCTTCAGAAATACATGCACATAACACAAAATTGTGCTGGACCATTTCAGCCTACACTGCAGAAACTTACCCACCAATTTTTTTTTCTTTGTATCTTACTTAATTGTCACCATGAGGTGCAGCCAGATAGGGTATGGTTAAAAGCTTCAGCAGTTAAAACAGAGAAAGAATGAACAAATCTCTCTAACGTGTGGAATTGCCAGCAAAGCTCTGATTCCAAGACAAATTCTTAAAAAAGCTTATATCAAATATTTTCATATTTATTAATTTATTATAATTATGTTAACACTCAATATTATATTATATAATACTGAAAGAAAATTTGCATTTCTGTTATATGAAACTTGTAATATTTTTTTTTCAATGTATTAAGAAAAATCAGACTTACTGTACAAAACTTATAAAGCCTTTTGAGCTGCTTCCAGATCTAGGTATTGTGTCCCATTCTCCAGCTGAACAACTGTTTGCCTGTGAGTTCTGATACTGAGTCTTGAATGACAGACTCTTGAATTGAATTCAGGAAAATTGTTTATTTTTCTTTAGAAATTTCCATGAAATTACATTTTTCCTGTGTATTGTCAGACCGGAGACACGGAGACACAGACATCCAACTAGTAGTTCCTGTTACTATATAGTGACAGAAAGAAAAAAATCTTGAAATGTGACATAGAATGCCTTCATCTGAAAGCACCAGCATCTAAAAAAATTTGTAGTTTGAGTAATTCAGTGCGGTCTCCGTCAGAAACTTGTCAAGTTATCCTAAGAAAACAAGTGATTGTTTCATAGAATTAAAACATTATTATTATATTACTGGTTTCCATATTTTGTTATAGTTGCAGGTAAATTTCCTCAAAACTTTTAAATAAAATATCTGAAATCACTTTTGATAGGTCTTTTTGATAAAAAAAATAATTACAAAAGGATCCATCTTGACAAAATCATATTTAAGGTCTCTGAATAGCTTATTTTCATATTCCTATTTAAATATTGTTCATCTCTGAAGTCATAATAGAATAGCTATTTTATAGAGTTTTGGTTATATGGAGCTGAATTGTGAAGAATATTCCTCCATTCACCTCTAATCCAAACCTCCAGAGGAATTGTAGCTGCTACATGGAATGAAAAGAGGTTTCCTTGCTATTATTTAATCATCTTATCTGCTATCTATTATCTGCATTAATAAGAGCAAAGTTCAAAAGCTGTTAGTCCCTCTTTAAATTAAATACCATTAGCTATAGCCCCACATCAGATTTTCTTGAGATGTCTAAAAATAAATGCCTTCTTTGGATATCTTCAATACGCCATTCATCTTCACTTGCAAGAACTGAGTCTGAAATAAAGCACTGTGCATGAAACAAAAAAAACTTTACAGTATAGTAATGCAGAAATACTGCATCCATTTGTGAGAGAAATAAAATAATTTCTCATTGTATTTTGGGAATTTGCTTATTAATGCAATTTCTTCCACCTTTCTGGTATGAATGCTAAGATTACTTTCTTTCCAATCTGTTTAAATCCTATCCATTCCTGATTTAGCTTCGGTGGAAAATTCTGTCTCAGAGTCTTGCAGTGCCTGCCTGTCCTCAGCTCCTTATAAAGGAGTATTTGATAGTGCTACAAGGGAAAGACCCACCAGCATTCCTTCTTTTCTGGCAACTTGTGACATATTCCCAGATGCTATTCATTCTTTCAGTTCGACATTATTAACTGATTTTCTCAAATGAATTTGTAAATTTTGTTCTCCAAGTTTTGGGTTGATTTATGGTTAGCCTTGATGCTCGCATTAATGGGATATTAAAACTTGACAGTGTCCTAGAAAAAGCGAAAAGCTGTGATTCATCTAAAGGTGCTAGGAAGCACATTGCAAAAGCAGGCAGAAAGTGCCTCCAGCAGAATTATCTTAATACTGATGAACTATCAGAGATGGAACTTGGCTATGACTCAACTCACCTCTTGGCTATGACTCAACTCACCTCTGTGCACTGGCAAAGATACCCTGAGCTATGTCCCTGCAACAGTAGGGATGTTTAGTCCAGTTTATTCTCTAGTGCTTTGATATTATACCTTCTAAAGACATAGCGTCTCTGAGCATTACTATTGGATTGTATTATGTGACCTTTCCTTCCTTGTAAAATCTCTGACTTTTAAAGACCAAAGCAGATGTCATCTACAACAGTTTCATTGGCTTTTAAATCTCCTATTGCAAGACAATGTAAAATAGATGGGAAAATAAAATGCCTCTTATCATGATTATTACTGCTTATTATTAAAAAACAAAAACAAAGACAAAAACAAAAACAAAGGAAAATTACTAATCTACCCTCTTTTAGAGAAAATTTTAAATAACTAACTCCTGCACATTTTCAAATATTCACATTCCTCAATATTCTGTGTGCCTGATTGCATATGCAAGTCATTGTTGTTTTTATTTCCTACCAAGGATCAAAACTCTGGGAAAACTATAGCCCAGTGTAGCTAGAAAAATTTTCAGTGAAACTGCCATTCAGTTCCAGGAACACAGATTCTAACATATGGACCATGTGCTCACTTCTACCAGCAACAGCGGTTCCTCTGAGTCTGTTAAACTAGAAGGATTTGAACCAGGTCTATTCAGTTCATTTGACCTTAACTTCTGCACAGTTATTTTTTTGTCTTAGCTTCAGATCCCCATACTCAGAGATATTTATGCGCCTGCTTTGCAGAGTAGGACTTTTTTTTGGTTGGATCTCTAATTCTTCTAGATGACATTTAGTTGTCAAAATATGCACACAAATTAGCTCGACAGAACACATCCTTACATCATTTGGTTCTTAAACTTAATGTGTACTTATGATTCTTTTGGAGGACTCCAAAGATGCCAAGGCACCTTCCAACAATGAAATTGAGTGTGACTAGTATGCCTAATTCCTATGGAAACCTTCCAAGCAATCATTTTTTGTTCATAAGAAATCGCTATTACAAATTAATTTAAATCTCTCTGAATTTATCAATAAATGAAAATATATAAGGAAATATATAAGACTACCTTTATATTTATTGGAAACAATAAAATATTTTCTGCATGTAAATGTTGACACTAGTTCTGTCTTCTTGGATTGTTGATTAATAATTGCTTTTGCTGCCATGCTACACAACAGAAGGATGTCTTTGAATCTGAATCCTTACTAGTCAAGAATAGGAAACAATAATTCTTGCATCATGGGAAATACACCTAGTGAGGAAGATTACTTTGTGTATAGCAAATGCTCAGCACAGGGACATTAGTGAAAAACCAAACAGGCATGTGAGAATTCTAAAAGTAGTTCAGCAGGGTTCCCTAAATGGATAAAATTAAAGTGAACCATATGGAAAAAGAATTCTGTACAGAAATTTCTGCAGAAGCTATTTCAGTTTCTGAGTCTTGAACCTCTGTGATGAAGAAATTCACCTTCTACAACTCTTGTGCATCCACCTGCAAACTAATTTTCTTAGAGATTTGCTAGCAATATGAGGGATCTTTTGAAAACATATATAGCAAATCACAAAGTGCTGAAATTTAGATAGGAAACACAGCATAACTCTCATAAAATGACACATAACCAAGCATTTAAAAAATCACATTAACAGCAATTATTAATACACCTACATCAATTATTAGTATATCTATCTAATAAGATCTGAGTCACCACACAAAGCTAACAAATTAGAACAAACATGTAAAATTAAATTGGTATTTAAGATTTTGTGTATAGATTAACTATGCAGACAGACATACAGTATGACAGAACTACAGCATTTTGTAAATAATGATTTCACTCAAGCTTTTCTTTAAACTTAGATTAAATTGAATTGTATTATGCCAGTCTTTGCTATGTCACTAACAAGCAACTAGTTTATTGCCAATGTTCTTTTTGGTCACCTGACAACTGAGAGAAGTAAAAAAACCTCAAACAAGTTATTTAGGCTGCCCCATCCTCCATGACTCTTTGCTGACTTTGCCTCTGAGGTCCTGTCACTCTGAAAATCAATTTGGCACACTTGTGATAGTCCCCCTCTGATTCTGAAATCTATCAAGTTTCCAGCAATGAGGAATATCTATGAAACCAATAAAACAGGTTTGCATGGTTGACAGTCATGTGTATAAAGGTCTTTTACTACATATCCTTATGCATGATGGAATTCTCCCTTTTGTGAGAGGGCAAGCTCAGATTCTTGATACATCTCTCTCAACAATGGGGAAAAAAAGAAAAACAGGTCAGTAGTATAATGGGGGAATAAAAGCAACTGTTAACAGAGAGTGAGCAATGATAGACTGTGTTCTGCATAGGAAATTCATGAAAATAAGAGACCAGATCTGCAAATAATGAAAATGTATGTATTTCTGCCACACCAGTTCACCTGTAGGTTTTGCTCATTTTTTTGCTTTCTCCAAGCAATGGGGACTAGCAGTAAGCTTCTTAGTTGTGTTTGTAATCTGTTAATCACCTAAAATATGTTACAGTGTACATTGGAAATTAACAAACATTTAAGTCACTGAGACACTAAAATCAAATTTTACTTTCAGTATGAATTGTACCAGATAACAATTAACCAGGTGATTACCAGGTAAACAGGTAATTAACAGGTAATAGAGTAAAATTTTACCTTTGTGGTTTATCACCTGAGTTAATACACAAGATTTTATGCTTGCTCTGCATAATATCCTCAGACTGCAAGTGATAGGATTGACAATTTGTAGTCATGACATCGTTTAGGTAAATTACAAGTGGAGATGTTTGAGGGAGCTAAATTAAATAAAGACACTGAAGTAAAACTATTTTAGTATATCCATAGATGATGTTAAGATCTGCAGCAAAACTGTTGTACTCCCTATAGGAAACAGCCACAGATAAATGCATGCCAATACTGTTTTTAAGAAAAAAGAAAAACCACTGGAGATGCAGTAGCTAGGATCGACTGATGAGAAGGAAATAACAACAAAGGAGAGAAGAAAAAAAGTTTTAAAAAAGTTAAAAGTAGCATAACCAGAGGAAATTTAGTTGGAAAGAAGAAATTCAGCATTCATGAGGAAGCAAGTTTGATGTGACAGGATCAGAAGGGGAAAAAATATGTAACAATATTCATAGCTGAGAGAAAAGACTGCAACTGTTAAGTGCTGGAGTTGGGTGAGAGGAGTGTATTGGTCACGCAACACAGCTCCAAATGGGAGTTTTGTCTATGTTATGCAGCTAACGGGAAAAAAAAGAAAGTATTACAAAGTGTCCCATTCCTACAGAGATCTCTGAACTGCAAGCTCTCTAGTTTCTCTTTCATGGTTTATAAGCAGTCCCAACCTAATATCATTTTGTAATTCAATGGCTCACAATTTGTTTCATATGTATCCATGTTAATGATTTATCCAATCATGTAGTTCTAATTAGCAGAAGAAGCTGTATCTTCCTTGACACAGCTCCCTAGGCTCTGTGCTGATTACTCCTTTCTTACATTTTTAACAAGGTGTGTTTGTGTATGGATAGAGTTACATTTTGGAGAAAATTTATGTGATCAGATTTGAACGTACTAGATACACTTTGAAAAGCAAAAATTGAAAAGTCTCATTAAGTGTGCTGCGGCAGTGGATATATTTTTTATATTTCAGTGGTTGTCTTTCGCACATTAGGTACACTGTAGAACTGCACTGGAAAATACTGCCACACAGAGTGGCATCATAAGGAAAACATTATTAGAATCATGTATGATTGAATAAATTGAGAAACATACTGTGATCATCTGGGAATTCAAATAATTCAAGCAAGTACTCAAAAGTGTTTTCCTTTTGGAACCGATTTGGGGTTTTGGTATAATGTTACTGGGTCTTTAATCTATGGTACATCAGGCACTGATGTGCCAAAATTGTTATTTAAAATGCTGGTAGCAGAATGAGCTTACTTTGTTATTAAGGAAACAACATTCTTGCTTATATGAAACAATAACAAAACAACAAAACCCCAAAGCACACCACTTCTTTAAATTGGTGGTACAATGTAGTGCATACAACTGGCTGTATCAGGTCATGGTGCACAAAGCTATCAAATTCAAAAGCTATTTTTGAACACTCACTGCCAGTGGGTTGTTACCTACAAGCAGTGAGTCTTTTACTGTTATCCATGGCAAGAACTCAGTGGCAGGCATTATGCTTCTGGCATATCTCTGTTTTAGAATTTATGGGATTCCTCATTTTCCAAGGAAGCTTTCATTAAATGCTGTTACAGCCCTCCATGCATAGTCAACAACCATAGACTGAAATACAAAAGAAGAAAATAATTCCTTCTCCCTGCAGATTCTGAACAAAAGAAATATATTAATCTAATGCTTATTGCAGAGGAGAATGATGCCTTGTACGGTACCATTTATGGTTATAATAAAGAACGGGTGTCTGATAAGACAAGCTGTTCATTAGAATTCTATTGGCAATAACAGTAAGAAGTACATAACTTGATGTTCCTGCCAGCCTTAAAGATGTTCTGTGCTCATGAACAACCCTTAGGACACCCTTTCAGCTAACTACCAACATTTTTTTGCCTCAGGAAAGTATAGGTGTCCTGTACACTAAATTTATGATGTGAAGAAATTTATCTCAAGAACACCCCATACACAGAAATCAAAATGTAATTATTCTGTTGTGTATCTTTCAGCCTCCATAAATTTCATCCATACCCATGGTCATTTATCTAAAACTAGGAAAAAATGTAGTTTTTAATTTTTTTTTCATTCTATCAGCAAAACTTAGCTCCACTTTTAAGATCTGCATGTTGTATATGAATTTTGTCTAACTGAATGACATGAATAGCATCAGGTTATTCCATCATAGCAATAAAATTAATTTCATTATCACACATGGAATTGATAATTCTTTGTAAGCAGTTGAGATTAAGAGAATGAATTGATGTCATGACAATGGAAAATAAATTTAGGAAAATGAAGTTCTAACAGAACTTTGTTGTAATACGATTTCTGTAATGGATGTTTATTTGCCTTATAGGTTTGGTAAATGTTAAAAATAGGGGGTTTTTTTAGGGAAATGTCAATATAAATAACATAAAATGTTACCATCCAAAAGGCATGGATATTTCATTGCACATAACATGCTATTTCATGCAATAAGTACTTACATAAGTAGATCATATAAAAACATATTGAACAGAATTAGATAGTATATATTAAAGCTTATATTGTAGGCATGTTTATATGATCTTTTGACAAGCAATCTTGCTCTGCCCCTGCTTTGAGTTGAATGGAGATGAGACAGTGCTGATATGAAAACTGGAGAACAATGCTGGCAAGTTCTCTAACAGCAGAAACAACTGTGACAGATAAAAAGTCAAGCCTCTTGTGCTTGCATCCACCTCTTGTTCACTTCCCCTTTTGAGTTTTTTCAGGAGCTCCTTTGAGTTTTGTCAGGCCTCCTGCAACTTTTGTTTGACTTCCTGTATGTCCAGATGGACTGCTTTTCCTTAGAAAACCCACCAAGTCTCCTGGAAACTCCTCCCTTTTCTCCAGGATGATGCTCCCCTGGGATTCTTCTGAGAAGGTCCCTGAACAGGCTACTGTCTCTGGAAGTCCAGGGTTGGGACATCGCTGTTTGTCTTGCTCCCTCCTCTCATGAGGGTCAACTCCACAGCTCACAGTTACTGCAGTCAAGGCTGCCCCCAACCTTCACATGCCCAAACAGTTCTCCCTTGGGTTTAAGTCCGAGGTCCAATGGAGTGCTTTCCCTAAGCAGCTCCTTGATCTAGAAGTTCTCACCAATGCACTCCAGAAATCTCTTGTGTAGGGAAAATATATGGAAGTGAAGTAGCATGGATTAGGAAAATAATTGATCTTAGATGTGAGCTACTGCTTTTCTTTTGCACCAGACAACAGCTCAGCATAACTAGTACACTTTTACAGCAAGTTATGAGGCATAAAACTGCATAGATACACCAAGAACTCTCAATACTCTCAGTGAATGTCTCTTATTGAAATTTATTGTAAGAAACGGAATCCAAAAGCTGCCTATGTGAAGATACTAAGTAGTTTAAAAGGAAAGAAAAGAGCCAATTTATTTCTTAGTCGTGATGCCAAGCCAGGTAAGTTCATCCAGCTAGCCATACAGGCATAATTCTAGGAAGGAATGGTTAGAAAAACAATGTTATGTGTAACAAAGCTTATGTGGGCCCAAATTCAGGTCTGGTCATTCATGAATGCTGGTTGGTTTTCTGTTTTCTTATTGTAGCATGTGTGAACTAACCCATACAATGTGTAGTAGTTATTCTCAAATACACATATTTCAAGAGAAAAAAACATTTTATTAATTTATCTGTGTTAAGGACGTTTAAGTATTGTTTAGATCAGCATTTTATCACAGAAGAGGAATAATTCTGTTTATGACAGATTATTCCAGCTTTATCTACAAATCAGTAAACTGGTTTATATTAATTATTACTGACCTAAGTAAGGTATACAAAAACTTCTTTGAATGATTCAATTTCTTTATTAGTGCCTTATTAGTTCCTTTTTATAGTCTTTGGCCATCCATTTCTAGTAAAAAGAACTTTTCATTTTAGGAAGTCTACTAGTGACCTAAAATCAGTTTACCACTCACAGCATTGTATTTTCTTTCAAAAGACAATATCTTAACTAAAGCCGAGCCTTTCTTCCAATATATTTAAACTATTTACACCAAGTATTTTGCATATGTAGACTTTCTGAGTTTATTTGCACAAGAAAATGTGTATTTAGTGAAATGTCTTGTACTTAAAGCAGGAGATCATTAGGCTTCTGCTGGTCCTATGGGCATGCATTTCACAGTCTTAAAATTGCCCCATAGGTGTTTTGTCTTATGCATAGATGAGCTTTACCTATATTGTAAAGAAGTTCCATCTTGTTAGAGGAGCAAAGCTGTCAATTTTAGCTAAGGTGTTCAGTTAAACTTTTTTTAGCTGTGCCAAACTGTACAGACTCCTATAATCTAATGCACAGCTGCATATAAAACTACTTTCTGCCAGATTATAATACAACCACAAAAAATCCCCGATCACTGTAAAAGCCCATAGATACACTTCTAAAGTTTATGTTTCAATTTTTGCCCAACTATTGTTTTGCATTCTTACAAAATTCCACTAAGGTAGTAATTAATTCCTTCAACTCCATTACAGGTGTGCTAAAATGTGCAACACAATTTATATAATCTCATAGACTATTGTCTGATTAATAATAATTATTATTATCAAAGCATGAGTCATAGCAGTATAAATAGGAAAGAGTAAAATGAAAATACAGGGAAATGAAGTGTTGCAATTAGTAGAAAAATAGTGTAGTCTGATACAGTCCTACATAGCTATTAAAAGAGAGTAGAAACAATACAGGTCTTCCAATGACCATTCTTGAACTGAATACAAAAAAGGGAGGGGAGAAGGAAAATATAACTTGCTTAAAAAGAAGATCATTCTCAGATTTATATTAATGATGTTTCTTGTTACTATTGTTATCAAGATGGTTGAAAACATTTCTTCTAGTTTGTTTGAATTTCTAATGGTGACTTTGATCTAGGAGATTTCAATAGCCTTTTTATTGCAAGTGGTTTTATGATGAAGGGGAGAGGGGAATCAATAACAGTACCTAAAAAATTCCCAAAGCAGGCAAAGGGAAACTGACCTTCCTGTTAAGCAAAAAGTCCTTTACAATAACTTTTCACCTTTACTTTGAAGTTATTTTTTCATACATGAATAGTTTACCTTGAGCTTATTTTCATACAGAACTGGAGGACAACCAGATGCAGATGTGTGAAATGTAAAATCACTTGAAGAAACATGGCTTTGCGTTTATTGAAATGCAAAGTGAAAAACTGTTCCCCAGAATGATGGAAGAGAAGGAGACGGGGAAAGGGAAGAGAAAAGACAAAAAGGAAAAAAGGAAAAAAAATAAAGAAAAAATGGAAACAAGAAAAAAAGAAAAAGGGAAAAGAAAAGAGAGAAAAATAGAAAGGAAAGCTGAGCAAGAGAAGAGATGTTCCTGAAGTTTACGTGATTCTTTGCTAACCAAATATAAAAAGAGATACACTTTCACAAACAGGTTGTTCAAGACAGAAATAATTGCCTGAATCAGAACCTCAAGTAAAGTTGTGGTTCAATAAGAATTGTAGAATCATAAAATCAGAATCACTTAGGTTGGAAACGACCTTTAAGATCATCAAGTCCAATCCTTAACCTAGCATTGCCAAGTCCACCACTAAACCATGTCCCTAAGCACCACGTCTACACGTCTTTTAAATACCTCCAGGGATGGTAGCTCAAAGAGTCATAGTTCATATTTGTAACCCTTGATTTTTATCTGCACTGTAGGAATAATTCTGGTTTTCTCACGTTTTTGAAACCTTCATAAGGATTTTCTAAAGCTAAATTTGTTAAAAGCAATGAGAATTTAAGTCATTACATATGTATGTGTATATGCTTATGCCTCTGTCTTCATTATGTATGTCTGCTAAGCATTAATTTTTGCCATGCCACTACTAAAATTTGCTTACATACTCAATTTTTTTCAATAGAACACTGCAAGGCAGTAACTAATTTCTTGAAAAATTCAGTGAACAACGGAAGCCTTACAAAACCAACATGAGAGACAAATCCATACCTCTTCAGATACAGAATTTCTGAAAGAAAATAACAGCAGGTATAAATGCGCTTATTTTCAGGCTAAACAGGAGACAGTACATTTTAATCAATCCTAAAAATATTTTTGCAAATCACTGACTTTGAGAAAACTCTTAAATGTCATCCATGTTTTCTTACCAAATTATGAACTGGATTTGCAAACAAGAACCTAGTTAAGCTATATACTCTTACCTAGCCTGTGCTTCTATTAAGAAATTTAAACATGTCCAAGTAATACTCTATGTTAGAATATACAGCATGCCTTAGTAAACAGCTGGTATGATTATTTGACCCAATCCATCTCACATGCCCCAGAGATAAGCATGTATCAAGACTTGGTAATTAGAATGATTCCAGCAGGCAGTCTGCAGGAAGACATGGTGGTTTGAACATGAAAACACCTTTATTAGCATGGGTTTGGACATGTAAAGAATGCTTTTGGACATGCTTAATCTATTATTATATATTTAGCCATAAAGTTTCACAACTCTAATAAAATTGTACTGTGTGTATTTTACCTTTATCTGAAGAAAATGCTCATCAGGCTTGTCTGAGAGATACAGCAGTTATTATTTTTCTAGACTAAGTAAAGGCAAATGAAACCTATTCCTGCCTTCACTTCTGTAGCATAATTTAATGATCTTACACATAGTTCACTGTCTTTCCCAATAAAATGATGTTCATTATCTATATATTGTTGTATCTAATCTTTTATAATTAAGCTACCTTTTATTTACAATGAATCAAACTAAGTGACCTAGCCCAAGTGAAACATCATAGATTTACTTTTTTTTTTTTTAATTGGATAATAAACATTATTTAGATAAGGAATACAGCATTATTACAGAAAGTATCATCCATATAATATACACTCTCTGCTTTCCTGCAGCTCTGTTTTGCAGATCACAGCTGCTGGCTTCCTAATAGTCATTTGAAGACACTTAACAGACAAACCAACAAAAATATGCATTAAAAGTATACATAGCAGCTATTGCTTAATCAAATCAAACTCCCCTGCCAACAAAAATTCCACTAGATGAAAATTAATTGAAATTTGAATTAATGTTGACACTTTTTTTAAAATCTATAAACTCTTGCAAAAGAGATATATCTGGGTCTATTACCCAATGTCCGCTGTCCATCCCAGCTGTAAGGTTTTAGGGGTTTGGTGTTTGGGTTTTTTTTTTTTTCCTTTTGAGTTTGTCTCTTGCTACTGGGCAGCAATTTTTCATTGTGGCTGAAAGGAGGCTGTTCCAGCTGACTATGAGACACTCCACAACACTTGTATAGAAACATCTCACAATATACCAAGAAAGCTTATCAGTTTCATGCTAAACTTTGATATCTCAAGTGTCCCACTTATGATAGTTTTCTTCACATCTCCATACTCTTAGCAGTATAGTTTAAAGAGCTAGCTGAGAGCACCTGTAAGAATTTACCTCAAAACAGTGCATTGTAAGCCGTATCTAGACTCTGTTGCCTGTCAGAGTTTCTGTTCACAGTCTGCGTCGAAAGCTACAGTGTCTGTCACCCTCTGCATGCCCGTCACATGCCCGCTCATCTTTTTCATTTTGCTGTTTCCTTCCTCACAGGTTAGTAGTGCACCATGCTGTTGCTGCAGAAGCTCTTCACTTCTTCCCTTCCTACTGTGCTTGCATGTGATTGCGTAGTTTTATCCTACTCTGCTAAAAGAGAGGTTGCTTCTGCTCTATGACTCTTTACACAGCATTTTAATATGCTTTCTTTACTGACTCTCAGGATAGGTAAGATCTATTCTTTCACTTTGCAGAATTAGAAGTCAAAGAAGGAAAGGGGAAAGAATAATGAAATTCTTTATACAACACCTGTTTTGAGACTCACTATATGCTATTTTACAATAAAATAATTATATTTTACTTTTATTGGGGATCCAATATTATTTTTAATAGGGATCCTTCCCATTGCAGAATAAACAATAACATTTTATTTCAGCTTTCATTCTTATTTTCCTTTCTCTCTATTCTTCATACTCCTAAAGTCTATATTTAGTATGACCCTCCTTTGTTTTCCTCCTGATTCTGTTCATCATTCCCTTCCACCAACATGGTTCTCTTTCTGTGAACACTTCATAGATAAATTTTCAATACTCATTCAAAATTACACATGCCTTCTGCAAGACTTGCACACAATGCAAATGCCACCCTCTATCTGTTCTAGCGGCTGCCTGTCTTTTTTGTCCCTCCTAACTCTATAATAATGCAACATGATGAGATCCCAGACTTTAGATGAATAAGGCACAATCACTACAATGTTGATATGAACTGAGCTGCAAGCTCACACCTTACAGGATAGCATTTCCTTGTAGGATCAAGATCCAGAAGATTAACTCTACAAAGAAGCAAGCTGTGAGATGATGTCTAGCAGATGCAGGAGACTTGACACACATGATAGACAGGAGGTGACACAACCTCAGAGTTTGGAGGATCCTGCAGTACTTGGGCTCAACAGAGCAAATCGAGGACTGAGAGGCTAATCCTTGTCTGTGCTATGGTACTGTGTAATGCCTGCTCAGTGTTACCTTGTAATGGTAATATCATGTTTTATTTATAGTCCCTTCTGACCTAGGATTGTGTTTATTTCTTTTATTATGCCTGAACACCAAGCATGAAGCATTAGAGATTTTTGTGCAACAGCTCTCAGATAATTTTTCTGGTTAGTATGCAGTATTTTTTTCTTTAGTTAATACGCTTTCTTCCTTCCCTGGTGAGGCCACACCTCGAATCCTGTGTTCAGTTTTGGGCCCCCCACTACAAGAGAGACATTGAGGTGCTGGAGCGTGTCCAGAGAAGGGCAATGAAGCTGGTGAAGGATCTAGAGCATAAGTCTTATGAGGAGCGGCTGAGGGAGCTGGGGTTGTTTAGCCTGGAGAAAAGGAGGCTGAGGGGACACCTTATCGCTCTCTACAACTGCCTGAAAGGAGGTTGTAGAGAGGTGGGGGTCGGTCTCTTCTCCCAGCTAACAAGTGATAGGACAAGAGGAAATGGCCTCAAGTTGCGCCAGGGGAGCTTTAGATTGGATATTAGGAAATAATTCTTCACTGAAAGGTTTGTCAAGCATTGGAACAGGCTGCCCAGGGAAGTGGTTGAGTCACCATCCCTGGAGGTATTTAAAAGACGTGTAGATGTGGTGCTTAGGGACATGGTTTAGTGATGGACTTGGCAGTGCTAGGTTAAGGGTTGGACTTGATGATCTTAAAGGTCTTTTCCAACCTGAACAATTCTATGATTCTTTACTATGAGAACCATTATTCTACATTTATTTTCATCAAACTGTCTTTGCCATCTGCTATTCTTAACATTTAAAAAATATAACTTTGTGTGTTCCTCCTAATTCACTGGAGCCAGAAAGTTAATTCTATTTGTAAAATCCAGGGAAAAGAAAGCCAACAAACCAAAACAATATCTTATTGCTGACACAGAAAGTTACTATAAAATAAAAAAGTGGTAATAGTAATAAAACCCCTAAGACCTTGGCATTTCTTTCTCCGGTTCTCCTTCTACAGATTCAATTTTTATTTCAAAATATTCTTCTATCAGCTGTTTCTTGTCTTTAAGTGGTATTTAGACCACCATTTATTTTTATTCCATAACACAGAAATAACCTTTGCTATGAAGCTTAGTAACTGCTGTCAAAATCAACAGGCACTTGTCTATGATAGTCTCCAGAAACTTCAACTAAAGATCAATCCATTTTCTTATCCAGTGTTACACTCAAAATCTTCTTTATGGACAAAGAGGAAACGCACACTATGTATATAAAAGCAAGAATGTAGTTAGAACTGAAATATTAATGGTTCTAATCAGTATTAGTCCAGATCCAATTATTATCCAATATAAAAAGAAAGACAAATAATAGAGTAAAAATTGTTACACACACTTAGTTTTTATCCCTTTTCTTGGTGTTGTGCTTCCCCTTCCCCTGAGCCTCTAAGTCCTCATTGTGGTGGCTTCATTCTGGTGATGAAGGTGTGGAGGCATTTACAGCAAGTCATCAGCATCTAGAGTCCTTTGCTGGGAGGAATATGATGTGAACATCATATTGATGGTTTCTTCTTCCTCCCTCCAGAGTCCACTCGGGGTCAGTTTTGTATGTCTGCTAACATGCTTTTAAATGTCTTTATTTCTTTGTTGGTCTGCAGATCCATGTTAAATCCATATTTGCTTCATATAATGACTTTTACATAGTTAGATACTATTTCTTTGTTCTCTTTCATATCCCTAAAACCAATTTCATCCAGCTCCAGGTGTGCATTTCCTTAACTGACCATGGGTGAGCTGTTCATGGACATGGGGTCTCCAATGCTAGGCCTGTGTTGCACCCCTTATATATGTGTTTCGCTCCTCTATGTCACATCAGCGCCTCCACTTCTCAAGGCCTCTACTATCATACCATGTCTCTATTTTGCTACACTACATACTTACGTTATAATCATAAAACTGTTGTGATATCATACAACGGTAACTAAAACATAAACATATATATACCCCCTCTACTTAGTATCATGCATGCTGTACCTTTTCCAGTTTCAGAAATCTCTCTGAATGATTATGAGTCAGTTTACACGTGAATCCTTTCAGATCCATAAGCATAAGCCACAAGAACATGACATGAATGTTCTTGGCTGTGGTGTTCATATAAGAGGTAAGCTGCACCATGCCACAGAAGAGCCCTTGCTCTGTGTAAGAAACAGAGAGAAAAGACACTTCTCTTGTCCTCCTGCTTGGTCAGGAACAGTGCCACACACTTGAAAAGTGGAGGATTTATACAGGAGATATATACATTTCAAGAAGTACAGGGAAAAAATATACATCTGAGGACACACCCTATTACATACACATTAACACAGGTGGGGTTTTTTTTACTTTTGACATTTTATTCTTCTCTATTTTGCAAGTTACCTTTTTTTGAATTCTTGAACATATTTTCTGAGCTGTTCGTGCATTTCCTGCTTTTTCCATAAACATTTATTTTACACTTTAAAAAGTATTGTGCTATGTACATGGAAATTATAAAGAAAAATTTTTCTTTATGTCACATTAATCTTTAATCTGTCTCCTCCTATCATCCACATTGTGGATTGCTGAGGAACATGAAGTGTGTTACAGCAGATGTTGAAACCACTTTGATCAGTGTACTTACACTATATAACAACCTCTGAACACATAACTGTCCTCCTTCTTTCTGATTCTGCTTTAACATTCTAGTAAGTTTTGCTTCCATACCATCATGCCTTTTCATATTGCTTATTCCTCCATATATATATAAAAAAATAAATGGTTATTGGACTTCTCTACCTCCTAGACCTTTTTTAAATTTGATTACGTTTTTTTTTTTTTCACAGGGAAAAGATCTTGAAACCTACAGCAGGGGGTGTGTGTGTCTCTATTTTTATTTTTTTCTGTCATCAGGTCACACTGTTACACACCATATTTAGCAGCATAACCATCTGCTTCTTTCCCCACTTTTGAATATTCTCCAAAACCTCAAAGACCTTTAAATGTCTTGAACTTGTGTTTATCCCATAAATAGTGTTGTTTAGAGCAGCTCTCTTAATGGTAAAGCAGTACCATTTTGTTGGCAAAGACTACCTCTTAACGCCATTTCCACAGGAAGTTCAGAGAGAATAAATGATTTATTACATTCAAGACTGGGCAAAATGTTCATTAAATATATATAGAGACCTAGATTCTAGCTGGAGATGACTTCAGCAATGAACTTGAGGTGTGCCAGTTATAAATATCTGACTTGGCTTGCACCCATAGATAGTATTTTATACATGTCATTGGCTTTTTTCCTTTTTTTAAACTTGTTTAAGGGAATCTGTAAGAAGAGCTTTTCAGATTAAAAACAAAACAAAACCCCACAACTAAGCAGCATTCCTTTTGACATTGAAGGAATCTGAAGAAATGTGAAGCTTCCTTTTTTTAAAAAATAATAACTCTAATGCAGCAATACAAAATCTAAAGTGATATGCCAAAGTAATTTGCTGCAACTAGACATGGATCAGATCATAAGGTACTGATCCAATTATTCTTGTATTTGAAGCTGTTTACTCTAAAACCTGAACTGAATGTCTTAATCCCTATTTCTGGTTTAAAAGCACAGCTTTGCCATGAAGCAAATGAGCGGTAAAGGAGAAAATCTGCTGCGGTGTGTACATGACATCAGTCTACATGAGTTCTTCTGCTTAATGATTCTGTTTACAGTTCATCTGTTCAGATATTTCAAATTCTGGCATCTGCAAGCACTCCAAAAAATGGCTTAGAAGTGTGAAGAATTTGCAGTAAGGGTAGGAGACAACTGGTTATCGATACTGAGTAAATAGTGATAGAGAATGAATCAGACTGTATGAGACTGTGGTCAGGTCATTTACATTAAAACTTGCCATCATTGCATGAGTGTGGACAGTATTAAAGGTCTCTCTCACTACTAGGATTGAAGGGACAGGCAAGAGGAACTATTTGTCTATGACAGGTGCTGTGGTCTCAGCAAAAATCAGCAAAAATCTCTTGAGCAATAGAAAATTGAAGTAGCTTTGAAGACAATTCCTTTTTCTTCCTAAAAATTCTCCCTCCTCACAGAATTGTTATTCTCCATGCTTCATAGGATGCCACAGTTAAAGGCACCCCCCCACCCCCCCCAATTAAAAAAATCAGAGATATCAACAGTGATTATTTGATTATTAAAGCAAGGGAACAAGTCAAAGACAATGTAGAGCAGAATACATTTAATAAACAATTACTCCTTCAATTACAATCTTTTCTTTATATCTCTCTGTGGAGAGCTTTTGAGAAACATTATGTCTTTGAGAGTTGCACTAAACTTAGTGAGGCCTAAAATATTTTATTCATACACACAGAGGTAAAGTGAGTCTTCTCTTTGCCTTTCATATGCAAATACAACAGTTAATTGTGTAGTATTTATTACTGGTACTTTCATAAGCTTATAAAAGGTAATGCAGTCCATTCATTATTGACAGATGGGGAGTAGCCAGCTCTGCATGGGGGAGCAGGGAATAGCAAGTCCAAGCTCAACAGCCAGCAGAAGGAGCTGAAGGTCAGAATCAGGCAAAGAGGCAGAGGAGTGACAGCTGTAAGAAACCCAAGTGTTTAGGGTAGGTAGGAGTGGCAAGTTATAACATGGTTCAGGACACTGTCGACACAGCCCTAGCAAAATTGAGTAAGACAGACCAGTAGAGAGGCAAGCTTGTTACCACAAACCATATATATATTTTTTTTTAATAAAATAGAAAATGTATAGAAGTTATTAGTAGCTAAGAAAGAATCATAGTTACGACTGGAAATTAGTACATGGCAATTGTAGAATCTTCAAGGTAATAGATAATTCTCAGGCCAGATAAGAGGGTACTGGCACTGCATACTTCACTAATAAGCATATGCTTCGCTAACTAGCATCTCCTCAACGAATGCAAAGCTGTAACACTTCAAGGACTAGTAACAGGAACATCCTCCTACAGGGAAGGTTGTAAAGATAAAGGGACACCACAACCATGAAAACAACGGGACTCACAGTAACTAGGGGAAAAGTAAAGACGGCAGGGGGACATTGCAACCACCAACCCAACTGAGGGATGAAAGGACTACCCCCAACTCCTTTTGAGCATGCACAGTGAATTAAAAATCACTCTATAGCTTTAAATGTAAGCGGAGAAAATACAGACCAATGGAAGAAGAGGATGCTTAGTCAGTCTAATGATTATGTATTAGATAGGCGCAGTATGTTAACTTTCATGTATAAATGTTGAAGAGAATTACAGTAGGTGTGCTTGATTTGTGGAAATATTCCACCTTGCACCCTTGCACAGAGCAAAACAAAGTCTCCTCTCTAAACATACTTCATCTGTTTCAGAAGTTATTTTATAAAAAAGGTAACAAGCTGAATAAAACTGAGAAGCTGAGGAGCCCTGGGAGGTTGACAGCAAAGTAAGTTGCATTTACATTTCAAAAAGTTATCACCCTCTTTCTCCCAACTTCGTTGAAAGCCTTTATCTGAAGACTTTAAAATGTGCTGCTATCTCCTCACTAGTTCAGTATCATCATGAGTTGTCTTCGTTAACAGTTTCAGCTCATGAACAGTACATACACAGTAGCATTGTATTTTTCTGAACTTAACAGTTGTACCGGTTTTATCTTTGTGGCCAAAAGTTCCCTAAATATTTAAAAGTGTGAATTCTTTCTTTTACTGACTTGTAAAGAAATATTCCTTCACTTTTATCAAAGGCTGGTAGATCATGAAATTCTCTTTTAAAATAGCCTAGACTTTTGTACTCTACAAAACATTTGCAAAGTTTGCAAAATAAACTTTTAAAATTAATTACTTCTCTAAAAGTATCTTTAAGTTGTAGTAGTTGCTTCATTTATTAGTAATAGTATTATTGTAATAGTTGGGTTCATATACTAGTAATCAGATGTAATAAATTCTTATACTGACCAGAACCCAGCTCCCTGAGTTTCTCAGGGATTTCTGTTACAGCTTTGGGGACTAAGTATTCATGTGAATTTACCAGGCTTCCAAATGTCTATGAGCATGCAATTAGGGTTATTATTAGGGTTTTCTGCCCTGAATACCCTGCCTCATTCTTACCGCTCCCAAACCAGCCTATCAGGTCATCCAGCATCCTTATTTATGTTGTCCCAAAAATTGGGGATTGTTTACCCGATGTGCAAAATACCAATATACACACAGAGCAGAGGTATTTTATTGCGTATTTGTGCAGATATGCACACCCAAAATAGCACACCCAGCTTTCAAATTAAGTTATTTATACACAAAGCATTAACACATTCAACTTCCTAATACATATGCAGTATTCTATGAAATGATTGGTTAAAATCTCTTCACCTAGCATGTAAATTTGAGTTGGTGGTATAATTGGTGTAGGTGGTCTGTGAGTCGGTGGTCGCAAACTCCCCCTGCTGGAATTACCTTTCCCATAGTTTTCTACTTTTTTGGCAGATCTAAGCAGTTCTTCATGGTTTACTAACTAGACTAGTAATACATCAGTTAAACTTCTGCTTTTCAGCAGCCACATCCTGCTTATTAGACAAAGGTACATTGTATAAGTTCCCATGGAGATAGTGTAGGGTTCTGCAGTGGATTTCTATAGCACCATCAATCTCTATGTGAATTGTATACTTACATTTGATGATTACAACAGTTCTGTGACAAGCTTATTTGAAACTGAAAACCTAAGTGAAGTGAGATAACTCTGCCTTACACTCAGAAAATGTCAAAGCTAAGGTATTTGGAATGGAACATTTGGGGCTCAACAAGATAGCTCTTGAAATAGCTCACTTAAATGTATTTAATGACAAGATTTCCACTCATCTCAATTTAAGAAATTATCAAGGAAACCTGAGTCATGCTGAAATAACCAACATTTTCCATAAAGCACTTTCTTGTTGTTAATCTTTCATTTAATTGTTGAAGGCCTTAAAGTTCTGAAGAAAGTAACATAAATTAATTTCATTATGATTTTTTTTCACTGATTTCAGGCGATACTTCACTTCTGAAGAAGAAAGAAATCTGCTTTGACAGCTCTGCTTTATGGTTTCTGATAAAATCTATGTATGTTCTTGTTTGAAGTAACATGAACAGGGCCTCTTCCTATTTCAAGTCAGAACTGTTTTGTAACATAAATATCGTATAAATATAAAAGGTTTCCACACCATCATCCTTCCAGCAGTAAGGTCATATTAAAATCAACTATTATTTTTACAAGTTGTGTCCTGCTTTTTGCAAGACTATTGATTGCTACTCTACACAGGGGAAAAATATCTTTGAATTTACAACATACTGTTCTGAGTGTATCTGTATCTTACAACTAAAGGAATATATTACATATTTTATGTCAAGAACAAATCATAGTAGCCATTGTTTATTTTTTCTTTTCAAATTATAGCATAAAATAATATATGAAAAAGTTCAGGCAGGGTAGAAATTATACACAGAGACTGTGCGAGCACACTGGATGTAATGAACATCATTTTAGAATGGAAGAAGTGTTATCCTTCCTAATACTTAGCTTGTATCCAGCTAACAAGTTTCAGAAATCAACAACAGTTTTGTTGCTATTGATTTTTCATTCCTATTTTACAGGTTTATGCTATCTAAGCTGAAGTTAAGCTAAACATAGCAGATAGACCTACCAGACATGTTTTTACTGTGCCTTCCCTCCTGATGTTTCCATTTCCTGCTACCCTCATGATCACAATGCTGTGTGTGACTTACAGGTGATGACTAAGTTAATTAGAAGGTTAAGATAGATCCCAAGGCATAACATTTTTCTCTTCAGTGATAAAAAAGGGTCCTAATCACCATTAGAGAGCTCTCTGGGTTAGTGAAAATTAGTGAAATTTGGATGCTGATGAGAACTAACTAGCTTGTTAGTCTTTACACGGGACAGAGAAATTGATGTTTTTCACTCCAACAGTACAGCTGCTTTGAAATATGCTGATGTGAAACCAACTATCCATCCCCCTCCATGTGTAAGCTAGGATACAAGATACCACAAAGAATAAAAGGACTCAGCACTAACCACCTTTTCCTTGGCCACTTACTGGGCATGCAATAAGTCTTTGCTGCAAGATACTTGGTATCCACAACACTATAAAGAAAATCAACTCCATCCCAGCCAAAACCAGCACATTTTCCAGCCCTTATTCCACACCATTTACATCATGCTCGGGTCTCACACTATCCAATACATCCTCATTAACCACCACCACCCTTCCCATCCTTTCATACAATACACAGATATCATTCCCTTAGTCTAACGACCACCACTGTGAAATCTCTGTAAAATGTCCATTGAGTTCATTTAGTCCATGACTTTGGGCTCTTTCTCTTATGGAGGTCACTCAGGACAAGAGAGGTGGTGTGTTGCATGGAGCTACTGGACACGATAGCCAGCTCAGGTCAGGTCACTGCTGTACTTGCACTGCTTCTTGTAAGGTTTGTCCTCCATTGGTTCAGGTGGTTCCTCCTATAGTAAGTCCTATAATATGCAATTCAAATCCTGGTTTACAACAATTTAAAGGTATATCCATTACAATCTCCACCCCTGGGCCCTTTGGGCCAGGTTATAGGGTTTAGCATTGCAATGAACTCCTTCCCTTGCTCCTAGCCTGGCTAGCAACAAGGGGTTCCTGCTATAGTAATTTCTATAACATGCGACTCAAAGCATGGGTTACAACAATTTAAAGGTATTTCCATTACAATCTCCACCCCTGGCCCCTTTGGACCAGACCATTGGGTTTAACATTGCAATGAACTCCTCCCCTTGCCCCTGCTTCGGCTTGGACTTAGCCACAGACTGCAGTCCCTTAGGGGAGTACCTGCTCCAAGTGGAGGCTTCTCTGTGAGCCACAGTCTCTCCAGGGGTCTACCTGCTGTGGCATAGACTTGTCAACACCCACAGCCGCTTTGACGTCCACCTGTTCACCATGGCCTTCTCCATGGGACACAATGCCTTCAAAGAGATACCTGCTCCAGTATGGCCTTAGCCAGAGCCACAGTCCCTTCAGAAGTACACCTGCTCCAACATGGTGTTACTCATGGCTGCAGTCCCTCCAGGGTTGTACCTGCTCTGTTGTAGGCTTATCCGTGGACACAGGCTTTGAGGTGCTCAAAGGGTAAGTAGTTGTTTAATCACAGATATGCCTGTAATAAAATTTACATTGGGTTGTACGGTGATGAGATGCTGTTCATTAATTCAGTTTTTTTAAACGTAAAACTGGTCAAAGCACTGGCTAATACAGGATCTTTATTAGGTTTTGCAGCTTCATATACTTCTAATTATGCTCAAGAACTCAAGATAAGCATTTTATCAGTCAGCAAACAAAATTACCACACCTAATATAAAAACTGGAGCAATATGAGCAGTTTATTGGGAGGCAAAGCTTAAGTTAAAAAAAATCTCTCCACATCTTATTTCAGAACACATTACACGCTGACTGCTATTCACCTTCTAGACTCAGGATGAAAAGGAAGATTTGAAACTTACTGTTTGATAGCGTAAAGAGGGAGTGACTGAATTGTTTTAACTAGAAGTGAAGCCAGAGAAGCAAGGAAAAAAAAATGCTGAAAACCTAGTTCAAAACTTGCTCATTCAGAATCCAGCTCAGCTTTCTGGTATGCAGCACCTTTCTCTGTTCTGGGGAGAAGGAGGAAGTAATGACAATGCTTGCCCATATCCAGGCAGTAACTTTCAGCCAATGTTTTCTGTTTTGTTGCTTACACGCATAAGAACCCTCGACTGAGAATTTCTTTCATCATTTTGTTCATTGATTTTCCTCCAGATCTTGTGATTACATTCTCAGGATGAGAAAAAAGATCCCTCTGTCACAGTAATTTGTATTAAGACTTCCAGAGTATCTCTATTTCTATCTTTTTTCTCTCTCCCTTTATTTCTCTCTTTTCTCTTTCTCTCCATTAATTAAACAGTTCCAAGATTTCTTTCCTGAAGCTCCACAATATTTACCATCTAAGAAAACTAACAATGAGACCACTGGAATGATATGTGGTTTTTCTCTGGAAAACTACATATTCCTTGAGTGAGGAAAAAAAAAAGAAATAAAACAAAAAAATCAACAAAAGCAGCCAACAGAAGCAGCAACAACTAATGCTAAGTTCAGGTATTTATATTAGTGCTGTTCCATAACTTTCTTATACACAAAATAACATAACTGTGTATTTAATCAGCTACTAAAATCATGTAGCTTGACAGTGTATATAAACCATAACTGAGGCAAACCAAGAAAACTGCAGCTAATTTCTTGTCAGCCTTGATTTCTTGAGCTTTTATTAGTTGCATTAGAAAATACAAGAATACTACAAGGGATGAAAATTACAGCTGTATGTGAACAGACTTCCTAATCTCTTCTCAAAGTTGAAACTAATGATACCATAGACTTGGTTTTGCATGGATTTTTCACTGAGTATACATTATGGAACAGTTCAGTAATAGTTACTTTCTTCTGTTGTTTAAAAGTAATGCTTTATAGACCAATTTTATTACTACGATGCTACATCTCCATTATATTACACTAACAATTAAAAGGAATGTTCTTCAATACAAATAGGTCTGTTCCTACAACAAATGCACATCTCAGTTGAAATCTCCAGAACTGATCAACTGTATGTACATCTCCCATTGCACATCAATACTACTTGGTTTGGATTTTTTGGTCACATCTTTAAAGATGCGTCAGCTTATGGGTGATCCCATTTCTTATGGGATCTGTAGCTTGAGGGTCAGTTGCCTATATACAAAGAAATTATCTGGAAAAGCTCTTTCCTGAAGGTGCTTAACCCTCACTTGACACTTTAATAAATTCTCAGAATTACCAGTGTTCTTTAGATGCTTAAACTGAGCTACCACATTAAAACAAGGCACAGTAGTTGCTAGAGTAAGATACATAGCTTAAACTCTCTGGAGATGTTGAAATAACCCAGACAGATGTTTAATCTTCTCTGCAGTTGGAAGGACTTGGTATCTTACCCCTATCCAAACACACAGTACTCATGCACGTCTTTGTGAATATCTACCACACTAGTCAGGGACATTTACAGCAAGAAATATAGCCAAATGGAAGAACATCACCTCTTTTCCCTACTTTTCCATGATTCTTCCACTTGATTAAATATATTCCTCATTCCTTTGTGCATAATGACACTCACTGTTCTCTTGGCATCTTATTTCAAAATCGATCTTTTCTGCCCTGGCCTTTGAATCTTCTGTCCAAAATACCAAATCATATTATATTCAATGCTAATATTATCTTATTTCCCATTTGTCATGACAGTTGAGCTTGAATACTTTTATTCTTTGCTGTGTTCTCATATGGTACAGGTTACACAGGGTATCTTTACTATATTTTCATTAGGAAATCAGAATTTAATCTATGTGATACATAGCATTACAGCAGTTTAGAATGTTCTTCAGGAACTATAGACAATGTAAGAGTGGATAGTTCGAACACATATTCAAACTTCATCGAAATGAAATTTTGCACCTTTTGAACCTCTCCTCATAGAATGGAAAACAATGCCTTCTTGTTTTGCTTCTGTCTTGAAAACAGAAATAACTAAAGGTCAATAAAGAACTATAATGTAAAGATACTTAGAAATAAAAATGAATTTAATTTAAATTTAGTTTTACACAAACCTGATTGGTGATGTTAGAGCTAGAACATTTACAGATTTTGCTCCACATCTTACAGAAAAATATTTGTATTTTTTGGAGACCTAGTTCGGGAAAAAATTGAATGAGTACTATAACTGCTTCCTCTTTATTTAAAACAATTCAAGATAATTTACCTTTTAATCTAACATTATTCTATGTTTTCAGTTAAAATTGAGAATTATGTATATTCTACCGTATTCTATACTTCTGTCCAAAATAAACATCACTATATCAGTTATTTGACATCCTTTCTCTGAATAACTAAAGGGGAAAGAGTGGTGAAAAAATAACGAAAAAAATTGAGACAGAACCTGTTAAAGAACACCGGTTTGAAACATCTGAAGCTTGAATAACTAAGAATATCTGTGAGTGGGAAGATGGATCAAGTAAAGAGTGTTGCAGTTTCAGTGTCATCCACAACTGACATTTATCATTCTTGTTGCAGTAAGGCAAGAAAAATTAAGGACCCCTGAGAGAGTAGAATAAGATATTGATCAGAGCTTTGTAAGCTCTGAAATCTTGTACTTGAATCTGGAGTAAGTCCTTTAAAAGAGCTGTGTGAGCTCAAAACTTGGCTTTGTTTGAACATGTGAATAAAAACTAACATGGTTGTATCTGGGCTTTCTGGTGAAAAAAAAAAAAAAAAAAGAAGTGCTGTAAGGGCGCATTTGAAGTACAGTTACAAATCTGCTGTTATTACAGAGTGACAGAATTGTGCGAGTTGTCCCGTTATATTTTAACCTAAACTTCAATTTCTTATGCTATGAAGTACCTAATATTATAGATCTGTTCATTGTCTGTTCATGTCAGCTCGACTATTCATGAAAGTAATAGTTTAGAGATAGAATTAAGGAATTTACAGTCTTACCCTTCAACGTGACCCATGAGACAAGGGAATTTCATAAAACTGTTTGTGTGGGGGTATGTGAATTTACAAATTTGACTCAGGAAAAAAGCTTTCATCTGTAAAAAGCTTTTATAAGGAAAAAAATGATATTTAATCATGGGACAAAACCCCAAGTAGACAAACATACACAGAGCACTGAAGTCAGAGGGATTATATACCACTTAAGTACCTATACCTAAAGTTTCTTAATAGCTGTCTTTAGACAACTTGTTAGTCATGATGAACAAAATGTTCTTCAAAGGCATTCAGATGTAATTTAGGCCATATGAACCTTCTTTTTCAAAACCAAATGCTAGAGCCCTCATTTCTGTCTATTTTACTATGAAAATGGCTGTGTTGCTTCTATTAAGAACTTAAGATAGAAGACAACCAAAAAAAAGTTTGCATTTTCACAGCTTTTATCAGCAGTAGTGTTATTAGCTCTCTGAAGTAAACACAACTCAGTGTGTTTGTTTTTAATTTAAGAAGTTCAAAAAGTTTGAGATGACTTTTGAAATGAGAAAGTTTTTAAACATTTTCAGAGAAGATGTGCCTGTAAGATCTTATGAGGAAATGTTTAAAAAAAAAGTATTTCTCTAAATGGAAGGAAACTATAGCTGTAATATAAGAGGAATACTACTAAATCCTCATTTTGTCATGAAACAATATATATTAATATATTTGCTTCATTACCAGTCTTTAACCATATCATACTTATTATTCCACATATTTGAATGTATGGGGTATGGAAAGCACAGTAAATGGGTAACTAATACCAGAAGGCTTTATATACTTCTGTTGTCAGAAAGGTATAAGAACCTGCACGAGCTACCAGTTATATGAACATAATCAGCATGTTACATCAGGATGAGACCAAGGAAGCTTGCCTGCTAAGCAGAGTTAGCTAGTAAAAAAGCATTGAGGATAGGGCAGAAGGAAAAATTCTCCCCTTTGTAGAGCTAGAATATTTCACTGAAATTTTGAGAATGTAATCTTCATATTCTCATTATCGTGCAGTATTCTCCTGAGTGTATGTGCTTAAACTTAGTGACATGAGCTCACCGTCAAAATATTAATATAAAATTCTAACAGCTAGATCACTGCTTATGGGCTCTTCCAGCTCACTAAAGACTACATGTTACCACAAGTAGCTATGTGCTCAGAAATAGTTTATGTCTGAGCTCTACTCTTTCAAGAGATTTTGATGAAGGAATGCCTAATTTCTGTATCCAGGAGAAGTCTACGTCTGAATCGACTTTCAACTAATTGGACTCTGGAAGTCTGGAGATGTGCACAGGCACAATAGTACCTTGTTAACCTAAAACTGAAGCTGGGAGGTATCTAGGTAGCCTGTATGTTCCAAGGCTAAATGAGAACTGGAAGGAAAGTGGTTTGGTTTTTCATTTTATTTTTAAGATCTCAGTGATACCTCACATCCAACATAACCCTGCTATAGGTAGTTATATACTAAACTTAAGAATTTAGTTTTGAAGTAAGGAAACCGGTTTCAAATTGTTAAGTGGCTTTCCTACAAAGAAAAAAGAAAAAAGATGCTTAAAAGGTCACCAAAAAAAAACCAAACATGGAGAAAATATAAAAGATAGTGACTGGCTAAAAAGCACCCCTTCTTTCAAAACAATGTTACTAGGTATCTGCAGGAAAATTAATTTACATTTTTAAAACAAATGAAATATTTTTCTACTGTGCTGAATTCCAGAGCAAGCTTCTATCATTCAAAAAAAAAAAAAAAGACTTTAATGTGCTAATTCTAAGCATATTATAATTAAAAAAAATATTTAAACCAAACCATTTATCATCTAAAAGCAATAATATTTTAAACAATTAAAACAGCTTTGTATATTCCAGATGTAGCTTACAGATGTGGAATTTTTTTTCTTCAAATTGATCCGCATTTACTTTTGATAGTCAAATCATGTAAGTTTTTATTTGAGATTTTTGGAGGACTACTTTAGAATTTTCTAAATGGTGTCCTGATGAACAATCACTAGGTCTGTGGAAAGGATTGTGAAAATATATGGTATCCATCAAAGTCACTACTAAACAAAGAAAAATGAAATCTGAAATATAAGATTGATTAATAGGTGGCTTGGAGGGCTTACCAACCACTTCCCACACAGGGAAAATAAAATGGTTTTATTTCATGCTATAGAATGACTCCGTGCATTTTCATGCAGTATCCTTAACAA
This sequence comes from Mycteria americana, assembly GCF_035582795.1. Classification (NCBI taxonomy): domain Eukaryota; kingdom Metazoa; phylum Chordata; class Aves; order Ciconiiformes; family Ciconiidae; genus Mycteria; species Mycteria americana. Next base: position 24,106,088 of record NC_134368.1, on the reverse strand, counting down.
ATATAAAATAAGAAAGATAGTCAAACTCACTCAGATAAAATAACCAGGCTGATAGTGTTCCATGGTACCTCATTTTGTCTGTAAACAAACGTTAGGTTTTGTGAAAATGTCTGTGTTTTCTGGTCTGCATGGAATTTTGATTAACTTAGCTGTAGAGACAGAAAGACAGTTTGTCCTCTGTTTTCAGTCAATTTAAAAAAAACATATCAGTAATTGGAATTAATTTTTTTTTTGTTAGTATTCAAATCTGAACAACTCCAAGTCCCTTCTTGTTCTAACTTAGAGGTACAAGCATCATGGGATAATTTTTGCTCTTCTCATGTTAGATGTCTAACCATAAGGAAAATAAGAACAAGCTTCATGAGAAAGGAAAAAAAATCCCAGTAATTTTATTCTTATTACAGTTTGGATATGTTCATCATTATGTCATTAACAGTCGATGTAGTTTCCAAATAGTTAATGTAGTTTCCACTCATTTAAGAACTTATATCATTAACACATGCAACTACTTTATTAATTAGGGTGCTCTTAGGGGTGCCCTTGCATTTGCAAATATATCCTAAATCACATAAAATTGCATTAAAAGGATATAAAGGTTTCAGAGTTAATATGTAAAAAATTAAGAAGTACCATAAGTATTTCAATACTACAATTAATTTGTTTTTCAGTACTGTACCAATTATTACAAATTGGAATGTTAATTCTATTAAAATGTTCAAGAAAATTTATGTGTTTCAAATCCGCTGATATGCTAACTGCTCCTTTTATTTAAACTTTTCTAAAAATAGCAACTATTCATAGAGGTTTTAGTAGACTCACTATCAGTTGACTCTGCCGAAGAAAACTATATAAACTGTGTTGATACTAATGTGTATACTAATGTTGATACTAATGTGATACTAAGGCCCTACCAAAGTGCTGGGCCTACATGATTCCATACCACCTCTTTCTTTTGTAATTGTCACCTGACATTTCAGCACAGTTGTCAAAACCAGCTGGTGAAACAGCATTAAGGGGTAGATTGCTACGTGTCATAACAGGGTTAATGTGCTTTAGCAAACAGAAGCTGTGCTTCAGTTGGATCTTTATCTTTTCCTAGCATTAGTTACTAAGTGGCGTGAAAATATCACTTTTGGGGGGGGAAGTGTCTAAAGCATACACACACAACCAACCTCTCTGAGTCTGTGGGAATGTTCTTGCTCAACCAACCTCGTGGATCCTTGCTCGCTGTTGGCACACAAGGTAACGTATTAAATGATCACCATTTTCTAAAGCTGACATTTTGATAGCAATCCCTATTTAAAAAAAAAAAAACCAAACTCCTGTTTTAGTTTGTCTCACCTGGAGTGCAGGTGCTTGGGAGGAGTCAAATGTGTCACCAAGCAGAGCCCTTTCCTTCCACTGACTTGTACAGCTCCTAGTGTCCCCGCTCAATCCTGCTGCAATTCAGACACTCCTTGCCTGCTGGAAAGTGAGTTGAGGACTGATGCTCTCCACTTGGGACTTCCTGAACTGAGATGCAGACCCAGGACAGGAACCCTTCAATTATTTCTTTGGCTGCTTCACACTAGCAGTTTTCTACTTGATATTTCTGGGTGAGGTCTGGGAAACTGACCTTCCAGCCCTCTTCCTCTCCCTGCTAGGCAGGGAGGACTACTCACAGGAAGATGTAGAAATAGTTTATTGGCTTCTATTGGGATGTAATCCAGAATAGCAATTCTGCCAGCTACTCTGGTCCCTGTCCTCTATTGGTGGCTTGGTTTTTTTTTTTTCTCCCTCTGTACTTCACTTTCAATAAATCTTTTCACTTTTTGTTTGCATACTGTGTAAGTTGAAACCTATTTCTGTGCCTGTGATCTCAAAGTGTGCAGGAAATTTAGCTACCAAGGCCTGTATGTCTACAATAAAAAGGGCTAAATATCTCAGACTGTCACAGCTTGAAAAGCTAGGATGTAAAAAGTTTGCAAGGCCTAGGCTGACAGGGCCACAGAGTAGAGTAGGAAGGACTCCTGTATTAGATTTATAAAGGTTGCAGAGTCTGAAAACTTTAGATGCTGAGGCCCATAGAGTTGGGACAGATGAAATAGGGTGAAAGCAGAAGTCAGGAACCAACATGCAGTTGCATTATTTGTTTTCTTTTTGGAATAACAGGTATTTACTACAGGTAGTATACTTGTAACAGATGTTAAGTTATTAAAAAAATAAAAAAGGATAAATAAAAAAATATGTGATAGACGTAACATCTGTTATTAAAAATACTCATAAATAGGAAAGTTACAATAAATACTGCTACAACATTTCATAAAAGCAATATCTAGAAACATCAGCAAATATTTGTAATGGAATAGATTTGAAATGCTCCTTGAAAATTCCACTGTTGCCTTCTGTTAGTTTGTGAGAAGATAACGAGTCCTTTGAGATTAACACAAGGTAAACGAGGAGGAGGGACTGTTTCAGAGGACAAAGTCACTCTTTCCTGTTGACCTAGTTACAGTTTACTTCTCAAAAATAGGTCTGTTCCCTAACTCTTGCATAACTCTCAGTGCGAAGTGAAATAAGCACAGATTCCATAAAATGAGGAAATGGATTCACTTCTTGTTAGGCTATGTTCTTTATAACGCACATGGGGAAAGAAACTAAGAATTCTCTTATTTCAGATAAGAAAGAGGAGAAATTGCAATATTGCTTTCATAGAGTCTTCATAATACAAATCAATCTGTCTTTCAAGTGAAGTGCATAAAAGATTGGGGAATAGGGATTTAAAATTTTTAAAAAGACTTCCAAGAACCATAGATGGAGTTTTCTTTAAGCTTCAACTAAAGTTGCTTAGATATACTAGCCTCAATTCAGTCTTGGCTTTCAGTTTATATGTCTTTCTCTACCAGTGCAAAATATATGTAAAGTGGATATGAACTGCAACCAAATCAGACATGGCATTTTATACCTACTTTACACACATTCTGTTCTATCACAACTGACAACAATAATGAGCCTTATTGTCTTCTATATAAGACCACTTTCTATGTGGTGTTGGTGCAAAAAGATTTTTTAATGACCACATATTTCTATTTTTGCTGTCTTTAAAGCACTAGTCATGAGGACTTGCGTAAAAAGACTCTATACACTGAGACAGGTTTCTTCAGAGAAATCAGCCTCATTATGTTATGTTGTACTGTTAGTTAAGTGTTCTGCTTTTGATCAGCCAGTAAGCCCTTACAGTGAAAAGAGAAATATCAATTATGTTAACTGGAAAATTATTTAGAGAATAAAAATGCAGGAGACCAATTAGCATTAAAATTTGGCCAAAAGGATGGTAAGAACATCTGTTCAGGATGAATTTGGTATAGGCTTTTAGCCTTCTGATGTCAGAGACCAGAGAAGTGAAGCTGCTCCCTAAGGGAAGGTTAGCCATGAGCAGGGTGACCCCAACACAGGCCATGCCCCACAGGGTCTGTCCACAGTGGACAGAGCCAGATGCTAGTAACAGGGTCCATCAACACCTCCAGACAAGGGAAAGTGAAAAAACAGAGCTGAGGTCCAATTCATAGGGTCCAGTCAGGAGCAGCAAGAGACAGGCCCAAAGACAAGAGTGGAAACAAGTTTCAGCATAACTCTGAGGGGGCCATCCAGGAGACGAGGTACCTGCAAGGTAAGCATGAAGTCCGTACAGTAAGCAGAGATAGGACTGGAGACAGACACACCTTGGACATAGCTCAACAAAGAACTGGCTGCCCAGGACTGAGCTTAGCTGGCAGTCCTGGGCCCATGGGCCAGGGGTGTGGATGGATGCCCCAGGTGAGGCTGATGGGAGCCATTAAGGCCTATTAGTGTCCTCATGACCCTGAGAGCCAAAAGGGGTAGAAAACCAGAAGTCAAAAAGTTTGGGTTTAATATTTAAAAAAAACAAAACCAAAAACAACAAAACAACCACCCCGCTCCCCCCACAAAAAAAATCCAAACCCTTCAATATTTTCATTTAGTCCTACTTGATATATTAAAGCATAACTGATCAAATAATGAATTCAAGTAATAGGCTTTGGGTCAGAGGAACTGTTTCAGTCAGGACCAATTCTCGAGGGTTTTTCTTCATTCATCTAAAAATATTTTCTCATTTCAACAAAATCTGAACTTCTTACAATATTTCTGTTTAACTAAAACAATGAAAACTCAAATTTACACCAACTTTTAGCTAATACAGCTTGGTGTTTTTTAATCATGGATGGGAGACCTTTCTTTCCTGAAGTTATATTATTCCCAAAAGGTAAGTGAAATAACATCTATACTGCTTTTTGAACATAGAACTCAAGCCATGTTTGAGCACAAGCTTGTCTTACATCCCACCTACAATCTCCTGCTCTGTGATTCAGTGATTGGTGCATGGAATGAAGTGCATTCTCAGCAAGTTTGTGGGCAATGCCAGATTGAGACCGGCAAACAATTTGCTGGAGGTCAGGGCTGCTCTTCAGAGGGACCTGGATGGGCTGGAGCCATGAGCTGACAGGAACCTCTTGAAGTGAAATAAAAGCATGTGAAGTTCTTCATCTGGGGTAGAATAACACCAGGCAGCAGAATAGGCTGGGGGCCAGTTGTCTAGGAAGCAGTTCTGCAGAAAGAAATCTGGGATCCTGGTGGACAGTAAGTTGAAAATGAACCAGCAATATGCCCTTGCAGTGAGGGAGGCCAAACACATCCCAGGTTGTATTACTAAGAGTGTAGTCAGCAAACCCAGGAAAGTGATCACTCCCCTCTATTCAGCACTTCTAAGACTGCATCTGGAATGCTATGTCCAGTTTTGAGATCCCCAGTATAGGAAGGATATTGGAATACTAGAGCAAGTCCATCAGAGGCCACCAAGATGTTCAAGGGCTGGAGCACAGGGTTTATAAGGAGAGGCTGAGAGCACTGGGTCTGTTCAGCTTGAAGAAAAGGCTCAGGAGAGACAGTATGGCTTTCTACAGCTACTTGATCAGAGAATACAGAGAAGATGGTGCTACACTCCTCTCAAAGGTACACAGTCCTCTTTTCCCGGGATAATCTGTTCCTGGAAAATTCTGATTAGATATAAGGTGATTTGGTGGGGTTTTTTGGTTTGTTTGCTTTTTTGTTTTAATCAGAAGATTGGTTAAATACTCAAAAAGAAGTTCTGAAATCTCCATGTTCAGACAAATATATGAGCAACCAACCTAATAAGAGTTTCTCTGAGTAGGGGGCTGGATTAGAAGACCTCCACAGGTCCCTTCCAACTTAAATAATGGTTGTATGATTCTAAATGTAATAGTTTTAATTTGACTGTGGAAAAAATGACAATCTGATCTAAAGACATAAAAAGTAGAGATCTAAAGACATATGAAGTAAAATGATAATGTATGAAGACACCATACCTTTACTATTTACCCTTAAAAATCTTAGTCAATGTCATATCTGAAGTGATATTCATAATGCAGTTGAAATGCTAAAGCTACGAGTTATGACTTGTAAACCTGATAAGAGAGGAAAGAATCTTTCAACATGAGGCATGTATATGTACAGTTTTATATATTTTAATTATTTTACATACACACAAAAATGCACACATAACAAAGAGAAATCTCAGTCCTTATGTACATACATGTCCACTATTGATATGGTAAGTATGATAGTCTAAATATAGCCACAGCAATCTTCAACACTATGTGATTAAGACTTACTGCACTTACAGGCAAACAGGACAATTGGAGAATATTAAGAAAAGAGCAGGGCAAGATTCTAACACTGATAGAGCAAAAAGGATATTAAAAACGTGCAGTCTTGAAATACAGATAACAAGAGCTGTTAAAGAGGAGACCAACATTATGCTGAAGAATTGAACTGACTTGTAACAAGTTTAAGATGATAACATGTCATGGAATGGAATGAGAAAGATACCATTTTCACCTTTTCTCCATATGTTTTAAGGGAATTTCTCTTGATCACTGCCTAGATTAACATATTTCTGAGCCTACAAATCATATATTTTCACATTACTCAAATGAATCAAATCCTCCAGTGAATAGTGTTTGTGTTGCATTGCTAATATATTAGCTTAGATCATGAAAACCCTGAAAACAACCAAGTGCCAGCAAAGTTGCTTGCTCTAGCATCGCTGCCTGAAATATCAGAAGTGACACTCAGAAGGTGTCACTTACAAGAAATGTGTCCCAGTACTAAATAAGTAACAGAACTATTAATAACATTTTTACATTTTTGTTAATCATGAGCATTTGAGTACTCGCAGAACTCACAGAGAATGAAGACAATAAAAGGTAGCATAATTAGTCTGTTGCTGAACTAATCTGAGATACAAAAAAAAAAAAAGAGCTCAAATGCACACAAATCTGGCATATCTGATGAGGTTTGCAAAATGATACCCAAACTGATACGCTACAAATTGAACTGCAGAAATTTCTGGCAGTTAATGGCTTTTGCAGTTTTAAACAAGGTCAGAGAATGCTCACTTCATGCTTTAGACACCAGGGAGATGTGATTCACTAAATTAGCTTTCACACCTAGTCTACATTAAGAAATAACAAGATTTTTCTCAATGACCCACTCAGTAGATATGTACACTAGTGTACATATCGTATTTTTCATTTTATATACATGTATTGGATTTTGTATCAAAAATGACTCCTGTATATTATACTGAAATTTTATTAGCAAAACCTTATGCATCATGAAAAAGAGCCTAACCTGAATTATTCCACACTTTCCAAAAAGTTCATCTGTGCACACTTCAATCTGTGTATTATTATCTGTGATTATTCCCACTACACTGTCCTTGGAAGGAGAGAAAATAAAGACTAACAGTCTTGATAGTGGTGCTGAAAAAGAAAACTGTTCCTTATCATAATTAAGGTGATCAGTACCCTGCTCATATGATAAGAGTGACCCCAAAGCCTTGAAAGTAATTACCTCACAAAACCCAGTTTATAGCTTTGTGTCTGTTAACAACAGAATAAAAGTGTTTCTTCCTGTTTAAGATATATGGCAGATACTAGAGAGAACTTCAGGTTAAACAAGGAATTAAACATTTTTACTTCTTCCATATGCAGAACTTACAATGCCTCTCTGAATGCAAAGTTCCTTTATGAAAGGTGGTAACGTATGCTATTTACTTGGTGCCTAGTTCAGTAGGTAACAGACACATCACAGGTGTTTTACGTGGAGTAAAAACTGATGGGGAAGAAGGGAGGACAGATCAGAGACAGTTAACTCTTAAGATCAGAGACCTTCATGAAATCTTCTTGTCTCATCACAAACTTCCTTGTACATGATAGCTTCCAGTCTCTGTGAATTAATTCCCTACCTAGCACTGGAATAAACAGTACTTCCCCAAAGTAACGTGGATTGAAAATTTCCATCCAATTTAACAGAAAATAGTTCTTCTTAGTTGTCTAAAAAAAACCCCAAAATTTGTAAGTTACATCCTTTTTCTCAGACTTTCACTTTAAAAATATGTTTGTAATATTTAGGCCCAAGCTGAACAAATTACACATTTCATAAAGCTTTATGATAGTTTTCCCAAATCTGCTTTTACCTGGCTTTTTCAACCAAAATAGTAAGATGCCTTAATTCTTCACTGAAAAGATAACATTTTTTGATTTCTAAAAATTTTGTATGTCATTAAAAATTTTTCATTCAAAAGATTAGCACAAACTCAGTTAGCAGAGGGAGCCGTACATACTGTTATAAGATGGCCCTGCAGAATTCCTGGCACTCTTTGCCTCAGCAAGGTCAAGTAGGGATCTTCATTCATATTTAAATTCCAGCTAATATTCAGAGACAGGGTTTTGCATCATACTTTCCAGATCTAATTAATAGCATCTGGACATCTGGGAACAGATTTAGAAGTGCTAAATGTGCAACAGCTAAGAAATTCATGTGCCAGATGAGAAAAGTAGGGAATGAAATACGAGTACTCAGGAGAATAAAAGAGATTTTTAGTAAAGCGCTTCATGCTTTGTTTCATCCCACAAATGTGAGAAAGCAGAAAAGGGGAATATAGTAAAACAAAGGGAAGATTTAGGTCCTGATCCTCCCAACACCTAGCAACCAGGCCAAGTATCCTCAGCAAAGGGACAAGTAACAAACAACTATGCAACTGCTAAGTGAGAGAATAAAAAACCTAGATCAGGTATGGAGAGCACAAGGTTTGATTAATATGAAAAATTAAAACTATTCATAACAAAGTTCAACTAATGTGTTAGTGTGCAGGGATAGATGGGAGTGGGGTGAGGAAAGATCAATTTTGTGAAATAGCAAAAGAAGAAAACATGGAGTGAAACCCATCCCATGCTTTCATATATCCATAGCACCCCTTCATTGATTTATCCAGTCTCTTTATGGAGCCGAAGTTGAGTCACTTTCCTCTGCTTACCAACCTGTTCACAGTTTATCTTGCAGGTCAAATGAGTAGTCCAAACCTTTTGGAGAGCTTGTTCTGACCACCTACCACATGGATGAATTCACACAGGGAGAATAATAATACCAGCAGCATTTTGAAAGTGCTGCTGGTCTAACATCAAGTTAATTCACAGAGAAAGGAAAGGCTTGCTGTGGTTTTGCAAGAGAGTGTGAGAAAAGTAAGCTTATCTGAGGTTACAGAAACAAAATTAAGACAGGAACTTTAAAAAAAACAACAACTAAGGCTTAAAAATTTGAATCTAATGTAAAAGACAATGTCTCCTATTTCAGAGAAGTATGGTTTAATTATGTCACTGCCTTAGCTACATATAGAAACAAGAACTGTAAAAGCTATGTGCAGCTCAATAATTTAGATGCGCAGCACAAGTGTAAAAGAGCTAGTGCTGCATCTCAGAAGAAAAGCCACTGTCAAAGAAATAGTCATTTTGTTTCCAAAATTGATCAGGAGCATCATCTGTTTTAATGTTCTATGACTGTGAGCTATACCTGTCCAGAATAAAAATATCAGTATTGGCCGTTTCACATACCCAATAAAATGTTTGGAAATGGATAACAAGCAAAAGCTTGCAGGCTTTGGGTGTCTACAGATGTAAGTACTTAAGGAGTTAACCTGCCAGGATTAGTTTTTATATAAACAGGATAAATTCAGCCATGCAGAGGAATGAAATCTCCACAACAAGGAAAAGTATGACTAAAGGGAGAAATTCCATCACCAGACTGGATTGCAAAGAATGGGAAGTCAAAAAAGAAGTGAAAAATAAGCATTTAAATGAAAATTGTCACAGGACATGCAAGTCTTGCACAGGATGAGATAAATGATGGCACATTTATTTAAATAAAATGAACCTGTAAATGGTCTAGTGATCATCACATAAATGTGAAAAGGAAATATTCAGCCCAGTGCAAGAGGGTCTATCTATACAAATAATACAATGGAAGGCTGGATCTCTAGTAGTGCAATGATGACAGGTGGTTTCTTTTTTATTCACAATGGCGTCAGTACTGTGATCCACAGTCCTAAACCACAGTACAATACATCTTGCTGTTTTGGTGTAAATGATCCCTGGATTTGATCTGAAGTCACAGCTAGTGCCATCTAAAAGTTTCCTCTTTATGGATCTCCACAGCTTTTAGGTGGGAAATAGAAAAAGTAAAGAAACAAAAGACAATTCACTCATTACAGGGAAAGGCAACCACACCCCCAAAGAAAAAGTTAGCCCTATATACATCAAAGTTACAGCAGAACAGACCAAATGCTGTAAAATGCTGTGATGAGTTATGACTTTTTTCTAAATTATATAACACCAGATAGCATGTATTTCAATATAAGTAATATAGCAGGTGTACTGAAGGTAAATGGCTTCATCCAGGGAACAGTTTCAGTTCTACTTTATATAACCAACAACAATGCTACCTATCTTCAAGGAATCTAGTATATAGAAACCCAATAAGGTATAGATGTTAACAAAATTTCAGAAATAACATTTTGAACAGAGGGGGACAGGATGCTAAAGTAAAGTAATCCAATGGTATCAATTAACTGATGATAACGTAAGATCTGTTGTCATAGTGCTATCTCAGTATTCTCTACTTAAGAAGAAGCTGATGAAGAGGAGAGATGGCACAGCTGGAGAATAATGGCAGTCATGTTAGTCAGTAGAATTTCTTCCTTTATGGGCTACAGGTATGCTTGATAAGGGGAGAAAGGGAGTCCTTCATACCTTTAACTCACTATTCCTTCCACTACAGTACTAATTCTATTTCTCAGTATGTATTTTCCCAGTAGCACATGATATGATACTTCATCAAACTCTTTCCTTCACTCAGTTTTACTATGAAGTCTGTGCCTTATGTAATTTTTAACACTGTGGGCTGAAACTAGAATATGTTTTCTGACAGTGTAATTTTTAAATGCCTTGAGAAAACAAAAATGGCCTTTCTGTGTCTAAGAGTTTGTTTCTGTATAATACTTGCAAAAGGATATTTCTGTGTATTAATTTGCCCATGTGGGAGAGTTCTTATTTTTCTAAAGATCTTTTTCCAAATTCAAACCACAGCAATATTTTAGCAGATGAAATACATAGTTGCAGAGACTTTCCTAGTTTCATTCATACAGCTATAAACCAATGCTATTTATTTGCTGAGGCATAAACAATGTTCATATGGTTTTCCATTGAAAATGACTAATATGGTAATATACTTTAAAATAAGAAGTACAACCTTAGATGTTAGAGATAAACACAGAAGGAAAAACAGTTCTGTTGCATACCGTAATTTCATGATAGTGTAAAACTGTTTTTGCTAACTTTTCTGTCTAACTCACTCTACAAAACTGATCTTTCAAACTGAAATCATAGCTACATAAACACTTTAAGCCAGCCCTGCCTCTGAGAGATGCAGTTCCCTACTCTCTGTGTTCCATCATACCCATTCTGGTTTTCATCAGAGTAGGAAACCGATTAGAAATAAATTTTTTCATCTGTGGTAGTTTCATTTGGAGCTATTCCTCAGGTGACCTTAATGAAAGATTGTAAAGACACATAGGAGAGAACAGGGAAGAAGTAGGAATGGTCATTCCATTCGTTGCAGTCTTGTTTTATAGTACTTTAAAATGCATAGGAACTACTTTCTTAGACATATAGTCACACTGAAGGAACACCTTGGAATTGGGTAAGACATACACAAGTAAAGATTTGCTGTATTGGACCATAAAGAATAAGTGCAAAGAGCTAAAATTTGGGGATAGACTATTTCAGTTTAAGACAAGTGCAGTGATGAAACTAATCTTGAAAAGTGCCACGGCCTTCTGAAAGATACTAAAGACTTGAAATGCCCTTTTAAATTATAAGAGGAGCATTTAAGAAGCACTCCACACCATAAGGTTCTGATCTTATGCCTTTAAGAAGGTGTCAAAAGCCTGCTGCAGTGGGACTGTGAATAGCGGGGCTTTTTACTTCTGCTTCCTTCACCCCACACCCAAGGACTCTCAGATCACATGCAGGGATACATACCACAAAACTGTCCCTTAAATGAAGGGGATGGGGCCTTAGTATCTAGCCTTCCGGACATTAGTAAGTCCAGACACTGTAGAATTTTGATTATATTAATATATCATTTGCAGAGCTTTAGATGGTGTGCTGTTCTAGCAAAAAGGGAAAAAGTGAACTGAGGAGTAGAAAAGATAAATAAGCCAAGGTCATGAAGTAGCTTATGCTAGGTCAGAGGACTGAGTTATAGAAAAAAAAAATTGGATTGGACAAGGCAATATGAATGTGAAGCTAGAAGTAATTCATCAGATTAGGAAGTGTTTGTAGAGCACCATGGACACTACTGTGATACTGAAATTACAGGCAGAGCAGAAAATATAAATAAATACTATCTTGTCTCGTCCCACTCGGTGGGTTGCGAGAGGGGTGAATCTTTTCAATTCCCCGACTGTTTGAGTACCGACAAAGGCCGATCTCTGCTCGGCAGAGCCGCGTGGTCGGCAGAGTCACGACAATGACCCAGAGGAACAGTCTGGCCAACAACTTCATTAACTGGCGAATTCCACAAACGGACAAACTTAACGACCTGACGAGTTTAACGAACGAACAAAGGCGATTTGGCAAGGGAGCTATTTTCCGGGCTTCCCGATCCCAAACTTGCACATATATATATATATATATATTGGAAAAGCAGAGGAAGAGAGAAGCAAGAAAAGGAAAGGAGAAGAGAGGAGGAAAGAGAAAGAAAAAGTATCACCACCCTTGGATCCCGCGATGACGACGACAGACGTGACAATCCTCCAGTGGTGGGCGTGCGCACGCTTCCCTAGGGGGGGCCCAAGCCTTTTATAGGCTAATCCCCGCCTCCAGGTACGCCCCTTCAGGACTTACATGGTTCTTGTTCTAGAAAGTTCTCAATCTTCTGCGCAGGCGCTGGGGGAGGGTGGTGGTCGTGAGAGGTCTCTCGGGCGGTTGCAAGCCCCTTCCTGAGATCAACCCTGTGTGGCCTCTGGCCGTACATGGTCAGGTGCGGCAGAACCTGGAGCCGCGCACACGCTCTCCACATCCCGCTCCCGCTCTCCCCCACCCCGTGCTCACCGACCTGCTGTCGCCATGCAAATAGCGCCTGAAGTCGCCACAATGTTTGAGACATTAACTCTTTCAGTCTCTCACATACGTGCAACAGTGAGATCAAAAGATGATTTTGTGGAGACACTTACCTTCAACCTTATAGCACGCTTTGTGCTTTGTTAGAGGCAAATTCTTATCTACAGCCCCTGCCATTGCACATTTAAGAGGTGAAGGAGACCATAAGAGTGCAGATTAATTTGACCCTTTGTGTTTTCCTTTCTGTGAGATGAAAATACATTAGCTCTGAAAACTGTTTAAATCCAGTGTTGCAATTGCTTAATCAGAAATGCTTTTTCCTCTGATGAACTAGTTGTTAGAAGCAATACTTCCAAACAGTCAATAGAAAAATGAAGCCAAATGCCTCTGTAGTGATGTTAATCCTTGGCTCCCACACCATGTCCCTACAGTAAAGTGCTTTGCAACTAATTACAGTGTGCAACCCCCACAGCAGACCTGAGGCATTAGGGATGATTAGAATTGTGTGTTGGAGCTCTCATTAGGTGATGTGCTTCTGCTGTCTGCATCACCACCCTACATGGCTATTCAAAAGCTACAGCCTTGTCATTGCAAAGGCATAATATGGAACTATTATGTAATTCTGCATATTTGTGGCACAAATGCTTGTCTGCAAGAGCATTGAAAAAATACTATACTCGCAAGAAGAAAAAACTGTGTGTCTGTCTAGCCAGGGATTCTGCTAGGATATTCCTTGAATGTAGGAAGGAGTGATCAACTATCTTCTCCAAGTTGGAGCATCCTAAAACTGTCAGTGGTGATGGCTTAGGTATTTCGACTGGTGACCAGTGGCAGAGGCAGCTCTAACTCTACCTGCTCTTCTCTTCTGCTTCTGTGAACACCACAGACGTTGAAAGAAAATGGAGAATACTTCTAGTCTGCCAGCCCTGCACAACTGTACAGAGGTGACCTTTCTTGTCTGTCCTCGCAATTTGAGTTCTTCCTCAGGATCTTATGTTCAACAAAGGATCTTATTAACAAAAATGTTGAGCACAATAGATTTTAAAGAAGCAAAGATTATTGCCTCCTAATATTCATAATTAAACCCAAAGAACGTTCTATTTCTGTCTACATACTCAGTTAGAAGCAACGCTAAATTAGCTTTATCATTTTTACTGTGTTGTGGGCTGCCTAAGACCCAGTGTCACAAGCCAACACCCTACTGTGCTATGCATCATACAAGCAATGAACAAAAAAGACTGCCTTGGTGCCAAGGAACATTTCAGCTGAACATTGTTCAGAGCAAAGGAAACAGGAGTCAAATGTAAAGTTCAGCTATAACAGTGAGCACTATCTCAGCTAGTTCCCATGCCCCTTCTATATGTTCTATTTTATCTTTCTTCCAGTTTTCAGCTTTGCAGTACATTGTCATTTCACAGCAGAGTCACCGTGATCTGAAGAAATGTGAATACAAGCAGAAAAAAATCCTTGACAATGCCTGGTTTTGTCACATTAAATTTTTTCCAATGAATGACAAGATTAAAAATAAAGTTCAGAGGAAGAAAAAGGTCCCCACCAAAAAGGGACTCTTTAGTGATTTTCCACATATCTGGCTACAATTAGGAAGTTATGTTAAAGTAATTAAGAATTGCCATGATGCTCATCTCCTACTAAATTTTTGAGTATGCAAGCTCTAGAACTCTGCACCATTGCTCTGAAAGATGTTTGTATGTTTATACAATATCTGACGTCAATGAAACCAGTGCAAAAGAATTGAAGTGGATCTGGAACTGCACTGACTGAACATTTCATGGTCAAGAGCAGAGGGTGGACTATGAAGAGAGGGCAGCAGTTACTGCTATATACGCTAAGCATGTCACTTGTGCTCTGCAGTGTTCAGCAGGGATTCTGTGTTCTCTAAAACTTAGAAATAGCTATGAACAAGGACAATGTAGACAATGAAGTCTATTTACCCATATTGCCAAACTGTGTATGTTTTTAAGGAAGGTATGAGATTTATGTATCGTTTTAAGTGTAATCTGTACCCATACTGTTAGAACTGCATTGCTTCTCATAGAGTTAGTTATGATATGATATGGTTTATGTGGAAAGAAAAACAACACCTCTGCTATTAACGATATATTCAGTGTTGTGGTTTGGGGCAGTAGGATTGGGATTTTTTTTTTCCTGTTTTTATTTGTTTAAGAGGCATACATAACTACTAGTCATAGTAATCACTGGATAGGTCACTATCTCTAATTTTCTGAGTAAGAAACCAATAATGGGAATGAAACCTTAATAAACTGGGCCTAGGGGTGAGCTGTAACATCAATGATTGGCTGCCACCAGGAATGCTGGTTCTATTTCTTCCTCAGATTTCCAAAGGATGCTCTTCTTACTCCCTGTCAGCCATGCTGCTAACCTGACCTCTAGTGCACCAGTTCAGGGACCTGAAATGACAGAAAGCAAGCCAAAATCCAAAGGAGAGCTGGCAGAAGGGCAGGAGTAGGAATTCACATTGTATTTGCAGGCAAACCTGTGCTTACACACACAGTGTCAGGGAATAGTGTGAGCTGGGCTGCTCCCCAGGGCAGTTGGGAAGAAAGGGGGTCCATGAACCAGGACAGCACAGAGCTGGTGAGCAGAGAAACAGCTCCTGTCAAGAGTCCAGTGATCATCAGGTAAAAACAAGGTAATAAGTCAGGTTTGAGGTCCAGCAAGGAAATGCAGACAGCAGCTCAGGGACAGGAATGGGGTCAGACACTCCTATGGCATCACTGGGGCAGGGACTGATGGCCTTGGGCTGGGCTGAAATGGGGTCCTGGGCCATGGGTAGGGTTGAGGGGAGCCCTGAGGAGGCTGGGCAGGGACAATCAGGTTTGGTAGTGTCCTGACACGTATAAGGGGTGAATGTTTCTTTTCAAACTTGTGTTTTGGAAAAGTTACAGCTCAGAACCTTTTCACAGTTGATGAACAAGAAAAAAAAAAGAGCAAATTGTGTGATCTTTCATGCAACTTTTTTTTTTTTTCCTAAATCTCAACCTCCTTAATTAGTTTGTTGACTTTGGATAATCACTTGTCTCTTGATTTGATAGACAGTATCCTCAAACATTGATATTGTATCCCCTGTTAGGCATCTACACTTTCTTCTTAAGTATTTCAAATACAGATGTGGCTGGATCAGTGATTTGCTTGAACCCATGCTCTCCTTCCTGTCATGCATTTTTTAAAGTTATTTAGTACATATGGTTGCACCACAAAATTCAGGATTTGGACTATCAGGGGAATATAGGACCATTTCCTCTGGAGAATAAGGAACAGTTCACATTACAGGGCTGATTCTAAGGACAACCTTGTTGTTTTAAATGTTTTAAAACAGATGTAGATATTTTAAACAACTTTTTCACAATACCTTTGGTATGCCTTTACTGAAACTGTAGTTCTGATTTCCTGTGGCTATTGCTTGAAGGAACATTTCAGTATTGTGCAGAAGATAATAAGGTTCAAGTTAAAATAAATGGAGAGACCGAAAGTACTTTGCAGATAATACTTTGATCTGCAGTTTTACTACTCTGAAAGATGTCACCCATTATATACTTTTTTGATGTAATGTTTGAGGTCTGTTTTCCTTTTAATAGGTGCAGTTTGTAACTGCATTTTCACTTTATCAAAATGAACTGAAAATTAAATCAAACAAATATGTTTGTTTGCACTAGAATTCACTCCTGTAATCCAAGTTATGCTGGTATAAAACATATACAGAAAAAGGGTGGAAATACTTTTATATTATTAATGTTTATTCTGTAGTAAACACTCAAAGAACTTTTGGGTTAATCTATGACATTTAAGTTGAAGAAAAATCCCAAATTGTTTAGTAATGAACAGATAGATAAATTAGTTGCATGTTGTGTGACATTATTTTTACGTAGAGTTTAAAGGTAAATTAGTAATGAAAATTATGGCAATAAAAAGCAATGGCAAATAAAATTGGGTGATTCTAACTGAAGATTTTCTTAGTTGTATTTATCAGCTTTTGCTTTCTATGTAATTGCCTTGAGCTAATTAAACAAACAAAAAAAACCCTCTTGTGAGTTTATAGTAACTGAATCTAGTAAAATGAAACCTATTAAAAAATTTTATTTAGTTTATTTGTACAAGCCATATAAGGCATATTGTAAGTGTCGGCCTAAAGGACAACGGCAATGTGATCTCAAGAAAACATAAGGTACTAATAACAACATTTAGCAGACTCTTACCAATAAGGACATATTTGCCACCACATATCTTGGGACACATTAATGCATAAAAATATTTACCTCATATTATACCAAGCAATGAATCAATAGCAGATTGTACAGAATGCTGCTGACATTTTAGTACTGTAGTACTATGTAGATAAATTTGTAGAAAATGTATTGTATGGTTTACAGTTACAAAATGTCAACAACAGATACCTTACATATTAATGACTTCCTCACTTCAAGGTTTAAAAAGCAAAATATGAATGAAGAGAATGAAAAATGTTTGACTTTTGTTCCTGTTTTTTTAAATGTCTCTAAGGAATGAATAGTGAATTTTGAACACAGATATCATATATCCATCTAATTTGCAATTCTTATGTGTGCTTAATAGTTTGCAACAGAAACACACAAAATTCAGGCAGGAATATCGGATAGGATTTTCTGGAACAGGAGAATCTGGAGTCACCTGTGGGTATCAGAAAGGATTTTGAGTCAGGAAAGCAAAAAAAGGTGTGTCTGGGAATAGTTTCCAAACAATGAAGACAGATATACAGACATTCATCTTCACATATACTCAGGCTGTTCCTCGTCTTGAGGAACAAGCCACCAGGTTGGCAAAAAATAGTGTCTGCAAGACGTTGGTGGCAGCTCAAAGGCCTTGGGAACCCTTTCAAAGTATGAAAGAAAAAAATACTCCATTTTAATTTAAACATTGAGAGAAAATTTTTAATTGTTTTTTTTCCCCACCCTATTTGAGAAGGATCAAACTCCCAAAACTTAGTTTTCATGTATGTCATTATATTCACTATGTTTCATAAAAGTTTCCCACTTATATGTTCTGAATCTCTGATGCACACTGGGTGATGTTTCTGAGGCACATCCAAAGTATTTTGCCTTTATACCATTTTAGTTTTTTCACGTGTGGAATAGGAAATATAGTGGAAGCATGCTTCCAGTTATAATCTAATATAACAAATCAAGAGCTAGTTCTAAACAGGTTGTTTGGGTACAATATACAGCATAGCTGCAGCAGTGCACTGCATCCTGTGTATTGCTTTACTTTGCTTCTCCAAAAGGTAAATAACCTGCATAGCTCTGTACTGCATCAGCTAGAATGCTTTTGGAGTCCATGATAACTACATCTGCTCAGCAGCACTCTGGCACTGGCCAGAATCTTCTTAACAATATTCTCAAGTCTAGAGAAATTTCCAGCTCATGTTACTGAAATGTTTCGTCTGTCTTTTTGAGGGCATAAGTTTTAGCGAGGTCATGTCAACCAGAACTAAGATATTATGTTCCCTCTTTTTTAATTCAACCATTTAACTGGCATAAAAGAAGGAGAAGAGAACCCACGTTCAAGATTCTCCCCACTGTTGTTGATTCTTGCCATTTTTTCACAAATATAATATTTGATATTTTCCACAAAGTCGAGTGCTTGAAGGAAACCAACTACATGAGAACCTCAGCTTTCATGAAAAGTATATTTCCAGTTCTCATAAAAGAGCTTGAAGACATGAAGAGGATGTACCAATTCAGAAAATGAAGATGAATGATTCAGAAGCCAGAAGGAAAATAAAAATAAATCAATCACGAAGTAAATAAAATATTTTTATTTTTCAAATTTATAAGCAGTGTCATGACTCTGTATGAATGAAACATAATTTAAGAAAAAAAGTGTAGTATAGGCAATGGTGCTGCTAAGTATCTCAAAAGACAAAAGCTCACCAAAAATTAATAGAAAAGTTATAAATGATGGGTTAAATACTTGAATAAAGTCATATTCTTATTATAATATAACTTTTATCCCTATAATTTGTGTCACTAGCTCACTCCACTCTTTTCTTTCCAGTATTTCTCGGAATCATTTTGGGAAAGACCACACATTTACTGACTATTATCACAGTGACTGAAATTGAAGTTCCTCATGTTTCCTTATGAAGAAATTTATAAGCAACTTGGCTTCCAACATGATTTAGCCCATACCTCATGGATATTGAAAAAATTATTTGAAAGCTCAGTGCCTAATATACATCTGAAATATTTAGTTAAATAACTGCTCAATGTTTTTTAAATTGCTTTTAAATATTGTTTCCATTATCCAATAGAATCAGTGTTTAAAGAAAAATGACATGAAATGCTTGAAAAGTATGTATCTTTTTAAAAAGGACACAATTCCTCCAAATTGGCTTTGAGTCCTTCTATTAGAATCTTTGGTCAACTTTTAGAGAAAAAAAAAAACCAAATTTATAATAAAGAATAAAAGCAGGCAATTTTTTCAGTTTCCTGTTTTTCTGCCAGTGTTTCACAAAGCTCTGCTCTGAAGTAATCATTAATCCAGTAGAAGTTATAGGAAGAGCATTAATAGCTAACTATTATTCCTTCCCACTGCTTTGTTAGATAATATTTTCCTTCCAGTGAAATATTTCTAATTTTAAGGAAATCTAAATCCTCATCCTCTCTTTGTAGTAATTTTGATGAAGGACAAAAATATCGAGGAACAGGGGTAGAATCAATTGCCTATTCTGGTCAAAACAAAAAGAAAACCAAATCCACATATCAAACACTTCATTTCTAAAATTGTATTTAAGCATATAAATAAATTTACAGATAGTCAAAGATCAGAAGTGCAGTCAACACCTCTGTTCTCACCACTTCACAGTCCCAATTTCTCTTTTTGGGTTTCTTGTCCTATTGAAGTGGCTACACCTATTCTCTTAACCAGAACTGTCCATTCTTCCAACATTCTCTGTAAGAGATTTTCACAAGGTTTCTAAGTATTTAATTAACGTTTTAACAGTCTAATAGGTAAAATTATTTGCTTAGTGTAGAAAAGTAAAAAAAAGCCCAAAGGCAAAGAATTAGGAAAATGACGTCAAACGGTAACAATTAACATTACAAAGTTTCAATGAGCAACTGAATTTTAGGTCCTGTATGGAGGAGTTTAAAAAGACTTCAAATCACAAAAGCCTTCATGTGGAGTTCTCTGAACTTTCCTGCATCCAGAAGAAGATACAAAGACAGCCAGATCTCATTAACCTAACTTTTATCTGAACACAAAAATAACTAACTAAAATAAGAGCTATGAGTTATTTAAATATGTTTAAAGATGTAATAAATACTCATAACTGCAGCATGTAACAGACTGAAAAACTTAGAAAAAAATCCCTCTTCTGCCCACAATATCTTTTCTTCCATTCCAGCAATTTTGAGTTGTTTTTTTGATTGAAACAAACTCCATTGATGAATCTCTAGAAAAAACTTCTCTTGGTCACCTGAGACCCGGCTTTGAGTCTGTTTCTTGTCTGAGGCAGGCAGACTCCCTCTTCTGCTTGACACCTATTGATGTCTGCATGCACTACATATTTCTCTTTCACTTCCTATGCACTAGTCTCCTAGACCAAGCATGATTAAATGTTGCCAAAGAAGAAGCCATTTTCCTCTCTCTTCAGCAAACAACACAAGGTTAACTGCTTCCTACCTTGCTGTCTACAGCTGCTTTCTCTTTATTAGCCAAAACAATGCATAGTACTTGTACAGCAAAGGAAACATAAACATATTACACTCATACATCTCAGGAAGGTTGATATTAATATAAATTTAATATAAATAGGAAAACAAAATTAAAGTCAGGTTGCTTGACAAGATCTGTAAGGCCAGTTACTGGAACAGTAATACTTTTAGCAGCAGAGCAATACCAATGCTGAACCTGCTGTGGTACATGTATACCATTCCCTTTGAACTTGAACTTAAACAGTTCATACCTCATTAACCTTTGTACTGCTTGTCCTGGTTTAACCCCAGCCAGCAGCTAATCCCCACACAGCCGCTCGCTCACTCCCCCGGGGTGGGATGGGGGAGAGAATCAGAAGAGCAAAAGTGAGAAAACTCGAGGGTTGAGATAAAGACAGTTTAATAGGTACAGCAAAAGCCACGCACGCAAGCAAAGCAAAGCAAGGAATTCAGTCACTACTTCCCATGGGCAGGCAGGTGTTCAGCCATCTCCAGGAAAGCAGGGCTCCATCACGCCTAACGGTTACTTGGGAAGACAAACACCATCACTCCAAATGTCCCCCCTTCCTTCTTCTTCCCCAGCTTTATATACTGAGCATGACATCATATGGTATGGAATAGCCCTTTGGTCAGCTGGGGTCAGCTGTCCCAGCCGTGTCCCCTCCCAGCTTCTTCTGCACCTGGCAGAGCATGGGAAGCTGAAAAGTCCTTGATTTAGTATAAGCACTGCTTAGCAACAACTAAAACATCCCTGTATTATCAACACTGTTTTCAGCACAAATCCAAAACATAGCCCCATACCAGCCACTATAAAGAAAATTAACTCTATCCCAGCTGAAACCAGGACACTGCTTAATGGGGTCTTCAAGCAGGGAAATTCAGGATTAAGAAATTTTTACAGGTTTACATCTCATGTGCTTAAATTCAGGTGCATTATACAAGATAATCTGTCAGATATAAAGTATTATCACTTTTGCATTATATACCTCTTTTTCACAATTATTGTTTCCAGAAAGAACGTTGAATATATAGATTTCCAAAACTTTAATCCCAATAACTAAGAGTAAAAATTGTCCACTCCTGTTCTAATGAGAATAGCTATTATTGGCAGAAAACATGGAATCATTGGTGTCCCCTCAAAAGATAAATCCTATGTTAGACTTGGACATATAAAAATTTTATCAGAAGTCCAAGTTTGGAGCACTTTGAAAGAGCAGAATCAGTAAAGTACAATTATCTTTTTTCTCAGTAATATATGAGTTTTCTCCTCTTATTCCCCTTAAAAGACTTAATTTCACAATATGAAAATGACAGAACATAGTTTGGACAATTTGTGTGGAGATATTGGGAGGGGAAAATATGCAAATGTCTTATTAGAAAATAAGTATTTAGGGTTTACGTTCTGAAGATATTTGGGAATGTTTTCTTGTCATTTATTTCTTATGGTTTGCGGCGGTTGGTTTGTTTGGTTTTTTTGTTTTAATACAGTTCACCAGTAGCGATTAATCTTCCTTATTAATTCCTTTGGATAATTCTCCAGTTTTATCACCTAACTCCAAGACTTCAGTACCTGCTAAGTGTAATTTCTAGTACAGTTTAGTGGCCTGTCCTTTAACCACCTTTAATAACTTGTAAGCAGGCTTGTAGTTGAAGGACTGGTTTTAGGTTACCAACAGGACAGCAATTGCCTAATTTATAATACCGATAAGGAACAACAAAATACCTGTTTTGTTTTCTTGCCTATTTTGAAGCGCTGGAAAGACAGGACTGGTGCTATCAGGATCCTACCAAAAATGAGACTGAGATTTATGAATTGTTAAGAGGATATTTCCAGTCTGTTCCACATCAGGCAATCTGAGCCACCTTTCCCATCAACAGCCTTTCATTTTACCTATTTTCTTCCTGCCGTAACAATGTCCCACTTCAGCTTTTCATCCTGGGGAGCTAAGTTTCATTTTTGCCTTCATCGATGAGGAGTCTTGAGCTTATTCAGAAAATATCTTCCTGTCCCTGACATGAGTTCAAAGATAAAGTTTTTTGCGTACCATCAAGAAATTTAGTTGGAAAAAACAGATAATGCTTGGACATTCATACCATCTGCGTGAGACTTTCTGAAAGGGAATGAGGCCAAAAAATGGGGGTTAGCAATACTTTTTTAACTTTTTCTGTGTTTTTTCAATAACCACAAGAGATTGAAAACTTGTCTAGCAGTTGATTTGTTAATAACTCTGTGAAAGCTATTTCCAGAAGCATAGAAGCTACTATCTAAGCCATAAAACAAGGGTTAAATAGGGATTCAGAGACCAGATTATAAACTATTTGCAATCATGTCATGTTCCAGTAGACACAATGCAAAACACATGCACATGGTCTAAAAGATTATGAAGCTGTGGGCATATTTATGAATAGATAGACAGATTTTTAAAAGTTTCCCAATTTTAAAAAGTGTCCCAGCAAAATATAATCTATATTTTATTAGAAGTATAACCTTTTATGTAGTGCACAGTTTAAAAACGTAAGGACTTTCACAATTCAAAAAATAAGGACTTTTTTTCTTTAAGGAGTACTGTATACATAAAACTATACCCATGCCAATTGCCACCAGACAAGTATTATGATATTCAATGATTTGAAATCTAACCTACCAGCAATACTGGCAGCAGTAGTGCACAATTTAGATATGTACAATTTCAGCTTACAAGCGAAATCTTCAGTTCATTCATTACTTTGCTCTTTTTCAAGAAAAAAAGAAACTTGTAACTTAGGAATGGAGTTTTTGAAAAATAGGAGGAGAAGATTTGTAGTGTATTAATTTAGTCTGACAGTGATAAGAAACGTCGTATTCTGGCATTTAAATTGAATTTGAATGTGGTCTTCTTATGCTGTCTTTTCCTCTCTGTGTCTCATATATAATCCTTAAATTTCTGACTTTCCAGAACAAACAAATAAAAAAATAAATAAAAGCCCTTAAAGTAATATCTGGTAATTAGCATTTAATGTGCATGACTCATACACTGGAGACTGCATTCCAGTCTCCTTTGATTTGTTCAATCACAGGAGAAGTTGCAATGGTTTAAAATAATGTCTTAGTATGTGTTATTGGTCCAGTTAATTTAAAAAAATATATATTTTAATCATTTCAGCAATGATTTGTTATGTCATAATGAAGTCAAGTAACTTCTCAAGTCATTCAGCCTCTTGTTATTTGATTTCAAAACAGAAAAAAAAGAAAGTTGTTAATTAAAGAGATATTAAAGTGTGGACAAGCTATTTTTTCTGAAATGTCAATAATGATCACAATGTATTGAAAATATAGATAAGAGGTGTGTACCTACATTTCTGGAAGAAGGAATATCGTTTCTTTGCTTGTAATTTATGTTATAAGCTTTATTTTGTGGTAATTTAAAAAATACGGTAAATTCCAGTATCTGTGTAACTCTATAAACAGGGTGGTGTGAGCAGAGAATGTGAATAGAGTATTGCAAGTATGAATATTACAAGCACAATGGCAGTAGGTATTAATATGCATAGTGAGACTTAGTTTTCTAAAGATGTCTTCTGCCAGTGTAATTCATTATGGTTAGAAAGCAGATGCACTCCTTATTTTGTTTGTAAAACAACAACTTTTTTTTCATATATGAATAGATTTACCTCACAGCCAAGGTTTCAGGCATTAGATTGGCTATTTTACAAGTCCAGATGTGATTGTAAGAGATTTCTACAAAACCCTCTTAACACAACAAATATTTTTTTCAGCAAAGATGTCTGTGACTTATTTACAGCTACATTGTAATACAACATGCAATAGCTGAATTGTAACTGGTTAAAGTAACAAAAGTAATCCATATAGATAATTAACTTTTATCAGAAATTTTATTAAAACCAATGTTTAATATGAGACTTAGAGAATAACTAAGACAAAACTCAGTTTTACAATTAGAAAGGTTTCTTATTTGTATAAGTTTATCGAACACAAAACAGAATATAGTTTGTGTTTGCCTAAGACTCCAGCTAACACTGGCCAAAGTTAAAACGGACAAGGATAGTATAAATCTCTATAACTCTAGGCAAGTAGAGAATTCCAACAACTTGGGACATCACAAAACTTTATAGAAAAATGAAAATGCCTCTTGAAATTTGAATTCCTTTCTTTTCCCAATAAATAGCCAAGGAGTAAAATATGTAGGAAACTTTTTTTTTAACCTGAAACACAATGTAAAACTATGAAAATACTTAATTATTTATTTTTGTAATTACTGTAATGCTTTATCATACAACACCCTACCTAACTCGCTAATAGCCTGTTAATTCAAAAATTATATAAAAGATCTTTCAGATTATGGAATAATTATTTAATTTAAAGCAAACCCAAATTTAAATAAATTTTATCATTATATTTTCCTGACCACCACAGCTTTTCCAAATAAAATATAGGCATGATGCTGGAATATCATGTTACTAAACAGTTGTAATATTTCAAGATTTTATAAAACACATACAATTTTTGTCTCTTTCATTACTGCATACTTTTTAAAAATCTATTTTGACAACTTATTTTCATAGTAACAGGAAGTCTAGAATATGGTTTTAAGTTTCAAATCAGATATAGACAGAAGATCTTAAGTATCTCATATTTCTAGTATGCAATGATAAGCAAACACATGAGTTAGTATTTTACACCAATATTTAAATAAACAATTAAAATCCTAAGCTGTTCTGAAAATCTAACTCTTAATTTTCTTTACCAGTTATTAAATATATTATAATTATTTTTTCTAGAGATTAGTGCAAGACACTTGACATCTGCAAAATAAACATTGTTGTATCAGATTGATAGAAATTCTAATTGCACAGAATTAGCACACATTAGGATTAATTGCCACAAAGTTTTCAGCCAACACCCATTATATCGGATGTAGACATCAGAATATAAAAGGATATAATTCAGTATCTTTTTGATGAATGTGTGCTGATTCCATACATTTACTTGCAAAACGCTACTAGTATTTTTTCTTACAAGATTTTTGTGCCTTTTTTTCCCCAGATTTCTTTTCTGCCCAGCTGCCCACGCTGTAAATAGAGTATGTGCAGATAATGAAATAGCTACTAAAATTGCTTCAAATTTCCTCATGAAAGAATGAGGTTGAACTTGCCAAGGGAAGGGATGGAGGTCCTTATCAAACTATTCACCTGCCACCCACATTGTTAAGATTGTCTGCTCCCCTAAAAACTAAGAAATCATTGAAGCTGTGAACATTTCTCAGTGCACCTCACAGGCTATAATTATAGGGAACCCTGTAAACCTAAGAACAGTCAATCACAGTTCTATTATTTTCTTTTTGGTGAGGATTCAGTACTTCATTTATTCCCATTACTATACATGTCTGAGAAAACTCCTAATAGAATTAAAAAAAATCCTTTATCATCTTTTTTTCAATCAGAAAAAAAATCGGCATTGTAAAAAGACCAATTCTATTCAGAATTACTAATTTTCTCTTTATTGTGTTATGATAAACTTTCTAAATCTAGTTGATTAGGTTACCTGTGATAATTAGGGGTAATTTCTTGGTCACAGATGTTTTACAGTGCAGATTTTCCGGGGATCAAAGATGCCCCCTGATGATCCCTACAGAATCTTGAGTTTATGATCAAATAAACTTTATGTTCAAATTTATGGCACTTAGGGATTTGGCAGTACAAGACCACTTTCTCCCTCTTTAGATGGGGAGAAGAATAAGGTATTAACTCTACTGATCAAAGCTGTTTCCCACGTTTGAATATTGTGTGGGAGCTATATGATACCCTATAAATTGAACACATTATTTTCTATCATCTATACTGCATCTGGGATAAGAAAGACCCACGTTTAGAATTTTAAGAAGTCTGTAATTGAAGCTGTGTAGTTTAAAATGTATTGTAACTCCCAGATTGCTTTCATAATTACTTTTTGTTGTGGTTTGGCACCATGAAGTTCAACACTTTCTAATTTTTCACCGAGTTCAGCACAGGGAAAATGAAAAGCAGGGAGGAAAGAGCAATTCTTGTAGTACTCTTATCTTGCTCATTTCAATTCTTCATCTGTTATACCTACCATTCTGGAATACGTGACAATTCTTTTGTTCTTTCCACAGTTTTTTCTGCTCACAATACAAAGTATTCTTACTAATTGTATCTAGAGAGAAAAAAAAAAAAAAGAAAGCAAGAAAGAAAAGAGAAAAAAAAAAACAAACTACATTATTTTCCTACAGATGCCAAGTTTTGGATGGCAGATACAAAATGTAATATAGGGTATTTCTACATAATAGTTAACTGGTGTGTAGGCATAGCACAGTCACTACTAATTAGCTTGCTAACAATGTTTTGGTAATGTTCAGGCAACTCTGGCAGAGCTGAATAAATACTTTAGCAGCATGATGAAGGAAAGAGCTAACCCAAGTTGGACTGACATACCCGTAACATTTACAAATGAACTGAGAATTTGGAAAAACTATATCACACTGAGTTTAGGTAGATTTATTGCACATGACATTCAGTGATTAATGAAAGACTTGCTTCTGGCCTTTCTGGAACAGATGCACAAGGAAAGTATATAAAGACTATGCCTCTTACGTTGCGAACAAACACAATTACTATTCTTGCAGTCAAGCATTATCTACTCTTGGTGGCTTTCCATAGATGATCTAAAGAAGTGAAGAAAAATTAGTTCCATTACCTTGTTATGCTGGTCACAAGTAGAGACAAAGTTTATTTTTCAGAGTGGTTTATAATCCTCCGGCATTTTTTAGTCCTCACAATTCAAAATTATTCTAGAAAATTTTGTGGGAATTGCTACTCCAGTTTGCTCTGATTTGATTGCAGATCAATAGTAGATAATGTAACAGGAACATCTAGTGTCACAGGTACACTTAAGAAAACATAAAATAAGTCAGAAATTACAGACAAAAGTGAAAAGCTTTAAGAAGATAAGGTCTGAGAAACCTATCGGATCTCTCTGCGAATGGATCTAGAGTCATAATTTGTTACCGTGAAAGTCCATCTTTATCTTCTAAAAATTCTTGGCATTATTATTTTTCACACCTTTGTTACCAGTTTTATTCTCACTATGCCTTTTTAGTCAATATTGAAATTTCTTTTAAAATGTTAGCTGGGATCTGTAGATCATGGAGGATTTTTAAGAATAAAAGCACTGAATCCCATTTTGAATTTATGGGTTGTATGTGTTATTGTCCCAAACAACTAGCGAAAAGAAGTTATATGGACATAAATCCTCTTCCTTATGTACATAAGCCCTCAATGTGGCAAGTCTGTTATGTTAGACTGCAAGTTTTTGGATTTCACATTTTTATTTTCTTTCTGTTCTTTAGCCAATTACATAATCCCTGTAAACATTTGCTCTCAAAATACACATACGGATATATTCACTCTCAGCTTTGAGTTACTGATACATTTTGCTTTTGAATTTCTTTAGGCTTTTTAAATAACATAACATGGGTGGATAGTTCAGGGAAAAAGTCAGTTTCTGCTGATTTCCTTAGAAACTGGAGGTATCTTCTCATCCCAAATCTAAGAGATGTTGGTAATGATAATTTCTGTTTGATATATGCAATAATCTCTAGCAAAACTCATTGAAAATCCAGTCTTTCCAATTGGAGAACCTGGTGGATTAACATCTTGAATTTTAAGAGGCTGCACTGGCAGCTTCTGTTTTAGCCTTTGCATTCCCCCATTTTAATGACTGCCAAACACCATGTTTCTTCAGCCTAATTGTCGAGCTTCACAACTCACTGTGCAATTCCTAACATCCTAATTCTCTCCTTCTCTGTTTTCTCAAACTAAAGAAAAACAAGAGAACATTTGAAAATAATGTAGTTGTTTGGACCTTCTTTTTTCCCCTTCCATTTTAATGTCATCTGATTTACAAAAGGAACATTTTGTTTGCTTCAATTTTGGTTCATTGATTTATTTAGCATTTACAGGCTTCCTTTAATGAGCATTTTTTTTTAAATTTATATCTCTAAGGAAAAAAGAGCTATAACTTTTTTTTGTCTATTTTATTTTTTAATGAAAGTTTTGATTTCTTCAGGCTTTTGGTGGCCCAGTTTCACCGTAGCCAGCAAATAATTCACGTTTACCAATTAAGATATTAACAAGCTTTAAAATAAGAGTTAAATCAACCAGTCTTGTCACTGTACTTAAAATGGATGTGTTTAGTAAAGTGATCTCTTTTATCTCCTTCTTTGCACATTCTGGCATAATGTACCAAAAATGTAGAAACTATTTTGGTTTTAATAAATACCTATGACAAAATTCTGATCAACAAATCCCTGTTAGCTGATGATCAAATTCCTGACACAACACTGAGATGATATTTCAGGCTTCTGATGGCTAAACAGAATCCAGGTCATCAACTTCAATTTTGGAGTCTATAGGCACATTCAAATAACTTATCTAGCATATCAAATACATGCACTGTGGGCAAGAGCTGTTTCAGGACTCAGTCCAATTCTTCAGTAGGTAAACAATAAGTTTGGTGGAAAACACTGCATTGAATTTCTAAACAGGCCATTGCTTTTAGAAAAGGAGAAAAGAACAGAGTTTTTAAATCATAAGGGAGTCCCCAGTGAACCACTGGTTGTAAGAAAGATGAGCCATACATGTCATCAAGCTTCTACATTGGCTTCTTCCATTCTGAACTGCTGAAAACGGTCCAATAGATACCTGAATTGTGCTTCTTTCTGCTTCCTGAGCTGTTGCGTGACTGTGTGACACACCTCTTAAAGATACGGCAAAGCAGCCTTTCCTTTTCAAACTCATGGTTTATAGGGGAAGTTATTTTATTGTGCAAAAATATTGCCTGAGAAATGAAGCATTTTCTGTTCAGAAACAGTAAAGGACAAAAAACTTTTTTGCAATTAGTCTTTAATGTTTTATTTTAAAGTAAGATGAACATAAGAAGGCAAAGCCCAGCTAAAACTCGGACTGCTTTACATTCTGACTCAGAACTACACAGAGTTCATATAAGCTATAAGAGGCCCCATAATTATCACAATATGTTAAGTTTAAGTTTGCCATGCTTCAGGAACCTATTGATTCAATTTCAGACATACCCTGTGGATTCTAAAACTGAGATTATTTTGTTTATGAACATTGCAAGAAAAGGTTGGAATCAGATTTATAATGCAACTCAAGATTAATCAGAAGTTATACTTTGACTTTAATCAGCAGAAGAGTCTATCTCAACATACTATCATTTGAGTTATTATGCAAACTCTAGGGGAATCAACAAAATAAATTATTTAGGAATTATTACTACAAATTGCATTACTAGGAAATGGATTGCTTCAGTTGTGTTTATCAGAACTTCAAGTTTCTGAGCCTAGAAAATTCAGTAAGTTAAATTAGGAAGTGAATACTTGGAATGTCTTCATTTACTGGGGGGGAGGAGTAAACTTAGTTTATTGTAAAAGTCAATTTAAAATAATTTGAATACAATTTCACATTTATATTTGTTTGAGCAAGGATACAAAAATAATTTATGTCATCAGTAGCTGTGAATGGAGACAAAAGAAATGGATTGCTCAGTGGAAGTCCATGAAGTCTTCTCAACCAAACTGGTTTTACAGATACTGTTAATGATTTTCAATTCACTGAGTTGAAGCAACAGGAGAGATTCTTATCAAGCAATCAGTTTAACTTTCTGTACAATGATTATTTTCTATACTACAGTTAGCAACAGCCATCCATAAGGCAGCATTAACTTACATCTCAGGGGAAAAAAATAAAAATAAAAATGAAGTCATGCAATAGAAGAGCAGAAAACAGAGATACAATTCTTCCAGTATATATGGGCCCTACTCAAGGTGAAAAGGATTTTCATTGAAGGAATGGTGCTAAGGTTTAATTGCTTATCATATTTTTCATTGATACTGGAATTTGAGAAAACTAAATTTTGAGGTCCAAATGGAGTAAAAAATTTCACATGGTAAAATCCCTTTTAATTTTATGACATCTTTTCACATATCTATTCTTGCAAGTAACCCAAATATGTATTAATAATACTCAGAGTGGTATGTCTGGTGATAACTATACATACAAATAACAACATGAAAAATCAATCCTATGTTTTTAGGCTATATTCTCAGTACTTTAATCAGTGAAATATGCTAGTGTTTGCATGCACTCATGTTATAAAATACAGTGTGACTGGTAATATACTGGCATTTTAAACTAAAGTTCCCATTAAATTATTCCAAACAGGACCATTTTTCCATGAAACTGAAGGATTATCTCTCCCCAAAGATCAACTCAGATGGGACTAGTCCATTACTTATCATTTTAATCTTAAAAAGCAGTACAGGAAACAGTGCTAGCTCACACCTGCAATGTGCCAACCAATCAAAATATTTTTATCTGCCTCCATGACAACAATCATAAAGATAGTATTGCAGCAAACCATCAAAATTCAAATGATACCATCAGTCTGATAATGTGTTGAAAAACATTTCTGTTGCTTATAGCAACAAATAGTTTTATTAAGTCCTAAGTTGCCTTGGGGACCCACAAAGGCAAAAATTTAAGTACAAGAACTATAAATTAGAAGTGAACTAATTGGTGAAAAAGAAAAAATAAATTAAAGACCAAATCTAATTTAACATTTAGGTACCTATGCAGTAGGCGCAACACCTACCTAAATCCCAAGTTCCTTGTCACCAATAAAGTTCCAAAAATGTCAGATAGGTATCTACATTTCAGGAGCAACCTACAGTGCACCTTAGAAAGCTGATCTATAAACCACACAAAATGATGAAGATTTGCATAAAACAAGTCAGGAGACATTAAGCATATGGATCTGAGTTTTGCCATAGATACAATACAGGGAATTAGGGTCAAAGGAAAACAAGTCCATGTACAGCCTCAGAAATGTACAGCATTTATTGAGGTTAGCTTACTGACTACTGCTAACGCTGCATTCACTCACACATGCAAAAGAGAAACAACATTTAATTTCTAGAAAAAAATCATATCCTCACCTTTCTTGAACATTTCCTCAACACCAAGCTACCAGCTATTTCTGGTGGAGCATCCTTCAATACTTTCACAAGAGCTGAAAGAGAGATTTTGTCCATTTTGGCAGAAAGCCAGACAGGAAGTATACAAAACTAGAACATAATAATTAAAGTATGCATTTGAGAACTGGAAATCTTTACTCCTCAAACTATGTATGTGTGCATTTGTCGTGTTTTAGCCCCAGCCAGCAGCTAAGCACCACGCAGCCGCTCGCTCACTCCCCCCCCCAGTGGGATGGGGGAGAGGATCAGAAGAGTAAAAGTGAGAAAACTCAAGGGTTGAGATAAAAACAGTTTAATAGGTAAAGCAAAAGCCACGCACGCAAGCAAAGCAAAGCAAGGAATTCATTCACTACTTCCCATGGGCAGGCAGGTGTTCAGCCATCTCCAGGAAAGCAGGGCTCCATCACACATAACAGTTACATGGGAAGACAAACACCACCACTCCAAATGTCCCCCCCCTTCCTTCTTCTTCCCCAGCTTTATATACTGGGCATGACATCATGTGGTATGGAATAGCCCTTTGGGCAGTTGGGGTCAGCTGTCCTGGCTGTGCCCCCTCCCAGCTTCTTCTGCACCTGGCAGAGCACGGGAAGCTGAAAAGTCCTTGACTAGTACAGCAACAACTAAAACATCTCTGTATTATCAACACTGTCTTCAGCACAAATCCAAAACATAGCCCCATACCAGCCACTATAAAGAAAATTAACTCTATCTCAACTGAAACCAGGACAGTATTGTTAAGTGTAATTAGAGAACAGATTAAGTCTTTCTACTGGCTGTAATTGGAATACTTTTTTTTTTCTTTTTCTGTTTAAAATGTCAGTGCTGTTATTACCTTCCACAGCTGTAACTTCATTTTGTGATGTGACTGTTTCTTTAAGAAGTATTAGATCAAGTGATTTAAGCATTACTCAGCCTTTCTTTTATATACCTGAGGAATTTGGGAGCTAGACATCTTGTTGCTTAGGGTAAGCAAGAGCAACCTGGAAAGTGCTGGAGTACTGGGAGCTTTCAGGTCAACAAACTAAGGATGTTGTGAGATATTCAGGATGTGACAGATGCTCAGGAGGACTCTTATAAATAGTAATTTAAGAGGTGAGCATCTAAAGTCCTCTAAGCTCATGAGATCCTACCAGGGAGAAAAACTAAATATAATGACTTCTTATTTTAGAAAGACCATCGCTAACTGAAAAAAACCCCAATGTTGTTATTTCTCCCATTCTGGGCAATAAACAGTGCTTCACCTCCTCTTTGGAACAAATTTAAGAATAAGTAGGAGTTTTCTTGACTGATACAGCGTGGTTTTCAGTACATATTTTCACAAACACTTTCACAAAGAAAACACCTATAAATTAATGGAAATGTAAACTGATCTGTAATTGTTTCTTCCTTCTACCATTGTAATTTCTGCCATTTCCTCTGGATAACATGACAGTAAAATACAAGGAAGTTCCAAGTTTTAAGAGACACACCAAAATCAGTTAGAATAAGCATGCTTCAGGCAAGGAAGATAATTCAGATCCTGATTGAGCAAAGCATTTAATAACTCTAGAAACTGTGTCCTTAATTCATTTATTATCTATTCTATAGGAATTCACTACTTGGAAGGTTATAGTCACTTAGAAAGCAAGAGTTATTAAATATCAGAAATATCAAGGAAGCGTCCCTTCACAAGTAGATATTTAACAATCCTCATCTTTCTGGAAAATAGGAACAGGCAGAAAAACACTTCAGGTTTGGTGGTTTTTTGGTTTGTTTTTTTGTGGGTTTTTTTTTTTGCATATTGCATCACTTTTTGTCATATACTTAAAGACTTTTAAACTGAGAATATGGTCTCAAATGTCTTTTCACAAGTTGAATCACATTTCAAGCTCACAAATTTTCAGCTAATTCTTGTACAATCATTTAATGATCAAAAGTAATTACAGTTATAAAAGATTAGATAACTGTGATTGAGTGGATGAGCTATACATAGATCCTGTCAGGATGTCCTTTAACATTCCTATTCCATGCAGCCAGATATCTCTAGAACAGGTGCCAAAATTATAAAAGAAACAGTCACTCAAGGCTTGAGCTGCCTGCACTTCAACAGCCCAATCAAAGATTTGAGGTTCAATTATGGGTGTTAATGATTACATGTGACTGTAAATTGGTAGGAAATACCAGTCTGTAGGAAGAAGATAGCGTATCACAGCAGCATAGAAGTTTGAAGCTAAGCCTTTTTGTAATTCTACACTGAACCACTTAGACTACACTGCAATCAGCAGTACTGTGTTGCACACAAAGTTAAAGAGCTTTAACTAGAGAAACTCAGATACCAGCCAGGACAACTCTAGCACTGGCTTCATCTGCTGGAGAATCACACCCAGGTGAGCACTTCGGGATGGCCCTCACACTTCCTGAATATAAGCCAGTGGCTAAGTAAGTTGGGAGATGCACCTGGTGACACTGGAGGTCATGTCTTGAAAGACACCAGCTGAGCATTAGAAGGAGGAAGAACAGAAAGGTGTATGAGATTGGAAACAGGAGCTAGGTAACTCTGGTCATCACAGTTCTAGATATTCAGCAGTGGATAAGGAAGTCTAGTTAGAAAAGGGAAGCTGGCAGTTATGGTGGTTAAGTGATTGAAAGTACTTGCAATGGCAAAGAAGGAAAAATAACCATTTGTTTATGTATTCCCCTAGCATGAGTTGTTGCAGTAGTAATTCTATGAAAGACGGCATATGGGGTTTTTTTGTCATTTTATAGATATGCAGGATCTAGTTGTATAAAATGGATGAGACCTGTTATTCAGTGTTGAAAAATATGGATGTGGACTGCAGATGTTTGGCCATAGCAAATACCTGCTGATAAATAAAAGGCATTATAGGGAGATGGGAACTATTTTTTCTTGGAAAAGCATGCTTGCAGGGATTGTAAACACAAAAGAACTGTAACAAAATTGTGACTTGCTATTTAAAGCCCAAGTAAAGTATCTGTGGAAAAAGCCAAAGTATCTAGACCTCTGAAAGGCTTCCACGGTCTCTGTAGAAGTCTATGAAATCAAATTTAAAATGGCTTTTAAAATAACATAGTAGAAAATAAACTAGATTAAACACAACAGATCGTAGCATTGTACTTCTGTTTTTAACTCAAACACAGCTTGGATGTTTTCCCAGTTTTACTTCAGCATTTCCATTTTTTAAACAGCCTCTTTTTCAGGTTGGATGTTTTAATTTCTTTTCCTGTAGTCTGCAAGAGGACTTTTTGGCTAGAAATATTAGCTAAAAAACATTCTGTACTATTACGTGTGTAACAGAGGTAGTAGACAAAGCCTCAACTGTAAGAGCTTAAGATATGCATATTTTGAATCCTTTTCAAATATGATTTCTCCTTGTTAAAGTCTTGCCTTAACTTTAACTTAACTAACCTTTTATGCATTGACCTTGACATCCTTTAAAAATACTTATACCAAGTTATCTTTCTAACTGGTGTCAGGGGAATATCTCATGTTATCTAACTTCTGCTCCAGAAGTCCATGACCTTACAGTAAGTTAACATTAGTTCATTCTCCTTTGCTTTATTTCCTGTCAAAAGCCAAGTTAAACAGCTCATGTAAATTATTCACGTATAATTTGCTTAGACCTCTTCATTTATCTGTAACATTTTGTACTCAAATTAGAGAGCTTACTGTGAGCCTGTATACTGAGTGCTGACCTATAAAGAACTTCTAGCAACATTAATTTGGTTTTCTCAATCTCATCTGTTCTCTGTATTTTTTTGAGATCTGTATTGTTAGGAGGCTTTTTGCAGTTTCAGTTGATCCTTATATGTCTGCTCTGAAGTGTACATGTACGTATTTAAAACTATTTGCTTTTCACTATAACAAAACCGCTTTAATTAGAACTAGTTTGAGTTGGTTGTTACTTCTCAAGCACTAGGAAATATACAAGGAAAAATAGCTAATAGGCTGCAATAAAGTCAGCTTTTCTAGGTTATGTGGTTTCTTTCAAATTTCCTTTGATTACCCATTTTAAAGTTCTCCTTTTCTATAATTCTCCATTTTTTTTCCTTTCACTTTGCTGACTTTATTTTTTTTTTTTGTGGCTTTCTTTTTTTGTTGGTGTTTTTGTTTTGTTTTTTTTTTAACTCTGTTTACCATCATTAAACTGGGGAGCTCCTTCTTCCAGGAATCTAAAGACTTATGTATGTTATTTCCTTCCTTTTCAAGGTCAAGGTAAACCTAAGAACATAAGACAGATGTCCATGAATAATGTACATTGTTTATTGGAGGTAGTGCCTATTTGTTTGTATAGATTTTTTTTTTTATAATTAGGCAAGTATTTGTTTTGCATAAAGCCAAATCAATTTTGCTTTTTCATTTGAGCAAGCTAAAAATCCCCACCATTCAACAGACTTGAAAAGCTTTATAGTGTGTTACGAAATACTGTCAGGAGTGTAGATTTATGTGCACAACACGTGTTACTGCACGCATTGGTACCAGAAGTTATATATATCAACATTTTTCACAATTTCTTCTAAAGCATTTTAGCTATGCTTGTAGCACTGGATTTGAATTATCTGAATTATAATGTAAACTCTGAATGGGACAATAATGGGAGAATGACTGTTGTTTTGCTCCTGATGCATTTTTATTACATGTAGCTATTTATTTCTGCTTAGTTATGTGATCTCTAGTGAGGAACCTGAAAGAATTGTGACTCTAAGAAAAACGGAATATGAAAAATCTGCTATGCTATTTTCTGGTTGTTTCACAAAATCTGAAGATGTGCATGCCAGAACAGAAAGAGAAGAGCAAGAAGATAAGAGAAGTATGCAATTTCTGTGTACATATCCTCAATCGGACTTTTGTATTTTGATTTCCCATTTTCAATTTGAATTATTAAAATACATAATTGTCATTAAAAAAGCTCTATTAAGTTCCAGTATGTATTATGAATAAAAAGCTTTCAAACTTGTTTTTCTACTGCATGCAGTAAACATGAGGCTAGTTTGGAGTTACACGATTGGGAAAACAGGACTTGCTATAAAGCTCTTCTTCCTGTGTTATTAATTCAAAATGGCATGTGAATGTGTTGAAAACCTACATATTTTTGCTTCTTGAAGCAGACTTGATATTCACTTTGTATCAGAATTAACAGAATAAGGGTAACAGAAGGCCTTAAGGCAAACTTTGACAACAAACTGCGTTTTAACTACTGCTAATCATCTGATTAAAACTGTTCTATAGTTGAAATAGCCTTGGATATAGTTCTTAAATAGCACCACTGTAATTACTTAGCACGTTTCACACACAGGCTCTCTCTCTCTCTCTAAGGTACTTGTTCAGTTTTATTGTTCTCTGTAGCTCATACAATATACAGATATAAAAAAATAAAGCAAGCCATGTGGGTATTATCAGTGGGTTTAAGTGTTAATGCTTTGTAACACTCCATATTCTGAGAAATTCACATTAAAATTCTGAGAGTGGCATAAGCAGTGTGCAGAGTGTTTGAAGAAAGACACCGTTAAAACAGCGGGCTGGGGGAGTTATCTAGAGGTGAAAAGTGCAGCCAAGAAAGTGTGTTCTGAGCAGAACTTTTGTAATATGACCAAAAAAACTATATAATGAATTCAGCTCCAGTAACTAGAAGTACACTAAGGCTGTGTCTGATAATAATTGTGTAAAGTATTTTTAAGTATTTCTGCCATGTTCCTGATTTTTTTTTTTTTTTTTTTAATTCTGTGCTGCTAGCAAGTATGTTGTTGATATTGATTGTGGTCTCCAACTTTTACTTTAAAGTATAGGTTTATATTTGTCTAATGGCATAAGTCATATTTTCATTCATATTTTGATTTTTCACTTTTGGAACTGGTCACAGCAGAGGCACTATTGATTCATTAAATTGTAAGAATTCTTGAAATCAGTTTCTGCCCACTTTTGGTTCTATTTACCTCATGTCCTTTAATCTGTCCTTCACAAAATCTGCTGTTAATTTAACTAATATTTCCTTCAACAGAAAAACCCAGATTGAGATTCCAAAATCTGTCAGCTTTCCTTCATAAAGAGTCATGAAAAGCAAGACATTTCACTGTCCAGAGTCTCAAATTACTTGCTATGTTGTTCTCTGTTCCAGCTGCCTAGAAGTTAGTGACCTCTGTGCTACTTTGGGTTTCTCATTTCCCTAAGAGGAGGTCAGAGCTAACTGTTTTTCATTTCACCCCATGAAAAAATTATTTTCCCAAAACCACTTCCCTGTGCCACAGCAACCAGCAAGATAACTCACAGCAGATGGTAACATCAAAAGCTGATATCCATTACAGGAAAAATCAAAGAAAAACAAAATAATGAAGCAATGTCTGACTTACTGTCTGATCCCTGCTTCTTTATTGTTCCAGACCAGGCTTTTTGGCTGACCCTCTGATGTGCTAATCCTCAGTGCTGAAGTTTTCAGGACTGGATGGAGTCAAAACTACCTTTTCTCTTAGCTCTTCAAGGAGCATTACCTCAATACAGTGTTAATAACATGCAGGCAAGTATAAACCTGTTAACAGATTTAGAAGGCCCAGATTTCCCACTTCTGGTAGCACTCTAATCACAAAGATTTAAAATAATCTTTCATTTTTATTTGACTGTCAGGCCAATACTTGACTGTCACTGTAAAATTATTTTGCATTAGAAATGAGACTTTTTTTCTTTTCTATGGTCATCTTAGAACAGATTGTCTATTATTTTCCATATCACCTGCAGTATGATCAAAAGACTGTTAAACACATCTTTCTTTTGCTGAAAGGTAGGAAGTGATCTTCCTTAGCTGTGTGTGAAAGTCATTAAGCACACCTGTTGTAAAGTAAAATAGAGCAGACAGCACAAATTTAATCAGTTACCATTGCTCTGCTCTGGTCTGGCAGCTTGTTAAAAGCAAACTATTTTTGACTATATCATTAAACAATTTAGCCTCACTTAAGTCAGCAGTAAAACTCCCACTTGCTGGACCAGAATAAAAATAACATCAATAGGGATGATAGTTAATTGTTGTTGTGCAATAGTTTTATATATATAGAGATTGTAGATACTGTAATTGCCCAAAAATGGGTGACATGATTGTGTGGCAGTTCTGGAGCAGTACAGACAATGGAACCCACACCAATTCATCAAAAGGAATATTACTGAAAGATGAAGGTACACAGTCTAGATTTTATACTATTATTGTAGAATGGTGGCTGAGAGATTCAAAACTATCTCCAAAATTCTGTTCTCATTTATAAGAAGTGCTCTGGACAGTACTTTCAGATGGTTTGACATTTTTCCTCAACAGTGTTGTTGCGTTAAGAGTTACTGTTGCATACAAATAGGAGTCTGAGGAGTGGCTGGGGGGGAACCCTCCCGTTGAGTCACGAGGTTCAGACAGGACCCCCTTGCTTTCTAAACTCCTTCTCAGAGAGGAGTCTAGGTGCGGCTAGGTCCAGTCTTAGTCTCAGATTTGGTCAACGGTTTATTTTCTAAGGACTGTGCGTATCGGAACCAGAGCCCTCTCGGGGCTTTCGCTAAGGCGACAGCATTAACTTTTACACCCCCCCCCAGTCTGGTCGTGTTGAAGGAACTATCGCGGCCAGAGCAGTGAAGAGTGCAGTTTATTAGAGCAACAGACACACAGATTCTTTGGATTACTGGTGATAAATTCACTGTCTGCAAAGCACATGCAAATACCAAGAATATGAGTATGAGTAACACGGCCGGACACAAACGTGTATATCAAGAATATGAGTAACACAGCTGGACACAAAAGCGTTAAAAGATAATAAAGCCACTCTACAGAGATTTCTAAGTTTCCCAGGGAGGCACTTGGTATAACCAAGTGTTCGACTCTTACCCAAAGGCGTCCCGATGGGGGGGAAGAGAGGCTCAGCCCGTCGACTGATCCCAAACGTCAGAGTGGTGCACGATGGTGTCTTCCCTAACATTCTCTCTCTCATAAGCTATTTTATACTATTTTTCACCTTTCAGGTGGAGCTTGAGTGACTCTAGTCATACATACCTTTGTTTAGGATTGGTGTAAAGTTTTCTCGCTTCACTTTTAAAGGTAAAAGCTAGGAAAATTCAGTGCGCAAGCTCAGTGAGGGGTGGTCGCACCTTGGAGGCAGGTAGCTTTTGGGATGGAGGTGTGTTTTGGTATTATAATGATGTTATAATGAGCAAAGTTCACCAAAAGGACAGCATTTTGTCAAAAACGTGGCAGGCTGTTGGCCCAGGGTAGTAAATATGCAGCTTATCAGTTCCATGACACCTTTAAGTTCCCATATAATTGCAGAGCCTGGCCGCGGCATCTCCACACCGCTCCACCCTCTGGGCAGCGCCTCTTAGAGTCAGCACACCAAGGTCGCCTGGCGTTACCGACATCTAAGGTTGCAGGCCTAGGGAACTCCCATGCCATGGATTCCTTGCATGTCAGCTGCATTCCACCTGGGAAGCTTCTTCAGTGCTGTGCCTTACCTAACAGTGTGAATATAAGTTCTAATTTCTAAGTCACCTCAGCCATTATCCCACAAGTGTCTAATTTAATTATGAATGCAAGTGTTTATCATCTAAAAATCTGACAATCACTTATATTTATGACTATATAAAACTGGTATTTTCCATGTTCTGTGTTTATTCCACGCTGCCTTGTCAACTGGTGTGACCTTTCCTCTTGACAGTCTGTGGGTTAACTATGCATGCAGGTGATCACCATTTTAAATCTGGCAGTCACTGTGATTTTCATTGTAGTATTATCCTACTATTTGCAGCAGTTCATATCATTAGTACCTTTCAGTCTGTTTTAATAAGGAACACTTAAGTTAAAGAGGGAAAAGTATTCATTAAATGGAGCATCAGGTCTTTGTTTCAATCACTGAGCAAGACCAAAGAAATATTTTGGTTCTTTTGGGCCAAAGAATATCTTGGTTTTCTTGTTCAAGAATTTTTTTTTTTTTTTAATATATGTATCATTCTATTTGAAGAAGGTCTCAATATTAAAAAGTGAAGTGGAAAGGTAAGTCTTTCCAAAATTTTAACTTATATTTTTTATAATGTTGTACAATGACTTTTTTCCAATACACACACTTACTTACAATATCACACAGTGATTGTCTATTATTTAATTTCTTATGGAAGGAAAAAGAGTTCCAGAGTTTGCCCAAATAGCTCACGCTCTTTTCATTTATACCCATCTCGAAGCCCTTTTTCTACTACCTAACACAATTCTATAATAAAAAAATAAAACACTCCGTATATCAGAGGACACAAGGTAACCTCATTTGGATTTTACATATCTAGCATTTACTCATTGTCTGATCTGCCTCCTTATTTAGCCTTTTAAAGGTAAAAGCTCTCTGGGACAGTCACTGAGACTTGTTCATTCATTTTATCCTGGCCCATTATACTAAATAATGAAGAGAAATATCTGCTAACACTAGCATGCCTGTTGTAAAGCTGCTTTTAACAAATCATGAAAACACACAAGCCTTAGAAAAACCTGGATGAAAATCTCAGTAACAAATTGTTTGACAAAACAAGGTTCTATATTAATATACAAAGTCTCCCTCCTTTCTGGTGAGTGTATTGGCAAAAAGCTACATGTGCACAAGCGGAGCAGGTGGAAAACATGATAGCACTGCAGTACACCTAATACTTTAATTTCATTATGTGCATCTGCATCTGTTTTCTTTTTTTACATTGTTTTTGTCAGACTTCCTCTTTCAGAAAAAAAGCATTGATATGAATGACTTAGCTCATTTAATCAGTATCTTTGTGAAGAACAGACTTGCAAATTAGTTTGAACTGCATGTCCTTGCAATAGCAAGGCAGGTAGGTGCTTCCATGTTGGGAGCTATTGAACTTTCTTGAACCCAGTCAGCTCACTTCTGGAACACATCTATGCTCTAATAGATATTAGAACTGAAAAGGATCTATTTAAGACATCTGTCCCTCTCCTTGCCAATATAAGTAGCTATCCTGTACAGTAGATATAACTGATCAAGCCTAGATTTTAAAGACCTGGGCCATGAATGTTTCACTTTCTAATGAGACACTATTCTTCAGTTCAGTTTTTCCTGATGCCACTCTACAGCCTAACTAAAGAGACAATACTAAAACAAGATGACTTCTAAGATTTCTTATTTACATCACATTTATTTAATGACAGGAATAAAACTGTTTTTCTTTCAATCAATGATAATGGCCCTACAGGTGGTATAAGAACAAAGCTAATTCTGTTCAACTGTACTCAAAATTTGCAAAATACTTAAATCTGAGAAGCATGTATAAAATATGATACAATTTTACATAGTACTATATCTTCTCTTCACACTGGTTTTGTTCTTGTTTTTTCACAAGCTTGTCTCAGATCTTTGAATCTTTTTTCTTTCCCAAAGTTTATGAAATTTGTTTGGTTTATTTCTTTTTTCATTTCCTTTCTTTCATTGTACCTATGGTACCTTTGGTAGTGAAAATGAGTTCTATTTAAGTATTCTTAGATTAAAGATCCTTTTTTATTTTTTTCCAAATAATGTGACCTTTTCAGTCCAATATTCTGAGTTCTTAGTATCATAAGGTTCAATGTAAATGTTCAAAGGTAAATTTGGATGAGGATTTTAGTAAATAGGTTTGAATTAATTGACCCAACTTTTGAAAATGTCTTTTTCAAACTCATTTGTAACATGGTAATACTTAAAATCACATCTTTGGAAAAGGCAGGGATGGGGAGGAGGAATGTGGGAATAACCTAAAAACCTTCTGTGATTTACAAAAGAGACTCCATAGCTAATGTGATACACAGTTTTTTGGCACCCTGGAAAGTTTTGGGAGTTAATCATGACTTCTCTCTGCTTCTTGGGGCATCACATGATGAGATCTTTATAACATATGAAAGGTTTGTTACTCCATAATATTAGGGGTAAGAATTGGCATGACAAACTTTTTTAAAAATTAATTAATAATGTGGATTAAATATATTAATTAAATTATGCATTGTTAGCATGTGTTTGGCTATGAGACAAAGTTATCAGTCTGTACAACATGAGCTATCTCCAGCAGTCTGCAACCGATTCAAATCACAGAAATTTGAAAAGACAATGTTCACTTAAAGATAACATTTTTTAAGGAATTTATTTATTTCAATTGTTTATCAAATGTTTTGAAATTACTATAGAAATGGGAAGACAAATCTCTGGGCTCAAATGTTGTGAGCACAAATTGACTGAAATTGGTAGGAGGTAAAAATCACCAGCACTTCTGAAATAAATGTATAAGTCTGTAATATGCTTATATCTGTAGATTA
The DNA here is from genome assembly GCF_035582795.1 of Mycteria americana. NCBI lineage: Eukaryota > Metazoa > Chordata > Aves > Ciconiiformes > Ciconiidae > Mycteria > Mycteria americana. The sequence goes on along the minus strand of NC_134368.1, from coordinate 24,063,456 downwards.
GATGCTATTTTATACTTGGCCATTTTTGTTATCGTATTTTCCACAGCTTTTTTGGAAATGACTTCTCACAGTGTCAGGGAAAAGAGGGGGAACTTTTTAAGTCCTCTTAAAAAGTATATGAAAAGTTGCCTGTGGTGTATAAACTCATTCTGTATTTTTGTGGGTTTTGTTGGTTTTTTTTCTTTTTTTCTTTTTCCTTGCTTCTGTAGTTCCAAGGAAGGTCTCTTTAATTTTCTTTTTCTCCAGTGTTGTATGAGGAAGGGTAATCAAAATGCGGCACCAGGATTTTCATTTTTCTTGCTGACATAATTCTTACTTGATCCATTTCCTGGGCTACAGATCTGAGGAGTTAATAGAGGAAGGATGGGCTGTATGCTGCAAACAAAAACATAGACTGAATCTTTATCTCATGTTTGGAATAAGTAAATATTTATTCACTATCAATTCACTCAGTGGTTTCAGCTGTTTGTAAAGTCAAATACAATTGGTGCCAAAAATGAGAATTGTTTCTTGAAAACTAGTTCACCATTTTATGGATTTTTTAAATCAATTTCATTTCATTTCATTAAAAGTGTCTTTAAAAAGAAAAATGAAAAAAATGACACATTTATGCCATTAGGGAGGCCATTTTTAAGAGACTTACGACTTACAAACCATTTGTTTGGCTAGAAAAGACCACTAATTTACAGGCAGCTCTGGAGGAATTGTGAAAGATTTAGTCAGCCAATACATTGCTTACTAAGTCAATTAGCATATTATTTTTTGAAAAAATAGGTGATAGGGTAAATTCACCCATCCTGGTTTCAGCTTGCAAGCAGAGGTCTGTTTTATAAAGTGCAGCTAAGTCACAGTCCTTCTGAAAAGTAGCCCCAGTGTATTGACCACTCCCCCTAGATTGGCAACATCGCTTGAATTTTATAAGGATGTTGTCCATCCCAGTGTCTAGATCACTAATAAAGATCTTGAACAGTATTTTTCTCAGTACTGATCTCTGAAAAATACCAATTTTTCATCTCTCTTGTATTCCTTTCTGTCAATCCTTACTTTGCCCAATTTGGCTATAATGATATTATGGAAGACTGTGTTGAAAGCCTTCTTGAAACGAACATAAAGAACATCCACCACTGTCTCTTCCTCCACTAAGACAGTCATTTTGTCATAGAGGGTTAGTCGGACACAATTTTGCCTTGATAAAGCTATGGTGGTTGTTCCCAATGACTTTTTTTTTTCATGTGCCTATATAGGACTTCCATAAGGACTGAGGTGAGGTTGACCAGTGTAGAGTTCCCTAGATCCGGCTCTCTTTTCTTATAAATGGACATAATGTTTGCTTTTTTGAATGAATGTCCCCTAATCACCATGACCTTTCAAAAATTACAGAGAACAGCTTTTCAAAGACATCAGCCAGCTCCCTCCACACTCTTGGGTGCATCCTACTGATCTCGTGGACTTTATGTCCCATTTGCCTAAGCATTCCCTAATTCTTTTTTCCTTTACTGTGAGTCAGACTTCAATCCCCTAGACTCTGCAACTTCCCTCCAGGATCTGGGAAACCCAAGAACAGACTTTACGAAGAAATACAGAAGGTGAGAAAATATTGAACACCTTTTCTGTGTTCTTTGTTATTAGATTCTCCAACCTCACAGAGCAATAGGTTTACATTTTCCTTAGTTTTCCTTTTGCTGCCTAAGTACTTAAAAAGCTTTTCATGTCCCTCTCCAGTTTCAGCAGCAGCTGGGTTGTGGCTTTCCTGATTCCATTCCTGCATTTCCAGGCTCCTGGATAGCTTATTCCTACTTCCACACCTTGTACAATTTTACTTTTTTTTTTTTTCTTTTTTTTTTACCTTTGAGCTTGGCCAAGGATTTTCCTCTTCAGCCAAGCTAGCCTTCTGCCACACCTACTGAACTTTCTGAACACTGAAATGAGCTTTGAAGTTCCTGAGATTTGAAGAGAGTGTCCTAGAAAATTAACAGATCTAGCCCATTTTCAATAAAAGTTTTGATTTTATGAAATGACATTTTTAAATCAACTGTTTAGTTGGGTATTCCTCAAGTCTTTTCTTCTTCCAGAGGTTTATGAAAAGGAGGCAAAGAGGAAGTGAATGGGCCTCTAAACTAAACTAACTGTAACACTTCCAAAAGTATTATTCCGTTAGACAAGTATTCATTAAATCGTAGAATAATCCAGTGTGGCAGGGACATACAGGAGATCTCTAGTCCAAATTCTTGCTCAAAACAGGATTATCTATGAGGTCAGACCAGGCTGCTCAGGGCTTGATCCAGCTGGGTCTTTAAAACCTCCAAAGATGGCAGCTACACCTCCTTTCTGGGCAGCCTGTTCCACTGCTTGAATGTACTCATGGGAAGAAGACTGTTTTCCTTACCCCAGGTCTAAACCTCTCCTGTTTTAATTTTTATCTTTTGGTTCTTATCCTCCCAACATGCACAGCTATAAAGAGCCTGGCTCTGTCTTCTCAGTGAATTCCTTGGAGATAATAGAAGTCTGCTCTTAGATCCCCCACCCTGAACCTTTTCCTCTCCAGGGTGAACATTCAGCAACATGAAGCTCTTTTTCTCCGATACTAGCTCTATAAAATGTCTCTTTCTACATGAAACCAAGTTTCTTTCTTTCTTTCTCAACCTATTCATTGTTTCTCTTGAAATTAGGCATCTTCTTTCTGAACTTGGTTATATGAGAAGTAGCCACAGGAAATAAAATGAAGAACAGGCATTTCTATGAATGCTTCTCTCATCGAAAATTTTTCCTTGCAGAAAAGAGATGACTGAACATAAGCATTTGTTATGGCCTTGTATATCTGCTAATAATGGTTTAGTAATGAATGACCCACCTGTATGTATGCATAGCAGTCCAATGTCAAGTTGAATTAGGAATTATACAGCTGAATCTTCATGTTTCCCCAATCAATGCACAGCATAAGAATGATACTACATTGCCAATGTATCAGATACATGAGTTAACTGTTAATTATTGATTATTTACTTTTTGAACTGGATCAAATGAAATTTGAAATATTTATTTATTATTCTCATTATCAGAAAAAGGGGCTTATCTCATAATGAATTCTTTTAATGCAATCTAAACATTGTCTCAATGTTTTGTTGCTTCTCTCACTTGCACTTAATTGTCCTAAGAATTAGGTTATTGGTATTTTGAATAGACCTTTCTTAGTGTTCCTTTTCATGTTTGTATAAATTACAATGTCATTCTGTTAGAGCTCAAGAAAGATTAGGTCATTTTTCATAGCAGTAGGGCACCTCAGATCTATATCTTGTAACCATTAATGAGTAATTATTATACAGTCAACAACAGAGATTTAAATTCTTCTTTTAAATCACTTGATAGCCAGGGATCTCCTAAATTAATTGATGGATAGTGGCATAAATTCCCAGGAGAAAACCTGTTTTCTACAGCCCATGTTCTTAACCATGTATTTTTCAATAGTAAGGGCAGTGTTCCTCCAAGTCTGTAAATATTGGCACTTTTCTACATCAACTAAATTCTGTGAACAAGAACAGTTTCGGATTATTAAAAACATGTTTTTCACATAATGCACTTTTTAGGGAGGGGGAAAAAGCGTCAGTTGACTCTAAGAAGTTTTCTTGTTGCATGTTTTGTTAAGATATCTAAGATTATTATGATTTGTTTCTGTAGTGTATATTACTTTTGAGGAGAAGAGTCTGGGGTTTTTTGGGTTGGGTTGTGGGTTTTTTGGTTTGGTTTGGTTTGGTTTTTTTTTGGGGGGGAGGGGGGCGGGGTGGAGCAAGGAGGAGGTTAGTGTTGGTTGGTTTGGTTTTTTCCTGGGTTTTGTTTGTGTTCTACAGATAGAAGTGAGAGAACAAATCAGGAGAGGAATTAATCATGGAAAAATCAATACTTTTACAGATGTTATTGCTCAACTTAAGTCTTTAAATATATATGTAAAAATATATTTTATGCAATATACATTATACATATATATGTGTGTATATATGACATTTATTTGTTATGCTTAAAAAGCTGGTTATTACCTGAATATCCAGACAGGCAGCTAGTAGGTAGTCATTTGCAAAAATGCTGCCATAGCTGCTAAAAAAACCACCTCTGAAAATCTGGCCTTGAAAGATTTCAAGTGTGAAGATTTGTGTCATAAGGACATCAAAAGAAAGCTGAAGTAGCTTCTAAAACTCATTAAGTATCCACTCACTGACCCACGGGTAAACGTTTATAGTGAGTATTACTTTTGTAATAAGGTGGACAATTCAGTTCTGTTTAAAAATTCCTGTTAACATTTAGGTGACTAGACAAAAGAAACTCAGCACATCACTTTTATGGACAGATATTAACCTTCACAGATCACTGAGTATATCCAGATTCTATAATTAAGTGTGTTTGCTAAAAACAAAGACTCCAAGCTGCTTTCAGATGACTCAGCAGAAATGTTTTTTTTTAATGGCACTATATTGATCTTAACTGTATATCCTTCAAGAAAATCTATGTGTCAGGAAGCTTTGACCTGAATTTTCAATGACAGTGGAAAATTTTTTTTCTTTTTTGTCCTCCTGAGTTCGGAAAGAGCTTTAGCAGGATGTTTTAGGGTTTACAAGATAAAATAATAAGGTCAGTGGTAAAGCAGCATTTTAAATGTTGGTACAATGCCTGAAAAACACATTCCAAACTCCTGGAGAGCACCTTAACCATTTAATATAATGAATGTATTAGATATGGATATATTTTATAAACACAGATATGTTATACAGTAAAAGAAGAAAAGAGAACAAAATCAGAGCTAGGATTTTTGTTTTGTTTTTTAAATTCTGATTACTAGATAGATCATCATATAAATGTTATGTAATAAACATGGGCTTTTTAATATGTAAAGTATGATTGTAACAACACACTGAGGGGAAATTATCTGGATTCATTGAATTAATAAAAAATCATAACTCTCCTGCAACCATAAGCATTAAGATGAGCGTAAAAGATAAGATATTTAAATAAAATTGAAGAGTGTTACTATAAAACTATCAATTATAAAAAAATAATGCACAAATTAAAAATCTCTATACCAGAATATATGCAGCTTGCTGAAAGCACAATTAGCCTTAACATCACCTCAGAATGATTAGGTAAAAGCACTATCTTCAAACAATCAGAGTTTGACTTTAATTTGCTGTTTGTTTTCATTAGCTCGTTTTAGTAAATAAGAGGCATGTGCTGAAGCCACATCTCTCTCTGGGAGAAAGTCCATGTGCTTTTAAAAGGTGACTCATTTCGCTTTCAGAGTGTTACACAAGTATTACAAATTGCTTATATGTCATCTGGATACTTCAGATGTGATGAGAATTAGCATGTTCAAAAATTACCATGGCAATTATGAACACAGCAAGTTTCCATGCTAAGATACATGAGGAACTGAAGGCTGGGAAAGTATTTTCCAGAACCTTGTTTGTAGAGCACTTTCAAGCTTGGCGTTTGACTCCATCTTGACTTAATCCTGGATATCAGATCCTGCACCTATTAATTCCCAGAAATTTTATATTACATAGGTTCAGCATTTATCTCAAACAGAAGTCATGTGGAATTCACAAACTAGGTGTCCTGTTCCTCTGGTTTCCAAAGATGCCTCTCACTGGTGTATATGTAAAGCATACCTACCAAATACTCCCTATTGAGCTCATCCCAAAACACAGCAGTCACTGCCAGTTGAAAATAATGCATGTGAGAAACACCGAGGGTTCATTGTTCCTGCATTTTACAGGGCATCTACTGAGGAAGTGGGCTCCAGTTCCCTCAAAACCTGAGGGCCTCAAAAACACAGCTAACATGTCCTCACCACTGCCAATTGGCTAGAAGACGTGGAAACCACTCCTTACTGAATTTCTAGCAAGAATTAATTCAAGGTTAATAGAATCATAGAATCATTTAGATTCAAAAAGACCCTTAAGATCCTTCAGTCCAAATGGAAACCTAACTGTGAAGTCCACCACTAAACCATGTCCCTAAGCACCACGTCTACACGTCTTTTAAAAACCTCCAGGGGTGGTGACTCAACCACCTCCCTGGGCAGCCTGTTCCAGTGCTTGATAACCCTTTCAGTGAAGAGATTTTTCCTAATATCCAGTCTAAACCTCCCCTGATGCAAATTGAGGCCTTTTCCTCTCGTCCTATGGCTTGTTACTTGAGCCCCACCTCACACCTCATTACAACCTCCTTTCAGGTAGTTGTAGAGAGCTATAAGGTCTCTCCCCTAGAGCCTTCTTTTCTCCAGACTAAACAGTCCCAGTTCCCTCAGCTGCTCCTCATAAGACTTATGCTTCAGACCCTTCACCAGCTTCGTTGCCCTTCTCTGGACATGCTCCAGCACCTCAATGTCTCTCTTGTAGTGGGGGGCTCAAAACTGAACACTGAACTGAAACTATTGGAGGTGCGGCCTCACCAGTGCCGAGTAGAGGGGGACAATTACTTCTCTAGTCCTGCTGACCACACTATTTCTGATACAAGCCAGGATGCTATTGGCCTTCTTGGCCACCTGGGCACACTGCTGGCTCATATTCAGCTGGCTGTACGAGACAAGAGAAGCGAGGAAGACAGAAAGAAGGAACAAAGCTTTTAGTCCAGTAAAGAAAAGTGAAGAGGGTGTCTGTACATCTCTGATATAGAAATCTTTGTTGGTCTTTGGCACAACTAAAGAGTCATAATATCCATACCCTGATCATAGAGTCTGTTTTATCTTCCAAATTGGTAAATTCATCTGGAATTAATAGAAATTCAATGCTATTATATTTTTAAACACATCATTCCACATGTTGATGTGCATTCTGTAAGCCTCTTTCACTTAAGAAAAGAAAAAAAAATGTATAAAATCTCACTTCTCTTCATGCATGGAATCCTACCCCAAACCAGCCATTCCAACTTATTTAAATCATTGTCATTTTCATAAAATCAAAACTGATTTTATGGCAGGCTGAGGTAATTATATTGGCAAAAACCATCTTTAATTTACCTTAATAAAATGACTACAGAAACAAAGGTGTATTTTCAGGTACTCAGCCGTATTAAATGATTTTTTTTTTCCCTGTTTAATATCAAGGGACTATTGGCACTGAGAGATATGATGTGCTTAAGTCAGAGAGATCTGACTATGCTGAGCATAACTCTTTATCTAGGTTACAGACAGTAGTCAAAAATGAAAGAATTATTTCAAGTCTTTCTCCTTGATCCTGGCTCTCTCCATCATGTGTTTCTGTTGTATCATCCTGCTACCTAGCATCTGGTTAGTGTCTCAGTAGTCATCCACACTTAAGATTTGGATAAATTAGCAATGCAAAGAAACTGTATAAATAGCTTCAATCCTGTATCCAAAATTCCAGGCAACAATCCAAAAACATTCAGTGGAGGATATCACTAGAGATTTCCAAGCTAGGCTATGGATGCATCATTTCATTTGGAAAGAAAAACAGTAACATCTTTCTGCATTCTAGCTCATAGCAAAAGTTTGCTTACAATTCAACAACATTTAAATAAAGAAGTTTCAAATAAAATAAAAAATATGCTACACTGTACGTTAGCTGAATTTTTAGAACAGCTAAGAGATGCACAGTATTTTTGTAATATCCCTTTCATTAAGGTAGGAAAGCTGAAAAATAAAACTTTAACCCAATTAAAAAAAAAACAACTTACTCTGTATATTATGGTGAGTGTGTTTACATTTAGTGTTTAATGGTAATACTATTTTTCATGTTCTTATTTATTATGTGATCTATTAGGTAGATTTAAAAGTGTATATATTACTGAATGAAATGATAAGATAATTTTAAAAGACATGCTGACACCTTCACAAAGACTGCGTTTACGTGTGTTATCAGTGATTTCACTCTGTTATAAACTCTGCCATATTAATAGACTTTCTGACTGACAGTTCCCAGGGTCTCCTCTACAGACCTTTAGGTCCATAGGAGTTAAATTAGGAACCCACCAGTCCTCTGCAATGGTTCTTATGATGTTTCTACCACCTTGACTAGCAATTCTGTGGGTTCATATCCAAAACATTGTGATGAATGACCTCGGATTTAGTGAGCTAATGGTTTCCTATTTATCTATTTGGTTTAATATTTCCTGCATAATTGCTTCCAACTGATTTCACTCCTTTAATCTATCTGCTATAGAGAATGTGTGACGTGTTGGATCCTCCCAAAATAATCACTGAATTCACTAAACTTATCCTTTATAGCTTTAACACCCTTGAGTGCCTCCCCTATATGTTCTGCAGTTCCTTTATCGCTTTTGTTTTTCCTTTCATTTTAACCGGCAATATATGTGTAGAATTAGGCTTTTCTAATGAATATGGTCCTTTTCTCCAAGCGCAGTTCTGGTAAAAAAGATATTAAATCACCATGAAACATAATGTTTAAGGAATTTTTTTTTTCTGTATTTCCCAGAAAGTTTCTCAGGCCTTTAATAAAATTATGGAACAAATATCTAGATTATCTAGGTCTTTCTCATTTTGAAATATGCTGAAGATTATAAAAAATACCAAAAAAGCACGTTATTCTATCAGTGTGTTATACGTAATGAAGTAATTTCAAGGCTGTTGACCATAGAATTTCAACTATTTTCATTATTAAAAAAAGAATATGAAAACACTGTCTGAGAATTACAAATATTTAAAAAGATATAATTTAGCAATTCAGTTTAAACCATGCCGTTATATATTTGACATAACACTGAGCCATTTATAAAATACAGAAGATAGAAATTAATTTCATTTGAAAACCTTTTCTATCAAGTAATGATTAAAAGTGGACCCACAATATAGAAACATGTAAGTGTTACTCTTTAAAATTTCAAATCAGTTTCCAATAAAGCTGAGTATGTCAACCAGTTAAATATAGCAGTTATGTTTTTCAAAAGACATGATTTACTCAAGACTGGAATGGCTTTGAAAGAGCCAGAAAAACTTCAGAATGTTCAAAGGCAGAGTTGAATTAAGTACATAATTTTGGGGCTCCCTGAATTTGAGGAACTTAATTAAATACTGTACTGGCCATTAAGTCAAGAGGCAGAGATTCAAATATATTGACTCAGTTAAAAAGGTTTTTTTGCTTTTACTGAAAATTATGTGTTAGGATAGAAAATTGTCATCTAGTAGAAATCACGTATAAGTCCTCAGACATGAGAAGGAAGTCAAAGGAAATTGAGGCATCCCTTTTACAAAGCAGAATAAATGACAAATAAATACCTTGACTAAATTAGAAGAGAAGAAAATACTTTAATTCTGATGGACAGAATTATATTGGAGTCTACAACTAATCCTATGCAGCCTCCTTGAAATTAAATGTAAATTTCTATATAGTTATTGCAATGAGCTTTTTGTATCTGCATAACTTTAGAAGACAGTGAATATGTCAACTTCTTAGAGGCTATCAGAAGCTTCAGAATATTTTCTCTAATTTCGTGACTGAATTTCTCCTTCTTACCAAAATGTGAAAAGCTGAACCCAAAGTATTAGAGCAGAAAACTCTTAATCTTTTATTTAGAATGGGCTTTAAAATAGAGTTGGTTATGTTTGTTGGTTTTTTCTTCTGTGGAAAAAAAAAAAAAAAGGCAATTTAAAACCCCTTAGCAACTTAGAGTTTAGTTCTAGAATAGTCCTAAACTATCCAGCAGGACCGTAAAAAGGATAAAGGGTGAGGAAAAGCCACTATTTTGTGTAGGGTAGTGAAGGCAGAACATAAAGGGACAAGAAATTGGCAGAGTATAAGCTTAACCCAAATAAACTACATCAATCAGTCCTGACAGATGAGTTTAAATGTCAGTAAACTCAAACCCATTAATTTAATTTAAGGCATTGGGAGAGGGAACTTTTCCTTAAGTGAATGAAGTTATTCTACCCAGTATATTGTTGTTGTAGCTGTAATATAAAATTAAAAAAAAAGGAAAAAAAAAAACTAAAAAAAGTTATGTACCACATCCTGCATCAAAGGAAAGCTAAGCATTGAAGAAAGTCTCATCCACTGCACTGTTAAGTTCACTTACACAGCTGTGAAAGGATTCTTTGAACAAAGGAATTTACTTTTCATCCAAAGATGCTGGTTAGTCTTACAGCAGAGAAAATTAATTTTTTCTAATTGTTTTTAAATAGTTCTGCATATATTAATTCAGGATACCAGATGTTTCTTAACATATTTATTCCTTTATTGCTATTCCTACTAACAATTTTGTCAAGCATAAAAAAAAAAAGCAAATATTTAACTATAAAAAGGGAGTGTTGATTTAATATATATAAAGAATATTTCTCTATTTCCACCAAATACAAAACTGAAGAAGTAGCCAGACATATTGATTATATTACATACAATGAATATCCTAATCCATGAATAATGATTGATGAAAACCAAACAATTTATATCATATATACATGATCAGAAAATCAGAAATGTAATAGACAGAAATAAGAGCTTTATCAGGACATTCTTCATTGTTGCTGGGCTTAGCACAAAACACAGAGATACAGTTGAAATTGTTCATACTGGAAAAAATATTACAGCCAAAAATGAATTTTTAAATTAACAGGTGCCTGAGGTCTGTGATTCTGAGTGATTTATAAAAAGATGTATTACTTACCAGATGCAATTCTTTTTTCTCCTTTTTTTGTATAGTACCCTTTGACACACTTAGGTGGAGGCCAAAGTTCCTGATCAGAAATTACCCCTTGCATAGATAGCTTGTAATGTCTCTATGTTTTCTTCCATAATGAAACATGGTGGTTAATCTAGCAAATAAAAGCAAGAGATTGAAATGCAAATCCTAGAGAGAATGGTTTCATATCACTGATCACAACAGCTTCAGCTCAGCTGTTCAGTCAGTTTTCAGTCCATCTCACTGTCTGCTCATCCAGCCCGTACTTCAAGAGCTTCTCTATGAGGATCTTATGGGAGACAGCGTCAAAAGCCTTCCGAAGTCAAAGCAGACAATACCTACTCCTGTAGTCATGCTCTCCCCTTGTCTACCAAGCCAGTAATTTCATTGTAGAAGGTTATCAAGTTTTTAAACTATGACTTCCCCTAGGTGAAACCATGCAGACTACTCCTGATCACCTTTTTGTCCATGTGCCTAGAAATGGTTCCCTGGATTAGCTGCTCCATCACCTTTCCAGAGATCGAGGTGAGGCTGACCGACCTGTAGTTCCCCAGGTCCTCACTCTTGCCCTTCTTGAAGATAGGAATGACATTTGCTTTACTCCAGTCTTCAGGCAATTCTCCCAGTCACCATGATTGATCAAAAATGATCAACAGTGGCCTCAAAATTACATCAGCCAGCTCCCTCAGCACTCATGGGTGCATCCTATTAGGGCCTATCTATTCATGCATGCCCAGTTTGTTGAAGAGACATATCTCTGATACTCCGATCCTCTGCCACCAAGGGTAACTATTCCATTTGGAAGAAGGGGCAGGCAACTCAAGAAGAGTACAGGGATCTCATCAAGTCATGCAGAGAGAAAATTAGAAAGGCAAAAGCCCAGCTAGAACTCAATCTGGCAACTGTGGTAAGAGATAATAAAAAATGTTTTTACAGATATATTAACAACAAAAAGAGAGCCAAGGAGAATCTCCCTCCTTTATTGGATGCGGGGGGGGAACATTGCCACCAAGGATGAGGAAAAGGCTGAGATACTTAATGCCTTCTTTGCCTCAGTCTTTAATAGTCAGACCAGTTATCCTCAGGGAATTCAGCCCCCTGAGCTGGAAGACAGGGACGAAGAGCAAAATAAACCCCCCATAATCCAGGAGGAAGCAGTTAACGACCTGCTACGCCACCTGGACACTCACAAGTCTATGGGGCTGGATGGGATCCACCCGAGAGTAGTGAGGGAGCTGGCGGAGGAGCTTGCCAAGCCACCCTCCAACATTTATCAGCAGTCCTGGTTAACAGGGGAGGGCCCAGACGACTGGAGGCTTGACAATGTGATGCCCATCTACAAGAAGGGCCGGAAGGAGGATCCGGGGAACTACGGGCCTGTCAGCCTGACCTCGGTACCGGGGGAAATTATGGAGCGGTTCATCTTGAGTGCGCTCAACAGACATGTGCAGGCCAACCAGGGGATCAGGCCCAGCCAGCATGGGTTCATGAAAGGCAGGTCCTGCTTGACCAACCTGATCTCCTTCTATGACCAGGTGAGCCGCCTAGTGGATGAGGGAAAGGCTGTGGATGGTATCTACCTGGACTTTAGTAAAGCCTTTGACACTGTCTCCCACAGCATTCTCCTAGAGAAGCTGGTGGCTCATGGCTTAGGCGGGTGTACTCTTTGCTGGGTAAAAAACTGGCTGGATGGCCGAGCCCAGAGAGTTGTGGTGAATGGAGTTAAATCCAGTTGGCGGCCGGTCACAAGCAGTGTTCCACAGGGCTCTGTGTTGGGGCCAGTCTTGTTTAATATCTTTAGCAATGATCTGGCTGAGGGGATTGAATATGCCCTCAGTAAGTTTGCAGATGATACCAAATTGGGTGGGAGTGTTGATCTGCTTGAGGGTCAGAAGGCTCTGCAGAGGGATCTGGACAGGCTGGATCGATGGGCCGAGGTCAGCTGTATGAGGTTTAACAAGGCCAAGCGCTAGTTAGGATAACCAGGGGATCAAGCCCAGCCAGCATGGGTTCAGGAAAGGCAGGTCCTGCTTGACCAACCTCATCTTCTACGACAAGGTGACCTGCCTAGTGGATGAGGGAAAGGCTGTGGATGTTGTCTATCTAGACTTCAGTAAAGCCTTTGACACGGTTTCCCACAGCATTCTCCTGGAGAAACTGGCTGCTCATGGCTTGGACGGGTGTACTCTTTGCTGGGTAAAGAACTGGCTGGATGGCAGGATGCCCTGGCAGGGACAGCTGCTCCAACACCTGCTGGGAAATGTGCCCTGTGGTGCATCACCACTATTGCTTTGCAGATTTTGCTATTGTTGTTAGTTAATTAGCTAGAAATTCCCATGACATTATAAAAGATTTTGGTTGACCTATATCAGCGGTTTCTGATGAAAAATGTAGGACATTTTTTCTCATATTTTTAACACTCCTTTTTTGAGAGCTTCCCTAGTGAACTATAATAAAAATATTTACAGAAGTTTTACATTTCATGAAGGCTTATGCTGAGGATAACTCCTCCATCAGACCTAAGCTTATTTAAGTTTTTCACAAAAAATATCCTGGGAGTTTCTATTATTTTTAAATATATTTCAAAGCTCTTAAGCCAAACTTTAAACCATGCCTGGTTCTACAAGTATTCTTTGAAAACCTGGTCATGTTTAAATTCTGACTATTTTATTCTAGCATTTTTGTAATGCTTGAGAAACAGAAAAGCTATGTCATTACATGTGAAATGAAGAAATGATCAACATCAATGATGGTATTTGATACAAAGGAGGAGTTATGTAGAGTGAAATTCACTTAATCTTGTTTTATAACTTTTAGACATGGCTTACTCATTCACTAAAGTTCTTCAATAAAGGTCAAAGGTGCATTTTACTTTCTGAAGAGGCCACTATGGACTAAAAAAGAAGTAGCACCCAGGGTAAGCTTGCTTAAGTAGAGTAAGAAAAATAAGTTGAAACAGTGGAAAAGATAGAAGGTGAAGAGTACACCATTTACAATATGTATCTTTCAGGCACAAACTTAGTAAAACTCATGTTTTTTCCTCAGTAAAAGAAGTCATGGAAAAAATTAGAATAAAAGCATATAAATTACCACTGAGATGTTATTCAGATTTTATTGAGCCAATGGACAAATGGTGCTATAGGTTAATAACTGCATGGAATCGAAGAAGTTAATTGCATTATCTGTAGAATATCTACAGCTTTTTATCTAATATCTGATGGAAAGCATATGCTATTGGAGTTATACTATCACTGACTGTGGTGACAGACCACCAAATGCCCAGAAAAATCAGGAACACCATAAGGACACAGAATAAAAAAACAATGCAAGCTTTAAATCGCTCTTTAAAAAAACAGATGTGTCCAAACAAAGGCAAAACAAAGAGATAATCAGGTTGTTAAATATAACACAAAAATTAGCTTTCAAAAAATAATTATCAAAAGAGTAAGAATTTGAAGAGAAATTTATTAAAGGTAAGTATACCTTCAGATTGAATCCTGTGTAAAGTTTTTGCTATGTGATCCCAAAACTATACATATATAAATAAGTGTACATAGAAGGATAACCGGGTGTCTGAAGGATGGAATACCTCCTGTAGGAGAACAGACAAAAAGACCCCTGTGATTCTTCAGTCTGAAAAAGAGAAAACTGAAATACTACTCAATAAAACCTGGAGAAGTAGGCATTCTCTTACCAGCAAGACCCAATGAAACTATCAAGCATGTTAAACAAGAATAAACATTTCTTCATGGATGCTTTATAGAACACATTGCTATTTCATGATGTGTAAGACTGAACTCTGTATAGAGGAATGATTCATTAAAGAGTATGAAGTGTGACTGTTTAAGTGCAGCCTCCTTCGGAAAGGTATTTGCTCTTGCACTCTCTTTCTTTACATTTACTGCTATAGACGTAGAATCTATTACCAAAGAGGACATCAATTAGTTTAACTCTTTGTTGAGATTTTGGTGGTTTATGCAAGACTATTTGCATTTCAACATTCAGAAGTGAACCAGAATGCACATTAGTTAGTTAAAAGCCATGGGAATTTACAAATTTAATTTAGCTGTCATATTTTTTAATAAAAAAATGTTCCATGAATGCAAAACAGATAAAAATGGTGTTATGATATACATACAGACAAAAATACAGATATCTAAGCACCTATAAATTCAGAAATAGCACATGTATTTTGAAGGAAATATCCTCACTTGTGGACACATACTTTTCAGTAACAGCCTATTTAATTCTCTGTCCCTTCTTCCACTGAGGAATTTAATCCCTTACTTAAGTGCAGTATTTTTACCAGAAACAAAGAAACTTAAATAATCATAACCAGTAACAAAACTGCCATTTGCTTTATTAAAGTCCTATTATTGCCTTCATTATCTATAGATTTTTTCATTGATCAACTTTTAATTTTCTTCATAGTCACCAAGAGAAAGACAAATATTGCAAGATTAGTCCTCTATATTATGTCAATATTGTGTCATTCAATTCTGTATTCATCAAACCTATTTGTTCTAGTGTAAATCTGAGCATTAAATTCACAAAAAGCAATTAATTATGTTTTCCTGACTGAGAACAGCCCATTAACTTTTCTATTTAACATTCATTTGAAGACCTCTGTGTTATGTTAACCCTTAGATTTTATTTGTCCTGTATTACAAATGATGTTCAAAAATAATTTTATTGAGTCTTTCTACAGGCTGAAGGGCAAGAATTCTATTACAAAACATGTCCAGAAATGTGTTATAAAAGTGCAAGATAATTACTGAAATAGTAGTTATTCAAGAAACATTACCCTGGAAGATTTAAAATTAAAATGACCTTAGTAACAGGCCAAATGTTTGCTCATATTAATAAGTCATAAGTATGTATTTCTGAATAACCCTTCGTAGTGGTAGGTTGTTTTTTCCCTCTTTAAACATTCTCTCTTAAATCAAAGTGAATAAAATTAAAAGAGAATCCCTGAAAAGAATGAGGCTATTATCAGTCATTGAGCTCATCTGAGTTCATTGGGGACAACAAATAATGCTATCTAATTAATTAGGATGACAGCAAACTGTGTGACACATTTCTTATGGCTGGCTGGTTTAACATTCTAAACCCTCTTGTTGATTAGAACTTGCATGTTTTAAATAGAAAAGGATGTTAGACATCCCATCTGCTGTGTAACAGAGCTTCAGAAAAAAAAAATACACTGAAGTCTTGATAAGTTCACATCACCAGAACAAGACAAATGCAGCATCTTTTCTGATATGCAATGACACAATTCCAATTGTTTCTAAAATTCTATTCTTTTAATCAAGCTACATGGAAAAAAACATCCTACTGTCAACATGATTCCTTGATCAGACTGACGTCATGTTAGTCAATAAAATGTCTCACTTTCAAATACCTCTTCTCTTTCAGTGAGCACGAGTAAAATTTTGAAATGGAATGCATATCCTGAGATGGCACATCTTGTTTACAAAGTGCCTGTTGGCAAATAATGATATAATACTGACTGACTACTATGCAGAGCTATGACGCTAATTATGTGCATATTCTGAAATAAATTTGTTAGAAAGCAATTTACTTAAAAATGCATTATTATATTTCATGCCTGAATACACTTATGTGAAAGTAGTGTACTTCTAGTATACTTCAAATAGATTTAGCAAATGTATGAAGGGGCAGTATATCGTTCATGAAGTCCAAGTATGCTATAATCAAGCTCTTTTTTTATTTTTTGCAATAAATTATTTTATAAGTAACATTTTGTTAGTATCAACATCCATATTATACATGGTTACAGAAAAACTATATGCAATTATAAATTCTTGAGTTCTAATGGAATCAAATGCAGAAATTAAGTATCTGTACACATAAGTGTTTATGATTCTATTGGAAGAGCTATGTTGTTACAGAACTATATACAGGTTACTTTTTTGAAGTATATGTGTGTAAATTTAAAAAAAAAATGCTTTCATCTATTTATTTTCATTGTTTTAAGTATGAGCCTGTCTGTCACTGGTTTCAGACCTCTACCTTGACATCTCCTTGAGTGTTCTTTTTTGAGATGTCAGGTGTTTATTGATGCATTCATGCATGTCTTATTGCATAATTAAAATATGGTTAAAGTTATGGTAGCATAACATAGAGGACAGGTCAAATGTTTGTGGAGCACAAATACCATCCAGAATGAATGACTATAACTGATACTAACCATGTAAAGCACATAGAAATTGCACAGTTTGACTAGCATCTCGTGGGGCATAACAGAAAGCTTTCCTTCACTTAGAAGCATAGAAACATAGAATATCTCAAGTTGGAAGGGACCCTTAAGGATCACAGAATCCAACTCCCTGCTCCTCGCAGGACTACATAAAACTAAATCATATGACTAACAGCATATGACAAGATCTTCCTTGAACTCTGACAGGCTTGGCAGCATGACCACTTCCCTGGGGAGCCTGTTCCAGTGACTGACCACCCTCTCAGAGAAGAACCTTTTCCTAATGGCCAATCTGAACTTCCCCTGATGCAGCTTCATTCCATTTCCTCGTGTCCTGTCGCTGGTCACCAGAGAGAGGACATGAGGACCTCGCCCTCCGCTGCCCCCTGTGAGGAAATTTTAGACTGCCATGAGGTCACCACTCAGCCTTCTTTTCTCCAAGCTGAACAAGCCAAGACCTCAGCCACTCCTTGTAAGTCTTGCCCTCAAGACATTTCACCGTCTTGGTCGCCCTCCTCTAGACACGCTCTAACAGTTTAATGTCCTTACATTGAGGCGCACAAAATTCCACACAGTAGTCCCACCTCATGTACCAGTGCAGTGTAGAGCAGGACAATCACATCCCTCGACGAGCTAGCTATGCTGTGCTTGATGCATCCCAGGAAAATCTTGGCCCTTTATGCCTTTCTTTTTCCTATTCAGAATTATCTTTTTCTAAAATACAGTCAGTTTGTAGGTTTCTTGTTAAGCCATGTTTACTTAATATTCAAAAAAATAGGGAAAAAACTCTCAAACGAGAATTGTTCCCCATGACACATTCTCATATCTACAGTCTAGGTGAGTTCTAGACGTATTATGCATTATATTTATATTCCAAATGCTCATGCAGGACGGCGGTAAGAGATCTTTAAGCTAAATGATCTTTAATCTTTACATAGGTTATTTGACAGCGGGTGTTTATGTCAGGTTGCTTTTTAATTCTTTTTCATGTTACAATATAAATAAGAACACTGATTTATTCTTACTAAGCCCTTTTATTCAGAAATATTTGGAATGAGTCTAGCAGATTTGCATGAAAGTTTATGTTTTATTGTTGATGCTACTTGAGTAAGAATGATTGTTACCATACAAATAGAGATGGGCACTAACATTAAAGTTAATATTAGACTGTGTTAAAGAGATACATTTTGTATCAGAAGAATGACAGGGCAGTGTACATGGTAATTTTCATCTTAATAAAAAACAAAAGTCCGTACTATTTTTTATGAATCACACCAACAAATAGAATATTGTATTCTAAACACATATTGAAGTCTCTTGTAAATGGTACAGCCAGGGAATGTTTAAGACACAAACATCTTAGCAAAATCATAACACAGACTGGGACTCCAGCTGGTCATGTAAAGCTCACAATAAAGCATAAGACTAGATGGCTTTAGGTTTCATTATGGAGGAAGAAAAAAAAAAACCACACCCAAACCTCCCAAAACCAACAAGAACCCCCCCCAACCCCCCAAAAAACCAAACCAAAACAAAACCCAACTGCTAAAAAGTCTTAAATAAATGTCACTAAAGCATTTATTTAAATTCTGTCCTATTTTGTTCATCTTTGTAAGAAAGAATTAGGGATCCATAAAAGTAGATTGAAGGTCTCTGTGGAGTTGATGTAGTTTATCCTCTTGTCTCATGACAAGATCAGATTTTCTTAGAGATAAAAGGGAAAAGAAAAAACCAAAAATATGAGTATCTATTACAAAATAATTGAGTTATCTAAAAATTAAATATATAAGAGGCACTGTATACATAAAGCACACTTGATAGGAAATGTAATATTGGAAAGATCCAAGAAAAAATAGAAAGTATAAGGGATATAAGGAGCTTCCTTCTCTTTAAAATACAAAGTCTCTGACTTTCTCAGGATGAGTTTTGAATTTGGTTCTGTATTCCGTTGACTTTTACATTTTTCAGTCATTCATATATAGCTGTTTCATGGGAACCTAGCAGAAACCAGGATGATATCGCAATTGGGCAAGAATGCCATGCATGATGCCAAAAGAATAATTCTGTATGAAATCTATGAATTTTTTCTGTGATTATCAGCTCATGTCGTACAATGTGCCAGTGTTTGCTCAGGACCGGATCTTATATAGTGTTTCAAATCTGGGGGAGAATTGAACAAAACTAAATACCAATGATTGTTTCAGGAAATCAGTAGTCAAAAAAACTGAATTACATGTCATTACGGAACATGAAGCAATTGTCATAGGTCAGTGAGAAAAAACAGGTTTAGCACATGGAAGCACTTTCCCTTTAATTAACACCTGAAGAGATGAAAACTCGTGAAGGAAGGGGAAAGAAACTGGATTTGGCAATTTTTTTAGAAGACACATTTTCAATATCAACCTTTTCATAAGAGAAACAAACCAGCAGCATGGCTTTAACAAGTCATTAACAAAATAACTACAGGAAGATCATGTTTCCATCAGGGTATTCAGCCCCCTGAGCTGGAAGACAGGGACGAAGAGCAAAATAAACCCCCCATAATCCAGGAGGAAGCAGTTAACGACCTGCTACACCACCTGGACACTCACAAGTCTATGGGGCTGGATGGGATCCACCCGGGAGTAGTGAGGGAGCTGGTGGAGGAGCTTGCCAAGCCACCCTCCAACATTTACCAGCAGTTCTGGTTAACAGGGGAGGGCCCAGACGACTGGAGGCTTGACAATGTGATGCCCATCTACAAGAAGGGCCAGAAGGAGGATCCGGGGAACTACAGGCCTGTCAGCCTGACCTCGGTACTGGGGGAAATTATGGAGCGGTTCATCTTGAGTGCGCTCAACAGACATGTGCAGGCCAACCAGGGGATCAGGCCCAGCCAGCATGGGTTCATGAAAGGCAGGTCCTGCTTGACCAACCTGATCTCCTTCTATGACCAGGTGAGCCGCCTAGTGGATGAGGGAAAGGCTGTGGATGGTATCTACCTGGACTTTAGTAAAGCCTTTGACACTGTCTCCCACAGCATTCTCCTAGAGAAGCTGGTGGCTCATGGCTTAGGCGGGTGTACTCTTTGCTGGGTAAAAAACTGGTTGGATGGCCAAGCCCAGAGAGTTGTGGTGAATGGAGTTAAATCCAGTTGGCGGCCGGTCACAAGCAGTGTTCCACAGGGCTCTGTGTTGGGGCCAGTCTTGTTTAATATCTTTAGCAATGATCTGGCTGAGGGGATTGAATATGCCCTCAGTAAGTTTGCAGATGATACCAAATTGGGTGGGAGTGTTGATCTGCTTGAGGGTCGGAAGGCTCTGCAGAGGGATCTGGACAGGCTGGATCGATGGGCCGAGGTCAATTGCATGAGGTTTAACAAGGCCAAGTGCTGGGTCCTGCACGAGGGTCACAACAACGCCATGCAACGCTACAGGCTTGGGGATGAGTGGCTGGAAAGCTGCCCAGTGGCAAACCTGGGGTTGCTGGTTGACAGCCGCCTGAACATGAGCCAGCAGTGTGCCCAGGTGCCCAAGAAAGCCAACAGCATCCTGGCTTGTATCAACAATAGCGTGGCCAGCAGGAGTAGGGAAGTGATCGTGCCCCTGTACTCAGCACTGGTGAGTCTGCACCTCGAATACTGTGTTCAGTTTCGGGCCCCTCACTACAAGAGAGACATTGAGGTGCTGGAGTGTGTCCAGAGAAGGGCAGCGAAGCTGGTGAAGGGTCTGGAGGACAAGTCTTATGAGGAGCGGCTGAGGGAACTGGGATTGTTTAGTCTGGAGAAAAGGAGGCTGAGGGGAGACCTTATTGCTCTCTACAACTACCTGAAAGGAGGTTGTAGAGAGGCGGGTGTTGGTCTCTTCTCCCAGGTAACAAGTGATAGGACAAGAGGAAATGGCCTCAAGTTGCGTCAGGAGAGGTTTAGATTGGATATTAGGAAAAATTTCTTTACTGACAGGGTGGTCAAGCATTGGAACAGGCTGCCCAGAGAGGTGGTGGAGTCAATATCCCTGGAGGAGTACAAAAAAGGGGTAGATGTGGCACTTCAGGACATGGTTTAATAGGCATGGAGGTGTTGGGTTGACAGTTGGACTAGATGATCTTAGAGGTCTTTTCCAACCTTAAAGATTCTATTCTGTGATTAGATCACAGAATCATGCATGTTGGGACTGACCTCGAGAGGACGTGTAGTCCAGCCCCTGACTCTGAGTTAGTTTAGTTAGATCAGGTCCTTCAGGGACTTGTACAGTCGATTTCTGAATACTTTGATCAGATGTTCTTCAAATATTTTTGCATAAAACCCAAATTATTGCAATTTGTATTGTGATTCATGTCTAACAAATGCTTCACTTTATGTTATTTTCATTCCTATTTTCATGTCTTTTCATGTCTTCACTTCTCATTTCTTTCTCTTTTGATGTCTGTTTTGATTCATATTGCTTTTTCTTCTCTATTTTTTTCCCAGACTTTTCACCCAATTCTGTCCACATGTTTATGCAGTTCAGTTCTTTCTTCCCTTCTTCTAATTTTTAAGTAAAAATCTTATTCTTTCCTCAGCTTATTTAAAAATAGTTTCTCTCTCATTCATGATGAACTGAAAGAATTAGTCAGATCATTCAAACCCTCTGGTTCTGTTACGAAGTTCTGTAATGTGGAATGCTGCCAATATCACCCATTGATCCGGTAGCATGTGTTATCATAACAAAATAAGGGGAAGGGTAATAATGATCTTTTTCCCTTTTTCCATGCTGCAGGGACAGCTGCTCTGTTGCTTTTCCACGTGTGCCTGAGTGTACTTGGGTTTGAAGTTTCAGCTGGTAATGCAGCAAGATATCCAGTCCAAGTAACACATCTAAAATTATTCTATGAGACTGACAAATTCATTTCTCTGATCCATTCTGATGACAATTTGAAAAGATAGCATGATGGTTATTGGTGCCTCATGAATAATGTTTTTGCTTCAGTATTTCTGTACCAAGCAAGAACTAACACACTATAGAAACATAAAGTATGCACAGTTTTTCTTTGCTTACACAAAGAAAATGTTGTGCACACATACACAAAATCGTTTTATGGACAACTGGTTCAGATGATTAATTGAGTTTAGCAACAGGAAGAAGGCTCTCCCTCTTAGTCCTAACTACGTAAAGGGAATCTAATGTTCACAGTCTGACTTGGGAATACTGTCTCTCGCAAAGGCACTAAAAAATAAAGATAAAAGACTGCTTAACCAGACCCCTTTGAAATGTTACTGTGTATGAGAGCTGACAGAAACAGAGTCAGAGTTATAAAGGATGTCTGAGCAGTCCATAACAGACAGATCCTGGGTGCTGTTTTAGATTGTGAGACAGAGGATAGCACACAGTCTTACCTCACAAGCTTCTATGTGCAAGGATTTCTGTGAGACCTTCAGTTGCTTTGGAGTTTAAAGATATATGACAGATAGTTTACCACACTGGAAACCTGTTTATTAGGCTACAACCTTATTAACTCTGACAAACATGAGAGGACGTTTATAACAAAAGGAAATTTCTGCAATTTTTCCTGGAGATGATGAAGGTTAAGAGCCTAAGGCACTTAAAGTTGGGAGAAGTTTTGAGCCAACAAACAGAAAGACAAAATAGAATAAATTTAATATTTACAGAAACTGTATATATAGGTAAAGACGCCGCATCAAGAGTGCATATGCACTCTTATAAAACTTACATAAGTTTATGCCAAAAGTTGTAACTATAAGATGACAGTTTTAATTGATTGGAAGAGCACATTTCAGAGTCTGAGAAGAGTTCTTTACAAATAACAGTGAATGTGTATGAGAGATAAAGGACTCCTCTCCTACTTCACCTAGAAATCTTATTTACTCACCAAGTCTATCTGTTTCTGCTGCATTCTTGACCAAAAATGACCTAAGAAACAAACAAAAAAAGCCACCAAAATCCATTGACATTGACTTACTCAGTGTGTCATAACACAGAAGTACTACATAAGAAAAAACACTTAGCTAATGTCTTCTTATAGAGGTTTGCAATCATAGAAATGCTGAAAAACAAGAACACAAAAAGTAGAATGATGAAGCTGTAGCAAATGGACAGAATGGAATTTCAAGTTAAACTGTAAAACTGAGGACTGTGTCTTATTAACAATAAATGCAATTTTGATTAATGAATCTCCAGGATAACTCCCTAGCCAGTGAACTTATTTGTAATTTGGTAGTGACTTGGCTGTAGATGCACCTAAACTTTTGGTGCAAAACTACATTTTAGGGTTATTGTCCTGAACGTGGGGTAAGAAGAAGAAGGGAATAGAGCATAAGAAAAATAAATATTTAAGTTTCTTATTCAGTTATTAGAGGAGCAAGAAATCTGAATAGCTCCAGAGAAAGTTATTTATGACAGCTCCAGAGAAAGAACTAGTCTGTGCAGTCTGGGAACTTTTAATATGCTTACTTGCATTTTAGATCTGATTGTTACTAAGTTCTGCCTGTATAAATAGTGTAAAGAACCTAGGGCTCATGTCTTTCATAGCAGAATAGTTCAAGCAATATCTGATAGGAAAGCTCTGTAGAAAAAAAGCCTAACACCCAAGGGCAATACAATCCCATTTTCTCTTTGCCAGCTCAGTACATAGATTTTTGTGGATCACCTTTCAGATATACACAATTTTCTTCATTTGCTGTGAATTATCCTCCTGAACCACCAACTGTTGTCCATTGATTTCACAGGAAGCTTAAGTATAAACTGCCATAGCCCAGTGAATAAGATTTTTGCCATTGCTAGTGCTACAAATTTTTTATTTTTATATCAGGACTTGTGTGGGCTTGTCTTGAAGTGTTTCTGGTTGTTTCAGCTCTAGCAAAAATTGTCTAGCAGATGGCTATGGCCTTTTTTTTTTTTCTCAACTTAGCCCTCTGAACACCAAATGTAATAAAGCTACAACAAATCTATGTAGTCATCGAGGTACATACATGTTCACCAGTGCTAGAAGAGGCTTTCATGTAAATAATGTCTAAGTGAAGATAGTTGACATTTATCTGGGAACTGAAGACACGTCAGCTGACTATATGAAGTGGATCATAACCCAAGAACTGAAGGTTCCCACCACCATTATCAAGCTTCTTCTGGCGAAGAACTCTGGCTCTGAACCTCCTACTTCTCTCTTCTGGAGGAAGGTTGGAGCCACTGGACCTAGGGCCCAGAGGGGACACACAACATCAAATACAACATGCAAATACTAGGAAGCTTTCATATAACAACTTTAGCTAGAGTATTATTGAGGCTTTTTTTGTGTTTATTAGATATTGCAGACTATGAATACTAATGTTATTGTAATTGGACTAATAATAACTACTTGTTGTATTTTGATTATGCTATTAAGATTTTAATTAGACTAACAATAAATTCTTAGCTCTATATGTAAGGTGTGTTCCCGACACACCTCACGTTGTCCATAACAAAACGTTCAATGCAATGTTGCATTTCCATGAAGTACACTTCTGGGGCCAAGTCTCTATGTTAATCTCTATTTTTAGGATCTGGGAAGCTTAAATTAATCTACAGTGCCATACTCTATCTCTTATTAAATGATTATTTTTCTTTCCTATTAACTGACCTACTTAGAGCAAAATTCATTTAAATGGAGACACTTTTTTTGAGGAATGATAACAATAGAAGTTTGTGAACCTACTTTTGATTCTCTCCTGGTATAAGTATCTTATGGACAGTTATTTTGATCGCATGTGTGACTGCAAATTAAGTTCTACCAATGTTTTGAAAACATGGCCAAGAATCTCAAAACCTGTTCCCAAATGTCATGAAAATACAATGAGATGTAAAAGACTCAATTCTGTAGCTTTTGCAAGTCCTTATAAAAGCTATTTTATAATGGGAAAGGTAATCTTCATTTGCTGACTTCATTCAAGTTTTGGCTCAGGAAATTTTTTTTGTATTCTTTCAGTTTCTCTTTTGCCTGTCTGTCTCTAAGCTATATATTAATGTAACTGTCAGAGGACAAGCTTCTTTCTTCATAAAAATAATTAATGTTAGTAACTTAGCTTTTTATGTAGTGCAGCTGCAGTGTGGACTGCCATATTGTGACTGTCTTTTCCCTATCTCATTGCTCAGCAGAAAAGTCAAAAGCACGCAGATGAGCCACTAAATGAAATAAATGTGTAATTGTCAATGGAATTCCTTTCAAACTTCATCTGAGTAACTGTCATCAGAATCCTGTAATGGGCACTTGAAAGAAGTTTACAAAAATCCCCAAATTGCTTAGTCTAGGAGAGAGTATTGACTAATGGGTAGATGAAAAGTGTGCAAGAACTGGTTGATTCATTAATTAGCATTTGCAACTGTTTTAAGATCCTTACATAAACTGTTTTTCTATGAAAGTGAGAAGTATTTCTATTTTCTGGGTTTTTTTTTCTTTCCACAGAAGGCCAATATAAAACCACTGAAGTCCTACTTAGATGTTGTTTTGAGAACATTGAGGGCACTGACTTACATTCAAGTTGTTACAGCTTCAAAAGCTGAACCTGGACTTCGTGTACATGCTCTTAACTCACAGAAAATGTAAGGTGACATAACTAAATTTTTTAACTCTACCTTACATTAAATCACATTAGCTTGTATTCACTGTGAGTTAATAGCATATACAGGAACAAGTAAAGCAGTTCAGTTTATACCAGTTATTTATCTCCACATTAAGACAACTCAGGTGTCTATATATGGTATCCAAGCTCCTATCATGATCAGCTAGTTAATATAATTAATGGGGTCTAAGGAGTAATTTCACTAAGTAGACACTTAATATCTGATCAACTGAATTGCACTCTAGTGATTGTATTATCAAAAAGCACAGTGCAGTCCCTCAAACACAAACATCTAGTACCATCTGAGATGTTGTACAATATCCCATAACTACCTGATGGTCCAAAAGGGCAACGGTCTCCTACAGATTTTGTGTCAGATTAGCCACTACCACATAGATGCCTGAAATACCTTAAGGCATCTCTAATTGCACATCTATGAACCGAATCAACTGCATGGCCTCTCCTGAGGGGATGTGCCATTCTTCATGACACATTTGAGTGAGATAATCAGTAAATTAATCATGTACCTGCACCTTACATGAATTTGATCTGTTGTGAGCCAAATTCTCTAAAATGTTTTAAACCCACATTTTTGTACACTTGCAAATATCTTCAATAAGTAAATCACAACCAAGTCCTTTTCTTCCTCCTTCAAATTAAAATAAAATTGGATTTTGATTGTGTAGATTTTATTATCAGAAAAGAGTGGAGATGATGAGGTTAAAGAATAACATATAGGACATATGTAAACAGATCATAGCAGCTACGTCTAACAACGAATTCCAGAATCTCTCTCTAGCAAAAAAAGAAAACAGAATAGACCTTATCCATACTATTGAATTCTCTTGCCCTCTAAAACAGAATTATCACAACTGACCTACCTTGGGAATAGTCTCTGGACTGAACTATGTTGGGAATTAAATGCTACTAAATAGTTTTCCTTTTGCTGAGCTATTTAAATTCTCTTGTGTGCAGATTTTAGCTTAGACATCAATTTCTCTTCTGTGAGATCTTGCCATGTGTAGTGGAGTGCAGTAGAGAATTCATCTCCATTGAAAATCACTGCAGTTGCTCAAATTTGTATTAGCACAGACATTTTTCCTTTGCAATTAACCTCACCTTGCTCTCTCTTTATCAGGTCTTATGGAAACCTTGCAACAGTCGTTGAAAAGCAACACTGCTTTATATCATGTATCCAACATAGAAGACTCTGCAGTTTGCTTTTCCAAGTAAATGTGTTGTTTTACCCCTGAAAGTATAAGAAGCTGTGGTTCATGTATGAAGACTAGAATATGAAGAGGCTCATAAACACAAGGTAAAAGGTTGTGTACTGTCACCTGAGCAGAGGAGGGGTGAGTAGAGAAAAGAACTCAATTTCTTTCCAGTCTAGGCATGTCAATTTTTGTCATTAAAAAAAGGTGGAAATGAAAAAAAGTAATTCCTCCAAAGTAAGATAGTTACAAACTATATATTTCAAATGTAGTAGCTAACCTAGACATTTTAAAAATGCACGCACTGAAAGTGAAGGATGATTCCTGCATCAGCTGTTGTACTGACTGTGTTCACAGAGGAGTGGAATACTTCTGTTACACAGTTCTTTCTCTTTCTATCACCCAATCTACTATGTAAAGAAATGGAAAACAAAACTTTAATTCTTCCTGCTACGGCACTTCTGAGTACACAACTACTTTGAAATGCTCCCAGTTTTCTGCCAATTTTCTTTCCAATTGTAACACAACTGTTTGTCAGCTCCTGAACTATCCTGAAATAAATATAAATACTGAATATGTCTTCAAAATTTTTCTTCAGATTTGTAATTACTAATGCATTTAGCTAGGTCATTAGTTCCATAGTGGTAGCACTTGCTACATCTAAAGGGAGTAGTTTATGTCTCTTCTCACTCCACGCCTTACCCAGTTTTCAGAATGATCCAGAGAAGTATCTAGATTGATTTTGAGAGTATACTTTATGGCTTTAAAATGCAATAGACTTCAAAGAATAGTCTTCTAGGCAGAAACAGCAAAAATACAACAGTAGTGTAGAGGACAGTGGTAGAAAAGAGTTGAGATTTACATAGACATGTACATGTAAAACCTCAGTATTGTCCTGGTTTCAGCTGAGATAGAGTTAATTTTCTTTATAGTGGCTGGTATGGGGCTATGTTTTGGATTTGGAGTTTTCTTACTTTTTTTGTTTGGAGTTTTCTTACTTTTGCTCTTCCGATTCTCTCCCCCATCCCACCAGGGGCAAGTGAGTGAGCGGCTGCATGGTGCTTAGTTGATGGCTGGGGCTAAACCATGACAAGTATATAGACCTTATCAACATTTTCCACTGTTGTGGTTTAACCCCAGCCAGCAACTAAGCACCACATAGCTGCTCACTCACTCCCGCCACGGCAGGATGGGGGAGAGAATTGGAAGAGTAAAAGTGAGAAAACTCGTCAGTTGAGGTAAAAGCAGTTTAATAGGTAAAGCAAAAGCCGTGCAGGCAAGCAAAGCAAAACAAGGAATTCATTCACTACTTCCCATCAGCAGGCAGGTGTTCAGCCATCTCCAGGAAAGCAGGGCTCCATCACGTGTAACGGTTACTTGGGAACACAAACACCATCCCTCCGAATGTCCCCCCCTTCTTTCTTCTTCCCCAGCTTTATATGCTGAGCATGACATCATATGGTATGGGATATTCCTTTGATCAGTTGGGGTCAGCTGTCCTGGTTGTGTCCCCTCCCAACTTCCTGTGCACCCCCAGCCTCCTCACTGGTGGGGCAGGGGGAGAAGCAGAAGAGGCCTTGACTCTGTGTAAGCACTGCTCAGCAGTAACTAAAACATCCCCGTGTTATCAACAGCCTTTCCAGCACAAATCCAAAACATAGCCCCATACTAGCTACTATAAAGAAAATTAACTCTATCTCAGCCAAAACCAGCACATCCACCACGGGAAAAAAAAAGCTCTTTAGCTCCCAAAGGACCTCTTTGTCTCACTGAATGAATAAGAGCCATCCTTTTCAAAGAAAACCAGAGGAAAAAACAAGTAGGAACAAACTAACAAGAAAGAGGTAATGAGCAATAAATTATAGACCCATTTTTCAGATGTTCCTCACACACAAGCACACCTACTGGTGCAAATAGGTTTAGCAGTATTTTAAAATAGTCTATTTGTTTTGCTCAAGATCTTGTTTATGGGCAAGGGAAAACAAACCTTATATATCAAGCCAAGAATCTATTGTTAATATAATTGAATATTAACAGTCTAATCCAATAGTCATTATCAGTTCAGATCTAATTATTAGAGAAAACAAAAACTTCCATACAAAATCTCATTAATAGTAATAATATAGATATTTTTTTAATATAAATAAATCTTAGTTCCTACCCTTCTTTGCTGTGATAATACTCAGCCTTGCATGACTTTTCTGGTTTGTAAGGACAGTAGCTTCAGCCTGGTGGTGTGAGAAGGGTGTTATGACAAATTGTTAGCATCTCTAGTCCCTCCAAGAATCCATCTAGCTCCTTCTTGCCCATGTTTCCAGTTCTCTTTCCTTCTATCCTCAATCCCAGTGTCTTGATATAATCATGTTGACTTTGTTGTCTCCTAAGAGTTCCTGGTGTTTTTAACTATAAATTCAACTTTACTCAACTCCTTTCTGTATACGTGAACACAAACGTCTTGTCCCTTTTATTTTTTCAGTGCCCTGAGGTGTTTTTGCTTCCGTTACATCAGAATTGGAAAACTTTCTTGTCCCCAGTTCTTGAGTGCCAGCAAAGCATAAAAGGAAGACACTGTGATCTTCCAATAGCATTGAACTTCTTTTTCAGTGTTCAGAGTTAGTAAAATATTTGACATGAAGTCAACATTCATTGTTAAAATTCAAGTATCTTTCACAAGGTTGTAGATTCTAATTGACATACTCAGAAAATAGGGACCCAAACAATATAGTTTCACCGGTCTCATTTTTATCAATAATTTATAAACCGTCTGGAATAATATAGGAAAAATACTAGGAATACCTGGTACCGAAAAATTCACCTTGCATATTTTATTTGTGCTGAAGTTCCAAAAAAGTAAAAAGTGTTTAAACAGTTGATAAATTAATAGTAACTAGCACCCCTAATCCCTATTTGTGAACTTCTGAACTAAAAGGACAGTACAGTCCCTGACAGTACAGCAGTTGTTTTTGTAAAAAATTGTCTAAACCATGTTGAAACACACAATGTGTACGCATAGCTACATAGATGAAGAGGCAAGTTTTTAGACATTAAATATGCTGTAAAACAGGATTCATCAGACCATTGTTTAGATAAATAATGTATTTGACTAGATGTACAACATCAGAGATAAAGACAGATATTCATGTAGATTTAAGATCTATCCATGAGGAAAAGAAAGAATGGACAGCACAAAACAAAGCCTAGGATGTGAACTCCTCAGTTAAGTAGGGAATGAAATCAATTGAATCTTGTCCTTGCTATCTGACATGTCGATGCTCAACTCCCCCCCATCCCCGCACATATATGCATTTTTGCAAATAAACAGACTTATATCAAAGAGGCTCAAATCTGTCACTACTTCTTGAAAGGAAAAAGTTTATGCTATCTAAAAGCTTGAAAAAACAGTTGAATCAAAAAAAGTCGGTTTTAAATTTATATATAAATATATATATATTTGTATATTTACTTAATAAAACTATTGGGTTTTTCCAGATGTTTTTTTTTTTTTCAGTGAAAGACATTCATGTTCTACTCTTTGTGTCTGTACAGTCTGAAGTGTAGGATTTCAGATTAATATTTCTTATGGTTTTCAGTATTTGAATACTTTTTAGATAATTATGTTTTGTCATATTTTATTTTCTTCAGTGGCTAACACTTCAAAAATATTTCTCTTGATGTTGCAAATAAATGAGACAACAGGAAAAAAATGGAATCTACTTAAGGTTATAACAATAACGTACTGGCTAATAATCAATAGAATTAAGTTCAAGCTCTTGCCAAACAAAAATTACAAACATTTTTTGAAGTGTAATCTGTTCTAATTTTTACTGGACTTGTAGTAATTGCATTGATCTCACTGTAGTTGATTTACGTTAACATAATAGGAAGAAATATTTTCCATCAGGCACTGTAAGATATGCAGTAGAAAACAAGATTAGCTTTTGAATCTTAGACCAGTTATGATAAAGCTTTTATTTACAAAGGAACACACTAAACAGAACATTGGATTTTTCTTCTACACATAGTGAATGGTTGGAAGACATCCATACAGAGGAAAGTAGTGGATAGAGTACTTGTACTTAGACACTTGACCTCCTATTGCCAATCCTTTAATTCTTTCTCTATGAGGAGGAATAATTAAACATATCTAAAGAAATTTCTTTTAATAATAAGAATAAGCACTTCTATTGACCATAGCATGTGTCCTCTAAAAGACAATCTGTTTATACGGAGAATAAGCTTTTCTTGCAGACTCAATGCTTTAAAAAAAAAAAGATGAAAACTTGATTGTATCTCTTAGACACTATTTTCTGTTACATATAAAGGAATTTCTAGCCAAGAAGAAATAGAAGACCATGGTGTGAAACATGTATAAGGTAGTTTTTTTCTAAGTAGGCAGTCATCTTTGATTAGAGATTAGAAGTTTGCAACTGAATTTAATGTAATGTATAAAAAAACTTGTCTTTATATGCTTGTCAGCTTCAAGTATTGGAGGGATACAGCACTGTTTTCACAATTCAGACATAATAAGGAAACCTTCTGTCTACTTAGTTTTTGGTATATATATTACGTCTCTTCTAAGCATTAAAAAAAGTGACAAACAACGCTGAAGTGACAAAAAATCTTCCAGAATTTTATTTTTATTATATTTTTCAACATGCTTTGTAAACCAGTTTCATTGTGTGACTAACCTAGTCATTGATTGCAACAATGATCTTGCTTTTACAGTATCTAAAGAATCTCTTTGCTATTACTTAAAATGCAGTATGACCTAGGATGCTTCATGCATAAGTGAAATAAATGAGCTCAGTGGTCCTCAATAGGTACATGCAATGGATAAGATAGGAAGTAAAAATAAAAAGTTTTAATGGAAGCTATAGGAGAATGTTAGGTTAGTATCAGCCCATTGTCTAGGTGACTTAGTGTTTAATTGCAACTTCAGACTTAACAGACTAAGAAGTTAAAATCTTAGTTCCATCGATATCAGTGGCAAGTGTTCATAGAAATCAATCAGTCCAGGATTTCCACATTCCATATACTCTAAGGGGAAAAAAAAAAGTCAATTGGATTTTAGCAGACATAAATGACTTTATTTTGTCTAACACATGTAGATTTATATATTTTCAGTATTATAACAAGTCATAGGGAGAAATGTGGAAAAACTAAGTTATGACAGAAGGGAAATTTTTATTTTAATTTTACTGTCATATGCCTCAATATAAGAAAATAAAATGGGTGTTTCTGAATTCTAAACACCTTTGGAATGTCTATCATTTCTCTGATAATAATTTTCCAACTTAGTTTATTATTAGGCTATTTATGGTGTGTCCTGTACCAACCACCAGGCAGTCAAAGATACATTCCCATTTTCATTTAGATTATTCTCTTTCATTTACTTTTATTTTGCTGAAAAAAAAGTTTGTCATGAAACATTTACTGATGCATCACAGCTCACATTTGATTACTTCAGTTCTAAGAATATCGCAGATTCTCTTGAAGCCTTATAGAACTAAATAAGAATTGAATTAAACACACAAAGATGGGTGGTTATTAAGTCTATGAATAAAAATGAAGTAAAATTATTTTTAAAAAATTATTTCATTTTAAAAATTGGTTTAAAACAATAAATAAATGAACCTCAAAACAGGCAAATAAAATTTTATGTAAACATGTCATTCATGATGTACTATATGGAGGATGAGATGGTGGAGTTCAGGTTCTTAATGTGAGGGACCAGCACAAAAAGCAGGACCACAACCCTGGATTTCAGGAAAGAAGACTTCAACCTCTTTATAGATCTGCTTGGCAGAATCCTGTGGGTTATTGCCCTAGAGAGAAGAGGGATTCAGGGGAATGCAAACATCACTCCTGTCTTCAAGAAGGGCAAGAAGGAAGATCCAGGGAGCTACAGGCCAATCAGTGTCACCTCAATCCATGGGAAGATGATAGAGATAATCCTCCTGGAAAGCATTTCCAGACAAGTCTAATTGGAGACATGCAACATAATTTTTTCAGAAATTATTTTTCTATACTCAGAAGTTTTGGGGAGTTCACCTATTTCCTTTCTCCACCAAGGAGAAACCTGTTCTTAAGAATCTTATGAAATACAAACCAGACTCACTATAATAAAAATAGTAGCTTATTGATTAGATTTTTGACATGGGATGTGAAAAATTGCATATTTAAATCCTTTTTTCACTGCTTTTGCATATTTATATATTTTCTTGTTTCAATACATTTTTATGGACTCTTCTTTACCTCTTTGAAACTATCATAATTAAAGTTTAAGTGGAATTCTCCTGAGAAGTTTCAATTTCAATTTTAATTGAGCATTATTTTCTGAACAAAATATTTTCTTGAAGGGGAAAAATAGCCAATAAATTATCTGCAAACAGATTGAGAGTCCATTGCTTTTATTCTTAGCCTACTTAGACTTTTCATCCAGTTACCAATGCACACTGCCTCACGCATCAAATGAGAATAAGTCCTAGAATCCCAAGAAAATGAGCACTTCTTTGGTGATTTTATTTATTGCAAAATTGAGACTTGATTTATTGACATTCTTGTCTGTTGACATGGGAAGCGATGTGTAAAAGAAGATTCATCTTACACCTGACATATGAAACAGTTGTCAAACAACTGGCACTGTATGTTATGCTTCTACTGGGTTTACTTCAAAGGAGGAAGCTGCATAAGGAAGAGAAGGCTAAATCACTTTGCAGTAGGACCACTAAGTTATTACCATATGTAGGTGACATTTCAGAAATTTCACACACTTTATTCAGTGTAAACCACTCTATGGTAAATGGCAGATAGTTTTATGTTGAATTTAAGGCCTCAGAGAACTGGTTCAATTACAAACATGGAGTTGACCTGACAGGAAAATGTGCTAAAGTATGATGAGCTTAGCGTTAAGATAACCACAGTAAAATTAAAGATTGAAAGAAAATAAAAAAGCTTATTAAAATAAAATATAGAAAAATAACATAAAAATCTTACATTGGTGTACAGAAAATATGAAAATATTAATATCTGATTACTGTGGTGGGTTGACCCCTGGCAACTAAGTACCAACCAGCCTCTCCCTCACTCTCCCCTCCTCTAGCAGGACAGGGGGAGAGAATCAGAAGGGCAAAAGCAAGAAAAAAATCATGGGTCAAGATAAAGACAGTTTTATAAGTGAAGAAAAAGAAAAAAAAAGAAGACATGCAAAGGCAACCATTTACCACTTGCCACCAGCAGATTGATGCCCAGCCAGTCTCTGAGCAAAGGCTACCTAGGAAAAGCAGTACACCACCCACCCACCAGTTTTATTACTGAGCATGGTGCCATTCAGTTTGGAATATCCCTTTGTTCAGTTGGGATCAGCCGTCACAGCTGTGTCCCCTCCCGACCTCTTGCTCACCCACAGCCTACTCCCTGGGCAGGGGCGGGGGGCACAGTAAGAAGCACAGAAAGCCTTGATGCTGTGCAAACACTGTTCGGCAATAGATAAAACATTGGTTTGTTATCAGCACCGGTTTGGTCATAAATCTAAAAGACAGCACCACACATGCTGCTATGAAGAAAATTAACTCCATCCCAGCCAGACCTAGTACTATTAGAAAAAAAGAAAATAGAACCAAAACCTACAGCTCTGCTGTTTTTTTCTGTCTATTTTATAATAATTTAATAAATTAATTGCATGGAAAACAAAGGCTTTCCTCATATGTGAAGTAGTCATCTTTAGTAGCCTTAGTCAAATATTTGCATTTTGATGGCTGATGGATTCTTTGTGATCCCCAGTAAAGGAAAATGTGCAGGGATGGATCTTTTATGTCAATTAATTTCTTTAACATTATGGACTTTATCCTAAATGTAATGAAGCTAAAATATTAACCTGATGTCCCAAAGAAAAATATTTTATTACAGCCAATGTGTAACATGGCCAAATGTTGCATTAACTGCCATCTGCATCAACATATTGTCAGTCAGGTGCAAATGCTCATCTGGCAAATCTGGCAGCCCATCTTCTAGTTTTGTTAAAAAAAATGGTTTTCTGTCATCTGGGAACCTTCTTCTGCTTAATGGAAACTCTTAGCATTTCATCTTTCTGAAACTTTTAAAAATTATATTTCTTTCCTTCTACAGTTTCACACACTTGTCCATTTCCTGAATGTCCATTTCCATGCGGTGTTCAAATAACGTTAAGAGAGCTGTCCAGCTCACAAACACATCTAGTTAGATTTAATAAGTTTTATGGAACAATCTTTGCAAATGGCAGGGAGTAGCTAAAATTCAACACTGATCTTTGAAATACAACAGCGGAAGAGGTAAATATTTTTATGTTACAATGCACTTCAATTGGACTTATTTACTGTGTAATCTAAAGAAAATAATCACAATGTCCTTCTATTTATATAAAATGTTAAACTCAAAACCTTGCTATGGACAAACAGAAAACCACCTCATATGTGAAACCAAGAATTTACTGTTAGTCCAATTAATGTTTTAACAGTCTTACAGTCTGAATCATTAGTCTAGTTACCAGTAATATATGTTCACAGTCCAAATCAACACAGACAAGCCTTGATAAAACAGTTAAAAATATTGAACAAAAGCTTTCCTAGTATCTGCTCCATTGCCTGGTGTTGCTGTGCAAACCCTGCCCATGCTCCTCAGCTCCTGAGGCCGTTGGTGTCTGCTGGGCAGGGATGAGAAGGTTTCACTGCACCACCCTGAAAGCTTCCCAGGAGAGCTGCAACATCACTGACAAGGATTTCTTCCTTCCCTTTACAGCAAGGTGCAAGATGTAAATGTTTTCTTCCTTTTCAGTCTTGGGATCTACTCAAATTAATTTTCCTGCATTTTCTTAGCACAGTCTGCCTATATATTCTTTCTTTTCATTGATTCTCAATTATTTGGTGTTTATATTCTCTAATAGCACAAAAACAGTGGAAATGGAGGAAGGCATTTCTAGAGCACCAAGGTAGCATCGTGTTCCTTAAAGTAATCTTTGAAATAACTAATAACATCATAAAAAAATTCTGAATCTTTTAAGATACAATATTATATGTTGTCTGTATTAGAAATCTATAGTTCTTTATGTCCTGCGGTTAAGATAGATAACAGTTTTTAGGATAGTTAGTAAGTTACAATTTTTCTTATGTGTAAATATTCATGTATAAATAGAAAAACAGAATATCTCAAATAAAGAAAATTCACCTTATTGCAATGTGTATCCATATATGGATTTACTCATAGTTTCATACAAAATATACCTGTTATAGATTGTATGCGATGCAGAGATTTGTCCAGCTTCTCAACCATTCAAAAATCCTCTTGAAATTTCTGGAAAATAGAAAGTATTTTTGAGCTCTGTATCCATACTCCAAGATTGGTTTGAACTTTATAAGAAAAAAGCAAATAAATATATAAACGTTCCAGAGGCTCAAACAGGGTCTTAAAGAATTACCATTCTAGTCTTTTATTTTGCATCTATAGTAAAAATTAAGTGTAAATATGGAATAGAAGAGAATTCATAATAAATCTAATCAACCAGTGGTTTTCTGTTTTATGTTTGATGAAGTGTTAGGGTTTTCCAGCCAGTGAAATTTGATAAAAGGTCATATTTCAGTCATTTTCATTACAATATATCTAGGACAAGCTTATTGCTTAACATATTCAAAAGCTAACAATTTTTACAAGAGTTCAAATCTCTCTCATACACACCCCCCCACTTTCAAAGTTTAAGTTCAGCATTTTGGCTTAGATCCAGCTCTGTATTTTCCTCCATTGTGAAGAATTTTCATTGATTTTAAATTGTATTTTACATATTATTCAGAAGTATATATATTATATTCTGTGTAATTTAAATGCATATATACCTTATGCATCACATACAGTTCTATAGTAAACTTTCATATATTTATTACGTTAACAAAGAGCATTTCTGTAAAGCTGGGGTTTTTTGCAGGGAAATAGTATAGTCACATTGATTTGAAAAAATATCTGTAGAACTGTGTACATTAGTGTGTGTTCTCCTCTTCATTGTTACAATTAGAGCAAAAAAGCATAGGCTGGTTTAAGGCTTTTATTACTGGTTTTAAATACCAACTTTTATTTGTCTTGCGGAAGATCCTGCCATAGTCCAGGATATCATTGTGACACAGTTTGCCCCTTCTAAGATCACCAGTTATACTTATGATTTACCGTGTTGTCTTCCAGAGTGAGACACAGGCATTTAAGAACAAAGATTTTGTTTATGTAAATGTCACTTTTATTGCAAACTGTAGAAAGAAAAGGAAAAAAGTTGTCAAATGAACAAGCTCAACTAAAATATGATTTAGTTTTCTTTTCAAAAGTAATGACATGAAACTATATTTCTCTTGTTGACATAATGAAATTTTGAAAAATATAAGAAGAAAAGAGTGCGAAAAGATAATAGCATGCAGAGTACAAAAAATTGATATCTTATACTGACTTCAGCATACAAAGAAAGTTTTCAGACCTCTCCATCATCAGAGAATAGCAACAGCCCAACGCAGAAGGCATAAACATGTCAGATGGGCTGTGGCCATGCAAGCAACAACAGACAGAATTCCTCTGCTGACAAAAGGTAGTTCTAACCACATACAAAATATGATTTCGTAGTATAAAGCAAAGACTGTAAATAAATCAAGATTATAAAATGCATACTTTTCTATAATGTTATCCAGACAAAACATTAAACAGTAATTCTGCACTCTAATAATTCTTGACAAGACCCAACTATTTTCATGGACCCCACTTTGCATTCCCCTACAATCTTCATATTGTTTCTATTTGATGTCTTATAATGGGAGAAGTGCTGACAGCTGAAGGCAAATCCAGAGTATTTCAAGTTGTCACTGGAAAAGACATGGAAAATGCTACCACAGAACAAATACATATGCACAAAATAAATGAACAAACCTTTTTAATATAAGTTTTAGCAAAAATTACAGCTCAGAATTAAAAATTTTGCATATTTAAATCTGACTCAAACTGAGGTAAACTAAATTACCTGTAAATGGAAACTCAAAGGAATTGGCAGAATGCACTCTGTAATGTTCTGATTCAACTATTGTGAATGCCAGATAGGTGCAAGGGCTATGGACCTCATTTAAGTAGCAAGGATCATGTCTTCTCCAAAACAATATATTCTACTGCCACCATTAGAAACAGGCTGGTGGACCAGTAGGACATCTCTGGTAGATGCAAATCACCTGAAAAAAGCAAAAAGCAGCAGCAGCAGCCACAGTGATGGCTGTGAAAATATCTGAACATTTTTTCCTGAAACCTATGTTAAGTTTTAATTTTGTAAGGACACTCTCTTCCAGAAGGCTTCTCATATTTTCTAGCACTTTTTTTCAAGCAGAACTTACGCAAG
Source organism: Mycteria americana (assembly GCF_035582795.1). Classification (NCBI taxonomy): domain Eukaryota; kingdom Metazoa; phylum Chordata; class Aves; order Ciconiiformes; family Ciconiidae; genus Mycteria; species Mycteria americana. The sequence continues at coordinate 24,025,429 of NC_134368.1, read as the reverse complement.
TGCATAGTTGATACTTGCTGTAGTTACACAGCATTATGTGAGACAGTCAAGAGGTTTGTTGTTGTTGTTGTTATTTTAAACTAGAAAATGTTAATTAATTGAATCCAAAATGCTTTAAGCTAACATAACAATTCCCAACAAACCCTAATGAGGAAATAACGGATGTTATTTTCTTTTCAAAATCAAGGAAAATTGTGCTGTGTCATGCTCCAAATGCGCTGATGCTGTGATCAGGATGTTCATACTTAGTATGATAGCCCTGTGTTCAAGTGTAATTTTAAAAAAGCTACTTCATTTGAGGCTATGAAAGTTCAGTCTGTTTCTGGTAATGCTTATAGGAAAATTTCGTCTGACTTCAGTGATACAAGATAAAGTCCTCTAAAACCTTCAACAAGATTTCCACTCCTTTTGAAAAAGAATAATTTGAGAACTGCTGAATATTATATTTTTAATCTGGAAGTAATATTCTGATTGTGGTTTTCATATCAGCAACATGAAAATACCACATGCCAAAGAATTTCATCATTTCTGCTTCTTATCTCACAGGAATCCAAAACCCACAAAGAATGGAAAAAATTAGCCAGATTATTTTAAACCACTTACATGGATTAGAATTAATTTGGTCTGAGCTAGAGCTGAAAATTTGAGTGAGTTCTTGTCACAGGGGAAAATAAACACCAAATAATGTGACTCTGTTACTAATCAGACCAAGTAGGCAATGGAGGCTGTATCAGAAAAAAGCTTCCTCCCCACTCCTGCCCCTCCACACATGCACCATCTGCTAATACCTCCCCAGTGACCACTCCAGTGACCCCATGGGATGCTCTGACCAGGCACCATGTCTGGCTCTGGTGGCCGCTTGGCACTGACACCGAATGGCTCCACCTCGAGCACCTGCCTCGTGCCATGTCCCATGCACATGTAACCGTGTTCCTCCAGCCTCTGCCTCAGAGTCTTTCAAGCCAGGTGTCAGCACAAGCTGCCAGCCAAGTTGGTCCACAATGATTCTGTGATTTACCTTTCCAGCCGTCTCAGTTATAACTCTTTGGTTAGTTGTTGACCTGTGTTGTCCACACCGAGGCTCCTTAGTCTCTGTTCTTGTTTGCACTGTCCTGTTCGCCCTGGCTCACCACACTTAGTCCATTTGTGTTGAACTCAGCTCCTGGCCAAAGTGATGCCATAATACTGCCAGGTCAATTGTTGATTTATGAATTTGATGTCAAGGAACTCTCACTGACTTTAAATATTTTGGATGAGACTGAATTAGTTCCTCCTTGATATCTCAGAGCAGCAGTACTGATATGTACTTCAAACAATTTTGTGAAAAATAAAAGCCAATGACTGTGAAGCAGTTGCATCTGTAATCACATTAAATATTTAAAATATGACAAAGCTCGAGCACCCTTTTGGACAAGACAATATATTTTTGTCCTATGTTTATATAGCTTTTATGTCCAGTCTCCAAGTAGTACTGAACTGTAAATAAACACTTAAGCATATAGATAAATAAACTGAAAATTCTATTTGATTCAAACGTTTGGGTTTTTTTTTTTTTTCCAGAGAGACACTTTCAATAATAGTTTCACTTCCAAAAATGGTACTGAAAAATAGCAAATAAATATGTGGCCATGTTTATTAATTCCGGATGATTTCCAAACTCAGTTTGAGATCTGACAATGCATGTGTATTGTTCCTTTTATGCCTATTGTTTTCTCTAGCAAGCTATGAAAGTCTGTCTATCCCCAATATGCTCTTACAACTTGTTGTCTGCCAAAGTTTTCGACTATGAATAAATAGAATTGAGTTCCTTATCTCTGATCTGTGGTATGACGTGCCAGCCATTAAAAAATATTAATATTTAATTTCTTAAGTAAGTAAGTGGCAGAAAAGTACCATTGATTCTGAATGCATACAGGGGGACTGATTCACAACTGCATCCAGAGAGTACAAGGTGACTGAACACGCTGAGTGTAGGCCCAATTTCTGAACAGGAAAAGGAATGTTTTAGTGCTTCTCCAGTTTACTGCAATTACTTGTTGTAAAACAGGCAAAAATACAATTTGGAAATTGGTATTGTCCAGCAGTGTATTGGATAAACCCTCTTCAACTCCATGAGGCTGAAATGTGTGTTTTTACTAGCAGTATCCTTTCATAGCAATGTCCTCTGAAAGGACATCGCCCCAAAGTCACTCAAAAGTGACACCACCAGGGCTGTCCATAGACCCTTCTGCCTAGGAACTGTTTTCTGGCCACACTCCAAACGTGATCCACTAAAGGGCAGAATTGCTGAGGGAGAAAAAACTATTTTGCCTATGTTTGTTTTCCAGAGGAGTATGTATAAGACTACAATAAGTAGACATAGGAAAAAAAAGTACATTAAAACTATATTCTGTACTACACCACTTGTATTATGGCCTAAAGAATTGAAGAATTTAGTGATTATATGCTAAATGCTTTTGTATGTACATAGTGCCTGATACTAGAGCATAACACCAACCTGTTACATGCTATATCAAGGAGAGAATACTTCCCTTTTCGTTACAGCTGCAACTATTCTCTGTTGTACAAGAAGAAGAATGGATTTTCAGTAGTTTCTCTCTTTGAAAGCAGAGTGGCTTCCTTCATATGCAGCCCAGAAACTTTACAATTTCTTGTCTGAAAAACTTTTTACACTCAGTATGTGTTATTCAGTAGAACTCACTTTACAGAATGAGAAATAGCATGCAAATAATTATGTATCTAAGAGTGTATCATGTTTTTTTCATTGTGAGGCATGGTGTATTCCCACTGACTTTTTGGTTTGATTCACAGCATAACAAGATGACTGCATTTCCACATTTATTGCATATCATTGTGTAGTGCTTTGAGATCTTTTCGGAAATACAAAATGTTACATATAATAAATATGGATTATAACTTATTCAACATCATACGTTATTTATCTTTAAACATACTCAGCTTTATTAGCAGCAGAAGCAAATATTTATGTTGGGTTAAATCTGGGGGTTTTGTATGCAGTAAATCCAATACTAATCCATATCTTTTTGTGCCACACCATTTTGTAATGATAGATCTCATGCATATACTGTTGGTATGATTTTGTCATTGTTTTAGTTATTTTCAGATACAGTAAAAATTAATGAAATTATGTGTCTATAATGCACCAATAAAAATTAAAAGCAAGAAAATCACCCAAACTACTATGCATACAGATGTAAATGCATCGTGTTTAGTACCTTTATTCTCTAATGACTATATGTAATTTCTGTAGACTGATCAGTGATAGAATGAAGACGCTAAATCAGTCTAAAAGCTTAGATAGAAAGCTGAACTATAGCAGTTTAGCAGTTCACCAAGCAGCACCTAATCTGCTTTTACTGCTCTTCATTGCATCAGTTTGAGGCAAAATGCAGACAGATTCATATTAATATTTTGAAATTGTAGTACAGTTTTTTGTAGGTAGTGTAGCAGTTTTTACAAGTTTCCACTTTGCAGGAGTTAAGATATCTAAAAATTATATTGTTTATTGAATGTATGGTACCTGAAGCTCACATACTATCAAGGGTACGTGTGACAAAAAGTAGGAATTCCTGATGTAAGATGCATGTAGATAAAGATGAGTGATAGGTTTGTTATTAAGTCTAAGAATGTATCCTTAAAACACACAGTTACATTTTCAAACTTTGAAAGTTTGAACATGTAAAAGTATGTAAAAACAAAAAGTATGAAAATGCCTTTGCCCACCATTTCTTCCATTTATACAGAAAACCAGACCTGCCAGGTTTCCTAGGTGTGAATTTCCTCAACTTGTATGCCCAAACCAAAACATTTTCATTAATTAGTTTGCTAGTCCTGAAGAAATTTGATTTGAAATTTCATTCACAAAGTAATCGAAAAAAATTCACCTCTATTGGAGTTTAACACTTGATCACTTGATATTAATATTAATATACTTGATATTAATATTTTAATTTTATCTTAATTTAATATCTTATTTAAATTTTATTTTAATATCAAACACACTTGATATTAATATTTTTTAATGGCTGGCACGTCATACCACAGATCAGAGATAAGGAACTCAATTCTATTTATTCATAGAATAAATATGTGATAAATTCTATTTATTCATTAAGGAAGTGATCGTGCCCCTGTACTCAGCACTGGTGAGGCCGCACCCCGAATCCTGTGTTCAGTTTTGGGCCCCTCACTACAAGAGAGACATTGAGGTGCTGGAGCGTGTGCAGAGAAGGGCAACGAAGCTGGTGAAGGGTCTGGAGCAGAAGTCTTATGAGGAGTGGCTGAGGGAGCTGGGGTTGTTTAGCCTGTCGGAAAGGAGGCTAAGGGGAGACCTTATTGCTCTCTACAACTGCCTGAAAGGAGGTTGTAGAGAGGTGGGGGTCGGTCTCTTCTCCCAGGTAACAAGTGATAGGACAAGAGGAAATGGCCTCAAGTTGCGCAGGGGAGGTTTAGACTGGATATTAGGAAATTTTTCTTCACTGAAAGGGTTATCAAGCATTGGAACAGGCTGCCCAGGGAAGTGGTTGAGTTGCTATCCCTGGAAGGATTTAAAAGACGTTTGGATGAGGTGCTTAGGGACATGGTGTAGTGGTGGTCTTGGTAGTGTTAGGTTTACGGTTGGACTCGATGATCTTAAAGGTCTTTTCCAACCTATACAATTCTGTGATTCTGTGATTCTGTAACACTGAAATTACTTTTACAAGGCCAGTTGCACTGGACTTTACAATGAGGAGTGCTAACATGGTAAGTACATATAAATGGAATCACACCTGGTGTAGAAAAAAAATAGTTATTTCACTTTAAAAGGGAGCATTAAACTTTAATCAATTCCTGCTTTTTTAAAAGAAGGACTGTTAAAATAAGGAAGTATGAATTACATGGCTTTAAAGAAATCATGTTTCAAACATGTTTGGCTTTAGGGGACAGGCCACTTTATTCTGGAATGTTGGCTTCCAAAGTGAAAAGACGGTTCATTGAGCATGACTTCCTTCATAACTTAATGCAGCTCTTACCATGATAATGCTGCCAATATGTGTAACGATTTCCTCCAGCCAACACATTTTTAGTATAAATGAGCAGAATATATTTCACCCATTTGAATGAGTAGAATGAATATATTGCATTTTAGTAATTATCTCACAGTTGATTTTAAGTCCTATTCGACAGCATTGTCATATTATCAAATGCAATTTGTAAAGCTTTTAAGCTTGTTGCCAGAAGGAATTCAGCATAATCTAAAATTGCCTTCTCTAAATGAAAAATCTTTAATCCGGTTCTCTTATCTGAGCTGAAGGATAGATGAAGTACGACTAGGGGAAACATCCAGAAAAGAAAGACAAGGCTATGTAAGCAAAAGTTAGGAGTCCATTTTTTTCTTTTCTAGTGATATTCTTAGTATATCAGAATGAACATTGTTCTCTGCAGTCTCTGGTCCCCAACAGTGAAAATACCACCTTAGTGTATAACATTTTATACCCACTCAGTTGGAATGGGCTGACACCTTTAAATAGAATGTCTGCCCGTCTGAGTAAAGTCAACAGTCAGGACTGTGTCCTTTTTTTAAATGTTTTTTTTTCTATTAATAAGACATGACTCTAATCTGCTGTGTACTTTGACTTGTTTTTTAAATCTGCAAGTGAAAGTTATGCTTTTAGAGTAGCATTCAGCTTCAAGAAATTTAGATGTCTAAAGACACGATGTCTACATCTATGCCAGGAAAAACAAATAACTTACATGCTTTTTCTCCTTTGACAGATCTCTGAAGTATGTCATGAGCAATGGCATATCATTTTTCCTTGGATCCTACACAACATAATCCTGAAACACTGATTTTTGCAACACTCAGCAAATACATAGAGGCTTACAGAGAGCTTCCGAGCTTCCAAACATTCTTCTTCCATCATTATACCAAAGGCTGTAGCTCTGTGAAACATTATTATCCTCACATTAATGTCAAAATACCTCAAGAGAAACATGAAAGAAATGAAACCAGCTTGCACTTAACCCAGCTGAAAAGGAAAAAACTTCAGGGGACTAGCAGGAATGTTTACTCCTCTTCCTATCAGAGGCACCACTGTCATCATCATTGCCAAGGTAGTATAAAGTTTGCTCCTACTTCTGCTTTCTTCCAAAATTCTGTCATTCCTTTAAAAGAAGTACTGATTTATGCTATGCATATGTTTATTTATCTGCTAAACTACTATAGCTTACTCCTCCCAATGTTGAGTAAGAAAATTCCAAGAAAATCCCAGTTTATATAAAATATTACCTTGAAAAAATAAGCCACTGAAAGCATGTCACACATTTAGTCTCTTACTCATGACTGTCACAATTCAATGTTTTTTATCTAACAAAATGTGTCTAAGAAGATCTTAGAGATCATTTCCTTCACAGTGATTCAACAAGTGACTGCACTCTATGGGGAAGTTGGCAGAAATTCATTCCGAAACAGGCTAAATTGGCAAAATATTCTGCATGACCAATATTTGACTACAAAACTCACTGTCACTGAAGATGAAATGGAAGCCAAATCTCATCAGCTTAAGAACGGAAGTAAAATGTGAATCTGCTTCACTACCTTCATTAGATTATGAAAGTAGAAACAGGTTTCCATGCATACCAGATTTTAACTTAGATTATTAAAGAAATAGGTTATCTACTGTAATGTATGTATTTTTTCAATTATCATTTTCAGTAGCTTCATAAAAGTGTAATAAATGTGTAAAAGCAGACAGTTGGTGACGGATAGAAAGATAACCAAGAAAAGATGAGTGATGGAGAAAGAGGGAGTGAGACAGTGAGAGATTAGAGTTTGAAAAATGGGTGACACGTAGACATCTGGCCACTGACAGTGCTGTTACCTGCAGTGGTGACTGGGGGAAATACCTTGTCTCACAAAGATAAATAAATTAATTAAAATAAATAAACAAACAAACAAATAAATAATAATTAAAACACACACCACAAGGCCACAGAATATCACAGGGAAAGGAGGGAAATTGTCTCACTGTGACTCCTCCTTGGTACATCTGGCCCATGTGGCATTCTTGAAAGCATGGCTCAGAGGCTGAATTCTCTAATGTTTAAACAAATACTTTGAAGCTTCTCTGTCCTGTGTAAGGAAACATTTGTTGGCAGAAAGATATGGATCTCAGTCTTCCACATCTCTACCGAACACACAAACCAGTGGACTGTACATTCAGACTCTTTCTGTAACTGGCCCCAAATAATTTTTATAGATAATATGAGCTCTCCACCATATGAGATGAAGAGACACACACCAGAATTTGGTTCATCTAGGAGAGTAAAGAAGCACATTAAGTTCTGAGAGGTGTTTACTGGCGAAAGATTCCCTCCCAGATGCCAGCCTGCCATAGAACTCTGATAAATATGAACCTCTTTCTGGCCAGATCTCCTAGAGATATTTATATCCTGCCATTTTCCAATACATTACTGTATTTAGTTTAGATTAAGTGCGTTTTTTATAAAATCTTTCCTTAGTCAACAGACTTCCAGCTACATTATTGAATGAGCATGAATACTTTGAAGGCATGAGTTTGGACACAGCAAAGCATCTATTTTGAATCTTGAGCCTTCTATTCTTAATTATCTGCCACCTAAGATTTACTTACATGTCAAAAGTACTTCCTACTCAATAATATGAAGGTCTCAGATGCTCCAAAGTAACTATCTTTCTGACAGGAAGTATAATTACCTCACACAAAGGTAGTTTAGACTCTAGGCAATACGCTGCTTATTGTTAGTGATGACAGATCTTAACACCCTAACCAAAGAATTACAGAAAATTTACACATTGACTTAATTCAAAAATATCATGATGCATTTAGCAGTCTTTGAAAGACCTCACTCCTGTGATGGATTACCAGTAGCTTCACACCACCAAAAACAAATTTTGCTGAATTATTACATCATTCTTTTCCTTCAGAAAGGGATATATGGGAAGCTTTTCTGTCTTGCCTTTTTCTTGAGCCTCACAGTTTCATTATAAGCGAGTCCTAACTCATAATTCACTGTAAGGGGAAAAACCCCTTTGACTTCAGTGGCAGTGGGATTTGACCTAATAATGATAAAATATACTCCTGGAGCTACTTCACTGTGTGTGTGACTACTTACTACTTGTCTTCAAAAGCTTACACTATTCTGCCTTAGCAGTCAGATAAAGTAGGATACTGTTAATATCTACAGGATAAACTTTATTCCTACTGAGTACCTCAAATAAGGCAAAATTTCCTACTCTAAAAAAAAGATACAAAACCCCAGATAACCAGTTCCACAAGAAATATACTTTTTACTGCTTAATTACTTGTTGATTGATTAGATATTTTGACAGTACAATTTCACATCAAAATTAAAACACGACATCAAGATGTGAGTCAGTGTTTAAAAGGGAAACATGAAGGAAAATCATGAGAGCAATAATCATATCTACCAAACAGCAAATTATACAAAGAAAAAAGTAGAAAACAGTAAGACTGGGCATTCTTAACAGCACGTTTCTTCCCTGAAAAGCATAGAATATATTGTATATATACACAATATACAAATTGTAATGTATTACATACATGAAAAAGCACAGGCAGTCACAGATACCAGAAAAATGCACAGTAATAAACAAAATACAGTATATAGTATATTCAGTACTGAACCCGTTATATTGAGGTTACAGTGTTTTCTAAGCTGGTAGTCATCTAAATTAGCAAGGCCTACCACCACTCAAATCTAATTTCAATTGTTATTTGCAGCCCTAATTGCCAAACCCTCTGCACAAAACTAGTGATGGAATTCTACTTTCATTATCCCTCTGTTACTGCTGATAGTAAATTAAACACTCAACATAGAATGATTTTCCTCTATTAAGACAAAACAGTGACATACTGATTAAATTTAAACTGTCAGATCTTATTTAATTTATCACTATTACTCTCACAGCAGAGTATAACTAGTCATTTTCTCATCAGGTATTTTCATCTAAACTTTTGTCATCATTGAAAGATGGCAATAGCTGAACTCATATTTTTAAAATATTATACTTATTTTGTAACAGCTTAAACAGTGTCATGACACTCGGGTTTTGGATCACTAAATGTAATGTGAATAGCTTCAAGGGTGATAGTGGGATTGATGAATTGCCCAGTCAATCCAGAGAAAACGTCTCTTCTCCTGTGGGCTTTGGACAAATGTTATATAAGCTTATTCATCTGAACAAACTACAGTGAAGTTCAAAGGAAAGATAGAGAACATGGAAAGTAACAGGAGATCTGTGCTAGTTGATTAATTTGTGTTTATGTCTTTTTTCCTGTAATCTACTTTCAACTATTTGAGTTCAATGGAGAAGCTTGATTGACTAATTAAAATTTACACAATTTAGCTATAAATAATTAATGAAACAAGCTGTAAATGTGCAGAACAAATAGATTTCCAGTGCAGCAGAAAGGGTTTCATAGATTTTTAAGACGTCAGATAATTTTAGCATATGAAGTATGGATATTTTAAAATAGATTGTTAAAGGAAGTAACACTGCCTATTTTTGTTAATGCTCTTTAAAGTTCATTTGATTATATGTAATGTTAGCTGCTTGCTAACCTCAAAGAGAAAATCATATGGAAAATAGAGCTTGCACAACATAACATATTTTTGGCTTATACCAACAGGTTCTGAATAAGCACATTCTATCTCATAACATCCTCTTAAGAATGTATATAATAATTTATCCATCATATAGAATGTAGATTGCAGAAACTCTTACTTAACTACCAAGAACAACGAAATTATTCATTTTTGTTTATCCTCTCTTCACAAAGCTCTCTTTTCTTGGGCAAATATTTGGAGACATTGACAGTGCTTTGCAAGACAAAAGCAGAAAAAATTAGCCTTAGTCTATGAGTGTAAAAATGATTAGAGAGTTACAGCAGAAATAGGACAAACTGGTTCATTTCCTATCATGGATACCAATATCCACATGAACTCCCACACATTTTCAGGCTATTTTTGGCCCCTATTCAATTATTCATGATTAATTTGGTATTATTAGTGTTATTTGTGTTATATGTTACTTGTATTGCCCTAGGAACTAGTGATTTCAAGCAGATACCAGAATATGATTATGGCAGGCATTCTAAGAATAATTATGTGTTATATAACTATTGCTTTTACTAACTAAAAGACATTAGTCCTACTCCACCTGTGCCGCATAAGGAAAATGTCCTTCCTATAAAAAGTCAATAGAGCCTACCCTCAAAGGCAGCCCCCCGCAGAAAACCCACTTTCTCCCTTGAACTCTGAAGAAGTAGGAGCAGATACTGGATAACACAAGGTGTGTGCAATCATTCCAATTCATGAGCAAAGAATTTAGTCTCTCACCCCTCAAGATGTAAAGCTTCCTTGTGGTTGCTAAATTTGTGACACTTACCAGCCTCAGATAAAACATACATATATATCTTTTAATTTATTAGTTTAACTTTTGCTAATTAACTGCGTGAGTCATGATGTAATTTTCTATCAGAGGTAAAGACAGTACATCCTGTGCCTATACTGCTAAGGTAAATCATATGGAAAATATAATTATATTGAAAGTACAAGATGTACAGAAATGACTATGCTTACCAGTCAGTTTTTGACACATCACAGCTGGTCTTGGTCTGTTTGACCTGGTTTTTGTGATACTGAATAATGTCAAATGATATTAACACCACCAAAGAAAACGGAACATAAAGTAAAAGTAAAGCATGCCACTGCTTTCTCAAGTGCCAGCACATGGTGTTATAGGAGTTAACTGGACTTGTGGAATAAGGAATAAGAAAGGGGGTTAAGTTTGTTCTTTGAAAACACTCACATACATACACAAGGCAAAAAAATCATAAAATATCTATGTGTTTATACCAGAGTTTAGTGTGCACAGTCATTTGCAAGCGGAGAAGCATTTGTACCTGCAGATGGGATTTGTACATGCTTGTTGGGGTGCCAGATGTCTTGGATTACCAAATTACTCTCACACACACTGTTTACAGAAATAGTAAGGGCTAGAGGAGGTCTTCATGCCTTCTTCTAAGGGATATTCGAATTCACAGTTTGGAAATCCTTTTAAATTATTGGCTCTTGTAGATCACCAGGAAACAGTGATGACTTTTTCTAACTATTTTTATCTTCCATGTAACTATCAAAAATGTAATTTCTCTGTCACATCAGACTGGTACACATTTTTCACCTTCTAACTGCTTCACAACAAAATGAATGGGGCTACACTGATTACTCATGATATTAAACTACTATAAAACACATTTGCAGAAGACACCTATAGATAGAATATAATGGGTTACTACTTCTTAAGAACCTTTTGTGGTTTTTTATTTTGTTTTCAGATAGGAGAGGTAGATTTTAGTTAAATCATACACTTTGTATCCTCCATACTTGAGATTTTTCTCAGTTCTAAATCTAATTCTATGCAAGTTAATATTTTGTTCACTAGCTTTAACAAGAACAAACTAAAAAGTATTGTTTAATACCAGATGTTAAGCTCAGTGGACTACTTTCATTTTTCTTATGTATTATTAGGGGATATCCTAACACTAAAGAAATCAATGGGAATTTAGTAATATATTTCACTGGGACTAGGTATCATTTGGAACTGGTGATCAACCAACCAACCAACCAATGTTTTTTCAATTTAGTTCACCATTTTGAGAAGAAAATGTAAGGGTACGCTTCACTTGTTGATTTAAAAAAGTTCAGGAGACTATACTGTGTCACTTTAAATAAAGTTTGCTAAGAGACAAAGTTAAGCCTGTTTGTCATTTCAATAGAAAGGCTCTGTTGAGGAATGAGTTCAGTAAGAAGTGAAATGGATCCAAAAGAGAAGAGAAATGGGTACCTTTAATCAGGCATAAAAGCTTCATCTGATGAAGACAATGTTCTGGATAAAATCTGGGACATAATCTGGGTAATATAGAAGCAGCTAGGGACATTGCAAATTATTAAGTAGCGACAGTGTTCTTCAATGTATACATAAGGATACTATGAAGTTCTTTAATTTTTGTACCAAAAAAAAGTTTCATTTTATATGTCTACTTAAGCCCAGTGAGGCAAATGAAACAAAATTTACATCTTAGCACTGAAATGCATATTTTTTGCATTCAGATGCCATGGCAATCACGACTGTATAAATAGATCCAAGAGAATAAATCGCTGAAGGTCATCTTGCCCAATCCACCCCTCAAAGTGGGAATAATTTAGGTCAGGTTGCCCAGGACCTTGAAGAATCAAGTTCTGAATATCCCCAAGGCCATGGATTCCACAGCCTTGCTGGGCAGCTTGTGTTTGACCACTCTCATTGTGTTTTTTTTTTTTTCCCTAATGTCTAATCAAAATCTATGTTAGAACTGTGGTTTTTGCCCCTCATCCTTTGAATCTCTGAGTCTGTCTCCACCTTTTCTCAGTCCTCCAATACTAGGAAGGATCTTTAGTATAGCATTTTAAATAAAATTATAAATAAGGCTTTTCTGTTTAATGATGCAATTTGGATTATTAAACTGTTGAAACATTAATTAAGCTAACAATAAATTTTGTAGATGAACAGATTAAATTGCCTGTATGCTGTCTTTTCCTCTTTCTAAGCTGAAGTCAGAGATGAACCAGGGAGTGTCCTGAGTGGGGGTGGAGTGCTTGCAGGGCATTACCTCCCTGGAGCAAGGTGGTGTTGTCTGCAGCTATCATGATCAGTATCATTACAGAAAATAGTAATGTTAACATTCAGTCCCCCCAGTACAGGAATGCTGTATGTCCTGCCCAAGCATCGGTTCTGACAGCCACATGGTATGCACCTGCAATAGAAGAGCCCTCCATGGAGAAGTGTAATTTTGTGTTGCAGAGAGAATAAATATTTCTCATTTGTTGAGGATTATTCTACCGCTATCCCAATACAAGTTTTTAGTACATACTTTTATAAATGATGTATTTTCCATTTTAAAGATAGACATGTTTAATAAAGGATAAAAAAACCCACATAAACCAAGACAGAAATAGCATGCATCACCCACTTAGCATCATCTCGTGTATGAAATCTCAAATGCTTTGTCAAACTAATTTCTCAGGACACAGACAAAGTGCTGACTCAGTAAACAAAAAAAAAAAAGAAGGATATTTTAAAGATTTTTGGTTACTTGTAAGGGGGGCAGTGAGGGATCTTTTTCTGTATATATGATTTGTCATCTATATTTCAATCTCTCTGGTGCAATCTATCTTTAAATGATGAGCATTTCTCTCCCACATCAAGATTGGCCTCTCTTTCATATATAATCTTTTGAACCATTTTGTATGGCAGTTCAAAGTCCTCAGTCCTATGCAAGTGTTTAATAAAAACAAATTTTAAAGACAGATGGATGGCAACGATACAGTAGTGGCAGGTTATATCTTGGTGAGAGCCAGGTTATAACTTGATAAGAGAATAAAATGTCTGAGAAAAGTAAAAGAAAACAAACTTCAAAAAATGAACATAAAAAGCAAATACACATTCAAAAATTAGTTCAGTTTTACCCATTCTTTCATGAATTTTTTTGTTTGTTCACAATGAAATTACTTACTGTCAAATCAGAAAATACTAATACCGGTATCTCATTTTGGTATTTATTTGTCTTATATTTCCCTCTATTATACATCTTTTTTAGTTCCTTCTCAAGTAAGATGTGACTTTCAGATGTTCTGAAAGCTTTTTAATTAGCTTGACAGACAATGCCAGAAGAACCTAATGTTTTGGAGTTATATAAAACACTGATTGATATATTTTTTAAAAAATGTATATATGCATAAATATATATACAAATATGCATATGTGTGTGTGTATATATATATATACAGACTTATATGTATATAAGCACCTCTGTACACTTCAGGTTAGGTAGGAGTAAAATCTGAATTACTGATTTAGGGCTTTGTTACACAGTAAAAACTGGACAACAGCATGCAATTATATTTTTTAAGAAATTATATTAAGCTGCATTCAGACATCTATGTGATGTACCAGAATGTATTTTAAACTTGAGAACTCAATTTTGAATCAATGTGTCCACATAACAAAATCTCCTTGTTGAGATTCAACAATGCTAAGTGCCGGATCCTGCACTTGGGCCACAACAACCCCATGCAACGCTACAGGCTTGGGGAAGAGCGTCTGGAAAGCTGCCTGGCGGAAAAGGACCTGGGGGTGCTGGTCGACAGCCGGCTGAATATGAGTTAGCAGTGTGCCCAGGTGGTCAAGAAGGCCAGTAGCATCCTGGCTTGTATCAGCAATAGTGTGGCCAGCAGGACTAGAGAAGTAATTGTTCCCCTGTATTTGGCACTGGTGAAACCACACCTCTATTACTCTGTGTTCAGTTTTGGGCCCCTCACTACAAGAAAGACATTGAGGTGCTGGAGCGTGTCCAAAGAAAAGCAACGAAGCTGGTGAAGGGTCTGGAGCAGAAGTCTTATGAGGAGCAGCTGAGGGAACTGGGGTTGTTTAGTCTGGAGAAAAGGAGGCTGAGGGGAGACCTTATTGCTCTCTACAACTACCTGAAAGGAGGTTGTAGTGAGGTGGGCATCGGTCTCTTCTCCCAAGTAACAAGCAATAGGACAAGAGGAAATGGCCTCAAGTTGCACCAGGGGAAGTTTAGTTTGGATATTAGGAAAAATTTATTCACCAAAGGGTTATCAAGCATTGGAACAGACTGTCATCCCTGTCGATTCACCATCCCTGGAGATATTAAAAAGACATGTACACATGGTGCTTAGGGACATGGTTTAGTGGTGGACTTTGCAGTGTTATGTTTACGGTTGGACTCAAGGATCTCAAGGGTCTTCTTGAACCTAAATGATTCTATGATTCTATAAGGGATTGATTCAGTTTAATCTATATATTTGAAATTAATGAATGATATTTGATTCTATAATCCTCTACATCCCATTGTAGATATGTTCCAGTTCTAGAATTAAGAGCACAGTCTTGGTGATACTCCACAGAACTTCAGCTCCAAGTCCATAGGCTGTTAATAGTATTGGTAAAAATGTTCCTGAAAGGTCTTTAGAACACTAATTTTATTTCTATTTTTATTATATTTGTAGCTTCTTAAAATATTAATTTTTAAATAAATTTTTCTATGTCAACAAATAATTTACTTTTATAATGTTTTGAATATTGCTAAATCTTAGTATGTAAGTCTTTTTGTCATATCCCAGTATAAATGCTAGAGCATGCATAATTCACTTGAGGTATAACAAAAAGTTAATTGGTTTAATTTTTCCCAAATATTATTTAGATTACATGCGAGGACATAAAAATTGCTATACTAAGCATAATTAACCATAGGAACAGGAAAAAAAAAAAAAGTCATTGAATCTCCATCCTTACAGAGCTTTACAGACATGATAAAGAAATTAATTCCTTGAGCATTCTAAGTATATTTTATTCTGCATCAGTGAAAAAGGACAATAGTGAAAAAGAACTCCTAATTTACTCACCTGGCCTAGTGCTTTAGTCCATGTTTATTTATATAATACTCAAAATGAAAGTAGTAAGGCGGGCAGGTTCTATCCTGCTTCTACTGAAGTCATCCGGATTTCCTGTGAGATTACAAACACAAGAAAAAAATAGGTCAAGTAAAATTAGCTTTTAAGGAATTATGTAGAATTACATAGAAACGTGTATAACTGAACTTTATTACAATGAAACTGTGGAATGATTCAGAACTGTATTAGAAAACTAATAATATGTAGAGAAAAAAAAATCAGTATTTCAAAATGTTTTGAAATGCTATCTTTTAACTTTTACTTTGTTCATAGGAATGGACTGAGGTAGCAAATGCAGGTTGTTGTCTTCTCCATACATAGTCCTGAAGGAGTCTAGGTCTTCTAAACTGAGAATAAGCATATCATGTACTATTTGGTCTGTGTAACTGCAGGCAACTGCAGGTTACTTTCCACTGCATGACAACAAGTCAGTCAAACAAATCAGTGGCAATATCTTGAAAATCTGTAAGTTTTATTTTTTTTAGCCCGTTTGTTGAAAAAGGATTTGATATCTACATTTAAAAGCAGCAACAAGGCTGGCACTGGCTGGTGGGTTTTTTTTCACTGAATTAATCCCTTTTATGTTCTCATCCTCCTTTTCTTATAGAAAGTCTTGCCACCACTTTTCAATAAATAAATTTACTGCAGACAGCTTTCTTTCAGACACAGCTGATTTCACAGATGATCATAAAATGTCCAGGAGAGACTTCAGTAATGGAAATACAACTGCCTGACAGAACACTATTGCTATAGTTGTTCATAAATAATAGTACATGATTAAAATGCTGTGGAGGAAATGACCACCATTACATTCTACTAGGAGAGTGTTACCAGAACTCATCTGTATCTTTCATTTCTCAGATACATCTTCCGTTTTTATTCCTCTTAACAATCTTGGACTCTTTCATTTCAGCTATATATTCTAGATGTGCGCTGTTTTTCTAAATGAAAGCATTCACCTTTCATATTTTTTTTAAATCAATATAACGATGTTTTGAAAGTGGCTTCATATGTGGAAAATTAAGTAATTTGTAATGATTTGAAAGAAGAAACACATTTCCATTACTTCTTTGGAGTACATATGTATATATTGACTGCACTTATATGAACTTTTCTTTGTGATATACACAGCCTAGTGATAGAAGAAATTGGAAGTAAATTATTTGATCTGATGTTTGTTAAAATATCAGAGTTGTTTTCTAGCTAAATATATAACTGAGTTATTCAGCACCATAAAAATTAGGCATCACAAAACGTTTTAGCATTTCTGAGATACTGAAAAGACATGATTTGTTGCATTTTCATATTCATCATTTGTCTTTTATAATCATTTATTTAGTAAGCATACTGAAACTGCATAGTGAAAAAGTTATACTCAACATTCATTCAAGTAAATGACTGAGAGAAACAGAAAATATTTACTAAGTTTATGTTTCTGTCAAGTGTAATTATTGCTTAATTTGAACTACTAGATTCAATAGTAGTTATATAATAAATAATATCAATATCTATGATACTACTTTTGTAAAATGGTGATGACTTAACTGTAACGCAAGAAAATAAAATGTCTGGCTGCCTTTTTCAAATCTCTTCCTATTGATCCTTGAAGTATTTTATTGAAAGTTTTGGTGGAAACAGAAATCTATTTTACTAAAATATTTTAATGCAGAAGTGTTGTTCTTTCTGAATAAGTTTTCATATCACAAAATTCACAATCCTTAGGGGCTTAAAAAAAATTGCAAGAGTTTGATTACTTTTAGAAAGAAAAATGGTCATTTAATCCCAATTGCTTTACTTAATCAGCAGAAACATATCAAAGGAAATGGGAAAATCTGTATCGGAACAAGACAGGACAAAGATGATCATACAGGAATTTTTTTGGATTGATATTTTTGGATTGATTTTTTAGATGTCCAGTATACTTTATGGATTATTTTTTTGTCAGTAGATTTTTTTTCTGATTAACATATCTTTTTTCTTTGGCATTTTCAATAGATATATGACACCCTGGATGCTAAAGACACCTCATTGTATTTTCATTTAAAATAGTCGCAGTTTAGTAATTAACTGCAATGGAAGATTGATCCTCCTTAAGAGTGAGTGAAGGAATGAATGATTATTGATGATTCAGTGCCGTTGTGAGTAATTGCTTGGGTTTTAAATGGTAATGATTCGTTTGAGGAAAAAAAATGGTAATGGGTTTTTTGTTTTCTCTTTTATGTTTCTATTTTGCCCAACATTGAACCTCTGGAAACAAAAGCATCATAAAATAAAAAACTGAGACAGGAGGTAAAAAAAAGGGAAAAGAAAGGAAAAAAACCAGTTCAGACCCAGATATGCCTTGAAATAAATATTAAAAGGCTTAGGCTTTATCTGAAATTTATACCCATTTTGTTGCTAAATTCCACTATGTCAGCTGTGTGGGAAGCCTGGTCTGGTTGCCTTGAAAACAAGCAGACAGTGGCTCTTCAAGTCTGCAGGTAATACAACTATTACAGAACAGAACTGGAGGAAGCCTGAGCATCATACCTCTTGCTGTGTCATTCCCCATACCTGCAATTGCATTTTTCATCTCTTCTCAACATGCATTTTCAAACATATAGGGTGAAAGTTCAAGCTAATCTTGACCCAAGTCTTGAGAGGGTTTCACCTGTTCTAAGATGTACTCGGACATTCATTTATTCTGCTTATTCATCTGCTCCAAGTGCTACCAGGGAGTGGCAGAAGGAAGGAATTCTTCCAGCTTCTTCTCCAGTTATTAACCATCTTCAGATGCCAAATGGATGAATTTCACCTGTGCAAGAGAAATAATGCAGTGTCTTAAATTCCCCTCATTTTGACAGATTTTGGATTAAAGGAATACATCATGTCTTTACATCTTTCTAGTAGATACATCAAAAGCAAAAGATATGCCTTAGTAATTTTTAACCATTGTAATGTCTGATAAATATATACATATATATAGTACTATATACTATATATAGTAGCTTGCTTCCAAAGGAGTCCAGGTAACCTTACTCATAATGTATTTTGTTTTGCTTGGCTAAATTATCTTAGTACACATATGTTAAAGTACTATAAAAATACATTAAAAAGTAACTCCTTTCCTTTACATATTTCTGTATGTCGGTTAGAAACAATGATACATTTTACTTTTGCAGCTTTGAATTAGAACATTGTTAATTCATAACAAGATGTCCTTTATACAAAAATGAAAGGAAAAAATGTTGCTTATTTATACTTGCCTGTCTAACCGATAACTTTGTAGACTTAGGAAAAAAAAAGAAGCTTTTGTCAAAATAAAAAAATGTACAAGGGAAGGTTTTGCTTTACTAGCTGAAGAAGAGATTGAAACTGTACATATAGTATATGTGTGTGTGTCTGTGCAGGAAACTAGCTACTTCAATTTGATAGTGCATCAGAAGAGTGTCTGTGTGTTTCTTTACCCGGTAAATCATTCTCATTCACTGTGCGCGGTATGTTTTAACAGCTTTCTACTATCAAATATCATAGTGGTAAACAAATACGAAAGGTGAGAAAAAATAGTCCCTTTAGGCCAAACTATTTTGATTCTAGCACCAACTGAACTATACAGAGACACTTTTCACTCCACAGCACAGATGATGAACAAGATCACAAAACCAGTTTTGAAAAAGGTCTCTTTACAGCTTACTGGGTAGCTTATCTCATACTCTTTTCCAGTTTTATTGGCTACAATAAAGTGGATGAAATGCAATAATATCTTTCCAAATACGTTATTTAAATGTAGGGAAAGCTCTTCAGAAACAAAGGAATCAAACCCAAAATTCTTGCCTTTTCACAGGAAGCTATACAGACCATCATATAAGGAGCATTAGAATCCAATCCATTTAAGATTCTGTCAGTACTTCTGTTTTTACTGGGGGAGGGGGGATTATTTTTTTTTTTGCCCTCAGAATGATTACTATTGAATTAGGTTAAGTTCTTAAAAAATACAATTCTTCTTTATTGAGTTGCAGGCAGTCCTTTTAGAAAGTGAAAAAACCCAACTTCTAGAGGTTCAAATGAAGAAACATCATGTCTGACATTACAATTTACTCAGCAATTTCTCTATATTCTCCACAGAAACAATGTACACATAATTAACGTGTAGCTTGTATAATATGAGGACACTTCAGTCAAATGCTTTGGTAACACAAAAATCTAAAGGAATTTGAAGTTAAACACTAAATCCAATCTTTGAATGACTAAGATTTCACTTGAAATATGCATTGTCCAGGAGTAGAAATAATATCTTTATCAAATTCTTTTGATTGTGGATATGAATGTATATATTTATAGATTACGTCCCATTAGGGACTATCTAAGTTTAAATAGAGATTAATTTCACATTTTTTTTTAAATAATCCAAAGAGAAATACATCTATTATGTTGGAAAGCAATCATAAACTACCATCACTTAATTCTTATTAACCTCAATAAATTTATAAATCTTTCTGCTAGTTCTTATCCAAAACAATGTAAATGAGGGAAGATGTTTATTTTGGGTTTATCATGACTTTTGACACAGTTTCTTATAGTATGCTACAGCCATTTTGGTAAGATACAGCTTGCATAAGTATTTATCAAGGTGGGTGATGAATGAGTGGACAGCTGGAAAAAAATGTTGTCATCCATGTTTCATAGCCATTTGGCAGCTGGAGGGGATGTTGGCAGGAAGGGCTGCTGCTCAAGACTGTGGTAAGCTGCTCAATGGGTAGACAAACAATCATGAAGTACAGCAAAGTCAGATGTAAAGTTCTGCATTTCATATGAAATAATCCCATACAATAATACAGACTTCCACTATCTGCACAGACAGCAACTTTACAGGAAAGAATTGAGGATCCTGGCAAACAATAAATTAGGACAACACAAGTCAGCCCTATGTCCTTGTGGTAAAGAAGGCCAACCATGGGCTGTGTTTCTTCCCCTTTATTCAGTACTGGTGAAACCACATCTGGAGTATCATGTCCAGCTCTGGTGTTCCCAGTACAAGAAAGACTTGAGCAGACTGGAGCATGTCCAGCAAAGGGACATCAAAATGGCTAGGGGGCTGGAGCACAGAATGTGCCAGGAAAGTCTGAGAGGGACAGACTTCAGCCCAGGGAAGGAAAAGTTAACATTCGTTCTTATTGCTGTTTTCAGCTATCTAACAGAAAGAAGAGAGTAAAGAAAAGATGGATCCCTTTGAAAGATCACCTGTTGAATGTTCCTCTGGGTTCTAAGGCAAACACATCAGTCTTCCTCAACCAGAATGCTAGTGGTGAAGACAATGTGAAGGTCAGAATCCTGAAGAGTGTGATAGTCATAGTGGGTATTTCTTTCTCCTTTTCTTACCACAGTCTTCCTCCTCTCCAGTTCCCAGCTAAAGTTTGAAAATTACACAGTAGCCACCCCCAGCCTCAACTGACATAAAGAGCTATTTCTGATCTCTAGAATATGCTCACAATCACTATGTTAGGTATCCCAAATATCCAAGAAGAAATACATGGATTGAAACCAGCTCAAGCCTGTTGCTCTCTTCAAAGGTTTTTTTTGTTTGTTCAGTTTTTATACTGTTCTGGGCTGAGCCATGTATAACATCCTTCCTCCCTCCTGCTGGTCTGGCCGACTTAAGAAGACAGACTGTTTTGGTTAACTCAGAGACATTACACAACTTGTTCATCCACCCAACTGATACAATCCTTTATCTAAAACAAACACCCCCTTTTGTGCTGAGATAAATTCAGCTTTCTTTGCAACAGGAATGATCAGTCACTCCCTACAGTCTTTCCTGAGCTCAATGAGCATACAGCCCTTGCTTCTCTCCTCAGGGCCTTCTTGTCTTTTAGGGGTCTATTTATTGGCCACAATCAGCTTCACCTGGGCTCTCCACTCTCATTCTCTGCCTGTGGGCCCTGTTAAGCTCAGGCCTAGGTACCAAGGCTCAGCCTTGTCTCCTGTTGTTCTGACTTACTGATCAGTTTTCTTGCTTGGTATATGGACCTACATTATCAGTAGCCCTGTCTCCAATCCTATTTCCAGTTGTGTGTCTTGGATGGGTCTTTGACTCAAGTTATGGGTACCTTTGTCTCTGTCCCTTGCTGGTCCTACTGCACTTTTTGGATGGACCTGTACCTTGAAGGCCGTTACCTTCGCTTGTCTGATGTTATTTGTGGAAGCTGTCATCGTCACCAGCCTCGCCCTGGTTAGGTATTGTGAGACTGTGCCTTTGCTGGATGAGCCTGTGCTGGGGTCCCCGCTGGTGCCTAGCTTACCTTCCCTTGGGGAGGACCCGCAGTCCCTGGCAGCAACCTGGGCAGTGGAGGAAATCCTGGGAGAAAGAAAAGCAATACCCTGGAGAATTAAAGCTCTTTGCTGCCCAGAGGGTCAACTTGTTGGACGATATCTCAAGTAGTTACCATATTTTTACCTTAGAATCAATCAGTATTCAGAGTTTTGTGTTTGTTTCTTTAGAAAGATAACTTATTACATAGATCAAACATTTTTAATTATAAAGAACATAGCATAAAGAAGAGAGAGAATCACATAAGATGAGACAGGTTATTTTACTTGGTGCTTAAGGTGCATTTTCAATAGTGTTTTTTCCTATCTAGTGTGCTGATCAAAATGCTGTCCCCCAGCTTTCTTAGAGTCATATAAGAAAGCTTCTTTGTCTGCTTCTGAGTATTTTTATAACTGCTCATAACAAAATAGCTCCATAAATATTTCCTAGGCTTCTGTGCTTACATTCAAACTAAGCTGCAGTCCTATCTGATTATACAAGTTAGTTTCTTTCTGTTGCTGAATTTTTCTTTTTGGTAGTGGTGCCTTTTTTTTTTAATTATGCCATCTAAAAAGAAGTTTTACTGTTTTTTTAACATTTTCTGAAGACAAAAAATGCATCATGTGTGTTTTACCCATCCTCCAAACTACTAGTATGTTCCAGAGTGAGAACTCGTCTTTGAAAACACATTGATGAAAATATTCCTTGCCCTTTAAGCAAGAGAGGGGAAAGACTTTTCTGAAAAATGCAGAAAGTAAAAGAAACAAGTGCTAAATTGTTCAGCACTAAGCAAGAAGAAACATAATTGTATCTTAATCTAGCCAGGGGAAAATAAAAAGTGAGAAAAAACATCCCACATATTTAAAACAATGAAAAGCTAATTGAAAAACAGTACATGTTCTGAAGTGAAGGTATATGTCCTGTGAAAATTAATACCTGATAATCAGGCAATTGAATCTTTCCCTAACAGAATTAGTAGATAATTTAGCTCCTTACTCAGCTTTTTTCATTGTGTAAATTAAATATGGAATTATATTTTTAAGCTAATATATAAGTATACCTGAACAAATTACAGTAAAAATGACTTTCAAGTCAATAGATTAGATATGTAAGACTTATTTTTAGAACTTTTTTTTTCCACATTAAAAAGGTATGATCTCATTAGATATTGAAAGAGGGAAAAGGCTTTCTGAAAAATGCAGAAAGTTAAAGAACCAAATAATTTATAAAATACAGAGGGAAAACATGTCTTTTCCTAGTGATAAATCAGTATACAAGCTTTTAAAGGATTCTTTGATCTGATCAAAAGAGGTGGGTGTTTCTAATATTTCTTTTCAAATTCTCAAGTGACAAGAAGAGCAATTAGGGAAGTTAGATGATTTATTGCTTCAGGGGTGTAATAGACAAAACCATTCAAACCAAATAAACCCCATGAAACTGAACTAAAATATCTAGTTACTTGAGGCAGATAGAACCATGCTCAAAACTTGCCCATTATGAACTGTATTAAGGTTCTGATGAGAAATAAATTTAACAATACATACTGCAACTTTCCATCTTCTCCTCTTGTTCATAAAAATATTGGGACTTTCTAACTAAACATATTCTTGTTGCAGAAAGATTCTTAAGACAAGTTCATATATAGGAACGTTTATTAGCAGAGAGTGTAGCTGACTGTGTCCCTCATATAACTGTGAAGGTTACCTTGGAGGAATAAAAGCAAGAGAGAGAAAGAAAGAAGGGAAGGGGAAAGGCGGTGAGGTGGCTCTGTATGTTAGGGAGTGTTTTGATTGTGTAGAACTCGGTGATTACGATGATAAGGTCGAGTGCTTATGGGTAAGGAGGAGGGGGAAGGTCAACAAGGCAGATATCCTGCTCAGTGTCTGTTACAGACCACCCAACCGGGATAAAGAGGCAGATGAAGCATTCTATAGACAGCTGGCAGAAGTCCCACAATTGCTAGCCCTTGTTCTCATGGGGGACGTTGGCTTACTGGACATCTGCTGGAAATACAACACAGCAGAGAGGAAACAGTCTAGGAGGTTCCTGGAATGTGTGGCAGATAACTTCCTGACACAGCTGGTGAGTGAGCCAACGAGGGAAGGTGCCTCGCTTGACCTGCTGTTTACAAACAGAGAAGGACTGGTAGGAGATGTGGTGGTTGGAGGCCATCTTGGGCTTAGTGACCGTGATATGATAGAGTTCTCGATTCGTGGCAAAGTAAGGAGAGGGGTGAGCAAAACCACTACCATGGACTTCCGGAGGACAGACTTTGGCCTGTTCAGGACACTGGTTGAGAGAGTCCCTTGGGAGACAGTCCTGAAGGGCAAAGGGGTCCAGGAAGGCTGGGCATTCTTCAAGAAGGAAATCTTAAAGGCACAGGAGCAGGCTGTCCCCATGTGCCGTAAGATGAACCAGCAGGGAAGACGACCGGCCTGGCTGAACAGGGAGCTTTTGCTGGGACTCAGGAAAAAAAGGAGAGTTTACCACTTTTGGAAGAAGGGGCAGGCAACTCAAGAAGAGTACAGGGATCTCGTCAAGTCAAGCAGAGAGAAGACTAGAAAGGCAAAAGCCCAGCTAGAACTCAATCTGGCCACTGTTGTAAGAGATAATAAAAAATGTTTTTACAGATACATTAACAACAAAAAGAGAGCCAAGGAGAATCTCCCTCCTTTATTGGATGTGGGGGGGAACATTGCCACCAAGGATGAGGAAAAGGCTGAGATACTTAATGCCTTCTTTGCCTCAGTCTTTAATAGTCAGACCAGTTATCCCCAGGGTATTCATCCCCCTGAGCTGGAAGACAGGGATGGAGAGCAGAATAAACCCCCATAATCCAGGAGGAAGCAGTTAACAACCTGCTTAGAGCCAGCAAAGAGTACACCCGCCTAAGCCATGAGCCGCCAGCTTCTCTAGGAGAATGCTGTGGGAGACAGTGTCTAAGGCTTTACTAAAGCCCAGGTAGGTAACATCTACAGCTTTTCCCTCATCCACTAGGCGGCTCACCTGGTCATAGAAGGAGATCAGGATGGTCAAGCAGGACTTGCCTTTCATGAACCCATGCTGGCTGGGCCTGAT
This sequence comes from Mycteria americana, assembly GCF_035582795.1. Lineage (NCBI taxonomy): Eukaryota > Metazoa > Chordata > Aves > Ciconiiformes > Ciconiidae > Mycteria > Mycteria americana. The sequence goes on along the minus strand of NC_134368.1, from coordinate 24,000,489 downwards.
CCCCTGGTTGGCCTGCACATGTCTGTTGAGCGCACTCAAGATGAACCGCTCCATAATTTTCTCAATATTTCTCAAATTTATGGGGGGTTTATTCTGCTCTCCATCCCTGTCTTCCAGCTCAGGGGGCTGAATTCCCTGGGGATAACTGGTCTGACTATTAAAGACTGAGGCAAAGAAGGCATTAAGTATCTCAGCCTTTTCTTCATCCTTGGTGGCAATGTTCCCCCCCGCATCCAATAAAGGAGGGAGATTCTCCTTGGCTCTCTTTTTGTTGTTAATGTATCTGTAAAAACATTTTTTATTATCTCTTACAACAGTGGCCAGATTGAGTTCTAGCTGGGCTTTTGCCTTTCTAGTCTTCTCTCTGCTTGACTTGACAAGATGCCTGTACTCTTCTTGAGTTGCCTGCCCCTTCTTCCAAAAGTGGTAAACTCTCCTTTTTTTCCTGAGTCCCAGCAAAAGCTTCCTGTTCAGCCAGGCCGGTCGTCTTCCCTGCTGGTTCATCTTACGGCACATGGGGACAGCCTGCTCCTGTGCCTTTAAGATTTCCTTCTTGAAGAATGCCCAGCCTTCCTGGACCCCTTTGCCCTTCAGGACTGTCTCCCAAGGGACTCTCTCAACCAGTGTCCTGAACAGGCCAAAGTCTGTCCTCCGGAAGTCCATGGTAGTGGTTTTGCTCACCCCTCTCCTTACTTTGCCACGAATCGAGAACTCTATCATATCACGGTCACTAAGCCCAAGATGGCCTCCAACCACCACATCTCCTACCAGTCCTTCTCTGTTTGTAAACAGCAGGTCAAGCGAGGCACCTCCCCTGGGAGGCTCACTCACCAGCTGTGTCAGGAAGTTATCTGCCACACATTCCAGGAACCTCCTAGACTGTTTCCTCTCTGCTGTGTTGTATTTCCAGCAGACGTCCAGTAAGCCAAAGTCCCCCATGAGAACAAGGGCTAGCAATTGTGGGACTTCTGCCAGCTGTCTATAGAATGCTTCATCTGCCTCTTTATCCCGGTTGGGTGGTCTGTAACAGACACTGAGCAGGATATCTGCCTTGTTGGCCTTCCTCCTCATCCTTACCCATAAGCACTTGACCTTATCATCATAATCGCCGAGTTCTACACAATCAAAACACTCCCTAACATACAGAGCCACCCCACTGCCTCTCCTTCCTTGCCTATCCCTTCTGAAGAGCTTACAGCCATCATTGCAGCACTCCAGTCATGCAAGTCATCCCACCACGTTTCTGTAATGGCTACTAAGTCATAGCTATCCTGCTGCACAATGGCTTCCAGCTCCTCCTGTTTGTTGCCCATGCTGCATGCATTGGTGTAATTGCACTTGAGCTGGACTATCGATTTCACTCCCAACATTGGCATGCCACCCTCATGCTCCTCTCTAGTGAGCCTGGTTACACCCCCTTCCCCCTTCGAACCTGGTTTAAAGCCCTCTCGATGAGCCCTGCCAACTCATGAGCGAGAATCTTTTTCCCCCTTTGAGACAGCTGAACTCCATCCATCACCAGCAGGCCCGGTGCCATGTAAACATCCCCATGATCAAAAAACCCCAAAATTCCGCCAATGGCACCAGCCTCTGAGCCACATGTTGAGCAGGTGAGTTGCCCTGTTCCTTTCAGTATTCTTCCTTGCCACTGATGGGATTGAGGAAAACACTACCTGTGCTCCTGATCCCTCAACCAATCGCCCCAGTGCCCTGAAGCCCCTTTTGATCGCTTTTGGACTTCTCTCTGCAACTTCATCATTGCCAGCCTGCATAACCCACAGCGGGGAATAATCAGAGGCCCGTACCAGACCAGGGGGTTTCCTAGTAATGTCTCTAACCCGGGCCCCATGGAGGCAGCAGACGTCCCTGTGGGATGGGTCTGGTCAGCATATTGGGCTCTCTTTCCCCTCAGAAGGGAATCGCCTATGACAATTACCCTCCTTTTTTTCTTAACAGGGGCAGTTGTAATATGTGGGGGTGGCTGAAGCTGGCTGAAACCGAAGAAATAGATTTTAAACTTTTACTCTAAATACATGAGGCTCCCCCACACACCCCAGGCTTCTTTAAAAAGTTAGCCACAGCATACAAAGCATACATAATGTTGATTTCATTTCTGTGATAGCTAAGAAATATTAAGTAAATAGAAACTGATCTTTTAGCAGCTTTAATTTATGTTCCACTGAAGACAAAAAACCAGAATTGAAATATTAAAAAGTGTAATCAGTAAAGCCACATTGTAGATTAAAACCATTATATCACCAGTTTAAACATCATCTAGGAGAGTTTGGAAAACCAACTGCAAATATTGAAATTGCAACACTCTGTGGTTGTGGAAATAAATTTACAAATATACTATACTCAGTGAGAAGGATGACCATCTTCACACTGCAAAAATATAGTAAACAACATAGATATACAGTATCTCCTTTTTTTCTTCATAAGAGCTTGTCAGTGAACCTCCAATGATATTCTTCATTGAAACATCACAAAATATCTTGTCCACTTTTTAACCCTATTTAATCAAACCCTTATCATATCCTCTAGAAGAGTTCTGCACTTTCACTATGACTTGCCTTAACAAGAAGAAATAAACAAAAATTTAAAACCCCTCTGAAATTACATGATTGTTTCCTGAACCCATTAAATTTATCTTCTTGAAATAGTCCATTGTCAAAGAGATGACAAAGTATCCCCTTCTAATCAGATTCTCTTTTCTAATGCACGCATGTGAGTAACCTAGAGAAGATCATAGGAATCATGTATTAATCATATCCTCATTAACTGAGTAAAAAATAGGGCCCTCATGATACTTAGAAAATGTCAAACTTTTTTTAAATTTTCTTTTCATTTTCAAAGTTAATATGTAAGACTTGAAAGACCTGTTTTTTGTAAGGGGACATAATATAGTAGTTTTTCAGATAGCAAAGGTTTTCAGTATTTTCAGTAAAAAATTTAACTTTAGATGTAAATTAAAAAGTATTCATACCAAAGTCATAAAAAGAAAAAGAAGAAACACTAAAGAAAAAGTAGAAAAATAAGGAAAATATGAAAATACAAATAAAATAGAAAAATAAGGAAATAATTCATGGAAAAAGAAAATTAATGCTTTAGTAAAAAAAAAAAGTTTTCAATAAAAAGATCTAAAACCCTATAAGGACCAGCCTCTTGCTGCTTTCATGATGCCTAAATGAGAGGAGAGCCTTTTAAAAAGAAAAATCCCAAGTTAATATCACATTGGCATGTACGACCAGAGCCTAGAATAAGGAGTTCAAAGCAGCAGTTAAATGATTTGCATTCTGCCAGGGCAAAGCGTATCAGTAACTACCAAAAGCACATTTAGTCTTCACGAATCCATGTCAAAATAATACTGACTTGAATGTTCAATGCTATCTCAAAAGTGAGAAATTAGGTGTTAAGACAAACAATATACACAGCTAAGTACAGTTGTAGGGAAGTAGCCTGAGTAACCCAGTCATCATTCAAATTCTCTATTTGCAAAGCCCTTTGAACACAAACAGATCAATTGCACATGCAGGTGTCCTGTAGATGTTTGTCTCTATAAAACAGTTAATTTCTAGAAGGTTATTAACTGGTATCAGTAATGTCATCATATATGATTGACCAATTTTTTTATGATAAGATTTTTGGCTTGGTATCCTCTGGGGAAGATTTGAAGCTTAGTGAAATTTGATAGAACCCATATCCTTCCTCCTTGCTTTCCTCATGCAGTTTCATTTAAAGTCAACTGCATTAACTTTCCCACTTTCTTCAGTGTCTATTTCTTAAATACTCTTAGGAGAAGAAACAAAAATTGAACTGCCAAATATAAGGAGATTTTGGTTACAGGTAGAAGCAATTTTTCATTATGTGCCAAAGAAAAGCTTGTAAGTTAAGGCAAAGATTTAAGCCCAGATGCAAACAGGTGAGATTGTTCCAATGATAATGCACCAAGGTTGTTTTCTTCCACAGCTAGGGATCCAGGTGGATCTTCATCTGGATTATTCCATTTTTTTCTAGTTCCACATTGCTATAAACTCATGCCACCCAAAGACAGAGAAAAGACTTCAATAAAGATTCTTAAGAAAGTAAGGATGAGCACTTCTTTGAGACACAGAGCATGATAATGCATACAAATTAATAAATAGTTTTTGTAATTCAATAAGGAGGTTTAGTTTTTTAGTAAAATAAATAGAAATAAAAACATATTCAATCCTACTTGCCTTCTACTATAGCCCAGTCTATCTTCTCCTACCAGTATCTGTAGTAATTTCTTTTTATCCCTTTTTATGAACCATCCTTTTTCTTTCTTAGCCCAATCAGCTTTCAAAGCAATTTGAGAACTAGCTTCTTCATCACATAGCTAAACCTGCCATAAACACTGACATTCACTGGTATTTTCCACCGCAGCATTCTTTGCTTGGGACAGACATCTTGTTTTAATAGCAGTCATCTGTGTTATTGTTGTAAATACAACTTTCTAATTTTTTGTCTCTTTCCATGTCTTCCATTTCTTTCAACTTGTTCATGGATTTTGTTTATTTGTTTGTTTTGCATCTTCCAAACAAATGGAAGATATCTGTTATCAGTTTCAAGGCTCTCAGCTCTGGTTTTCCTTTATCCAATTAATTCCTACTTTCTATCAAAATGATAACTTCCATGAAGCTGTCCACAGTGCTAGCTTCCACTGCTCACAGACTAAATTTTTTATCAAGTAGCTTTCAGTCATGCTCCTCAAATATCTCCAGAATCCCTGTTATTCTCTCATTGTAACAACACTTGAAAACACTTATTTTCATTGACCCAACAGAAAAAAAATCTTAAAGAGTTAGACCATTACTGTGTCATGATAGTTGCCCATCTCAATGTAGATTTTATCAGATTATATGGTTTATTTGCCTGTCAGTTTGTCTGTAATACTCATACACTACTTGAGGAAGAGACTATTTTTTTAAATTGTATTTGTAGAATATCTACTGTAATAGGATCTGACCAAAGACTGGGTTTCCTCAGTATTTGTGAATAACTGGGGTAGTAATCATTACAAGGGAGGTGAGTTTTGTGGGCTTTTAAAAATAAAAATGGCACAACACTCAAATAAGACAATTTTTTATTCACCTATGACAACTGCTGTATTAATCTCTCATAAGGCAAAAAATTCAAGAAAATCAAAATCTGTTTGTGGAAAAGATAGACACAGCCAAACCAGAAAGAATCACAGCATCCTTTCTTCATTTTGTCCAAATACTGGGTATCCAGACAAATCATCAATGACCTTGAAAACTATGTTGTCCCCTTACATTACCAATCATACATGTTGCAGTTACGGAGGAGATAACAGAGGACAAATAGACTTTCAGGGCACATCTTGGGTTTTGTCTTGTTTGATTCAGATAGCTTTTGTTTTCCACATACCGATGTTAAAGAGACCAGTATTCTTTAAGTACCTGACATATAATGGTTGAGAAATTTGATTATGCTGCACTATTAATGGAGAAAGCAAGAAGATCCCACAATAGTTTTAAATGTAGAACCTTTCTTACCAGTGAACATCATTGTTCAAGTTAGTATGAATTATGTTCTTTGAAATACCAGAACTGAAATCATAGTGTTATTGCTCTTGCACCTTTGAAGTCAAAGGCATCATTTCACTGTCTTGAAGCTTCTTATTTGAAAACATTAATTCTAGGTCACTAAAGGGAAACCTGTATTTTTATTTTATGCTATATGCGTTTCAAATTATTGAATAATAGTTTTGATCTGACTTTTTGATAAGGTTAAAACAGAGCTGATGCAAAAAGAACCAAGTATTTTGTATCCTGCTACATTCTATTAAGTCTGATTGTGTCATAATACTGAAAGTTGCATCTCATCAGATGCTCTCTGGTATGCAGATCAGTTTAAGTACGGTGTAGTAACAAAAAAAGTGAGGGTTTTTTTACATGTAATGTTCATTCAGTCACTTTTCTGGTGCTTGATGGACACAGCTTCCCTAAACTTTTATAACTCTCACTCTATAATCATGTGCTCTGAAATAATTTAAAATGACTTAAATTGACTTCACAAACTTAAGATATAGATAACCTTTTTTTGTTTGTTTTAAAATATATATAAACAAAACACAAATAAAATTGAAGACATGGCTGCCTGAAATAAATTGTAGTGAACTGTACAGTTGTTAAATCAGTTACAATGGAACTTCATACCTTTATTTTTTCCAGAATCCTTAAAAATTCCCCAGAGAAAGTGGCACTAGGATAGTAAACTTAGCTATTTGTCCTTTATGAATTTATTTATGGTGCCAAAACAAATCCACTATAATCTAGTTGGCCCTAGATTAAAAATCTCTAGCTTGGAATTCAGATATCCGCTCTACTACAAATTTCTTTAATATGCCTCACCAGGCATTTTGAAATAGTGATTTGCCAGCTCCTTTCTTTCCTCCCACCATTCCCCACCTTTGGAGACTTGGATTAAGTCAAGCCATCAGGCTCCCACACTAATGCAGTAGAAGAACTGAGCACGTCAAACTAGAATCCACCTTAGGGCACACACTTACAATGCAACTGCTGAAAACAGTGAAAAAGAAGTTCTGTGTCTTGGGAGAAGGGATTAAACCCCTTTGGAAAATGACACAGAACATTTACCATATGGATATGAGCCATTTATGGACCTGAACCACATTTCCCATATAGATATGGGCCCTTTTAAGATCATGCCACACCTTGAAATACTAAAAAAAGACCTCTCAATACTGACAGAAACTCTAGTAGGAATGCCTACAGTATGCAGTGGATCTGGTGTCTACCCAAGATATTACATCCGTTTGGGTTCAAGTGCAGATGACTCAGATTTTCACACCTTTCTGCCTGAATTATTGCTATAATAGGCTAAAGGCAGTGCAATGTTACTGTAGTTGTGCTGATTTCATCATAATTGCATGCTCAATTATGCAGAGCTCAGCAGGTCTGAGTTTGTAGATCTAGTTCTGACACAGCCCATCCATTCATCCATCTGTCCATCCAGTTTCAGGATTGGGTTAGCATTGATAGTGAAGGCATACAATCATAAACTGGTTCCCGCCATGTACATTGGAGGAATACAGTCCATCATGGTGGTGGCAGTAACACAACCATTATAACAGCACAGGCTGTTATAGGTAGTCCAACAGGCACATCACCATTGTCTTTGACACTAACCCACTACCTACACTGAAATAAGCACTACTTTGAGTTATCCATGTCATGCCTTTCCTTTTTAACGGAAAAAGTTAACATTACATTTAAAAATGAAACACAAGGCATTGAAAATTATTTTTAAAAAAGTATAGGAGGCTGTATAAATGCTTTATGGATGTAAAAATCAAAGAAATTAAACAAACCCATATATTATGTTATAAACCCAGAATTTAGCTTCTTTAGAAGAAAGATGTAGCGTACTGAGATTTTGAGATAGCACATATGCAAACTTCTTTTAAAAGGCCTCAGTGCCCTTAGTTCAAATATGTGCTTCTTTAGACATGTAACACCTATTAAACAAGTTTGTATTAAGGAAATATATAGTAATCATTCCTAATTAGTTAGTTCTTCACAAAAGATAAGACCAAAAGTTTATTGGAGCGACCTGGACTCAAACAAAGGTCGAATACCTTATGGAGCATCTGTAATTTCAGTTTAATGATTAAGTCAGACTCTTTAATTTGTAACTACTCAGCCATTACCATAGTAACAAACTCATCTCATTAACACAGGGTCACTACTTCATTGCAAGTTTATCAAAAGCTGGACATGAAGACACTGAAAGCTCATTTCTATCAACAAAGATAGCAACAAATCTAACAAAAATAGACAAAACAAAAAAGAAGCATTCTTACTTAAAAGTCTCTTCTTTGTTAATTGTTGTGGGTTAACACCAGTAGGCAGCTAAGCACCACACAGCTGCTCACACACTCCCCTATTGCTTAAACCTATTAAAGCAAAAGCTGCATGCATGAGAAAAGCAATATAAGGAATTCATTCACTACTTCCCATCGGCAGGCAGATGTTTAGCCATTTCAAGGAAAGCAGGGTTTCATCATGCCTAACGGTTACTTGGGAAGACAAACACCATAACTCCGAACAGTGAGATGTTCTGAAATGGCCTTATCCACGGCCACAGATGCTTTGGGGTGCCCCTGCTCCCACGTGGACTCATCCACAGGTCACAGTCCCTTTGACTTGAGTTTACACCGGAGTTCCAGCCTGTCCAGTACAGCAGCACAGGAACAGCAGCGATGCCCTGGCCATCTGCCAGCCCAGGCACATCGCCATTGCTGTTATCAAAATGTTCCCAGGCACAGCAGAGTAACATGATAAGCAGTACAGCAGCACAGCTAAAGCAGCCACTAACAAGCACTAGACTCTAATATACAATAAGGCAAGCAAGTCCCACGGCAAGCACAGGAGCCTGCCAATTAATAGCTGAACAGCTATTAGCAGCTATAAATTCAGTCTAGCACACTCAAATCTGTCATTATCTCAAACTCCTCAAGACTCACACTGGGTGCCAAAAAGGACTGTGGTGGGTTAACCCTAGTAGGCAACTAAGCACCACACAGCCACTTACTCACTTCCCCCACAATGGGATGGGGAAGAGAATCAGAAGGGTAAAATGAGAAAACTCATGGGTTGAGATAAAGACAGTTTAATAGGTAAAGCAAAAGCTGCGCACACAAGCAAAGCAAAACAAAGAATTCATTCACTGCTTCCCATGGGCAGGCAGGTGCTCAGCCATTTCAAGGAAAGCAGGGCCCCATCACAGGTAATGGTTATTTGGGAAAACAGATGCCATAATTCTGAACATCACCTCCTTCCTCCTTTTCCCCCCAGTTTTTATTGCTGGGCATGACGCCATATGGTATGGAATAGCCCTTTGGTCAGCTGGGGTCAGCTGTCCTGGCTGTGCCCCCTCCCAGCTTCTTGTGCACCCCCAGCCTGCGGGGCAGTGTGAGAAACAGAGAGGGCCTTGACGCTGTGTGAACACTGTTCAGCAAGACCTAAGACAGTGTGTTATCAACACTGCTTTGGTCACAAATCAAAAACATGGCACCATACAAGCTGCAATGACGAAAATTAGCCGTATTCCAGCCCAAACCAGTACAATCATTAATTAACCTCCTGTAGTTATTGCATGCTTATTTCTGATACCACAAGTTGTGAAATAATTTAATAACATAGATTAGAAGATAATACTACATTTGTACTTGAATAACCATGTAAAAAATTACATAAAGTTGTTGAAATTTCTTTTAAGGACTTGATTTCTTCAAGAGAAACAGCTATTTGTATGGCCATTTCAGAACTGTATTGATCATATTACATACAGGTAAGTTGGATTGTATTTCTGCAGTAAACATGGCTCAGAAAAGATACACTGTGTATTGAACTTGAATTATTTTCTACATTACTGTATGCTATCTTTGAAGCAATTTTTAAACTGTAAATGGAATTATAATGGCTAATTCAGCCAATGCAAGTGAGGGTTAGAAATTTAATGTATAATATAATTTAATATAATAGAAATATAATAGAAATTTAATAGTATAAACTGGAGCTAAATAAGACATGCTACATATCATCTTGGCTTTTTTTCCCATTTATTCCCTCTCAGTGTATTCCTCTATACAGTGGCTCTCAGCTTGCATCTTACAATGAAATTTCTTCTTAGATAGAAGCAAAGCTTTGTTATACCCTCTTACAACCTATTATGAGAAGACTGGGAATTTTAGGTACCAATGTATCAATGTAAATAATAACAATATTTGTGAAAACTGCAATACAATAATACTCCAAGTACCAGTCAAAGTGAAGGTTATAGAGTATTATCATGTAATCTTTTCAATAATACTTGAAACATTATATTAAGTGATAACAGATACACTATATATAATTAACTTGTGGGGATTGTTAACATGAACCATTGAGATGAATGGTAGATTCACAAAGAATAGTTTTAGTACTTCTGCCCAGTGAAATCTATAACTCTAACTTGTATTTTACACTGCTTTTTACAACACAGAGAGAGAAAATGGAAATGGAATCTACTAAGGTGGAGAGAATGCAAAAAGAACGAGTTTCATGTTTTTAGGACTTAGAATCGTAGAATCACAGAATGGTTTGGGTTGCAAGGGACCTTTAAAGATAAACTAGTTCCAATCCTCCTACAATGAGCAGGGACATCTTCAACTAGATCAGGTTGCTCAGAGCCCCATCTAACCTGACCTTGAACATTTCCAGGGATGGGGCATTCACAATTTCTCTGGGCAACCTGTTCCAGTGTCTCACTACCCTTCCTTATATCCAGTTCTGTGATTTTTACTTTCTTTAAACTCTTAAAACTTAAATGAAACCTGCTCTTTACAGACATAAGTATCACAGGCTAGATTACACATAAACTTTTGACCTCAATAGCATGTGGTAAATGTCTTTTTAAAATGATTTTCACCTTATTTTCTAACACCTTATAGTGTAAGAAAGATTTTTAGACTACTCATTTGAGAGCTTATGTAGTATATGATTTACTTAGCTACAGTTTAATAAATCTGACTTAAATTTCAATTTAAGACTGAGGGAAAAAAAAAAATCCTTTTTTCAGTGCTGACTTGGTGTATCCTATCTTTTTTGGCTACATTAAATGTAGGTATAGATAAGATAAGAGCTAATCCTCTCTCCTTTCTAGCCATAGTTAATCCTTTCCGGTACTTATCCTATTAACTTCTCCCTTCCTCCTCCTCTTTTTAAATACCTAAACTTTCTATTCAGATTACTTATATTTATTGCTATTCTTGTGAAGCAGTTGATATACAAATGATACAACTTCAAACTTCTGACAGCTCAAAGAAAAAGCTAGCACACCTTTGTTTCAAATAGTTACTTGAGAATACTTGGAGTGATGATATTTAGGCAATTGGCCATTTTACTTTAGTCTGTATTTTTGACAAAGAAACTTGGATCCATTGAGTTAAAAGATTGTCACAACCTATAGGGTTACCTGGTCTGCAGATGTGTAGAGATCGTGACCATGAGTTCATAGGATTCTGTAATATACAAGGACACACAGCCTTTATCCTCTAAATTTCTCTGCTGTATTATAGATTACCACAAATACCACATGAATCACCACTAGCAAGTAGAGCTATCACAAAAATCACCACTAGCAAGTATACCTATGATTAATAAAGTGAATATATATTATCAAACTATTACAAATTACTATCAGCAATCAATGATATAGTATCAGTTAAAAGTATGGCAACAATCAATATTAACAGTAATCAATCGTATAGCAACAATCAATAACAGCAACAGACAAGTAGGCATACACCATTACATAAACTGATCATTAGTGAACTTAACAATATAGCAGCAGATATACTTATAATACATTACTTATATAGATATATATTTATATAATCACTATCAAGTGAATTAGATTTCAGAAGAGGACAAACCATCCCAAAGGGGACAACAAACTAATCCCCGAGGAGTACCCAACCATTCCAGGGGCAGGAGGACAAACCAAACTGACCTCAGAAGTGGGGTCCAATAAAACAGACAGAGTCTCACTTCAAAGATGATCTGTGTCTCAGAGTCTGGAGTCAGCCAGGCATCCCCAGTGGGAGCCCAAGACCTCATAGAAATTTCATGCAGAGAATTCAACCTGTTTAGGAAAGGAAAAGTAGGAGCAGTATGGGGAGTTCTCAGAGAGAGAGGCTCCATTTTGGATAAAAATTAAGTCCTTTTTATAATATAGAGATATAAGAGGACATAGGACATACTGCTTTGAGCAGCCAACAGATGCTGTTAATTTCGGTTTTTCACCTTTAACAGCCAATAGATGATGATGTTTTGTGTTCTTTCAGAGCAATTTCATTTTTCCAGACTGTTTTTGACCTTTTCAGACATAAGTGGCATTTACAGTGCCTTGTTTTTGCACTTGTCAGTGGTATCTCAGGATGTGTCTGGTTTCTAGGTACCCAGCTGTACTTCAAGGATGTTTCTGGTTCTCAGCCCTAGTTCCCAGGCTGCCAGTTCCAGGCTGGCAGTCCTTTCTCTGTTAGTATTTTTCAACAGACATTTTCTTTTGGTCAGTAATTTTCCCTTTCTAAGCAGGCCACCTTTAGGGCTGCTCACATCAATGGTGAGCCAAACCCACTAACATAATAAATGAAGGAATACCTTTCCTTTAAGTCAGGTATTTTGACCTGTGCTTTCTCAAAAGTTCTTTGACTATTACAAGAACAAAAAAAAGTGTGTCATATATCAGTATACAAAAGATGCCCCCAGATAACTTTTTGATTTTAACATATTCTTGTCAAAAAGAGTAATGATGCCAACTAGAAGAGAGAGGTATTGAATAATGACTGGCAACGTGCTGGCAACCTATGAAATTTAGAAGATCACCTCTATTGTGCTTAGGTTGATTTTGGTTTTTTAAGGGACACTGTTTTCTTACACTTCATTTGTAAAATATACACTTTAAAAACTTGACTACTGATAGCCTGGTGCCTGTGTATTAACATAACACAAATTCATTGACTATGGTAGAAAGACATCAGCTTGCTTTCTTCTGGCTTGTTCTCATTGTTCTCAGGGATTCTTCCAGAAGGAGGAAGTGGTTGCACAGTCTTTCATTTTCTTCTGCCCCATGTGAAAAGGGATTAAATACTACTGTTGGCTGACTGTTGTCTCTAAGCCACAAGTACACAACTTAGGTCTTCCTCTCCTTCAGATTCCTTTCTTTGTGATTCATTGCTGTCCCCAGGTGCCATTGCTGACACTGGCTTGCCTGTGGCTATACATTCCTCATACATGTAGTTTGACATACGAATTGTTGTCTATCACAGGCTTCTTCTTCACTAAGATTAACTACAGTTTGTTTTGTTGAAAGGCAGGATGTACCTTCAGCTTCCTTTTATATTTATGTGCAGCCTTCAGCAGCATTTTTGTATTTTCTTTTGTATAGTTAGGATCAAATTTACAAAAAATCAAAACATCTCTAAGATGTACTTGGAGATAGAGTATAACACGACATAAAACTGGAAATGCTTTTTCTACTGTTTAGGTTTTTTTGACAGTAGAATTTCAGTTTGGAAAATTATGAGGCAGAACCAAGTTATGTCATTTATGTCAATATTATTTAGTGCAACTTGACTAGATATGAGTTTGCAAATGTACAGAGTGATGAGATAATGAGATAATATTTTTAAATTGAGCTTACTTTGTTAAAAGTAAAAATTAAGACTACTAACTTGGAATTTGGTTCTTTTTAACATATCATCAGTATAGGGAAAAGGAATAGAATGAAGACTTTCCTAGCAGAGATACCCATATGTGGTAGCTGAATTTGTCCTGCTGCTTCTCTGACCCTCTTCTTGTGATAAATTGGTTTAATTTATAGTCTAGGTCAGTCTGAGCCTTATAAGCTTCATAATTTACCAGTGGGAGTATTTCAGTATTACAGTTAAATGACAGAAGAGAACTTAATAGGTAAATTCTAGAAAAGCACATCACTCTTGGGTTTTGCACAGCCAAAGTGTCAACCACACAGACCTTACTAAGCATTTTTAGAGTTTTAGATCTGTCAGGGTGTCACGGATGGAGTGAGCATGCACTTCACTCATTAGAGAGAAGTAAAAGTATAGTTTATTGATACAGAATAGGGAGTTAACAAAGTTCAATGCGACAGTGTTTTAACAAGATTCGATGGCGAGGTGCACTCGATTATTTACTGCATAGAGGACAGGGTCAGACAAAACTGTCAGGGAGACCCTCCCGTTGAGTCATAAGGTTCAGAAAGGACCCCCTTGCTTTCTAAACTCCTTTTCGGAGAGGAGTCTAGGTGCGGCTAGATCCAGTCCTAGTCCCAGACTTGGTCAACGGTTTATATCTAAAGGATTATATATATGCGCAATCAATCCTTTATATCACTTAGCTAAGATTTCACAGTTTAGCATGCTATTAGTCACTTACCGAGGATCTGTTGTGGCAAGGAATCTCTCAACCTCGAGGAGTAACCTTGAGAGGCGTCCCCCTGCTCAAGGGGAGATCCTGGCGTGCAGCCCGCTGCCGTGCAGGAGAGCTCCCAGGGCTCTTGGGCTGCTCACTATTTATGGGGGATAAGATGATTGACTCACAGTCATATTTGCATGCCGACCACAGGTTTTAGTTTCTTGGGTGGGGGCACAACACAATAGCCCTAGGCACAACACAATAGCCCAACGCAGGCTATTGTTGGGCTAATAGGCTAACCCTTAGGCTATTGTGTTGTTAATCTGTCTCCTGAATCCACTTTGAGCTGATGGTGACCAGATGCATCCATTACAATCACCACTGGTGATTATCACCTAAGCAGGGTTGCAGGAGATAAAGGTCAGGGGCGGGGGGGGAAGCACACCGTCACACAGGGAATTGGGTATTATATGAGAAATTATATAGTAATGAGATAATACCAACAAATACAATTTTATAAAAATAAAACACATCTCAGTTTTCATTTTATGTTGTGTGCTAGGCTTCTCATTAGTCTGGAAAAGAAGTATAAAATTAATTCTTATTCTTTCTTTAAAAAAGTCATAAAACTTCCCACATTTTTCCCTAGTCATAATATTGTTTACATATTCCACTAGCCATAGTTATATCACTTCAGTACAATTCTTTGCATTTTTCATGACATCTGGAAAATGCTATAAAATTCACAAGCACTGAATATTTATTGTGTTAAGAAATTTTGTCAAATCTGGCAAGAGGTTTGCTGAAATTCTAAACTGCCTACTCAATTATTTTCTATTACAGTATTAAAGTTTCTTGGAGAGAAACAAATATTGTAATAGAAACAAGAGTGTCTTTTCACCTACCAACATATGAGCTTGTATACAAAAGAGTCCTCAACAATATTTTCTTTTCATTACCGATTTGCTAATTAGTCCACTGAACTTGTCTATGTGTGTTAGTGTTGTCATGCTTGAGTGCTCTTGAGAAAATCAAGTAGCAAGCATATATGTTTGATGTCTGATAATTAGGTAATATTGTTCTCACTTGGAATAATTGGTCTGGAAACATATCATTATTTATTATTCTGAAAGTGTTAGAGGTACTAAGTCTAAATGCACCTGATTTTTTGGTAAGTTGATTCCAATTAGACTTTAGCTGAAAGGAGTTCTTGCAGAAGCTGACAAAACTAAGCACTGCTGCATGGGACATGGGTGAGGGAAATATTGGCTCTAAACAGAAGCTGGAACAGTTAATGAAAGACTTCCTAACTCTGGCTGTACTAAGATCAGGTAATAGATTGTCTGCTTGTCTCTCATGCAGATGCCTCTGTCTCTTGCCTCCACTTCCTCCTCCATATGTTCCTTGGTTAAAACTGCAAAGAGAAAGTTATTAAGCATCTAATAAATAGAGGCATTCCTTCTTGTGCTGATCACTTCTAGACCTTCCTCTCCTGTTCTCAAGCTTGCATCATCTCTTTTCTCTTATGTTATTGCTCCTAATGCTTTTCCTTTCCACTTTTATTTCACTTGTTCCCACTCTTCTTTCTCCTCATTCTCTCTGTTCACATTACATACATACATTTATGATCAACATGTTTTTTACTGACATTGAATCACTTTATATATACCTCCAATGTGCAGGTCTGTTTCTAGTCTGCTTCTGTAGACTGTATGTTGTTTGAACAGTGTGATCTATATATACTGTGTGTATAGAGTGCCTAGGACAATAGAAGCCCACTTTTATTAGATAATAAATCCTATTCTTAATAGGATTTATTATTAATAAAACAGATATGTTCAAATAAAATCATAATCAAGTACAAGCATTAGTAATCGTGTATATAGCTAATTCAACCAAATGCAAATTAGAAATTATGAACCTTGAACCCGATTCAGCATTGGCAGTTTAGTAAATCTTCAGTTACTTTTATGTTTAGTTACTTTACCCTATGAATGGAAGGAATGGTGGAAGACAGAAAAATATGATTTTAACCTTAAATTTACACACAAAAGAGCATTACCATCACAGACAGTGCACATCTGTGGAATGAACAGGAAAAAAAAAAAGAAGAAAATATCCCTACAGGTTAGTGCCACCTGAATTTCAAGGGGGTATTAATAAATCTGTCATTTCTCTTGGGCTCAAGCTTATGCATCTGCTTTATTTTCTATCATCATTTAGTAGGTACTTTTCTTCATAAAGCTACTCAAAATACATTACAATGTATTTTTCCTCTCATAATGTGTTCATTTTAAATTTTCAAATTGTTTCCAGAACAGCAATAATTATTTTTGTGTAATTTTAGTTATATTTTACTATTTTTAGTTTTGGGATACTTAAGTAAATTTTATGAAAAAATCACAAATCTCAAACTAACTGGTAACTACTTCTAGGTGTTTAATATATCATATATTATACACTATATATGATCATAGAATCATACAATCCCAGCGTGGAAGGGACCTCAATGATCATCTGGTCCAACCTTTCATGGCAAAAGCACCGTCTGGACAAGATGGCCCAGCACCCTGTCCAGCCAAATCTTAAAAAGTGTCCAATGTTGGGGAATCCACCACTTCCCTGGGGAGATTATTCCAATAGTTGTTTGTTCTCATTGTGAAAAATTTTCCTCTTGTGTGCAATCGGAATCTCCCCAGGATTAACTTGTACCTATTACCCCTCACCTTTTCTATGTGACTGCTTGTAAAAAGGGAGTCTCCATATTCTTTGTAGCCCCTAAGCCTTCTTTTCTTAAGGCTGAACAAACCCAGTTCCCTCAGCCTTTCCTCATATGGCAGGCTTCCCAGTCCTTCCATTATCTTTGTGGCCCTTCTCTGGACCCTCTCCAGCCTGTCCACATCTTTTTTGTATAGCAGGGGCCAAAACTGAACAGAAAAATATTAGGAATTCATGTTCACACGGGTACTGAATGTTATGTAGCAATTTTCACAATAGCTCTGAGGCTGAATATTTTATTTTTCTATATTGGCAGAGGGGTACTTAACAAGAAGACACTGTTAACATAATATGGGATTAATGGTATCACACAGGAATACAGCATCCAGTTCTAATGTCCACATGTCAAAAAGAGATACTGAAAAACTGAGTTTAGAAGAGAGCTACAAAAATATTCCGAGAAGTTGAAAGTCGGGGCCGTGGGTGCACACATGGGCCTCAATGGCCCCAGCCTTCCTCCGCGGAACAACCCCCAAACACACACACATCTATCCACGCACGCATCCCTGTCCCTGCGCCCGGGGCTCCAGTTAAGCTCAGGTCTGAGCACTGGGCACCTGCCCGAGCCCTGCCGTAGGTGTCCCTGAGCTCAGCCCCGCTCCTGTCCACCCTGACTTGTTGGCTGCACTCCCCAAGCTGAGCTTTGACCCCACTTGTCACCTCGCATTCGTCCGGAGATGGCTGTGCTGCTGGTGGGGTGCCCTGCTGGGCCGCCCTTTGCTCAGGTGCGCAGGGCTGCGCCCCGGGGGGAGGGCACTGCCCTGCCTGCCCTGGGGCCACCCTCCCACCCTCACACTCCTCCCTCGGGAGCAGCCCGGCTACTGCTGCTTCCTGACAGCGATTGCCTTATTATCTGAGGCAAAGAAACTTATTTTTGTTTATCAAAGTAGAAGGAACTTGAGCAGTATCTAAATGGAGAGACGTTTCTCATTTTACTAAAGATGTCAACTAAGGTATGCAATCTATAGAAGTTCAGGCTAGATGCTGTGTGTTTTTTAAATTCCAATGCTTTTTGCTGGTTTTGTTATTATAGTGTAAGTCATAGGAACTGCATCCAAAATCATTCTCATTCTTTATCACTTAAAAGTCTGCAAGCCCTGTAAAAAGAGATGCGGTAGCTTAGGGTTACTGATTTGAATGTGTAACCTCACTAAATCCCGTGGTCTTTTTTGGTCAGGATCAAACTAAATGGTTGTCATACTGTTCTCTGGCCTCATAAAATCTATTAAATAACTTTTATCATGTAAGTAGTGTGGAAACTAAAATGACAAATATGATTTAATCTGTCTATTCAAGGATAAGTGTGAAAGATAATAATAAAATACAGAAATATTATTCTCCTAGCTTATACACTTATCCAAGGAATAGATAAAGCTGTGATGACTATGCAGAAATTGTGGAAGATGTAATAAAGTAAATATGACAAAATCAACAGTCATTGCCAAGTGAACTGTATAAAATCCAGATCAACACAGACAGGAAAGAATGCCTGTTCTTTTAGCACTTGAATGAGATAAGAACTTAAACTTGTATTTAATTTTGTTCCTATTCATAAAATAAAATGCTTAATCGTACATAATTTAGCATGTGTGACACTAAGTTCACAACATTTGAAGTGTTTTGTCTTGGGTCAAGAGTGTGCCCAGAGTAGTTCAGGACCCATTCCATGTGCCTTTGCGAATAAAATTTTGTGCTGATTTGCCTCCAGTTTTACTGCCCTTTAAATGTTTTAGCTGTCTTAATAAGTCCAAGACTTCCAGAGAGAAAGCACTCAGAGCACATTTACAAATGCATTTCTAAAAGATGACAATAAAGCAAATAATGTGATTTTCCAAAAGTGCCTGTACACACTAGACTGTCACCCATCTCCCACTTTTCAGAATCAGGTTCTTCTTCTAACTGGAAAAAATTTCATCTCTAATATGCAGACAAAGTACCAAACAGTGACAATTCAAGCTCACTGGCCCAGAAATCTACCTGTTTAGATGAGTCTTTGTTGTCTTCCTCCTTCATTACCCAAGTTTGCAGGCTGCTGTGGCTGATACCACCAAATACAGCAAATGTACCAAACACCCTCATGTAAATTTTTGAAGCAGTATTTTACGTTCAGTCCAACAAACAAAAAAGGCATATCCTTTGCATTTAACAGCAAAAAACATTCAAACAAACATCTCCTTTGTTCTCCTTCATGTATGTCCTTCTTAGGGCAAAAGACCATCTATTTTTGTTGAAGCATTGCCCTCAAAAAGTCTTTTTTCCTTCTTTCATGTCTTGAAGCTCTTTTAGTTATGCCAGCTAGGAATCAGATCCCTGAACTGACTGCCAGCCTCTGCACTTGCTTTCCTTAAACAGAAGAGCCATCTGGTCTTCTACGTTCTTCTGGCATCCTAATATGCCAAAATAATATCTTGCCAAAACTCTAATTCTTGAACATCCTTGCCTTTGCCTTTGTCTTGGATGAAAGTATGCTGTTTACTGTCTGTTAACATTGTTGGGAAGAAGGTGGCCTGGAGAACTCCAATTTTAAATGGTATTTATTAAATAATAATAATAATAATAATAATAATAATAATTTGGTTATTGATTTAATAATCAAAATTACAGGTTTCCATTAACCAGGTTTTACTATAACAGAAAAAATGTGAAAATGTGGTACTACAAACATGGCTATATGTGAAAGCAGCTCTCCCTAAGGTACTTCAGATTAGTGATCAGCCCATCAATTTTAGGTGTTATGTTCATGGAGAAAGTCATGCCAGAGCGCTGTGCTGCATTTTGAGGTGTTGAAATAAAATCTTCTTGTTCTGCTTTAGAAATAGTTTTGCCATGCACAAACATTCAAAAATTATAGTGCCTATAGAAATACAAAGCCATATATAAATTCTCTATGAGGAAAAAAACCAACGAAACAAAAAGAAAAGACGGTATAATTATATCAACATTTAATTAAACAAGCAAAATCCATTAATTCCACATTAGGAATATAACCAACTGAACAGTGGGTTACTAGTCATCTGTGGGGTCAAGCACACTTGCACAGAAACACCCACTTAAGTAAAATTTTGTTCATAGGTGAGATAGACACCTAGAATGACTTTTTGCAGTCCTCCTCTGATGCAGAAGTAACCTATCGCATTCTATGACAACATTACTGCTACTCCTAATATAATTTCTTCTTACTCAGAAATGGGATTTGCATTGCCATTGCCTTTGGGAATCTACAAAAATCTTTTTTTCCCTCTGCTTGTCATAGTTTGGGATATAAGCTTTACATTGTCTCTGCTGATTAGTAGCGGTTTAAGTAGGACCTTCTGTGAAGCTTGACAGATTTCTCTATACCACTAATTCAATTCATTCGGTTCCATTGATTTCCAAATGTCCTCTTTCAGAAGCTAGAATAGGAACCTTAGATGGAATTCCTAAATGCTTGAATAAAAGCCTTTGTAACAAATAGGCTTCTGCTAAACATAAATGTGTCCTGGAAATCAAGTTCATTGTACATCTTAAACCTGAGACCTTGCCAGTTTTTTGTTGTTTTTCATGTACTTAGAGAGCAAAACAAAGCTACATTGTGATTTAACATATATTGCAAAAATTATTAAGTCAGAGTTTAAAACAGAAAATATCTCCCCAGTTTAAAAAATTCTGATGAGACTCAGCAGTATTTTGGTTAAAATTACCTCAGTTAGGTGCCAGCTTGAAAGTGAATCCATCATACTCACAAAGCGTACAAGAGAGTGTGCCTGTGATTGTAGGAACAATTTCTCTTGGCACAAAGAACTATACCTGACATTGCGCTATTGGAGTCTACACCAGAGTATTGGGAAGACAGTGAGGTGGTAACTGGGATTTTCTGGCAGTGGCAGAGCTGCTCTCTGTTTTGTGAGCGACAGGGAGCTAATGACCTTCCTAGCTAGGTGAAGAGTGTGAAACATTGTTCAGATAGAATTTCTATCCCATATGTCCTTGATCAATAACAAATCTAGCAAGGGCATAAACAATCCACTAAATACCAGCTGAAGCAGTAAAAAACAGTAATTGAAACTCTGGTGAAGCAACATTATAATTAATGTAAATGAGGCTGCCCAGACATGGCTTTTTGCCTGTATTAAGCACAAAGAGCTCAGTCCCTCTAAGCCTCCCAGCTTGTGAGTTTATGCATACATTAGATTCAGTGATCAAAATAAGAATTAAATACCTTTTTAAAAAAATGTGTGAGTCCATTACAGGAACGATAGAGTTATGATGGATCTTTTGCTAACATTTAAAATGGAGAAGTAAATTAAAATTCCAAGATATAGCCGTTGTTATATTCTGAAAAAAGAGGAGATGAGCTTACAGAAATTAAAAGACTTCTATGATTTCCAGTAAGGTTCCAACGATTATTGCTGTGTTATTATTTCATTATATGTACTTTAAATGGAATTAAAGTTAAAAAGTTACAAAGCAGAAGACTTAATAAATATTTCTGAGATTACAGCTTTGTTGAGCTGAATCTTATACAGAGAAAAAGACAATCAAAGGTAAAAGAGAAAGTAGATGTGACATGTTAGAATGACTTATTTTTCAGAGCATAATGGTAATTAATTCATTTTTAAATATGCTTAGCTTTGGGGCCTACTGCTATGTAAAAGGCAAGAAATATTTTTTTAAAACCTCTTATATATCTTTAAAGGTCGGAAGTCAAACTTTCTGATGAAATAATATACTAAGTAACTGTGTTAGTTTACCATAGATTAAGTAAAAAGAGAACAGTCATAAAATACATTTAAAGAAAAGCAAGAAGACATATCCTGTCCTAATCAGATTATAAATTTATAGACTGACATACTAGCCAAGGCTGCAGAAACAAAGCACCAGAGCTTTTCATAAAACAGATGGCACCCGGGGGGACTAAAGTACTGAGGAAAGAAGCTATCCTTGATGAGCTAAATGGCCTTTACTTGATCCTGAAATTTTCTTCTATGGGTTTTTTGGAGGAAAAAAAAAGAAAAAAGAAAAAAAGAGAAATTCAGTCTTAAAACAATTTTGTTCACTTATTTATGAGACAAAAAATGTATTATGCACAAGTGTTAACATTAAACAGAATTGTAATAAAATCCTGTTACCCACTTAAGAAACTTAAAACTTCTCTGCAATTCAGCTCATTTTGTAGCACACTCTTTATACAATCAGATATGCACATATACACACATATGCACACAAATATTGAAATAATGCTGTCTGAGGAAAATATTTTTAATATATTAAAGGAGAATTAGAGGATAATGTTTTCACTTTAATAAATATATGCAATATGAGCTTTATTGCATTCATAATTGAATGGCGTAGAAATGCATATGAAATTATTCTATTTCAAATAGACTCCATCAGTGAGCAATAGATGTTCACAATTATATGTTAAGCTGTATAAATAGCTCTCAGGATATAAATGCAACTAAACTCTTGTACATGCAAAGGGTAACTGTATTTCTAAGTGGTCCCTCATATGAGAAAATACAATTAATATAGATAAAGAAGCATGTCATTTTTCAGAACAACCAAAACATTCTGAAGGAATTATATGGTACAAATGATCATGTTTACTATCTAAATATACTAGATGAAACCTGGTTGCGCATAAATCCTTTAGGCCAGGAGCACAGACAAGATTTTTGAAAAGACCGAAGTCATTCCTTAAGAAGGATGATATCCCAAATTACCAGTGGGGGAAAAAAAAAGGTAGGGATGGCAATGCAAAAGCTTATGTGCCCCAGTTGCCATGCTTTGTGGCTGATGATTTCTGAAACATGCAGTCAGAGATATGTTATGCTGTTCTATAGACCCTATACATTTTAACTTTTGCTTACAGTATTTTTGACAGTAACAGAATTTAAACAAGTTTGGCATGTGAGAATCACGTAATATATTAATCATCAGGTGCAAGGAATGATACTATATTTAATGACATTAACCTTCCACTTTCAGCGCACATTCTTCTTCATACTACACATTCATCTCATTATTTCTGCCTTTGCCCTTCAAGCACTTAGTTTCCAAGTATGTGATTTTTCTTTCTGCCTTCATTTCACTGCTTGTTAAGATTCCACTCTGTGCACTTGGGTCTCATTGCAGAAAACCACCATTTTACATTGAAGTCAATGGGAATTAAATTGGAGCTTAAAATTAAGCTCACACTAGAATGCAGTCAGAATAGACACACAAGCTCAGATGCTTTCTCAAATGAGGGCCATGAAGGTTATGTGGTTTCTTTCAATTCTTCCTACTTCACTTCCACTTTTTTTCAAGTAAGTAGATAGATCCCAACTCCTAGATACTTGTTTAATAACACAGCTGATTGGCAGATAACATTTATGTTTTGCAATAAAGTTTTTGTTTTTAATTCTGCTCACATAATTTTCTTGGAACAGAATCATACTGAACTGCCCTTGTTCTATTCGTTGTACACGCTGTTGTACACTTACTCGATATCGTTTGACTTTGACAAAATGACATGCTTTTACGAAAGCTTATTATTCTGAACCTATTCACATTAAGTCTATCTTTTTAAGCAATCCAAGATCAGGAGTTTCTTTTGGTTTGGGTTTTCTGCTAAATCAGAATATCAGTTTATAATCATGCGGGTAATTCCGGTTGCACATAATTTAGTAAGACTGTGTTTTAAAACAAATCTATAGTTGTATGGAAACTTCAAAACAATAATTAGTGATTTAACTATTACAACACCTACTGAGTAATATGTCCTTCTTTTACATCATAACTGGCTGAGTATATTATGTTATATTTTAGAATGAGGTAAGAAATATTAAACGCTCTGAATCTTAATTTACAGAGTTTATCCTGAAAAGTTCCATCCTCCAGGTACGTAGATAAACTCCCTTTGTTTTTGTTTTTCCTTAATAGTAGGGTTTTTCTATGAGAAATATATCCGTGCTTAGAAAGGATAATCAATTTTGTGTTTGTCTGTACTAAAATCTTTGCCACAGGTAATCATCTGTACTATAGTTTATACCAAAGTCTCTCAGAAGTTACAGAAAAATGATTCAATGGTTTTATTTCTTTTCTCTTTGTGTCTTTGCATTCTTTATCTCTGAAGTATATGTATTAAGTACTTATGAAAGGCTTCCATAGCAGTTATCCTCCATAAACAAATGACTTACAACAGTAACATGAAAGAGTCTCACTAATATGTGAAGCTGAAACTGAAACATTTAAGGCCTAATACAGAGTATTAAATCATGGATAATTTGAGAAAAATAATGTTCTCTGATGGACAGAAGTGTGAGTCAGAAAGAGGAGACTTCAGATCCTGACACTTCTTCCAACTTCCTAATGTGATTCTGACAGAGCTACTTGATGTCTTGGTGCCCAAAGTCCTCATCAGAAAAATTGGAGTAATTTTATTCCTCCTACCAGCCTGTCTCTTTAGATTGTCAGATCTTCAGTACAAAGGTTGTTTATTATTATGTATGATGCCTGAACAGCAAGGCCCTGATTCAGTTTTGGCTAAGAGACACTACTGTTATGCAAATTATAATTTAAAACCTCACTGAAGATATTTTAAGAACAAAAAAATCCAAGGATTAGTAGATTCATGATTTTTCTGGGAAAAAAAATCTGACTTTGGTTATGCTGCATCACATTTGAATTTCAATTCCCACATCTTCTACCTTTGTAACCTTGTTTTTTGAAATTTTCAGAAATGTTGAATTAGGACTGTTAAGCATTGCTATGTGTATTTATTGCATCTCTTGCAGCACCTATGTGTTTACTTTACCACTGTTCACTAAAGGTGATTGGTTTAGGAGAAAATACATAAAATAAGTGGAAGAAAATGATGACATAATATTAGCTATATTTTTAATTTGCTATTTCCACTCCCATCATCTGGCTCCCATCATCTGGCTCCATCAATACTCAGACTCCCAAAGCTGTATTATCCCACTTAATGTATCATGTAGAGAAAGAGGACCATAATCCTGATGTACATGAGCAGAAGAGAGTTTTCCTGTCAAAGACATAACATCCTTCTGTTTTACAGGAGTTTAGATTTGGTTGCCTCATATCTCTAGCATGGACAATAAGGAATGAATGTGCCAGGGACAAGGAGGTAGCAAGCTAAGTTAAACTGCGGACATCGCAGTCTTTCTTTGGCATAGCAGCTGCTAAGGACTCCAAAACAGTGGCAGAGGTCACTGACATTAAATAGCAGTTGTAAGGATTGTCATAGTTAATATGCCTGTTTGTACCAGCATTGCAACTGAACATGTGTGTGTGATGCACACACATGTATATATGTATGTATGCATATATGTATATATTCTTACAATTTTTGTTACTCATATGCTTCCTACATGCAACTAAATGCATCTTTCTCTGCCTCTCTCGTGACCGTATTGCTCACAGACTTCTGTAAATTTCCTGGCTAGGCTATTATAGTATTGCAAAATACATGCAAGACTGTTCTTGGTTACAATACTTTAGTACACGTATTCAGGTTGGAGACAAGCTTATATTACCTATATCCAGATTAACCCACTTATAAGTCAGAATTTTCATACACCTCTGCTTTGGCTACACTATAGAAACATAAATAACTTTGAATTTTGTTGTTGTGATTTTAAATCAAGAATAATTGTAGCACAGGGCAAATCTATGCATATCCATACATTTTCCACATACGTGTATATTTGCCCCATACAAATTTTGACCATACATTGTAAAATAACTAGATATGCACAGTAATGTCATCTGCTCTTTGTAAAATATGGTGCTACTCTGAAAATACCCCTCTAAAAGTGTATCTCTCACCACTGTATTTCTTATACACTTCCTCTCAAATTAACTTAATCAGCATGTAAAAAGAGATTAATTACTTTCATCATAACAACTGTAATCCCTGCAAATTCTTCCAAGCAATATAGCAAGTGTGAGATAATTTGATGCTGAATTCAAGTCTTCTGTATTTTCTCCTTGTGCAGTATGAAGAAAGTTGGTTTTGTTACGCATTGTTCCTTTAAGCATGTGGATAACTACAGAAATCACAGAAAAAAGATCCTTATTTTCAGATATGAATTATCAGTCCTATCTTTTCCTTTTTTGCTTAATGGGTCCTGGCATTTCTGGGTAGTTCTCACCTCATATCATTATAGAGCTTGGCCATGTTTGTTGTTAGATGTTGTTGTATGCTGTATGTTACATCAATCTGTTTTGGTTTTTTATTATGATTTGTGCATAGCTCTTTGAGGTAACAGTCATCTTTCTGTTATGTATTTGTACAGTAGTACTTTATGAGTTAAATTTTTAACTGTTCTTTAACTTTTATACGAGGTCATTAATAAAACATACGTTATACAATGCTGTAATTAAAACATACAACTCCAAGGTTGTCTGTTGATGTCTTTCCCGTAAATGATAAGGATTAAATCAAATTATCAACAACACATAAATGTATGGACCATACTGAAAGTCATTAAAAAAAATTAGAAAATAGAAGCTTGAACTGTAAGTGACAGAATCTGGGAAGCAGAAGTTAAATAGAGACTTTTTTTTTGAGCTTTGGGATTTTTTATACTCTCATGGGAACAAATGAACTTGTCACCTGTGTGTAACATCTTCACATCTGCTTAAGAAGAAGAAAAGAAGTTCTTATGAAACAGTTGTTGCTATGTATGAATCACCCTGTGCTCATAGAGTATTAAATGCATCGAATAGGCTAACTTTTGAAGATCTGGTGGATGAAGAGTACTTTGAACAGTCAACAAAACTGACACATACCTCAGATGAAAAATCCGGTCTTGTAACTTTGATATATTCTTTGATTCGCTTAAGAAAGCTGCCCTGGTAATGGTCTGAGTTATGGAGGAAACAAAGTCTGTACTAACAGACAATGGTTGGAGTTTCCACTACCAATGTTTTTAGCAGTTACAGAACCAAGGCAAAGTACACATTAAAAAATATAGATTGTTTTCATTGTGACCATGCAGTATTTCAGCATTTTGCATTTTGTGTACGCTCAGTCTGTTCAGACATAAATAGTATCATGACATACAAACCAATAAAGTAACAAACCCATTGTTACAATGGCCAAGTGGTTGAGAGGTGCAGAGTAAAGCTTAAAAGTACATAAATATAGCTCAGAAGCATAGGAGTGGTCTTTGTGGATACTTCTACACAGATAATTCAATGAAGGCCAGCAGCACACTTTTAAGTGAGTCTCCCGGTAGTCCCCTCATACTGTGCTTAGCTTTGCACTGTGGAGCAGTTTCAGTGTGCATGAACTGGACCCCTTTCAGATGAAGGTAAACTACAATATTTATTTCAGGAGCAGAACTAACCCATTCTAGGTTTAAACATGCATTGTGCCTATAGGACCCAACTAGAGATAACTCAAAGTCAGAAGCTCCTGCAATATGTACAGTGTGAATTTCAGGTCTTCAGCCCCAACTGTTTTAATCTTTAGACCCATTCCCATTTATGTACACTACTTGCTAATGTAAACATAGCCATTGCCTCCATCTGGCTTGGAAGTATCTTGTCTCCTAATAGCTGATATCAGTTGCCTAGAATAAGGCAAGCATTTAATGAATGTGGACTTCATGAATCAGAGAAAGTGTCTGTATTTCATGTCACTCATTGAATTTCTTTTTCATTAATATGACGTTATAAAACACTTCTGCTTAAGAAGAGTTACAGTTTATAGTATGATTATAGTGTTTATTAAAATGGACTGGGTAGTCAGTACTCTTTTTTGAAGATTTTGTTTCAAGTATTTTTGAGGTTGCAGTGGTCATCATGAAAATATCGTCAGCCACCACACAGCCGACACAGTTACTTCTTGGTTAAAATGAAACAGGAATCTTTCAGAGACACTGCAGTGACTGTTGACTCTTCAAATGGTGACCTGATTATTTTACTGTTTTTGTCATGTACCACAGTTTACAGTGCTTAGTGTAACAGAAGGGATTTGCTTACACATTGCTCCTAGCATAAAGTCACTTTAAATTAGATGGACTAGTAGAGAAATGCTCTTAAAACCTCCCAAAGCGATATATTGTTATCTCTTTTGCTCAGTAATGAGAGCTAAACCAGGAGAGAAGATTTATGAAGATATTAGGCATAACAGCTGAGGATGAATTTTTCTTATCATACACTCCATGCTATTTAGCTTGTTTGCTTTAACCAATAGGAAAGAGAAATTAGCTTTTACCCACTAGGGAAAAAGAGCAGAGCAAGTACTCCACACATACCTATGAATTGATACAGATCCTGAATACAACCCGAGAATTCAGTAGGTACAAGGCAGAGTAATAATAATAATGGTGCAATACTGTTTTTTTCCCCTTTAATTATGCCCCCTCCTGAATGAGTAAAAGGCAAGTATGGCAAGAGAACTTACAGCAGGGAAATGCAGTTACTGTTCCAATTAATATTTAAATAATTTGTAGTAACGTGAGCAGGATCTGTAATCCAAATTTCCTTTTATAATCCCAGCAAATGTTTTAGACATTATATTACAGGTAAGTCCACATACAAAATCTCTCACTTCACTTCCCTTTTTCTCCATCACTTGCTTCCCCTCCCTCCCAATCTTCATTTGTACCTTCCACTGAATCTTTGAGGGTTTTTTTAAACAAAATAGTGATTTATACATATGAAATCCTGAATGGCATTTTTACTGAAAGACATTCAAATAAAAAGAAAAGAAAGAGATAAAAATTGCTAAAGACAGGAAGAAAAGAAACAATCTTGAAAGGTAAGAAGAGAAGTAACAAAAGCAGACTGAGCAAATCCCTTCTCTTCTAGATTGCAAACAGAAAGTCACTGAGCATATCTGCTGGGAAAATAAGCAGAAAACAGGTAGAAATTTTGACATCCACATCCATCTTATATGAAACATCTTTTTATTTCCATTTTTGTAAAATTTTTGATCTTCACCTTGTTGTGGTTTAACCCCAGCTGGCAGCCAAGTACCACACAGCTCACTTCCCCCCCGGTGGGATGGGGAAGAGAATCATAAAAGTGAGAAAACTCATGGGTTGAGATAAACACAGTTTAATAGGTAAAGCAAAAGCTGTGCACACAAGCAAAGCAAAGCAAGGAATTCATTCACTGCTTCCCATGGGCAGGCAGGTGTTCAGCCATCTCCAGGAAAGCAGGGCTACATCACACGTAACAGTTACTTGGGAAGACAAACACCGTAACTCCAAACATCCCCCCCTTCCTTCTTCTTCCCCAGCTTCATATGCTGAGCATGACGCCATATGGTATGGAATAGCCCTTTGGTCAGTTGGGGTCAGCTGTCCCAGCCGTGTCCCCTCCCAACTTCTTGTGCATCTGGCAGAGAATGGGAAGATGAAAAGTCCTTGATTTAGTATAAGCACTACTTAGCAACAACTAAAACATCCCTGTATTATCAACACTGTTTGCAGCACAAATCCAAACCATAGCCCCATACTAGCTACTATAAAGAAAATTAACTCTATCCCAGCCAAAACCAGCACAACCTTTAACTTTCTCTTCAGGTGATTGTCCTTTTCTGTAATTTTCTAATTTCTAGTAATGTCCCCTCTTTCTTCCTCAATTTCTCTAGAACTTTAACTAGCCTAAACTCATTGCGAAAATTATTTTGGGGCCTTTTTTTTTGTTTGTTTCATATTAATCTGCTGGAAACAGTAAAATTATTGCAATACATAACACTCTGGAAAAGAGTGAGGATAAAAGGTGAGTATATGCTCAAGCATTGGTATTGGTATTAGATACCAAAGTGAATCTGATATTACTTTTGTTGTATTACTTGTCCTGGATCAAATCTTTATCTAGTGCAAAATGGCATGATTGCAAATAGATTCCATTGAAGCACACAGCTTTATAACAGCTGAGAATATGACCATGCAAGATATCCATGCAAATACATACAAAAGAGTTGACAAGCTTAGAAGTAGGCTGGAATCTTAATCTTTAGTATCTTTATGATTGTTTTTTTTCCATTCGTTCTCCAGTAGCCAAGTATTAGTAAGAGTATGAGTATTATTTTAAATTAAGATAACATCTACTGCTAGAATTCCACAACTATAAACCAAATCACTTCTATAAGGTTATCTCCCTGAATTTAAGTTTTTAAAATATGAACTGTTCTAATTTTTTTTTAAGCATTATCTATTGATTAGCTCACTGATTATTTATGTATTTATTGAAGTCCTCTTAATGGCTTTGGACATTTGTCCGTTAAGTGGCTACATAGGAGAATATGTTTATTTCTATCTTCTTCATTGCATAGGTAGATTTGCAAGAGTTTGAATAGCCATGTACACAATAGTCATTCACATGTGAATGGATCTCTTAGGTCATGAATGAGGTATATTACAAAAGCAGTCTGAGAACGCTATTTCTAAACAATAAGTTTTATCCAATGATTCAGAACTGTGCTTCATAGGGTTTGGTCACATCATAGGGATCCCTTCACATATCAGTAAAACAAATCTATTTCTTGTTTGGAATAAATATGAACTCTAAGCATAGCTCCCAAAAACAAAAGTAAAGAATTCATAATCATCATAAGTGCACCTTTCTTGCTCACAACCAGAATAAAGAGAAAGCTAAAAAGAACCCCAAAGGGTGACCCAGGCAGTTGTTGGTTTCATCTCTTTATTGAAATGCTAAGCTTCTGCAATTACCCCATGCATAACTAGAGACTAATAATATAATAACAGGGTGCTAGGACATACAGAAACAGAAATCAGAGTTTTAAAAAAAAAAAAAACCCAACCAAATAAAAAAACCCACCAAACCCCAAAGCACTACATTTTCTCACAACTCTTTAATATCCACTTCTTCTGAACTTCATAATTATTTCATCTGCTGTAGCTGGCATTTGGTTCATCCTTCCCTGAAGTGGTCTTTCACACTGGAGCAATATCAAGCTAAAACAAACAAACAAACAAACAAACAAACAAAAAAGCACATAGGGAGATTTTATATAAAGAAAAAAGAGTTAGGAGATTTAAAACTGTGCATGCATTTCTATGAACTGGTTTAATTTGATTGTATTAAAAGGTTTCATATTCTGAAACACTCTTAAGAGCCATATCTGTTCTTAGCAAGTAGTGGTGATTGCCATTTAAACGTGTAGTACTATGTGCAATAATGACACTGACACAAAGTAAGTGCTGTTTAGTAATGCTTAGCACTTCTTGTACAAGGATACAGTTTTAGTATTGAGTCTAAACAAATAGCAACAAACCTTTACCTCCTTTCCAACCTTCCAAAAATAACAAATAACATCATCCTTCACCCAGAACCATCCTCAGGGGTGGGGAGGGGGGAAGAGAGAAAGAAAAAGAACAGAAAGGAATAATATGGCTATAGATTTCCTTTTCAATATTTTTGTCAGAAAGGATTATATGCACATTCTTTTTACTAGTAAAATGGTCAAGGGCTACTAAAAGTGGTCATGTATTTCTTTATTAATGGAGCAGGTCCTACATACTCTCCAGCATCTCCAGAGCTGCTAAAATGTCCAACTTCATGCCCATCTGTTCTCATCTATCAGCTTTGAGATGAAGGGGCAGCTCTTCAGATTATCAGTGCCTCTCTCTAATTTAGTAAGACTTTACCCTTTCACAAATCAGTTATATTTTCTTTTACTCCTGATGATTCTAACCATATCAGATTTCTAAGAAATCTTAAAATTTTCCAGATGTTTCTTAAGCAGTAAATTCACCTTTTCAGTCCCCAATACCCATTTCTGTACAGTATATTAAACCATTACTCAGTGAAAGAAAAAAGTAGATGTCTCCTTTTCTTTCATCTGAGGACGAGACAGGTTTTTCCCTAGATATCAGTAAATCACCCACCTGCTACACAGCAAAGGATTTGAAATATGCATTTTGCTGAGTAGTTTTACAAGATACAACGTGACTATTTAACCTCAATAAGGCTAAACATTATCAAGTGTTTTGCTGAATCAAGCTTTGACACTAGTGTTATACAATACTATACAGTATACGGAAATTCCCTGAAAATTCCTCAAAATTTTGTGGACTTAATCTTTGAGGTTAATCAAGCAGATGCTTTACCTTAGTCACATGAGTAGTCATATTCATAGGCATATTGCTGGTTCAGAATCCAGTTGCAGTGTTTTTCCCAAAAGAGGAATTACCATACATCAGATAACATTGATATCCATGTATTTTTTGTATGGAACCTGCAAACAGTTAGTGCTGATACCTAGTGATATCTGATCATGTCTTACTAAATTGTTAACCAACACTTACAAAAGAACATTGCATGTTTTGAGTCTCCCTTAGGCTTCTAATTAATGTTACTGATTTTTTTCTGACATCACATTTAATAAAATATAGTGCAAATTCCTTTAACACATCCTGTTCTAAGCCAATTCTAACACAAGTTTTGTTCTTTTTCAGTTATTTCTATTGTTTTTTCCATGGGTTCTTAACTCACCTTTAATTAATATTTATATACAGGACTTCAATGAAAAGAATTTTCCAAGAATTATTTGGAGTTCATATAGGCTGACAAACAGCAAAGTTTAAGTATAGTAAGGATATTGCTGAGCATAAATTCTGGGGAAAAAAATTTATGTAACAGGCTCCATATTAACATAACTATGTTGACGTAACTCCTTCAAGCAGTGTCTGAAGTCGCATCCTCTCATAAACATCCATGCATTTTTTTTTCATTTCTGAAAAGCAGGAGAATAAAGAATTAATTACTTACTTTTTTTTTTCCTTCTCAGCACTGTGGTCTTCTGTAGAAATATTTCCATTTACAGGACAACATAACTTTATATTCTAGACCTTTCTTTCAGAAATTGTATGAGCCCTACTTCAACTATTCATCTCTAAATAAGATGGCATATTTATCCTCTCAAAAGTACTGACTCTTCCCCTTACTGTGCCTAACTATGCCAGGTTATTTTATTTTTCTGTCACTAAAGGTACTGAGATTCCTTTTGTCTTACTATATATAAGGACACAAACAGACAGTCATTAATTGTGCCATGTAAAATGGCATGCACAGTTTCTGATATGATTATAACTGATAGCAAAATGTTATTAAATATTACATAACGTTAGAAGTCTAAGTTGAAAAGAAACTTCTCCCTACTCAGCGAGTGAATTAAAATAAAATACTGACAAAGAAAATCTAAATGTGTCAGGAGGAGCATTTGTTATGAGGGGAATTCAACCTTGCTGATAAGCTTGACAGATTTGTCCAGCGCTATCATTTTTTATTGGTGGTCAAATACGCTGAGTGCTCTAGCCAAGCATTTGGTATGACAGACATGACAGATGATGAAGAGTCCTTTAGCAGAAAGTGGGTTGAGAAATATTGAAACTGATTGATTACTTGGATTTTAAAAGGTTTTTGCAACTTCAGAAACTCGTTCATAATTTTTCAAGGTAAGTATTTGTAGGAAATAATGATGAGAAGGGTGTCTAAATTAGGCTAGTCCTCACTAGCTTTTCAAAATAGTTTGTTTTAGTATCTATAACCAATATTTTACTGTGTTTCTGTCAAAACCCTTTAAAAGGCTTAAGCCCATTCAGATCCACTTGAGGTACTTTATTTTTTAAGTAAGTAAAATGTAGAGTTTCTTTTTTTCTTTCTTTCCTTTTTGTAACAACTTTTATCCAAGTAATTAATTAGCTGATAAGGATGTGTAGAACGCGAAGGAAAGAAGGAACGAGTACTTACATTGCTTGTTTCTGTTCTATTTTGCATTATAACCAGCATATGCATCTTTGCAACCAATGGTCCATTTGTAAAATATCCCCATAAGGTTTCTCTGAATCAGGTTTTACATCACAGCAC
Source organism: Mycteria americana (assembly GCF_035582795.1). Classification (NCBI taxonomy): domain Eukaryota; kingdom Metazoa; phylum Chordata; class Aves; order Ciconiiformes; family Ciconiidae; genus Mycteria; species Mycteria americana. The sequence continues at coordinate 23,966,890 of NC_134368.1, read as the reverse complement.
AGCACAGTACATTTATCATCAGTTCTACTTCTCTCATCTGCTTCTGAAGAAACAGCATCCAAATGTGTATTTTCTTTGATAAGTCAAGTTATTCTAGTGTCTAAGGGAACTGCAATATAGACTCCCTAAGCAATCTGAAAGCCTATTAATATCCTTTCTGGTAGAAGCATATGCTATCTTTGGACATTATCAGCTGAGGACTGCACTGACAAAAAAAGTAATTTTATATAAGATCCTGAGTCTTGTCTCAGTGATACGCATCACTAATATTCATGCTTGTAAGAAACGCATATTCAGATCTCTCGGAAAAAAAAAAACAAACAGCTGTCTACATAGTAAAATGGTGTTCATGACATGTGAACTGATGCTTCCTTCTTAGTTCTTAATAGAAATCAATAATCCAGCAGCAGCTTAGAGATCACTGTAAGCATCACACAGAAGCTGATTAGAAGTGAAATTGGTATAGTTAAAATGAAACCAAATAAGCTGCCTTGTACTGTGGTATTTTAGAGGAACAGGAAAAGAACTATTATTTTCCTCCTTGTGGAATAAACAGAATACATAATAAACACTTGCAGCACTGCATGGAATCGATTTAACTGGAGAACAAATACATTTATAACTCACTTGTGGCTTTGGCTTCAGCTGAATTAAGAGGTGTTCTCATTACTTGTGGAATGTGCTTGCTATTCTCTAAGTGCCTAGGCACCCTAATGTGTGTATACTAAGCTTTGAACTTCATGAAAGAAATTCTACTAATCCTGACTATAGGCTTACTAGTTATAAATATGTATATAAAATAGAATAACTAATGATTATTTGGCATGTTCAGTGTACACCAAGACAAAATCTCATCGGCAGTAAAAGAATAGTAGTGTATTACCCCAACACATCCATGTTTGATTTTAATATTAACACAAATTAACAAAAAGCAGTGCTACTTCATATTTCCACAGTAACCTTTGATGAAGAACCTCATAATCTCATACCATTTAGCATGCACTAAGGCCTCACTATCAAAGCATTTCAGGATGTGACTATTTATAGCTGATATGGCACATTGCTATCAGACACAGGCTTGCTCAGTCTGTGCTCTGAGCCAACGAAAGCTGTTAGGACATATTAGTCTGATGCAAACTTGAATCATTCCTCCACTGAGATTTTAGGGGATTTTAGTCTGTGTTTGGCCCTGTACTACTTTTATCACACTACATTTGACTAGGAGGTAACTTGTGTCCTTTCTGCTCAGAGCATCAGCAGACCAAACTCATTTTTACCAGGTATGTCTTACACAGGAGTGCATTAAGCTCAGGAATCTCTCTGACTTGGCTTTTCTTAAAAGTGTTGTAAATCCTTAAGAATTCATCTTTCTATTTGCAAACAGCACACAAGTGTTGTTATTGGGCCTGATGATGCCTCCCAGACCTACCTACAACACAGAGAGCTCTGGCTGCTAGGAAGCACACCAGTGATGCTCATCCTTCATGTCACTGTACAGAATGTGCACTGGGGTTTATTCCAGCATTCCTTGACAGACAATGTAGGCAGTTGGTATCAAAGTTCATAAAAATGGAGGCAATGGAGATAAGCAGTAGACTTCAAGTGTGGAAAGTGAAAGCATACTCATATCTGTATGTAGAACATAGTCACAATAGGCTTCCTCTGGAAAGAACAGGGAATATTATTTCTGCAATGAAAGAAAGGCTACCAGAGGATGACTCCCGTCTTGCTTGTGCTGAATCACATGTGCTTTTTGAAGCACAAATCTGTTTTCCTTGACGTAGACCAATCTAACTATGCCCCTAATTGAGGCACTTCACCAAGTTGGGTGAGATGAACAAAGGCATATTTTATTAAACAATGATTAATTTCCTCTTGTGCCTAAAGTTAAGCATATAAAAACTTTTATTTAAATAAATTCCTGAAAACTCTATTTAGATAAATGACCATTGCATCATGTATTTTACAGGTGACTAGCAAAAAACAAAACAAATCAACAAAAAACAAACAGCAACAACAAAAAAACCCACAATAAGACATAATCAAATCCACACGCTTGACTGAAGATGACAGCCTGAAAATTCAGGAGAGCATATTTTTTAAAACTAACTTTGACTATCTAATATGTTTTTTAAAAAGGCTACTGAGAAAGCTTGCCCACTTTTAATGCAATATTGAAGAATCAAATAGAAAATTTGGGAAAAATCACGTTAAGTAAGTGGACTATTTCTGCTTAAATTGTGCTATTACTGAAATGCGTTAAAAGAAACAAACCATATTGCCACACTTTCTTAAGCTGTTGCAGATATACATGGTCATGTGGACATGGATCTATATGATATACACACAAATGCAGGTATAAGATATTTATATGAGTGTAAATATATCTTTTCAGCTGCAGTGGGCATACATGCAGTAGTATCAGTTGAATCTGGATAAATTCTGATCTTAAACTTTAAACCTTTTGTTCATTTGCATTATTCTGCAGACTGTTTATTCTTAAATTTTACCAAAGGAATTTCTAGAAACCTTTTTTATTTCTAGATTAAAATTAATGTATTATAATTTTCAAAACTGGCAAAACAGACTATAAAAATAAAAAGAATTGTTTGCTCTAACTTACTAGCAGAAATTATATACCCTAATTAGAAATAATTTAGCATGCATTTAAAATTATCTTTACAGATTATAATATTGTGTATGTTGAAAAGTGTTTACATAAGGAAAAGAAAGAATAAAATGTAAAAGCCATTTGTATTCCGTGTTGTTTTGTTTTCTATTGATTTGAACTCAGCCAAGCAGTGTATAAATGGATACAGTGTTGTGGAGTGTTTTATGGGTTTACTGTTTGTTTCATTTTCTCCAGTTTGGAAAACTTGTTTTTCCTGGACTTAATTTTCTGTGTGACCTTATAAAATTAAAATCCAAACCACTGAATTTTTTTTTATGGTTATGGCACATTCTTAACGGAAGTTTCTCTAAAATACCTAGATAATTCAATTATATTAAACTATTAAAGCTTTCCTCCTTTTATTTTACTTTTGAAAATTCTGGATAGATTTTCACCTTTGAAATGTCTTTGTAATGTCATGTATTTTTGTTACCCAGAGAGACAGAAATTCTATGTAGATCACTCTTCTTGTGCTTTCATAGAAGAAATTGTGTGAGTTGAATAAAATCTCATCATCTTCAGACTACTCAAAACAATTTCCATAAAACTCTTAGTTGTCACATCCCCATTTATGGTACTTGCAAAGAATGTTAAAGCTAAGTCACTACCCAAAACAACTAATACACCTTGACCGAGGGGAAAAATGTATGCACTAACTTATTCTGAAAAGTTTAGATAAAACTGAAAAGCAAACTGCATAAGGTTAGTGTAAGCTATATAAAAAACCTATAGTGAAAGATGACATTTTATTTTTGTAGTTAAAATACATGTAAATAGAAGCCAAGAAGGAATACCTAAATAAAGAGCAACTCTACATTTGTGTCACTTTCACTGAAGTTGAAAGGTTTACTAGTCAGCCTCACCTCTACGTCCAGCAAGATGATGAAACAGGTCCTCCTGGAAGCTATGTCAAGGCATATGCATGACAGGGAAGTAATTACAGACAGCCAACATGGCTTCAAAAAGGGCAAATTACACCTGGCTAATCCCGTGGCCTTCTGCCATGGAGTGACTGCATTAGTGGATAAGGGAAGAGCAACTGATATCATCTACCTTGACTTCTGTAAGGACTTTGACATAGTCCCACACAACATCCTTGTTGCTAAATGGACAGATATGGGTTTGAGGGATGGAATCCTTCATGGATAAGGAATTGGCTGTATGGCTTCATCCAAATAGTTACAGTCCATGGCTCTATGTCCAAATGGAGATCAGTTACAAGTAGTGTCTCTCAGGGGTCTGTATCAGAACTGGTGCTGGTCAATATATTCATCAATGACATAGTGGGATTAAGTGCACCCTCAGCAAGTTTGTGGATGACACCAAGCTGAAGTGATGCCGTTGATACGCTAGAAGGAAGCGATGCCATCCAGAAGGACCTTGACAGGCTTGAGGAGTGGGCTAATGTAAACATCATGAAGTTCAACAAGATCAAGTGCAAGGTCCTGCACCTGGGTTGGGGCAATCCCCAGTATCAGTACAGACTGGGGGATCGATAGGTTGAGATCAGCCCTGTGGAGAAGGACTTGGAGATGTTGGTAGATGAAAAATTAGATATGAGCCAGCAATGTGCACTTGCAGCCCAGAAAGATGATCATACCCTGGGCTGCACAAAAAGAAGTGTGACCAGCAGGCCAAGCAAGGTGATTCTCTAGCTCTACTCCATTCTTGTGAAGCTCCACCTGGAGTATTGCATCCAGCTCTGGGGCCCCCAACACAAGGAGGGGGTCCAGAGGAGGGCCATGAAATTGATCAGATCACCTCTCCTATGAGGGAAGGTTGAGAAAGTTGGGGTTTTTCAACCTGGAGAAAGCTCTGGGGAGACCTTATTGCAGCCTTTCAATATAGAATATATAATGTAAAATGTATAATGTATAAAACTTATATATAATAATATCTATATTTTGTATAATGTATAATGTATAATATATAATATATATAACATATATAGGATTCTAAGTTCAGTTTGACAGATGACAGCCACAAAGTTTAGTCATTAGGCTACTGAAAAATTAGTTAAAATGAAATGTCCATTATTAGAATACAGGTGATATAATGAAAGAGTAATGATATTTTGAAAGAAAAATGTCTGCAACAATTTTAAAAAGCAATTTATTTAGTATTAACAATACAGAACTAACTTAAAAATGGTAAGAATATTATTTATGTTGTTATCTCTGATGAGAAAACTAAGTAAATGTATTCATTTTTATGTGCACATTTCTCTATATTTTTTTAAACTTTTCTGGGAAAAAATTGCATTAATAGCGAATACCTCTCCAAATTTTTCAGGTTTTTTTTTTTTGTGGAATTTCTCCACAGTATTTGCTGAAAGGGTGGACATAGTCTTCCCACTTGGAGCAATTGTACATGTAGTGCATTTATCCAATGCTTTGACGTATAGAACAGATGTACAACAACAGTACTGTGAAAGTGCTCCTGGGATTTTCAGACATATGACAGCCTGGTAGCTCCAAGCAAGCCGTCCTTAGACCAGGTAACCTGCGTGTAGTTATAGAGAAAGTTCAATATTTATCTGAACAAAACTTCTGGGAAGAAAAAGAGTAGACGTTCAGGAAAGCCAAAACATATGGTAGCTTTGGGGATGGAGAAATTAAAGAAAGCTATAGTTATATTGTTTGGTAGAAAACAAAACAAAACAAAACAAAACAAAACAACCCAAAGTTGTCATTATTATTGACTAAAAACGATAAACTGTAGTTTCATCTTTCCCTAGACAGAAAATGCTCTGTCAATGGAAGAGGAAAAGGGACAGGGGCTGATTAATGGCACAATCCTTACATAAACTTTAATTTATCTATCTTAGGCTCCATCTCTGTAGTACATGAGAGTCTAGTAATTGCTAATGTATTTTCTCCATCTCTGAGAACTGCACTCATTTTCAGAAGGCAATGGGGCTGTGGACAAAGAGGTGGTTAGGAAGACAGTTCTATTTAAGCAAAATATTCCAAATGTAAACCTTTAAAACTCCTATTCAGCTAGCACTAAACACCAGAGGTCACTAAGTTTCACAAGGACCTACATTTTCTAATACCCTGCTTCAATTTGAAAAGAGATCAGTAATTCACCAAGTAGATGCTCTTGGGACTGAAAACATGCATTCTACCACCTATCCCATTTCAGGGTTTTGATCTGTTAAGTGCAAAACTAGTCCTTGAATTGCATTTAAAATAGAGCAATACCTAACTATGGTGATATTTTCCCCTCCCTTAACACAAACTGGCATATCACTTTGATGAGAGCAATTTGAATAATTGATTCTGAACAGATCCCATGATTGGAATTTAGGGCTTAGTCTTCACAAGCAAAAACATCTATCCTCAGGCAAGTAGTGCTTCACTCCACCTCCTTTCTGTCTTTGTGCTTAAACTGCTATTTGCATATATTGAGTCTTTAAAAGAAGGGTGCTCTGAACCCAAATAACTTCATGCTCTGATGAGGAAAAAACTTATCTGGGTGTTAGGAATGTTGGGATTTATTGATTTTGGGTATTACTGGTATCGACTGGGTATTACTGATGTAATAAATCAATGGGGGGAGGTTGTGGAATCAGCTGCAGAAGGGATGCATGGTGTCACGGTTTAACCCCAGCCGGCAACTAAGCCCCACACAGCCGCTCGCTCACTCCCTCCTAGTGGGATGGGGAAGAGAATCAGAAGAGTAAAAGTGAGAAAACTCATGGGCTGAGAAAAACACAGTTTAATAGGTAAAGCAAAAGCTGCACGCGCAAGCAAAGCAAAGCAAGGAATTCAGTCACTGCTTCCCATGGGCAGGCAGGTGTTCAGCCATCTCCAGGAAAGCAGGGCTCCATCACGCATAACGGTTACTTGGGAAGACAAACGTCATCACTCCAAATGTCCCCCCCTTCCTTCTTCTTCCCCCAGCTTTATATGCTGAGCATGACACCATATGGTATGGAATATCCCTTTGGTCAGCTGGGGTCAGCTGTCCCAGCTGTGTCCCCTCCCCACTTCTTGTGCACCCCCAGCCTCCTCACTGGTGGGGTGGGGTGAGAAGCAGAAAAGGCCTTGACTCTGTGTAAGCACTGCTCAGCAATAACAAACACACTGCTGTATTATCAACACTGTTTTCAGCACAAATCCAAAACATAGCCCCATACCAGCTGCTATAAAGAAAATTAACTCTATCCCAGCCAAAACCAGAACACATGGGCTTGGAAAACAGGTATTCTGGAAACAGTCACTGGCTCTCTTTTTTTTCAGCTTTGATTCTGAAATCTACACAGATAGGGAGATTTTTGCAAGGTGTACTCTTCTGGGAAGACAGGCACAGGTCATTGCTATCCAAAATTGAAAACCTGAGCTTAAAACTGACATAAGATTTAAAACATCCTGATGAATTTGCAGCCCTATCATAGTCTTGCAAGCCACCGAGGTACATGAGTTTAAAACAAAAGCCAAAGTGAGTAATGAATAAGAGCTTGCCTGTCAGAAAATCCTGGCCAATATCTTGAAAACTGAAAATGAATAAAATTATTAGTTCTGCAGCCTAACAATAGTGAAAGAAAATGTGTAAAGAAAACAATTATATGATCCACTCTTAAAACATAATGGAGAGAAGCTTTGTCCCAGCCAAGCGGTTGAGAAGGACTGAGAGAAAAGGGGAGAAAGGTAAGGTATGTCAGCTGTAGAAGTATTTCAATGAATCCACCATGTAAATACACATGCAGACAAGAAGTAGAAGTAATCTTTATTCACTTACCTGCACTTTGACTTTTAAATATGAAAATCAGCATTCAGAGTCTTATCTCTGTGGTGAAAATGGTTTCAAAAACAAGTAAATATTGGAAGTAATAGTGAGAAACTAGATTTCATTAATAACTCATGCTGCTTGAATTTACCTTTTTCATTTCAAAATGGCTTATTTTGATAAGTAACCTGTCTTTCTTTGCTTAAATAATATAGAAATATTTATTGTTTATGCTAAATCTTTCAACTTACTTAACCCTTTGAATTTCAATGTTGCAGCATCATTTCTTTGAAATGAAATTACTTTTATTCATAGAATAATTCAGCTCACTGTAAAACTGAAAGATATCCATACAGCTATGTTGTACAAATGCCACATTAATGTATGTTCTCTCCATCTACCAAAACACTCACAGATTTACTCAATTAAAAGTGATTTTGAATAAAGACCTTTTCCCAATGTTTTCCAGATATTTCAAAAGCAATTAATATTAATAAAGACAAATGATGAACAAATTGAAAGGAATTTGTCATTCTTAATGTTGATATGAAATGTCAAAATGTTTTCTGGGATACTAAACTATGTGCTTACATTCATTATTTTAAGGACTTTTTAGACAATACCAGAAAGACATGTTATTTCTACACCACTTACTTTTAAACAACTGTATATTGTCATAAGTTTAAGATCAATAGACTTAAGATCAGCAAATCAGTAAACTGTCATGTTATTACAAATGCATGCAGTTTTCTTTCAGAAAATGTTGCCTACCTCTTCATATTCAGGAAACTGCAACTCAGGATTAGATACCAAACACTTGAAATGTTCAATCACATCTTTAGAAGAAAGGAATAATCCTAGATGATGTATTAGAAGTTATTTAAATTTGTATAGTACTAGTACCGTTTTTAACATTATGGGGCAGAAACAGACTAAGGATGAAAAAAATGTTACAATATTTCTGGGGGAAAACCAGTCATGGCACAGAAGATGGGAAAAACAAACATGGAGTAAAAATGTCCATTTTCTCCACAGAAATGCCTTGCTCCTTCTCTGACATGGTCAGAGAAGCTTACTCATCCAAATGAAGATACGGGTGTGTTAAATTTCTATGAATTAATGTTGTAGTTAATTAACTGAGACAGATATCAAAACAGGAATACTGAGATGTATCGTATATTTCAGGTGACCACAGAGAAAATACCCTTTTAGATTTTGATAACTTAGGTATTTCTGAAATAAAGTGACCCTGTTTCAGACCCTTGACTACCTTCTCTGAATTTGAATTTGATACCAAACTGAAAAATGCTGTAGGTTAGCTGAAGGCAACTGTAGCATGATTTTGGGCTAGTCAGGTTTTTTTTTTTTTTAAATTGTTTTATGAGACCAACATTTTGCTTCATCTGTTTTGAATACTCAGTGAAGCAGGAATCCTGTAGAAACTGTGCAGAGGCATATAAGGGCAAAAAAGAATATTTCTAAGAATTCTAAGAGTCATATCCTGGGAAAAGGAGAAATTGGCTCGCTAAGACGTGAACTGTTAGACAAGATGTGTTTCGGTTCCTGAGTTTGCTATACAGGCTTGTGTTCTTTGGACAAGTCATCTGTGACTGCTTTGAAAATACTACGTTCAGAATGGAAATGTTTGGTACCTTCTTATTCACTCTTCCTTTCTTCTTCATATCCACAAATACAGGGAATGAAGTGTGTCAATTTTTTTCACATTCATCTATTCCCCATATTCATTAAAGCTATCTGATTTTTGACAACCAGATTATTTCTATTTTAATGTTTTAAAGAAGTAAAAAAAAGATCATTAGCTAATTATATTCAACCTCCTCAACTGATAGTAAAGAACCTTCATGGTTCACCAGATCCTTATCAGTCTTTAAAATTATTTTCCGACTTTTATCAGCATTATCACGCTGATAACTCTGCCTGTAAGAACACTAGCTGAAGTCACAGGGGCTTCAAAAGATATTATAAAGAAAAACTTATACTCGGAGCTCTTCCCTAAAAATGGAAAGAGCAGAAGCCTTTGTTATCTTCCCATCGTAATGACCTGCACAAGACAGAATGATTTCCCCATTGTTTGCATACTTATTTTTAAGAAACAGTATTTCAGAATTATGGAGAATCTTAGAGATAGGATTATATGCATAAAATTATAGTATTTGTAATGCCTACTACTCCTAAATACAGCATTAAGTGTTAGCTGCAGGTTTCTTAAAAACCCCTCAACTTCTTTGTCCCAGATACTGGCTTTCACAGCTGTGAGATAAGTAACATTTCCAATATCAGAGATATAAAATGTAAATAAGAAACTACATACATTTTCAAAATCAAGACTGCAGAATGATCCATGGAAGAAGCACAGCTTAAATTCTAAGTTAATTGAGTAATACTACTTTAAATAACTACTACTTTAAAGGGAAGCTTCAGTAATTTTCTTTAAAAGAGTATCGGTATTCAGGAAAATACACTGCATAGCCAAAGGACTGCAAAGTAGTGTCTTATGGTAGTAAATGAATTTGCCCATAATTATCCTGTAGAGACTGTGTGGGTGTTAGATCAATAGTTCATATATTGTGTTCATCACTAACCTTCAACAGTTCTTGAAATAAACTCTAAGCAAACTGTTCTTGAACTTCCGTCATAAAATGCCATACAAATGCTCTTTTTTTTTCTGCATTAATCTCATATACAGCAGCTATTCTAATTGTGTATAAATTGAAAGCTGAAGAGTATGGTAAATGGTCTTCATATTTTAGATTGGACAAATAGCAGCTCTATAGTGCACCAGCACATATAGCTAAATAGACGAGCTTGACATAATCATGTATACTTAAATGTAGGCTACACAGGACATGCAATTAATGAAGCACATAATGCAAAGCATTAGCAGTACTAAATGATCTGTTTATCATTTACATCAAATCATCTTTTCCCATTAAAATGCTAGCATCCCATAATAAGTATAAGCCCCTTGTCTCAAAATGAAAATACCAATTTACTGGCTTGCCATTATAATGTTAATGGTAGCAATACTCTGGAAAGGAAAAATACAATGAAAATATATATTATCCAAAGTGTGTTTCCCCTTCTCCCTTTTTGAATAAAGACTGTTGTGGTTAGATCATATGGAAAAATTAACTGATAACATAACTGACTTTCTTTTTTAAAAATTATTTACAATTTAATTTACGTGTTGATTATATAGCTAGGAAAAAATCTCCCAATTTGATTAAGTAAAGCAGAAAGTGCCCAAGAGTAAACTGATATCTGAAATTGGAGAATGTACTTCATCTAATTGTATTAATAAACTACACTGATGAGGTTTGTTTAGTAAGAAAAAACTTTGACCTTTTGATTTAGTGTAGAGTAGAACACATTGTATCTGAGTCTTTTTACAGTATTCTCATTATGTTCAGCAAAATCAAACACTTCCGTAACACTTGGCCAAAATGAAAAAGTAATGGAACAGTAAAGACTTTTTAAATTAGTTGAAGTGTTAGTTATGTACAATGCTTGTGAAGCTTTGTTTCTAAATGTTGTTTTTGTGTTGTTAGATTTAAATTGCAAGAAGGAACAATTGTAGTCTGACATTTTCCTTGAATAATATTTGTTAATGTTTTGTCTATTAATATGCTTCATGAATTTTGCAGCATGTTGAGAGAGTATGGATTTTTTTTGCACTTTCAGTGAAATTACAAAGTTTTTGTTAGTGACTTGCATTATGCTTGTTCATATTAATAAGTATTATATACACTCTGAGTTTGTTCATTTGAGGTAATACTTAATATCATAGATTAGGAGAATTTTCTGGAAGGTGTGAATACATTGGGGAAAGAAACAATAAAACTAAAAATAAGATAGTAGATTTTAAAACATCTGAAACATCAGTTCTGATCATCTGAATTCCACTCAGACCCAAATATGATGGTATTTATGTGAAATGAATCTAGGAAACAGTTCTGACTAAAAGCAACAAAACCAGTTTTGTGGGATGGCATTTTAGAGAAACACATATCTCATCTCCATAATGTGGTATACAAGAGAATGGACACTAAGAAAGATTGAAGTATCCAAAGATATTCACAGCTGTAACATCAGATTTTAACTATCTGATATGAGAGTGTCACAGAGGAAAATGAACACCAAGGATTATCTTATCTCTTTGTATTTTATCTATTTCTGACTTTTTTTTTTTTTTCAGGTGGAATATGTGACTTATTTTCTTTCCTAGGATGCACAGCATATCTGCTCATCTCAATGGTTACCACAACTTCATCATCTCACTGTTTTCCTTGATCATTTCTGTTTCTTTATCCTAACTGTAGCTTGCAGTCAACAAACTAAAAAAACCCCTCTTATGTGTCAGTTGGGCAACATTACCAACTTTCCAAATGTCACTGTTGTTCTCTGTTATATCTGATACATCAAGCTTCTTTTCTGACCTTCCAATTTTGAAATGCTACATGGAACAGCTCCATTTTTAGCATACCATACAACTTATTTCCTCTGAAGGACTCCTTTGATGTGATTCTATCAGCCAACTCTCATCTTCAATTCAGCATCTAGGTTTGTAATTAAATGAACAAAACTTTAATAAGAAAAACCTGTCCTTAGAAATCATAAAAAAATAATTATTCTACTTTTGGTAAATAAATTATTCCCCATCCCTTGCTATTCTCTTACTGTAGCTGTAGAATGATTTAAATGTCTTAAACGAATACCAAAGCTTTCATTCAGTTTCTCCTAATATCCTACATACACACATGAAAAGGGAATTTAAATAGCATTTCATTTATCTGAATCATACCAAAACTGTAGAAAGGGATTTCACTGCAAATATAATTGAGTGGTTTTACAGACTTGGAGACACATAAAGCTGACAGTATAACATTATTATATAGGATATTTCTTGCTGTATATTTGTTCTTATTTATTTTCATTGGTTTGGTTTGCTGTCTTTATTTTAGGGCTCTGCATGTTGTCTCTTTCTTGAAGGCTCAAAACTGATTTGAAGAAAATTCCTTAGCAATGGGAGTTTTGTTTCGCTTGGGAAGTCCAGAAGGTCTGTCAGGCCATCATTTTGCTACGTAAGAATTAAATCAGTGGGAAAAAGGTTATTTCTGTGTACAAAACATGCCAGTAGATTGGAAATTGATTATATTGCCTATCTAAAAGGTCTTCCTTAGAAATGTATATGCCACTGTAAGTTTCTATGTTTCTGTGTGGCATCCTAGCTTGTTTCCTTCTTATTTGACCTCCAAATCATAAGACAGAAAATATGTCATCAGAAATTGTACTGCTGACCAAATATATGACATAATTAAGCCAACTTTTTCCTTTTGAGAATTAGATTATTTTCAATCAAATGTGAATCCTGAAAAGCAAAGTGTATTCATTGTTAGAAAACTTACCCATGTGCAACATTCCAAGAGCACATAAGGCTGAAATGCCTGAAGCCTTTGCAATAGTAGGGGATCGATTGGGTGGAACACACCCAGGCAATTCTAGGAGCTGAATCATGTCCCCACTGTGGAGAGGAGGAAGGGAATGGAGAATAGAGGAAGAGCAAGTTGAGAAGAGAATTTATTCAAAATTTCTCAGAAGTGGTGGGAAAAGACTGCTCAGATTGAAATTTAGCTGTCAGTATGTCCCTAAGGGGGTGAGCAAGAAACACCAGCCAGTCGTCAATGTGAAAAGCATTCTTTGAACAGTCTGTGATTACTGATCTGTTTTTTCTTGACTTTATCATGGCCAGTATCTGACAGGAGCAGAATAGATGACAAGCTGATTGTGCATCATACACACGAAAGATATATAACCCAGAGGCTAGTAGCTGATCTGCTGAAGTATGAATTTTTCTTTTAACTGAGAGCTGCAACTCTTATAAGCATGTAGCCCACACAGCCGATTCTGCTCATCGAGGCATGCAAAAAGGGAATGAAGATGCTGATTCCAAAACTCCCAACTTCCAATGCCAGAAATGACCGTTATGCAAAAATGCTGCTGAACTATTCACAGAGCAGTATTAGACAACATCCTTTGAAATGTTAGCTAATTATTTTTAAAAGACTTTGAACACTGGTAATTGTATCACCTGCCATATTATTGCACTGGTGGATTACTGTCAGAGCTGGGAAACAGACTTTTGATCCTTGCATCCTTTCACACCAGAGTCAAAAGGGCTGAAAAGCCTCCCATTACCATTTTCTGTGTGTTTGTACCTACACACAGAGACCAAATTTTCTCAACTTTCTCTTCAATAAGATGGCATATCAAGCCCCAGATAAGGCTAAAGTGTTTTAACTTTTCGCTGTCTTTTCCACATCTTATATGTCTTTACATCTTCCAAATGTGAACACCAAGAGTGGCTGGAAGACTTTGATCTCCTGAAGCTGTTACCTGTATAGAAAAATATATCTGATGACCACTACATTTTTGTCTGTTCCCTTCCTTAGCATCTCCATCTATCCTTTCCCTTAGTTTTTATACTGACAATACACAATGAAGAGATTTCGTTGTGATTCCTAAATCCTCATCTGTTATCGTTCTTTTTCAAGACATAGGTCTGTCAAATGCAGACATAATCTGTGATTTTGGTTTAGTTTGGCAGCGGTATATTTTATTGTATTGTTACAACCTCATCAGCCAGTGCAGGTGATCTTCTATAGCAATAACCTGTCCTATTCACTATTAAGAATCCCACCAAAGTTTATTAGATTTTAAATCAGCCTTGGATTTTGGTATTTTAATCAATAGACCAGTTAAAAATGGTTCTTTGGAATATTTCTAGTACTAGCTTTCCGATAAATATGGTTCATTAACAACAGTATTTTGAGATCTGTTGGTGAACCAGCTTTTATTTTGAGATCCTTGTACATATTTCCCATGCAAACGATGAAGAAAATCAACTTTCCGAAGCTTCAGCACTAGTACAGCGGTTTTTCAGTGGTTCGGAACGCATGATAAACAAGTGCTTTAACAGTACAGACTAAAACTTGTCAACTCTTAGACATGTGCAAATGCAAGACAAGTGCAAAAAGATCAGAATTAAAAAAAATGGCTGACAAAGACTGAAGAAGGCACTGATCTATCAATAACTTAAAAAGCTAAAAATAACTAATAAAAGATAATTTTAAAATAGCAAAACAAGAACCAGATATTGATATTAATAGGGCAAAAATTATAATTTTTTTATGCTGAGTCTGGACTAAAGCAAGAGCATACATTAAGAACTTAGAATGCTGCCTATGCCATCTATAAAAGAGTTGTAGAACAAGTCTCTTCTAAATTCAAGTTTTTCAGGTTACTAGAGATGGATACGCAGGTGCACTGAGTATAGTAAAGGAACAGCTGGGAAGCTAATTTTAAATAATTTTTTGGGGAAAAATTCAGAATACAACATAACATTTTCTAAATTCTGTCACTTTAGAAAGGTGATCCAGAAATGACAGAATAAAATATATATTAATTATGAAAAAAATAGTTCAATCTAAATTCAGGACTTCATTAATAAAGAATTAGACACTAAAAATTTCACTATGTGTCAATCAATTTGGTTTTAAAGAAGGTACTGCATGTCACATAAAATTGTTATCTTCAAGAGCAATAGAAGGATTTCTTTTCCTACCTGTTAGCTTAACAGGGTTAACTGCATCACTGACAAACTGTGACCTTCTCTGGAGAATGCCCTTAGGTCTTAAGCCTCCAGCCCTCATTTTTCTTGAGGCAGTAACTTGAGAGCTGCTCTTCAGAGCAGCATTTTAGAGGTATAATCCCCTCATAATTTATCATTATTATTTCAGCAGGTGTGACTTCAGTTTAACACCTGGACTTCCACTTATCTCAGGAAAAATGAGGGAATTTAACCAGTGCCCAAACAGCTTTCAGAAATAATAGTACATTTTATTTAAGGCAAAAGCATTACAGAAAAAATCCACTATAAAACAATGAACTGATGACACACATACTATATTTGTCAGTTATTAATCATTGTTCATACAGGATGTTGACAAGTACTGTTCATAAATTTGCCGCTTATTTGTTCCAGAGAGAATCTGATTGCATGTATCAGATCAGACCCACAAGGGTACCTAAAATTCAAGGAAATTACCTAAGTTAATTTCCTCTTCATTTTTCCTGGGTTTTTAAGTCACTAAGAGAGCTATTCAGAAGTACAAATTACATTGGTACCAATCAGTAGCACACAGCAAGTTTTTATTATCTGGCCAGTTCTATTCTATTCTTCCGATTCTATTTAACTACACCCAGTTACAGAAGAAGATACAGAGGTGTTCAGTCAGGTAATGGTAATTCCACCCCACTTTAAGAGTATTAGACTTCTAATTTCTGTTTCAAGTATCTGCCATTCCACGTTAAAAGAACAAGCCTTTCTTCAGCTAAAGATATTCTCAAAATAAAAGTTCCTTCTAGTGTTCTCCCTTCTTTGCACACCCTACTGTTGCACAACATTCACTTGTTCTTTTCACTGCTGAAATCCACAGGTAAGTACAAAAAGCATATTTAGGTTACTAACTCCATAAAGAGCATCACCACTTCTTGTTTTTCTAAACTTACAAAAACTTCTTACAAAAAAACCCAAAAGTATGGAGTTGATATAGTTTGTGGTAACTTAACGATTTCTAGAGCAACTGCATTGTTATCCATAAACATGCTGTAATTGCTACTGCAATTTATCACTGTTAACAGGGACTATTTTTATAAATACTTGTGAGTCTCTTTCAATTGCAACTTCAGATTCTCAGATGCTAGTCTGAACCATTGTGGGGGTGGATGAAGTGGGCTTCTATTGTTTCAGCTGAGATCCTGCTTTGAGAACACAAGTGATATTGAATTCAGACTCCAGAACTGGGTTGAAAAGTTTCACTTTAAAAAAATATAGTTCACATAATAAAAACTGAAGAGGCAGTAATTCTGTCAGGAATCACAGGAAAAAAACTCTGATACATTTCTGAATCATTGAAAAACTACAGTTGCTTTGCAAAAACAAGGTAACGCAAAGCAGTTGCACTTACTAATGAATCTGGACCAAAGTTCAGAACATCTTTCAATTAGAAAAAATCAAATACCAAGTGTACTGGAAAGTATTTAAAGATGTATTTTTATATAGAGCTTCATTAGTATTTTTAATATATTTGTAAGCTTCACTATAAATGAGTATTTCCATTTTCAGTTCATGACCCTGATGCAAAGGGAATAACATGTTCTCAAATACAGTGACTTAGAGTATGTTTCTCTGTGCCTTTGTTTTCCTTATGTCCTGTCCCACTCGATGGGTTGCGAGATGGGTGAATCTTTTTCATTCCCCGACGGTTTGTGTACCGATGAAGGCCAATCTCTGTTCAACGGAGCCACAGGGCCAGTAGAGTCACAGCAATGACTCAGAGGAACAGTCTGACTAGCAACTTCATTAACTGGTGAATTCAACACATGGACAAACTTAACGAACTGGCAAGCCCAATGAACGAACAGAGGACATTTGGCATGAAGCTATTTTCCTGGCAACTCATTACAATTTATCCAAAACTCATATACCTGAATATATGGTGGAAGAGTGGAGGAAGAGAGAAGCAAGAAAAGGAAAGAAGAGCAGAGGCTAGAGAAAGGAAAGGAAAGGTATCACCACACTTGGATCCCGCGATGACAATGACAGGTATGACCATCCTCCAATAATGGGCAGTTCCCTGAGGGCGTGTCTTTTGTAGGCTAATCCCCGCCTCTGGTTACGTCCCCTTGAGGACTTACATGGTTCTTGTTCTAGAAAGTTCTCAATCTTCTGTGCAGGCGCTGGGGAAGGGGGGTGGTCGCGGTCACGAGGCGGCTCTCGGGTGGTCGCAAGCCCCTTCCTGAGAGAAACCCTGTGTGACGTCTGGCCATATATGGTCAGGTCCGTCAGAACCTGGAACTGCGCATCCGCCGACGCGCTTTGCACGTCCCGCTCTCCACTGTCCCCCACGCCATGCTCGCCGACCTGCCGTGCCTCGCCTCACCACAATGTTTGAGACATTAACTCTTTCAGTCTCTCACACCTTAACATACAAATCATCTTCTCTGAGGGGTTTCTATCCCATTTTCCACCAATCAGATTAATGTATTTACTATTTCATCCTTCTGAAAGGCTTTAAATAAAATATATATGGTTTTGTGGTTTTCTTGGACCCTTAGGAATAGGGGGAATATAATTTCTTAGAAAAAGCAAATTAGAATGCTTAAGTGAGGGTGCCTTCAGGAGTGTAGTGTTCAGGCAGGTAGAAAGGGGACAAATACAGCAAGAAAGCATACAAGTGCACATACCTGCAGAGTAACAGAAGAAAGACACTGTTTCCAGGAATGCCAAGGAGCTGCATAAAGTTTATTACAGTCTAGGAGAATACAAAAGTTTGTTGAATTGAGGATAGTACCAGTGAACAGGACTCGGTGAATAAGGACCCAAAGGGCAGGTTCGTGCACAAATTTATTTAATATTACGTTCCCTCTCTCACCCACAGTTCTGTGTTTCTCAGTTTTAAAGCTTTTTGTTCTAGTTTTTGCTTAATTGCTTAGAGCTTAAAATAATCTGAGTGGTTCTGATGTCCTCACTTTAAGAAAAGCTTGTCAGCAGAACCCCAAAACTCTTCCTGGCTGGGGTCTTCAGAGAATACCTAGTCATATCTTTGTTTCAACAACAGAGTTTCACTACACCTGCTTACATATTTAGCCTTTTAAAAAACATAGCACCTTTGCACATAAAACTGTTAAGCTCTATATCACTAAACTATAACTGACAGACTACTGGATAGCGTTATCTTATTTAGCACGCGCATGAAATACTATTCATTCTAGCATATGTTTGCACCTGAAAAATATAGATGTGACAATGGTGTGTCTGCTTTCTTCTCTAGCAATGAGAGGACAGGAAGAGGCTATGTGCTATTAATGTAGCGACAGGTTGTCCACTGGATTTTGCCTCCAATAAAAATAGTTCATTTAAAAAGTGTCAAGTTTGGCCTTCCATTAATGATGCTTTCACATTTCTTGAAAATGTATAGTCACAAATGACAACTTTATGCTTTACATTTGTTCTTTATCATGACATTAGCAATAAAAATGTTTTCACACAGTTTTTATTTATTTTTATTTTGAAAATCAAAATGTTATCATAAAATCAAATACCTTTGCAAACAGAATTTGCTTGATCATTTTCACTGTTTTTCTCTCTTCAGAAATTCTTGGGTTTTCTGACTGTTTTTTCTTATGATATCTTCATTCGTCACTGGATGCTCACAGGCAAATTACTGCAATACCTGGAATTCTTAAGTGGTCTCCCATTTAGCTACAATTCATTCTCGAGCACAAACTTTCAGACAAGTTGGGGTTGAGGCACTCCTGTATATGAAAAATGCTGTTTTCTGCTATGATACTCGGCATGTGTCAGATCTAATCCCGAGACTGAAACTAACGTTATTTGTGAACAGTTCTAAGAATTTAATATTCTAAATTAATGTTGTTTAATTGAACATATGAATAATAGGATACATTTCTATTAAGTATCACTGCTAGAATCAATTTTTGATGCAGTTGCTCAGATCACAGATTCCACAATTTTTCTATAACTGCCTAGCAACATTTGCATCCAATTCTTTGTTAGACTGAATGCTGGAGCTTTAAAACTCTTGTTAGTACATACATAGGAACACTAAACAATCGAAGATATCTAAGGAAATATTTTAAAAACTACTATATATGCTGATTTTAATTTCTAATATAGTAATGTCTAATTTTACTACTCCTTGTTGGTTTTAAGAAATACTTATGCTTCATATTTAAACAGTTGCTCTCCATCAAATTGTCTCTTACTAAAAGTCATCAAAATGTTAGCAACTGAGGCAAAAACATTTGACTACTGTAGCTGTTTTTCTATAAAGGAAAACGTGGAATACACCACCATTATAAATGCTCATAGGTTGTTTAGGCTGACTGTATTGGGTTTGCGTGGCAAGGTTTTAGTAGTGGGGATGCTAGAGGGGTGGCTTCTGTGAGAAGCTGCTAGAAGCTTCCCCTATGTCCAACAGAGCCAATGCCAGCCGGCTCCAAGACAGACCCGCTGCTGGCCAAGGCTGAGCCCATCAGCGACAGTGGTAGTGCTTCTGTGATAACAGAAGGTGGTGGTGGGGGGGAACCAGCAATTTCAGCCAGAGAGAGAAGAGTGAGAATACGTGAGAGAAACAGCTCTGCAGACACCAAGGCCAGTGAAGAAGGAGGGGGAGGAGGTGCTCCAGGCACTGGAGCAGAGATTCCCTGCAGCCCGTGGTGAAGACCATGGTGAAGCAAGTTGCCCCCCTGCAGTCCATGGAGGTCCACAGTGGAGCAGATAGCCACCTGCAGCCCATGGAGGACCCCACGCCAGAGCAGGTGGATGCCTGAAGGAGGCTGTGACCCCATGGGAAGCCTATGCTGGAGCAGGGTCCTGGCAGGACCTGTGGACCTGTGGAGAGAGGAGCCCACGCTGGAGCAGGTTTTCTGGCAGGACTTGTGACCCCATGGGGGACCCACGCTGGAGCAGTCTGTTCCTGAAGGACTGCACCCTGTGGAAGTGACCCACGCTGGAGCAGTTCAGGAAGAACTGCAGCACATAGGAGGGATGCTGGAGCAGGGGAAGAGCATGAGGAGTCCTCCCCCTAAAGAGGAAGGAGCAACAGAAATGTGTGATGAACTGACCGCAACCGCCATTCCCTGTCCCCCTGTGCCTCCTGGGGGGAGGAGGTAGAGAATTCAGGAGTAAAGTTAAGCCCAGGAAGAAGGGAGGAGTGGGGGAAAGGTGTTTTAAGATTTGGGTTTATTTCTTGTTATCCTACTCTGATTTGATTGGTAATAAATTAAATTAATTTCCTCAAGTCAGCTCTGGTTTGCCTGTGACATTAATTGATGAGGGATCTCTCCCTGTATTTATCTCGACCCATGAGCCTTTCGTTATATTTTCTCTGCCCTGTCCAGCTGAGGAGGGAGAGTGATAGAGCAGCTTGGTGGGCACCTGTCATGGACAACCCACCACACTGACAAGAGTAAAATTTCCTCCCCCTCTTACCTCCAAAACCCTGCTCTGAACTTCAGTGAGAACAAGGTAACAAAAAGCCTGTAGCAAAAGATTCTTGCTTTTCATACCCAGCATCAGAAAGGCCAGAGTTTCTTGTGCTGGTTGCGTTGTCTTATTCATGCTCCTGAAAAAGACAGTTCAACACACATTGAATTTGACACTTCACTTCAGGACAAATCTGCAAGTGTGGTTTTTGCATTCTCTCTTCTGTTCGTAAATGCCTTGAAAATAAGTGGAGCTCCATCAAGAGTCAGGACGAGAGGTTGTGCGAGTGACAGCATGTTTTACACACACACGCGAATGTGACAACAAAGTCCATTTTTAGAAAGCTGCATAGAAACCTCTCTGCATCAGTGTCAAATTAGAGATCCTCTTCTGAAATACTGATTACGACTGCATATTTAGCCTGTGTCAGCTGAAGGAATCTGTCTGACTTATCTATCCATCTATTGCTGCCTGCTGCTCAAATGAATGTCATCTTGTCAATGGGTTTGTCATTACATTCAGCTGGAAGGTTTGCAGACTCTTTCAGATCGGAGAAAGAGCTATTATGGTGTTTATGGATGACTTCAATACTAACACATCCCTTTTTAAGGAGCGTCAAACTTCATAGCAATCCATTCTGTAGAACAAAAGTGAATCCATGCTGTGTTCAATTCATGAGCCCTGTACACCATTTTTTCAAGGAATAATTCCTTAATGATTCTTTATGCCCTTATGGATGGCCCACTTATACTTTAATGTAGCTCTGCCTGCTTTTGTAGTTTTATCTGTTTCCAAAAGTACAGTTCTGTGTGAGAATGTGTCTGCAAAATTTCATGTATCACAGACAAATTTTATGACAAGCTGAAGCACAAGACAGAACCATTTAGAATGCTGTATTTTAAACACTTGTCTTGTATAGATTAAATGCTTGTCTTGTATAGATTGTTAGTGCTTTATAAAGACAAAGTATTTCCTACAAAGTCTACTGTTTACAAGGTACCTACCAAGGTTGCCAAGGTTACAGGGAAAAATACTTTCATTAGCGCTACTAGTGATGGTGAACTAGTCATATAGAAGTGGAGAAGGTGCTAGAAGACCTCCATGATTATAGTAAGAAATAAGATCTGGATAGGGTACTGAGAGTGGAAATTGGTTTTCTAATTTGGAAGAGACTCTTTGAGCAGGAATATTAAAATTCTATAACACAAATGAATATTCTTTTTCCAAATACTCTACTTTCCAAAATGGCGGGGGGGGAGGGGGGGAGGGGGAGAGAGGGGCAGTCTGCATTCAAGTTCAACTCAAAGCATGTTTATACCTGCCACATACCTGGCTTTTTTATCCGTATCTCAATGAGTCATAAAATGTCATTGTATTTTGGTCATCATCAGTAATATTTGAAGGGTGAAATATTGACCATCTGTAGTTTTCATATCAGTGCTTCCAAGCAGGGATAAAATATGAAGACGATGAAGACTAACACCATAGTTCTTAATATAAATACATAATATAGTCAGATAAATAAACTTGCAAAATATAAAGTTTTTATGATTTTCTCTTCGCTTTTAGGATTACATTTTTTTGAATTATCTGAGTACTGTAAAGCACTATAAAGTTAGAAAGCTTGATTTTGAATGTCAGATAGGGAAAAAAAAATTGAAAACAAAGGTGTTGAATGTGAGAGAGATTAATCTTTTTCTTGCATACTTTTGGGGTTTTCCTAGTTATATTCCTGCAGTTTTATAAAATACACTCAGAATCCATGAAGAAGATAACAAGGACTAAACTACCTAGTTTCCATTTCATTTTCTTTTCAGCCTCTCCCTTTTCATCTAAACTCTACTGCTAGACAATGTGGACGTACATACGCAAACTTTAAGCAAACTCTAATGTTTCACATGCCACTGGAAAATTATTTGGCTCCACTAACATTTGTCAGTCAATTAACAAACATGGTGGTTTATAGCTTAAACCCTTGGCTTACTAACGTGTCCATATTGGTTCAGAAACAGAAGGAAAAAATGCGGTGGTGCACTTAAGCAGCAGAAAAATGTAGCTATAGTCCTGAAGAAAACAGTATTTTTACGTTGTGGAAGTAAGTGATTGCCTTTGATGATGTTAAATGTTTTGATCACCTAGTCATCCTGTCACTTCATAAAATGAATAAGAGTACTTGCTCAGTTTTCCCTAGATGACACTCTACGAGGAGTGGCTTGATAGCTACACTTAAAAGCAAAACTTATGGCAGTAATGGATAATCTTGAGAATTTCTATTACTTATTTTAGCATTTGCAAAGATACAACCTAACTCAGTGTTTCAACAGCCAATTAATTCCTTATCTTGAATCACAGTTTGGACACAAAATTCAGCTTTACATACAGTGTTACTGAATGTTTTTAATTCTGTTTTATGGGATCGGGAATAAGAAAAAGTTATTTATAAGGTACTGTTTAGATTGTTACTAAAGGTTCAGGTATATTTTGCAGGGTTCTAAGATGCTTGTTGTCTAATTCAAGACGTTCAGTTAAAGGATGACAGAAGCTTTCCCACATAGGGCTAGTAAAGACCTCTTTTTTAATATTTGTATTCTAAATTGCTTATAATGAAAAAGATAGTGATATTTTCATGTCTTACCTGCTGATTTTCCCAATTCTATGTTGTTTTCTTACCATCTCTGTCCTTTCTGCCTTTTACATAAACCAAATATCATTCTTTCTAATATTTTTCCCTTCTTTACTGGTAACAGGATTAGCACCATTTTTTTAAGTTTTTCTTTCTAAAGGAAACTGTGACAAGGAGAAACTTCTGTAGTGAGATCATGATTCTCTCTCACAAACATGAAGACTCTGAAGCAGTATACAACTATTAGTCTTTCATTGACCAAGTTCTTGTTCTGCAGAGGCACAGAATCAAGTTGGAAAGTGCTGTGAGTCCTGTTTCCCTTTCAAGTGTTATGTGACTCTCCCCTCTCATCTTTTATTCATATCCTGCTCATTTTATATACCAGAGTCAGTAATTAAAATTAATTAGGCACTTCTTGCACTTAAACAATGACATCCAGGATACAGTCACATCCAGGTTTAAAAAAAAACAAACAAACAACAAAACAAGGGAGGGTAGGGGAATCCTCTTAATACCTCATAAATCAGCTCTTTCAAATACTAGGGTTCATATTTTAGCCCCTCAGAGGCACCAGGAATTTTAGAAATTGCACTTTGACATACCCAGATCAACATGTCCAGTAGCTATAGTGATACTGGGATGTGCTGAGAAAAATCAGAGAGGCTTTTAGTGACAGAACCAGGCAGAACTCTACATACACCCAGAAACAAGAGTGGGATGTGGAAACCCAACTCAGCATTGTGTTTCCTCTGTTTTGTAATGGCAACTCAACCCCTCGGTTATCTAAAAATTACACCTTCATATTGTGTCAGGTTCCCTTCTAGAAAGGACCTTATGGCATGAGGACAGAGCAATAAAAAAGAAACTCATGGTAGCCTGGCCTATACTGTTGACAGCACAGGTGCATGCAAGAGTCCAGACTCATAGGTGGTGTGAACCTGAATTTTCTCCTTTGATATGATAATTAAAAGCTATGAATTTGGACTCGCATTCACACAGAGGATATACAAATCTATTTTAGGCTTGAATATCATCCTAGGTCTACAGCACAATATACATTTATTTAAAGTTTTGTAAATCTAATTATAGATCTCAATTTATTATTAATATAATAATAATTTTAATATATTATCGTAAATATGCAATCCTTAGTATCTACTTGTAGTCTACTACAATTGAGTGTAAAGAATGCCGTAGAATATGATATGCAACTTTTAAATGTATTTATAAAATTCATAGGCAGTACTGTCACCAGCATAAAGATCAAAATATTGGAGAGTAATCTATAGTTTTTTAGAGCTTACGACAAAGAAATAAATCCACCTGACTCACAAATCAAAAAGGAGCATCAGAGCTATTGCAAATCTTCCCATAGAAAATATTTTTTTTTTGCATTAGATATGTTGCATATTATATATTCATTCTGGAAAACTGAAAGAAAAATATGAGCAAAAATTCATAAAATCCTTTTCTGTCCCCACTGAAAAAATAAGGCCGCCCTTGAAATAATTTGCAGAAGCAGCTTAATCATGCAAAGTGATGTTATAAAATACATTAAGAAAGGAAATAAATAAGAGTACTAAATTTCAATGAAATTGCAGAGGGTATTTAAGCAGATAGAAGTAAAATCCAAACTGAAATTTAGTCAAGACACTGAGGTTATGCTAGAAGGCACTCATGGAACATTTTCTTAGTTTTAGGATGATTCATTTTCTCACCATGCCCAGGAAAGGGAATTGACCAGTCCTATTGTAATTAATTAAAATTCAATTCTTATCCAATAATTCAGGTGGCTAGACGTAATTATATGTTTTTCATTATTACGTTCAATGGATAAAATAAAGACCATTCCAAGAGGGAAATGTTGTTTAATACGCAAGGTACAAAAAGGAAGAGTTGTTCAGTAAACTGTAAATACTCTGAGGCATAAGCTCATTACTTCTGTTGCAATAGAGAAGAACTTCACTAATTCACATTAATGACTTGGAGACCCTCAGTAAATGACTGAGGTTTGTTATGAGACACTGAGTGAAATAAATGGTAAAACTCTCATGGACTTGCAATTGTAGTTTGATTGGTATCAAGGCAAATGAACAAGAAAAATAGCAAGAATAATTAATTACAAAATATCTACTAGTCATTTATATGATGCACAGCTTCATTGCAAGTATTTGGGGGTATTTACATTTTGGATGATGCTTCCTCTTTTTTTTTTTTTTTCTTTCTCCCTACAGATCTTAATTGAGAAACATCTTTTTTTTTGTTGGGCACAAATTACAGGATATGCAGATTAATGAAATCTGAACAAGACTTCATTAAATCTGTAAAGAAAGTAGATTGTGCTGGTGAGCATAGATGAGATGAAACTAGTCTAATTATTCTCTTTTTAAGTAGAAACAATGGAACAGAACTGTATTCATTTCCAAAACAAAACAGCGCATTTATGTTTGAAACATTTCTTCTTGAAATTGTTGTTTTATTTCGCTATTTAATAATTAAATAATAATCATAAACTTGGTAACCATTTTTTCTGCTACAAAAGTATACACTTTTAAAGGACAGATACTGAGGAACAGGTACATGCTCACAGTATTGACTCAGCGTTAAAACACTGACTGGTGCAGGGTGTTGCTTTCATGCTTTTTGCATGATGCTTTTAAGTAGGAATTTCCTTCCTTATTTCATTGTCAGTTGCCATTTTGTGATTAGATGCAGCAGGCTAGCAACAGCACATGTAGCACTATCTTTTTCTGGTTATATTCCCTATTTTTTCTTACGCTGTGTTTTTCTTGATACAAAAGGAGGAAATAAACTATTCTATATCTTAGTGATTAAGAAAATAATAACACACAAGGTGTTTTCAAACTTTCATTAATCGTAAGTGCTCATCTTTTCATCTGGAAAAATCTGCTAAAAATTATTACATTGAATTATATACATTATACATTGACTTCCTGAAAGGATGTTATTTGATTTTTTTTTTCTGATACTCTGCTTGCCATCTGGATATGGATTTAAAGATTTAAAATTCTGTAGAAATTGGAGGTGTACAAAGGGAAGGAACTAGATAAAAATAAGTGGAAGAAGGAAGAATTACATGAACTAATGATGTCACAAGAAGAACCAATAAAATGCACAGAAAAGACATATAGCTACTTAACTACTAGAAAATATCTAGCATTTGTGCCCATTATCTCTGAAAGATAGAAAATTAGTTCATACATACGATTTCACAAAAGCAAAGTTGTTTATATGTATTCTGATATGTAGCTTTTCCACACCAGTGGAATTCATTTTCAGGATTCTGGCAACTAACTTACGCAGAAGAAGGGATTTCTGAAGACTACTTCTGTGAGAAGCACCAGCTTCTGATTCCAAGCAACTATGTTGTTTTGGGTTTTTTTCTTTTCTAAGTTAAATTAAATGCAGAACAAGCACATAGTAATGGTGCTGAACATTTTCAGTGCCAATCATTCATGTACACAGAAACCCAAGTTCTGAAAGGATTTAGATGCTACTGTACCTAGAATAGGAAAGCATGTTTTTTTGTTTTATCAAAGAAAATAAAACATTTAAGCACTACTTTAGGTCTCTGCATCTAACAATCTAACACTGAGATCTTCAAATATGTATTTATCACTTTCTAGTAGAGGGGTATTGAATGTGCCCTGTATATTTAACCTTTTTACGTAGCCCCAGAGATTAGTTGTTCCTTTATTGTGCTTAGTCTTATAGGTGTGCTCCAAATTCCAAGCAAATGGCAAACAGAAGTCTCAACAACAGGCAGCAGGGCATTCCGGAGGGCAGGAGTAGAGGCACAGGCTTGTTACTCTGCTCCTGCAATACCTAAGAGAGCTGTCTGCAGTGCAGGCAGGCTGCAGGGTGCCTGTCTCAAGCACTGGCTTCCATGACACTGTTCCACAGGCTTCCATAACAGTATTCTAGGGTGGATATCTTCTGCCTTTCCAGTTGAAAAATATTCACATTTTTTATTACTATGCATTTAATTATAATAAATAAGCCTTCTTGAAACAAAGACTTGAGATTGAAACTTCCAAACATCTAATGACTAGGTTACACTGTGATTATCAGTTTCTGGTTTTCTGAGTTAGTTCTTAAATAACTTGTGAAGCTTCACCAAGAATGAGTAGGATAGACTTAGGAGCCTGATAGCTAGTAGACCTTTGCACAAAGTGATGGACCTTGATTGGTGGTTCTTCAAAGGAAGGTAGTGATCTGAAGACTTGAATGACCTCAGTAAAGTGATATCTTTGCTACTGAGTCTTTTTACATCTCCTGTTTTCATAAGAAAAGTCTGCTTTCCCAAGAAGTCAGTTTCACTGTCTGATCTTGTAGGTGTGGTCTGAAATCAGGCATTTTATGGAAGACAGAATAGGTATCCAGTATTAGGTGTCTAAATCCAAGTATTTCCTTACAGTGAGATGCTGTATTCACACTACAATGATATTATACTGCAAAGTAGAGGGATATTTACAAGTCATAGGTAAAGATACATACTTTCAAAGATATCTCAAACAGTTTTCAATTGCTGCTAAAGATCTTTTGAGTTCCTAAACCCATTCACATCCTTCAGACATCTCCAAATTGACCTTAAGTATTTAGATAATTTGTGACATCCAGGTAATATCATGCACTTTTATTTTAGTGTCTTCAGTTAAATGCAAAGCTCGTTAACACTCCAGTTCTAAACTATAATCCTCTTTGAATAAAACATCCCATGCTGACCATGGGTGCTTCCATGGTTTATTTATACTTTTTTGTGGTTTTTTTGTTAGATATCTATTCAATGAACAGTTTATATATAAATATATAAAAAACTTACTGTTGTAGTTTAAGCGTCCCATTAAAAAAAAATAATCTAAACAGTTGTTCAATGTAGCATCTGAGTTATACTGTTTAAGTTTGGTGACCTTGTCTAATCTAATTAAATGAAATATTGTTCATTTATACTTTCTCCTTGAGAGGGTTGTATTTTAAGAATTACCTTGCAAACGTAATTTCCTGTTCTTGTGTATGTTCTGGCAGGTAGATTTAGGACACTGAAAAAATGTATGTGGACCTAAAGTCCAAGGTAACAAATAACTAAGATGTATTGTTTAATCCTGTAGTAACCTCTGTTAATAGAAGACTTTTCAGTATTTCACAAACAAAATGTAATTTACTTTTATATAGTCTTCTATAAAAGAGAGTCTTGAAACTGAAAAATAATATAGAATAATACAGTCCAGAATAAGCTGTGAACAGAGAGAAATAAGGATTCACTGAAGAAGTTAATGATATATTAAACATTTTGAATGGGTGAAACTGAATATTACATTAAAATCATTTTATAAAGGTTTATGCCAGGGATGTTGTTTACTTCACTTCCAATGGTGGTATTTTTGTCTACTTTCTGAATGCTTATAATTTCTCATTTAAAAAAACAGCTGTCTCCCTTTCATTTTTTCTTATGCTTGGGTTCCCCTTTTCAGAAGTTTTACTTTCTGGTTATCGAAACACTATTATAATTTATCATATACATGTGTCATGTACAGTCCAGCTACCTGGAAATTTTTTAAAAATAAAATAAATACAAAGTAAAAAAGTTAATTACTTTCTATTTTTTTACTTTCTAGTTATGTATTAAAGTCAAATGTCTATTTATTAAATACCAATGTCAATTATATATTTAAATTGTATAACATAAATTTCAAAGTGTTATTTATATTATAGTAATGTAACAAGATATATTTTCTACTTCCATAGCACTTGCCTCCCCCTCACCACCATTTGCTCCAAAAAGCAAGTGATCCACAAAAAATAACTTAACTCATTAGCCTTTTAGGAAGAATTATTTCCTTTTTTTTTTTCTGATCAGGATATTGAAAGAGTCCAACTTACCCTTCCTTTTTAGCTAACAGTCACTACAATCCTTGAGCTTTGAGCCAAATCCAAATGTGATCAGCAGTTGGCGATTACTTCTCTTTTATATTATAATAATCCCTTTTGCAGATGGAAAAGAATTAGTTGACTAGATCAAGTGGGTTGCAGTATATATTTGTCTGTGATTTCTGAATATCAAAGAGCCTAAGTGAAGAAATGCTCCAATAAGGCTTCCAGACATCCTGAAATAAGGAAAAGATACATTGAACTAAGCATGGTAATGGAGGAAGACAAAGCTTGGTGGCTGGAGGGCTTCTATACTTCTAGTGGATATTCTGGCCCCATTTTTTGCTTGATATTACAAATTAATTAATTTTTCAGTTAGCACTAAGCTCCAGAAAAGTTACCAGCCAGTCCGTGACACAAAGGCCACTTTTTGACAGTGAGACTTTCAAGAGCATAGCTACTAAAAATTATATTATTAAACTAAAAAAGAGAAGGTTTGTATATTCAGTAGGTGTTAAAATAAATAGAAATCAAATGAAATATAAACTAGTGTCAAATGTACAACATGCATTCCTTTGTAGTGCATTTCATTACATGAGTTTAACAAAAAACACAGTTTGATAGGAAATATTCATCAGTTATATTAATCCAAACTGCATTCAGAGGGAGAAAAGGCTCAGCTAAGAAAGAGACAAAGAAATAGAAAGTAGATCCCACATCCTTGTGTGTTAAAAAAAAAACAATCTGCCCTCTTTACCAATAAATCTTTCTTGAAGGCACCTTGTGACAGCCACTCTGACAGAGAAAATGGCCATCAGCAGCAACTGGCAGCCAAAGAATATTGAGCTGCTTTGAGCTGTTCTCAAGAGATATGAATTCTAGTGAACAAATCCTTTTACAGTGGCTAAAAAAAGTTCAGGTTTTTACCTCTGATCACCAGATACTCAGCAAATAAACCTCTGCTGCAGCATCCTTCTGCTACAGAGCTTGGTGAAATTCTTTTGAAGCATTGCATTTCTGTTGGCTTTTTGTACTTTAAAAGTTTAGTGAAGGACGGAAGGTGTGGTTTTGGCCTGAATTCTTTTTTGTTCCATAACAAGATAAAGTTTAATACCTCATATCCAGTTTTCCATGATGTAAGAAATATAATGCCCTCTTTTAAAGATTTTGCTGTCATTGCTTAAATTCCATATATCCCTCCCAGTTAGAACACTCTGCATAAACTATAGATAGGTATGATAATAATGATGATAATATCATATAAAACTATGCATTTATATATATATATATATATATATATAATGCATGCTTACAGATTAAGAAAATTTGGCTTATCCAGCAATTCATGAAAATAATAGACCCGAATTAAAATGTAGTGCTTTATGGTCATTCCAAATAAAAGTAGCATACCAGCTTTTTCTGTAGCATGGTTTGAATAAGCATGAGGATATACAGTCTATGGATAGCTGTTTGCAAGCACAACAAGCTGTGACCATGTAGCCCAATAATAAGTATTGCCATGGCTATTAACAGGCCATAAGCTTTGTATTGAAATTGCAAGGCATCAGGAATGAGGCTTGTCAGGCTTGCTCTGTCTGAACTTTACTTGAACTGCCTTGCAGATTTGTTTCACTTTGTTTCACTGTGACAACAATTTCTCTATTTCACCAGGTATTTATGGCTAATTTATTTTACTTGTGTTTATCTTTATGTGGTACAAGCATAGTTTTATAGAGAGTAACAAGCAGTTATTCTGTACAGAATGAGATATTTACAACTCTAATACAAGGAGGTAGAGAAATACACAATGGCAGGGACCTTGAGAAGTGGAGACAAAGTATGTGGCATACAGGAGCACAAGCATGGGATGATAAGGGATGAGGCACATACAAATTCATGTAAGATTTAAATACATAAATGTCTTGTTTAAAAATATTGTCACTTCAGATTATTTATTTCACTGTGTGAAAACTTGTTTTTTCCCAACCAAAGTTGTTGATATGATGTTAGGAATGGATGTTATCATTTTCTCTTTCATGGTAAAGTAGGCACGATAAAAAATTAATCCAAACAAAAATGTTCCAACTAGTTCTGTTAAAAAGGTTTCCAATCAGATACTAAGCTATCATTTATTTCCCAGATGTCATCTATGAATGTAGATCCTCAAGTTCAAGTAAATAAATAAAGTGTAACAGAACAAAAGAAAAATAAGCCCAAACCTTTCTTTCCCTTTAAGCCTGATAACTACTACTTTTGGTGAAACACAATTTTTCAAGTATTTGCAGTGATATAGTCTCATTACAGAGGAATGTAACAACAGCAACAAAAAATGCTTGAGCATCCAAACAAACAAACAAACAAAACATAAAGAATAATTAAAAGAGATTAATGAGGAACTAAAAAAAAGCCTTCATTTTAAGTTTTTAGACAATTACCTTTACATTTACAATTTAAATTATAGCGATTTTGGTGCCTCTTTAGAACGTAAGACATTATAATGGAGAAATAGTAAAAATGAAGAAAGAACACAAGAATAGTGATTTTCTTTAATGTTTCTTGAAGTATTTTTTTTAGAAATCAAATTTCTGTATGGTCTTCTGTGAGCTGTGAAAATGATGGTGTAACACGGGTGAAAAATAAAGAAAAACAGAGATAAGACACAGTTTTGAACTATGGGGTTTTCTTAAACTGTGCTAGGGATGTAGATGAAACACGTGCCGATTATGTGCACCAGTATTATAAATTAGAAGTAGATGAGAACCCATATTATATGGTCAATATGCTTCTTTGGAATGGTGTAAAATGATTATGCTGTGTAGTTGAGACCAAGTTTTTAAAAGAATCTTCCAAAATAGACAGATGGACATCCTTTCCAAAAACCATGATGATTACTCTATACTTACAGTGATCCATGGTAATCTAGCATTTTTACTCTAGGTAGTTTATAAAGCTACAACAAAACTGGATAGAAAGTATTTCAGTATTTCATAAAATTCTTAGGTTTTTTGGAAATCTTAGAATCTCCACCATTAATAAATATCATCAGCTAATAACTATAACATTGGTGAGGTGATAACCTCATGTTACATCCTCTGCAGAAATAGGATGGTACAATGTAGAATTCATGAGGCCTGTCATAAATGCCCTTCTGAAGGATACTGATCTCATCTATATGAGATCACACAGTAATGTATTTTTTTAACTATGTAAATAGGTAAAATTTGTAGGGTAATTTCAATGCCCTGGAAAGATGACAGTGGTCTACCATGGCTGCACATGACTTTGTATGACCTCTAGTACCCATATGATCTCTAGAAATTAAACATACCCAGATATAAAACATAATGCCACAGAATATCTTCTTAACAGTATGTCTCTTAGAAGACCTTGACCTCTTCTGATTACTCAGTATATTTTCACTCTGCTAACTTCACGAGCTTCTGGGAATGCTTAAACTAGGTCAACATTTATGGAGACCCTACACTTAAAGCTTCTGGTTATGCTTAAGTAATCTAAGAAATTCAATAAGGTTACTACAGGATCTTATCTATGTTCAGCAGCTACAATGTGAAGTTTACATTTAAATTAATTTGGTTTTGGTTAATTTGCCTACATGCAGTATAATAACAACAGGAGGGTGCTGTAGGAATCTCAAATCTATTGCAGTCTGAGTCTTATTCAAAAACAATATTGTATAATCCCTACTGCAAAATATTTTTATTTTCAGGGGTGTATTTTCAAAGATAGTTTTAAAAAACCTTATCTTAAAAAAGATCCCTTGGTGAATATGGCTTTTTTTTTTTTTTTTTGCATGACAGAACACTAGCCATATCGTCTATATGCAAGTGTTCTGCTATATGGCATCCATTTCCTAGTTAAGCAAAAAGAAGTAGGGACAAGACTCAGAGTTTTTTAAGGATTTGATTCTTCAGTAAACAGTGTAGGGTAGGGCTTTTCAAGAAATTCAATGACATTCACATTAAACCCAAAACAGAATATTGAAAAGTACCTTGAAATGATTTGAAAACATAAATGTCTTTGAAGTGGATGGACTGAAAGGAAGTTGAATTCCAGACTCTTTTGGAAAACTTTATCTGTTACTTCTACATCTCTACATTACAAGTCTGAGTTTAAAGAAATTGTGGAAATTGTTTCTTCTGTTTTGTTATATTAATGATCCTTTTTTGTATCCAAAGATATAATGAAGAGCAGCTTGATTCATAAATAACTCATTCTGCATTCTTCCTCACTGAATCTCAGTTACATGCTTTTTGTACAATACAAAAGCATGATGCAGTAATATAATGAGAAAAGCATTAATAATTACACAGATGACAAGAAGAAGAAAAGAAAATACCTGGTGCAACACAAAATGATTTAAAAAAAAAAAAACATAATGGAATGCATTCAATTGCATAAAAAATATGCAAACAAAATTTGTTTAAACTACAAAGGCAGAGTCAAAAACAATAGTAATGAATTCATTAAAAATTAGTTATTAAATTGAATAAAAGGCAAGAGATAATCTAGTTACTGAGAGATTGATTTTATACAGTTTTATTCAAATTCCACATAAATGCTTTTAATTATTTTGTCCCCAATTTCTTTGCACAACTCTGAAAAAAGTAGGACTGCATGTACCTTATTTTTATCAGTACCAAAGCTCTCATTATCCTGGTAAGAATTTGATTTTAGTTTCCTGTAGTTTCTTTAATCACTTTTCTTGTACAGGCCTGGCTTGTGAGCTCTTTCACTGTAATTCATTTATGTGGAGTAAAAACAATGCATAGGGGTGTACAAAACATTGAAGGAAAATAAAAACATAATTAAGCCCAATCCTCAATAGTCCAAAACAGTCTGATAGTTCTGTTATAGTCATTGGCCAAAGAATTATTTGTAATATGCTCCAAGGGTCTATGAATCTTTGTACAATTTCTACCTGTAGTGCTGCATATCAGTTTTCAAGTTTACATCCACAAGTAGGATAGTTCAAGTTTTACCATAGTCTTTAAGGGGTGTACCCCTAGTCCTTAGTTTTACCATCTTATTCAACACTCTACTGTCTTCCTGACACTCTATTCTTTATGACCTTTTTTCCAGCTATTTACCTTTGCCTATCAGTTTAGGATATTCTATAATATAAATTTTAGGAGCTTCTCCTGTAATAAGCCTACTCTCTTCCTATGAAGGAGAAAGGAAAAAAAAAACCCACAACTCAAACTCATTAATTAATAACATATATACAAGAATTAAATTTTGCAACCAAGTGCATATTAGAAATAGTTCCTCAGTTTTTAGCAGCTTTTTGTATAAGCTCTAATCTTTGTCCTTCCAGTAGCTATGCTCCTGGGAGGCTTGCGAAAATACCATAGAGAAAAAAGTGTTTCTTTTATTCTTACATAATAATGGTCTGAATCCTTCCACTTGTTATGCTTAATTCTTCTACCATAAAGAAAAATCAGCAAGTATGATCTTTTGTTTTAATCTTCTCTTTTAAGAAGCAAACATTGAAAAGACAGTGAATCAAATAGGCAAAGATCACCCTATTTTAATTTAATACTGTTATAGTGCTGTTCAGTAGTTCAGTCACAAATCTGAGAATGTATGAGACTGGAGATGGCATATCATTACATAGCAAATGTCAGTAGATGTATTTTATAGAGTTTTAAGGAATTTTGTAATAAGAATGCTTCATAAAATGATTTATCAGTGCAGCAAAATAACAAGGAATTTCTCAGATTTTATGTCAGGACACAGAAAACTCCTAAGTTTATGAACACCTACAAAATACCAAGGGTCCTGGCCTTTTTAAATCTTAGTGTGCCAATTAACTGTACTTTGGAATATTTTCAAAACTCCTTTAGTTAAAACCCCTTTAGGAGTCCTTAAAGAGAACAACAGGATGGTTAGTATGAAAATAAAAGATCATCTTTTCTTGATGAGACCAAATTATTTTGCATTTTGAATAGAAAAAAATGGTAAATGTAGTTTGCTTGAAAAGTAAGAGATACATGGGAATAGCTGACTTTCTGGTCACTAGCAGTTATTAAAAAAAAAAGTAGAAAATGGTTTGAATAAATGTAAATGAAAAAAACCTGCAACATTACTTTTAATGAAAAAGTAAATTGAATAAAATTTAAGTGGAAACTCTTCTACTTAAATAAAATATTTTATTTTGATTTTGAAGTATTCTTGGTTTATGTGGGGTTTAAAGTTTTCTAGAAATAAGAACATTTTTAATCATGTAAATATTTTTGAAGATAGGATTGCAAAACATTCTTTGTTCTCTCTGTCCACAAGTGGCTGTAGGAACAAATGAGTGTACAATCCTGGTTCAGAAAAGCACTTGTTAAGAATGTTCCTTGCTTAAAAATAAACATGTGAGATCCATGTGCCACACCAGACCAGAATCTAATGCATCATAAATATGTGTGGTATTTTGAAAGTCAGCAGGAGTTAAGCTCTTAATTCAGTTAAGTGCTTTTGTAAAACCAGTGCCTATATGCATCCCTAGCTCCATGGGAATGTTAGAAAAAAAAAAAAAGTCTTTTATATCCTGCTATTTAGTTGACACAAAAATGGGTTGCAAATATTATTTAAAATAACAAAATTAGGTTGCTTGCACAATAAAGAATGACACATTTACCAATAGGTCTCCAACACAGAGCACTCAACCTTTATCAGCACCAGGGAACAAGTTCTTATAAGGATGGTAGAGTGTAAACAACCAGCAGTATTCCCTTGCTATGAAGTAAAGGCTATTTTAAAATCTAGAATTTAGGTCAAAAAGTTGTCTTTTGACGGGAGGATGAAGTACGAGAAGAAAAGAGGTTACAGTATCTGTACCTGAAACTAGAGTTGTTTAAATATAGCTTTATTCTTATACTGCTTTTGCCAGGTTACTTGCGTAGTCATATAAGGTAACATTCATCTTTGCAAAGGGCAAAAAAAAAAGAGTGAAATCCCCAAAGACCCCCTTGCTTTCTTCCTTTGGAAAAGAGAATGAAGAAAAAAAAATACAGGGTCTTCATTTGACAACTCTGTGCATGTTTATTTACTTTTGACAGATGTTAAATGTCTTGATAATAACTTTTTAAGTTAAGTTTGCTTTTGCTTGCTTTTTTTCTCCTTTGCACTTCTTTTAAATTTGGAACATGTTAGAATTTTTAAGAATTAATGTAGAATGATTGCTACTGCAACAGAGGGATCAGAACAGGAAACTGAGTTGTGTGGTTGAAAAGAGCAACAAAACTATCCACGCAGGCAAATTCCTTCAAACAGATCTAGGACTTTATAAAATATGCAGAAATTGAATGGGGGATCAGTTAACCTTTTTAACATTAACCTTTCCTCTAGCTATTATTTCCAAAGAGTTTATCCTTGCCAAAAAAAATGTGTATAGTCACCTATAGTAATAAGTACCTTCTTGGAGGTTTGCATGTTTTTGATTTAATGCAGCGCAGTAAAGTAATGATAAATCACATGCAAGTTCCAGACACCTTCGATGCACCTTCAGCCTGATCTGCAGTGCTGAAGCTGTGGTACTCTGAGTCCCTTCTGGACAGAGCTGCCAATTACGCTAAACCATGTGAACGGCTTAGTGACACAGACAGATGTTCACAGAGAATGAGACAGAGACCACCAAACTCACTCATTTGTGAATTTAACAGGATTTGAACATAGGACTCCAGTGTGAAAGACTAGTTCATTAATCTGGTAGTTTCTTTCAGTTGTATTTTTATAAGATATTTTAGTAAACAAAAAATCTCAACCCCTTACTATTGCTGCCAACAAACCAAAGCAAGCACATTTAGCCTCATTCTAGCTTTCAAACTCTGCATCCTTCTTTATGATTTTGTGTAAATTCAGAAAACAGACTTTCATACTAAGCTCTGAACTATGTTTCTCAAATCTTTCAGTGGGAGAGAAACATGGCACTGAGGTTTAAATACAATAGTTTTAACAGGAAGAGAAACTCAGGAAAAGGAAGTACCTTAATGCAAAAACTGAAATACAGGAACACAAGAACTGAACAGCCTACAAAAATTACGCGACAAAAGTTATTCAGGTGATAAATATTTACATAGGTCTGATTTTCACTCAAATAAGAAACCCAACAAGGTTCTTGATAACTACAGTAAGACAAAAAAGCATTAAAAATGTTTTATTTGTGTCTCTGGTAAGGCCATACACATAAAATGGAACAAAACAGTAGCAGGGAAACATATAACTGAGCTAAAATACACAATCACTGTACTTTTAAAAATTATTTTTAGTGAAGCCTTGTTCTGTTTCATGTAATAATCCATTTTCTTTGGTTATAGTACCATTTGTTTGACATGACTTTCTGAACTAAACCGTTTTCCCCCAAAAGCTTACCCAACCGTCCTTATTGAGGTTTTTTGGCTTTTATGAGACTGTCTAGAGCACATATTGCAAAAAAAAAAAAGTTGAGATTTTCATATACTCCTTTTTAATAATTATTTTGCTTGATATATTTCAGAGCAAGTAACCTACATGTTCCATTTCCTGAGACAAAGCTGAGGCAAAACCCAGAGAAGAACTTAAATCCAGCAATGGTGAGCAATATCTAGTTTTCAGATAATTGTAAGCATAACACTGAAGCTGTACTAAATCATCCAGGGATGGTTTTATCTTCCAGGAATACTTCTTGGCTCTTCTAGACTTATGCACAACAGTTAACCTGTATGCAAACTTGTATTTGAGGTTGGAGTGCATTTGCTCTTTAACGAAAATTTAGGTGTTCCTCGGAGGCCTAGGAGAATCTATATAGGTCTAAATTGTGTCTAAATTGTGTCTATATTTGTGGAAAGTTAAGCACATAGGAATGAGATCCAAAAAAATTTTGAATCTTCAGCAGGGAGCTACCTAAATTAGTGAATAAAAATTGAAAAGGAATGTCTCCTACATCATTTTCCACTGCAGGATTTTTCTTCCACCAGCAGTAAAGATTCAAAAGGCTGAACTTTCTACTTGAACTACAAGTCTGTACCTTTTTTATATATTATAGTTACAAAGGAGGTTATTAAGTAATTCAGTAATCATAGTATTAACCCCTATTTCAAAAAACAAAGAAAAATTAAGAAAATATGAGAAACGGTATTTGAACATCTCTTACCTCCCAATGAAGACTTCCAGTCAGTAGTGGGGAATAATTGCTCTGTGTATCGCGCTGGACTCCTGTATTTTGAATAGAATGTCCAATAAGGTAGAGAGAGACTTCATGACACAGTCATCATGCTATTTCCTCGAAGAAGGGAGACATGGACTCCAAACCATCCTTCAATAGTCCTTCAAAATTTACATTAGATGCAGTTATTTGAGGAGAAATTTAATCCCTTAACTTTCTGGTTTTTTATCTAGTGACTGTAAGATTATGCTACCTGTTTTACTTTATCTCAAATAATTATTTATTATGGAATGGAAAAAGAAATCATTTAACTGGAAAAGATTGATAAAGAATCACCATAGATATTCCTATATACTGGAGTTATTTCACTAATTTACAGGAAAATGTAAATTTCAGCCTCCTCACACTGAATCTGTCCATTCTCAGATGAATGTTCCAAGTTACCAAACTAGTGAACACTGAGATGGTGAATGATTACTGTCTATAATTCATGGGGTTTTTTTTCATCAGCAGTTGCAGATATTCTGAGACTGACAGTAGGTATGCAACCCTGCAAGTGAGGTTGACAGAAGGAATCCCAAATTTTTGCCCTTCAATTTAGTGACTTCCTGCTCAGCACTGAAAGACTTCAGTAATTTTAGTAATAAATAAATAAATAAAATTATTAAAGAAAAATTAGATGTGCATTTGGTAGATGGCTGGCTTATCCAAAGCTAGGTGGCACTTAAACAAGTGTCAAGTGTAGCCAGTTGGTTACATTATCTTTCTAATTTTTATTTCAAAACTACTTTTAACTTCAAATATTTAATTAAATATTAGTTTTGAAATTAAATTTCAGACTCAGTTTGATTTTTGGAAAAAAATTTAATGCACAAAAAATGAAGAACTGGCTTTTTCCCTTTTCCTCTCTTTTCATGTCACCAAAGAAATCTCTTAGGATTGGAAAACTCTTTCCTGCTCATTTCTAGTTAAAAAATACATTCTTTAATGCTAATCCAATTTTCTCCACGTATTTGCTAAAGAAATACTTCTTTCTTATGTAAGGACTCAGTCTCCTAGAACACAGTGTCAATGATAACTACAGACAGAGGGTAGGCAACAACTTATTTTCAGACACAAACGAAAGAATTATTGAAGCAAAAGAGTTATATACTGTATCTGGAAGGAATGCATTTACATACTTTCATTTCTAGAAAGGGCTTCTTGCTTTGAAATGGAAACAGTTTTCTAATTTAAAGTAGGTAATTACACACTCCATTAAACAAGTAATTAACAGATTACAATTTAAAAAAAAACCCTTGGAAATGAGCAATTCAGATGCTAAATGTGAAGCACACTGTTATAATTAGCATAATACTTTTTGAAATGGATTAACAAATACACAATGAAAATTAAAAATAAATCTATTTTCTCCATGCAAATCATATGCAACAAATAGCATTATATGAGCCAAACAATACCATAGTATAAGAAGAACCTAGTGCAAATACATCATGTTAAATTACTTTAAAAAAGTAAATAAATAACCTTTTAATTCCCCGAAGAAATAGATAAAAGTTTCGGAAGATTACTATTACATATGCACCATGCTGGGAGCAATCGTTATGTGAAGAAAACAAAAGGTTGAATGCTGTTTTTTACAAGCAAATATGCTTCTTCTATTAACCTCATGATGCATTTGAAATTTTACCTACCACTATTCTAAATATGAGGAAAAGCTACCGTAATGCAGAAGTACTATCCAATACTTTATAGGATAGTGAAAAGACATGAATGGGTTCATGAACTAATTACTTCAGCTCCTTCACTCCAGCTAGTGCGTATTGGTCACCTGTCTATTCCACCAGAACAAGATATGTACTTTTCAGCTGCTGCCTTGAAGCATTGTTAATTCTGCTTCAAAATTAAGGAAATGGACTTTAACAGGAGCCACATCCTTTGTATATAGTCAGCTTTTTTCATCCTCTTTATAGTTCTCTGTTTTTGTTTGTTGAAAAGGTGCTAAATATCAACTGTAGACAAAAATTGATCCAGAGAGAATCTAGTTTAACCTCTTTCCAAAGATGTTTAATTTAGCTGTTCTCTTAGATTCTTGTTTTAATTATCATTTTACTTCAAGAATAGTAAAAATTCTTCTACACTAACAATTCTTCTAACCTACAGGAATATTTTAATTATTCAAAAATTATTCTCAAATGTTCTTTCTTCCATAAAAGGGAAGAATTAGAACAAGTACTAATACAATTTTTCATTATTTTTATTAAATCAAAGGAATTAATGTAGGGTTTTTTATCAGAAAGAGAGTGGAATGAAACAAACAGTAAAGAAGAGCCTGCAAAACCAAAACTTTAGGAATATATTTTGAAAGAAATACAGAAAAAATATTAATGTTCTGTCACTTCCTTTTTTTCATTTTATTTGCTATGAATTCCTGAATCCAGCAACTGGCAGCCCAATCTTACTTAGTTTATAGGACCTGACAATCAGAGCCCATGGCAGTATGGCTGTACAGGAGCAATGTTTTGTTGAATGCATTAATGTCATGATAAACTGAATTATTCTCTTGCTAATGAAGTTGACCTCTTCTGGTGTTATTGCTAGCCAGGGCAGTAGAGAAATTCAAATATCCCGGAATCACTCAAGGCTTACTCTGCATTGAAAGAGAGCGACTACAAAAAATTTTAAAAAATGAAGTATTGTATAATACTGTGTCAAATGCAGTATCTATGAGTAAAGACGACTGCAAATCTCACAAAAAGGAATTGTTATAGGGCAAATATGATATGACACATCAACATGATGGGTTACTCCCATATACAGCACACTAGTTTCTTCCACTTTCATTTACCCCATGGTTGTTTTGGTGAAGTACCAGCTCATATGGCTGGACGAAGAGAGGCATGAGATGGAATCAGAAGAGCAAAGGTAGTTATTCCTCTGAGAATCAGCAATAATTGTAACTTCTTTTTTTTTGACATGTCTGATGAGAAATGCCAATGCCTAATGGACCGATGTCATAAACCTTTGTAAAGGTCACGAGGGTCAATAAATGGCATAGTTTATGAAAATAAGTAAATAAACCTTTCATTAGTTTCTTTCTTACATGTGTCCTTTCCTTCCTTACCAGTCTTTCTTGGACCACTTTGACCATTTAAATATTATCATAGATGGTCCTCACTCCATGATCATGCATGAGATTAATGGCAATTTAAAAGTCTGTCTTTTCATTCTTCCAGGTATTCCTGAATGCTACAAAAGAAATGTGAGAATACATTTAGAGATGCATTCTCTTACTGTATTGTATCTCTTTCCTCTGTGAAGGAATGATTTGTATGGAATTATCATTTTCTACCAAGCTTCAGAAATCTTAAGACTCTGAAATGATGAGTAGTTGAAACTAATTTCATAATCAGTTTGAATGTAATAAAGACAAAAGCCTGTATGTATATGCACATAAATGGCAGCAAGGGGCACTCTACTCAATAGACTGATAACATGTTGTAAAATGCCCAAAAAGGCAAACTCTTGGTAGTTTTGATTTTTTTGTTGTTGTTGGTTTAAATCTGCGCAGATATAATTCTGGACTTGTTCCATTTATGTAGCTTTCTTATTTACTAATGTTCCCTTTCTCAACAAGTATAGAAAACTATTATGGAAAATTATTAAACTGATTATGTTTATTAAATTCTTATTAAAATAATCTATTTTATAGAGTAATTTAATTTCTGAGAATTTAGCAGAAAATTTTGAGGGAAAAAATCTTATTCACAAATAGTTTCTTTCCAAATATATGTTTTAATAATGCATAAAAGACAATTCTTTTTCTAGTTATTTCAGGTATAGTTTTATTGGACCTGGAACTTTTGCTCCTGAAAAGAGAGATATTTGAACATTAAGTATAGATCTCCCTAAAACTATGACCCATGTATCTTCAGCAGCAAATAAATGTCCAAACTTCCTAGTGTTTCTATAGAAATTAAAAAATTGATTTTATTATCTACATTTGAGTTATTAATTTTGATTTCCATCGTATTTAAAAAAAGGAAAAAATCTTGATAATAGAACCATCAGACTAGGAACGAAGTAGATAGTAGCATAAGTGACTCTAATGGTCAGTCTTAGATGTTACAAAAGCTATTGCAGGCAAAATTTTAATCTAGAAAAGTGCTGTACACAGCCAGCAATTCTGATCCTCTTTCAGCACCTGTCAAAGCCAAATCCCTCTCACTTTCTATCTGTGGATTATTTTTTTATGATTAGTCCTCCTTTCAATGTCATACTTTGCAGTATAATAATCAAGATGTGGGTGCAAAACCACATCAAGAAACACTAGCTACCACAGATAACAAAAATTAATAATTTTAGAAGATAAACCAATGCAAATCACATTGCATAGAATTTGGATATCTTTCAATACCCATTTCCTCTGTGAAAACAAAGTAACATTAATAATTGAGCCTTGTTATAGACTTCACTGTAACACAGGCTTGGTTCACTGCCTGAGGAAGTAGTTTTGGAAGCTCAGAATGTAAAGATAGCTTTTGCAAGAACTGCCACAGTTTTCCTGTTCAAGCAAAAGCAAATAGTTTCCAATAAAGACAGGTAAGGGAACTAACCTTCTTCTCTTTCACTAAATTTGGAAATATTAGATGATAATGGAGAAAATTCCTATTTTATTTTGTACCTAACTTTTTTTCAAATAATATTCCTTTACATTTGGAATGAAATTGTAAAAGCTGTATAAGTAATTTATTTGTTATAGCAGAAGAATATTTCCATTTCCTAAAACCTGGCAATAGGAGAATGTTATATTTTTGGTAAATAGCATTTATCAATTTGAATGTGAAAATTAATTTGATTTAGATTTTGAAGAAACACACTGTGAAAACATTACAGGTAATGTCACAAAAATAATGATCAATGTATTTGAAAATAAACATTTAAAAATTCTATTATGTGATTCCCTATTTTCTTCTAAATCACACTAGCAGATAGCTCTCTCTTGCCAGAAGTAACCAAAATCCAGCGGATTCCCCGGGATCATCAATAGCCAACTTTAGGGTTGAAAGAGTTTTGCCTTTAACTCCAAAGTGACAGATCCTATATATTACATTCAGATTATTAATTATTCTGTCATTGTTGTGGCTTCTGCTGTAACAATTAGATATCAGAAGTAAATATGTTTTACTACTATTGCCAGCTACTGCAAATTCTCAGTAACTTATGTACCGAAAGCACAACTTTGTTTCACAGAATATCCCACCAGAAATTCTATTCCTTGTATTGGACACCAATATATCTTGTTGCATCTTCCAATGAGGTATCAGAATGTCATCTTTATTAAAGGCAGACACACAATATTACCCTACTAAGAAACTGAAGTAAACTTTCATTTTACAAATGTCTGGCATCTCTTATTGCTTTCAGTCAGACTGCAGCCTCAGGTGACCTTAGCTGAGGTGTCTTCCTTAAAAATAGTCACTTCTTATCATTTTGCAACCAATTTTTAGTGTTGGTCTAAGCAAAACTGCTCAGTTAAATGTTAATAAAATCTGCTGGATAATTTTATAGAAGTCTATTAATTTCTATTTAGATTTGTTAGGTAGGAAACTGGTGACCTGCTCTAGTTCTGCTAGCCAGCAAGGCGTGGCACAGCTCCTCTGTGCAAACCATAGCTACCTACTGCAGTGATAGTGCAGTAATTCTTCAGATTGCTGTAATAATAGGAAATGTAAGATATTTATAAAAAGTGACTCAGGAGTACACATCTCATGACAAGATCCTGGGAGAGATACAAGCAAAATGTATTCATAGTCTATAGTGTATACCTGAGTCCATTGTTTGCGTTGCTCTGCCAAAGAAAGTCAAGAGGAGTTAGGAAGGACTTTGACTCTGTGTCAAATAGACAGAAGCCTTCTGGATTTTGAGCTTCCTATATAATACAGTGTTTGATCTGCCTGCTGGGATCATCTGGGATCGTCTTTCCATGCTCAATTCCCTTATGTGACTGAGGCTTCAACATTTTGAATATATTTAATATCTTGGAGGACCTATGTGCTTCCACATTTCTGAAGAATTTGAACTTAAACTAATATATCTAGATGGCATTAATCACAAAATGGAGGGATCACAAGTAACAAATTGGATATTGAAATACCTTTTCTTGGTATTATACTCCAAAGCTATATCTAACTTCAGGGTAGATGTACACTAAATGTAACACATAACAAGTTCTGGACTCCTAGAAGACACCACAGCCCCATCCGTCCTGTTTTCACATTCTGTGAAAACAAGAGCGTGAGGAAATGGAAGAACATGTATAGAACTGCATGCCTTGGCCTCATCGTGACACTGAAGCAGAATCAATAGAGGCAGACACCCAGACATCAAAGCTGATGTGTAGTTTTAACACACTGATATATAGTAAATTTTCTGTATGACATACAAAGTTCATGATGTCGTATGACTGTAATCTTTACCTCATATGTTATCTCTTATTAACTCTTCAGGAGGAAGACAGCAAATGTTTGTTCCACATTTTATTTAAACAAATATAAAATTGACTAGTTGATTAGGGTGGTGTGTTAAGATGGAGAGGTATAATCTTAGTAACACATAAATCCTCATATTCTGAAGGGCTAGTATCCCAAGGAAAACTATCGAAACCCCAGTGTTCAGATATTAAAGCTATAA
Source organism: Mycteria americana (assembly GCF_035582795.1). Classification (NCBI taxonomy): domain Eukaryota; kingdom Metazoa; phylum Chordata; class Aves; order Ciconiiformes; family Ciconiidae; genus Mycteria; species Mycteria americana. The sequence continues at coordinate 23,922,042 of NC_134368.1, read as the reverse complement.
CGGGTTACTTCCTTAACTAAAAAAAAAATCACAGAACCACAAAATAGTTGAGGTTGAAAGAGACCTCTAGAGATTGTCTAGTCCACACATACCCCCCCACTCAGGTAGGGTCACCAAGAGCAGGTTGCCCCGGATGGTGTCCAGTCAGGTTTTGAATATTTCTAAGGATGGAGACTCTACAACTTCTCCGGGCAACCTGCTCCAGTTCGACCAGGTTAAATGCAAAATTTATGCACATTGATAAGATCCCTGAGACTTCTCTAGGCTAAACAGTCCCAGCTCTCTCAGCCTCTCTTCATATGATAGATGTTCCAGTCCCTTAACCATCTTTGTGGGCCTTTGCTGGACTTGCTCCAGTATCTCCATGTTGGACATGTAAATCCATGTCTTTCTTGTCCTGGGAATCCCAGAACTGGACATAGCATTCAAGGGGCATCTCACTGGTGCTGAGTAGAGGGGAAGGATCAACTCTCTCAACCTGCTGGCAGTACTCCTCTTAATGCAGCCCAGGATACTGTTAGCTTTCTTTGCCACAAGGGCATGTTGTTGGCTTGTGTTCCACTTGCTGTCCACCAGGACCCCCAGGTCCTTCTCTTCAAAGCTGCTTTCCAGCTGGTTAGCCTGCAGCATATGCTAGTGCATAGGATTATTCCTCCTCAGGTGCAGGACACTACACTTCCCTTTGTTGAACTTGAAGAGGTTGCCTGTCAGCTCATTTCTCCAGCCTGTTCAGGTCCCTCTGAATGGCAGTACAATCATCTGGTGTTTCAGCCAATCCTCCCAGTTTTGTGTCATCAGCAAATTTGCTGAGGGTGTACTCTGTCCCATCATTCAGGTCATTAATGAGGATGTTAAACAGTACCAGACCCAGTGTGGACCCCTAGGATACACCAGTAGTGACTGGCCTCCACCTGGATTTTATGCCACTGATCACAAACCTTTGAATCCAGCTGTCCATCCAGTTTTCAGTTCACCTCACTGTCTACTTATCTGGCCTGTACTTTTTCAGCTTTTATATGATGATCTTATGAGAGACAGTGTTGAAAGCCTTACTAAAATCAAGGTAAACTATCCATTGCTCTCCCCTAATCAATGAAGCCAGTCATCTCATCATAAAAGGCTAATAGAGATATCCAAATTTTTAAAGCATCAGTCATGGACAAATTTTACATGTCATTCAGACAACTCTACGAAGTTCATATCATTTTTGAACTAAGTATCTTATAAAGGAAAGAGAGCTCTGTAGAACTTTGTGGACCACATGCCATGAAGTCCTATAGTCCAAAAGTGCACAGTTTGTGAAATTTTCCTCTAAGTCTTTTCATTGCATATAATTTTTCATAGAGGAAAAATAGTATTTGTTTTACTACAATTCATGTGTCCAAGAAGGAAAAGACAAAAATAAATACTTTTAGCAGTTCCATCTAGACTTAACAAACTTACAGCTACAAAACGTAAAGGTTATAAAAAATGTTCATCAACTCTTTACGAAGCAAATGAGCATTGAGTAAGAAAATCTTGAACCTCCATTGCCTGACTCTCTGGATTGTCCTTTTTACCTGTACAAAGAAGGTGTAGAGTGTAGTTACACCAAAAGGCTCACCTATTCCAAGTACAAAGTAGCACTTTTTGGTCTTATTATGCGTAAAAAATTTATTTCAGAAAGATTTGAGTGAATCAGGTCAGAATTTTGGAAGAAGTTATAAATCACTTCTAAAATGTTTTCTTGACTTTCAAGAAAGATGGTAGAAGTATTTATTGTAATGTTTTTCATTCCCATTCTGAGACAAATTCTAAATATTTAATGTGGCACAGAAATACAAATTAAAGTACGTTAATAAAAATTATGCATACCTCACTAAAGTTCCCTGTAATAATAATTAGAGAGACAAAGTGACTGCCAGTATGCCACAGGGGACTTTCCATTTCGTACACTTGAAGCTGTAGGCAAAGCTCTTGTTTATGAGAGCTGTATGGGAAATATTTTATATTTCATAAAGTACTGCATCTATTTATCTGCGATAGATTCAGTGACCAGGAGATCCTTCTAAATGTGGCACTCATCGGCATATATTAAAAATGTTTGCTGGTCATACTTAGGTATGATGTACGTTTCCTAAGTTTTCAGTGTTTCAGCAAAAGTGTCACACAGTATGCTGAAAAATCCCACATTACAATGATACTCATTAGTGCTACCTGTATATAATTGCACATACCTCATCCATCCAGCTGTTAATATATCAGTGTTAGAAATAGGTTTGGAACACCAGTGATGTCAGCATCTTGATACAGAGGGCTGAAACAAACACATTGGCTATGATTCTCAGTGCTGCCTAAGAGATGTGAATGATCAGTTCCCATTAATTAACATCCAAGTCCCCCGAGTGCCTGACTATCTCAGCTTTCAGCTCCTCTGAATATTTCAGGAAATAGTATGAGCTTTGACACTGCAAAGGTCAGTATGTTTAAATGTTCATACATGGGATGTAAAATTCTTATGTTAACTGAAAAAAAACTGTTAAAATACATAATAATATGCAAAAATGTTAACATACTTCAGAGATCTTAGGTATGCTTGTTAGCAATATTTAGAATTACTCTGACAGCTTTCATTACAGTTCCTCTCCCATTAATTTCTTTAAATATTTCCGCTCTAAAGAAATGCATTCAGCTATGTTATAATTAACTTGGTTGCCAAAAGATATTATATATCATCAGATGCTCACCGGCCTAAGGTAGTCAAAGAGTGGCAGTTGTATTGTTCAGTGTTTAATCAGGTCAAAGCTGTGGCAACTTTAATTATAGTTATTGTCAAGGCGCTGCTTAATGCTTGCAACAAACCTTGTCATATGTCAGCTCTTGAATCTTTTCTCTTTGCCATGTATAAGTGAAAAGACTGTCCCTGTTAAATTTGACAAGCATGATTCTATAAGAAATATTGGTATATTGCTGCTTAAATTTGGGATGATTTGCACATATAGTGTGAGGCTAGGAAGTGGGCAAACATATCTAGGCAAAATGGAAAAAAAAATCCTTACTCTTGCAGCTAACACAGAGGATAAGAAACCAGTGCAGACAAACTGAGGCTAGCAAACTACAAAATCCTTTTTTTAAAATAAAAAATGCCGGTACATATAAAACATTATTTTAAAAGCAAAATGTTATCATGTATCATTATAATATATCCATCTGAGTCATCACAATACACTAAGGATGTAGACCTGCCGTTCATACATCTGCCACCTGGCTCAACAAAATAGCTAAGTCTAGTGGTACTTTGCCCTTTGTGTTTCCAATTTATAATTTCTTCTGGTTCTACATAAATATTACAGTTTACAACAATGTTTCAGTATTTTTTTCCACACTAACAGTTTGGCTCATTACCTATTTCCCTCCAGGTCTACCCACACTGTCTATATTCCGCTTGGATCCGAGGGTCCCATCTGAAGCAAACGAAATAACTTCTTTCAAGGAAATGAACTGAAAGGATTGTTGGCTTCAGAATCTTCTCCCTGTAAATCTGCCACATCTTAAGGGTGGATCAGGTTTCATTCTCTCTGCTCGGGACAATCCTTCAACATTATTCTAGCATGTATCATATCATACCACAGTGTGCCTCCATAAGCAATGGTTGAGATGTATGCATCCCACACTGTGAGTGTCATGTTATGAAAAACAAGAGGCAGTCTTATTATTTGTCTGGCAAGCTTATGTTTTGGTAAGGGGTGTTTGTTACAAGCAGAAACACCTAAAATGTGTTCAGAGTACAGAATAGCAAATTCAGAGATGAGGAGGCAAAGAAACTCCTTTGTCTGCTCAGTCTTTTGCTGCTGTTTCTTTGGGGGTCCACTAGCTGTGCTCTATATATGATCTGAGTGGTGAGTTGAAGGGAGTAATCACACCTCTCTACCTACTGGCTGTGCTCCCGCGTCAGGGAGCAGACCAGGAACTGAGCATGGTAGCAAGGGCAATGGGGGCAGGAGCCTCACCAGCAAGGGCCCCGTCCCGCTGTACCTGGGCAAGACAAGGTGGGCAGGCCCAGGGGTGGCAGATGGTGTCAGCCCAGAGGCAGGATCACCCCACAAGTTTGTGGTGATGATGCAGGTCTGGGTCAAGCCATGAAGTCAATCCACAGTTCAGGGTCAAGTCCAGCGGAGGTAACTGGTGTCAGAAACAGCCCAGCGATTGCCAGGCAGGTCTATAGTGATGGGCTGAGGCCAGGCCAGAAAGTCAATCCACAGGTCAAGGCTCAGATCCGCAAGGTCCATGGACAGGCACATGTACATCTAGGACAGAGTCAGAGGCAGGTACAGGTAAAACTTATCTTGGAAGGGACTGAAGGCCCAGACATGAGCTTAAAGGAAGCCCAGAGCCCAGGGGCAGGGGTGTTGCCAGAGGCCAAGTTAGGTGTTCTCAGAGCCATTAAGGCCTGTTAGGGCACTCAGGGTCCTGCAATACTGTTAGTACAGCTCAGGAGGCTCTTGGCCACCTTTGCTGCCAGGAGAGACCACTGGCTGATGCCCAGCTTGCCCATCTATTGGCACACTCAGGTCCTCAGCAGAGCTTCTCTCCAGCAACGTTGCAGGGGCTTCTTGCTCTCCAGGTGGAGGACTTTGCATTTACCCCTGTCCTTCTTCCACCACCACTGACATCATTACTCCTTGTGACTTCTGGCCCTGTTGGAACATTTTTCCCTAAGGCATAATGCACCCCCATTCTCTGGAATGGATGGAGGCTTACCTGGCCTAAAAAAGGCATACTAGCTGCCTAGACTGATCTGTTCCAGTGGCACACCGTTCTGGGCCATTCCTTGATTTGGGTAGTTATCAGCATAATACACAGCAGCTGAATAGCAGACAGGGACAGTTCGGTTGTTCTCTGGAAGGCCTCAGCCGCTTTCAAGGGAAGATACTTGAAGCAGCATGACTTCATCTACTCCCTGTTTAGAGAAGGCTGGTGAAGCACAATTAGCACAGCACACACAGGCCAGCTTCTCCTTTTTCTCTTCCTCTTGTGTACACCTGCCGTATCCCTTTGCTCAAGCAGCCTTTCTAAGATTGCTGCATGGATAATCTCAGAGCATTACTATCAACGCCATATTTAAGAGACAGTCAACAGCAGCAGTCACTGGGATGCCATCTGCCAAGAAACATCGGTCATGGTTTAACCCCGGTAAGCAGCTAAGCCCCACACAGCCACTTGCTCACTCCCCCATCCATTGGAATGGAGGAGAACATCAGAAGGGTGAAAGTGAGAAAATGTGTTGGTTGAGATAAAGACAGTTTAATAATAAAAAAAAAAAAAAGAAAAAGATAGAAAATAAAACAATAAAGAGAGAAGGGGGGGGGGGAACAAACAAGAAAAACAAGTAATGCAAAAAAACCCCAATTTCTCACCACCAACCAACCCATGCCTTGCCAGTCTCAGAGCAACAGCAGCCCTGGCTAACTGCCACACCCTGCCCAGTTTTATTGCTGACCATGACATCATATGGTATGGCATATCCCTTTGGTCAGTTGGGGTCAGATGTCCCAGCTGTGTCCCCTCCCAGCTTCTTGTGCATCCCCAGCCTACTCGCTGGTGGGGTGGGGTGAGAAGCAGAAAAGGCCTTGACTCTGTGTAAGCACTGCTCAGCAGTAACGAAAACATCCCTGTATTATCAACACTGTTTCCAGCAGAAATCCAAAACACAGCACCATACAAGCTGCAATGAAGAAATTTAACTCAATCTCAACCAAAACCAGTACAATGACTCTAGCACATTCAGACTTTGGCACATTCAGAATATGGTATGCCTGCGTCTTTAGGAATGAGGCGTATGGAGTATCTTAAAACACTCCAATCACTTTGTATTCCACAGGTTTAGCTGAAGAGAGGTCCCGGCTGTAGCTATATACAGACTAAAACCCACTCTCTGACCTAGGAGAGCACAACAACAGCCAGCCAAACAGAGAATCCAGAAAGATTTTTATAAATTGGACTGCTCACGGGAGGTCTTCAAGGCATAAACTTGTGAACAGGATAGATATTCACTTTTGATCCAGTTGCACAGAGGAGAAAAGAAGCACAGAAGGAAAAGACATAAGTGCATGTGAAAGACAATGACAGGGAACATCAACTGCTTTTGCACATTCAGAGTTTCCTCTTACTTGTGCATCTTACTCTAATAATCCTGTGTTTGGCGGGCCAAAAAAGGAACTAACAGCTTCTTTAGACTCGTTCGTAGATGGATTCCTCATTCTTTCCTCCAGTGTGTCCTGCTCCAGCCCTCCTGGAGGTACTGAAGGTCTGTTTCTGCATCTTCACAAGTCCAGTAGCCAGCTTGCCAGCATTGTGATGATGGACAGGTATGCATATTTTCAGGGTAGATGATATGGAGAGAAAATGGTTGTCCTCTGTTTTAGGCAATGGTCAGATTCCCTACATTCTAATTTCTGGATTGGCTGGCCTTGTTGTAAGGTTTGGGATGTTTTTAATTTTAAGTATATTTTAGTATAATTGTACTGTGGTGTGTCTTTCCTTTATAAGAACCGGTGAGTCTTCTTCTGCATGTTTCCTTCCCCTGTGCGTGTATGTGGTCAGTCACAGATGAAGGCTCTGCACAGGAGTTCAGACTATGTGGAAGGGCTGCAGAAGTCTCCTTGAATTGCTACCTATCTGCACTATATCTGTATATCTCACTGAATGGGGAAGTTACGTTAGGCTTGTGGAGTACTTGCATTATCCATGTCTGGCCCTATAGTAACAGATTCAAAGGAAAGAATGAGCTCATGAATATTAAGTGTTTGGGAAGAGGAGGCCTAATTTATAGTTTATGAGTCTATGAGTGAGTGGGGGGAGTAACTTTTTTTTTTGCCTTTGTTTTTATTTTTATTTTTTTTTACTGTGGTGGAAAAGGAATGTCTATTACTATTTGGGTACTTTTTTTTAGAGGTGAATAAAGAAAAGGTCTTTTTTATTTGTACATGTAAAGCTTTTATGCACTCTTTCAGGTAGTTTACATTCTGATTGTGAAGGCTCAGAGGCTTTTTTTCTTCATGTTATTGCTCTGAAGTACATGTATGCAAGTAGCACCATGAATGTGCTGCCCATCCCAAAAAACAGAGCAACTAACAGCCATGTACAGGCTAAAGGGAAGGTGCCGTTCAGCTATAAATGCATGTCTCACCATCTTTTTAATATAGGTGTACAAAATACAGTAGACTTCATGTCAATCTTGAAAACATAAAAAATCCTGTTGCAAGTATATCATGTATTCCTCAAATTTTGCCCCTGAACTTTTGCCAAAGAGTTCCTAACAACTGTCATGATTCATCCTGATTCAGGCTTGTCCTACTTCATCCTACTGGATGAGATGGATTCCATGTATTCTGTGCTGTTGAGCAACTGGATTGGGGAACATGAGTATGAAACAAATGATAAATAGCATTGTGGCCATGAACATTTTCCCTTTATAAAACATGTGTGAGAGACTGAAAGAGTTAATGTCTCAAACATTGTGGAGAGATGAGGCACGATTTGCATGGCGACGCCAAGTCAGCTAGCATGGGATGGGGAGAGCTCTTCGGAGGAGAGACTAAAAGAGGTATTGTCTTGTGAGACACTGAAAGAGGTACTGTCTCAAACATTGTAGTGAGATAAGGTGCAGCAAGTCAGCTAGCACGGGATGAGAAGAGCACGTCGGAGGATGCACAGTTACCATCTATGGCCAGAGGTCACACAGAGTTTTATCTAAGGAATGGGCCTACAACCACCCGAAACTCGGAATTAAACTCCTCACGACCACCCCCCTCCCCCAGTGCCTGTGAACTTTCGAGGACCAGAACGACATAAATCCTCACGGGGTGTGACCTGAGGCAGGGATTAGAGTATAAAGAGACACCTTCCCCAGGGAACGGCACACATCCATCACCGGAGGATTGCCACGTCTGTCATCGTCATCGCGGGATCCAAGGGTGGTGATACCTTTCCTTTTCTTTATCCTCCTCTCTTCTCTTTTGCTTTTCTCACTTCTCTGTTCCTCTACTCTTCCACTATATATATATATATATATATATATCTGGGCATATGAGTTTTGGACGAATTGTGACGGGTTGCCTGGAAAATAGCTCCATTGCCAAATTGCCTCTGTTCATTCACTGAGCTTGCTAGTTCATTAAGTTTGTAGTTTGCTAGTTAATAAAGTTGCTAGTCATGACTTGCATTGTCATGACTCTACCGGCCTGCGGCTCTGCCGAGTGGAGATCGGCCTTTGTCGGTACACAAATCCCCAGGGAATCAAAAAGATTCACCCATTTTGCAACCCACCGAGTGGGATGAGACATTAATTTGGTGTCAGAAGTGGGATTCCCCGACGTGATCAGTGAGAGGAACAGGGAGGGGATATCGACTGAGTCGAGAAGGGAGGACGTGAATCGGCTGAGTCCAAGTCCTCCGGCAGATAGATGATCACGGCTTCCCGGGTTCAGCCTGATCTGGACTGCTCCTCTTTGATATAGTTGTTAAAAACGTATAACTCCTGCCCGACGCCTCAGGGGCGAAATTGGGCAGAGGAGAACTGGCAATCTCCATCCACCGTTGCAGAGCGAATAAAGGTTTTGGCAAAGGAGAACAGGGTGAGGCCCAGGAAAGAAAAAACTGTAGTTCGTGGTGGTTTAGGAGCTGCACTGATGGCAGCGCAAAAGGATAAGTGCACGGTAAAACAGGCTGAGTGAGAGGCAAGTGAATTGTTACAAGATTTGATTAAAAGCTTGCAAGCAGAGCTAGAAGCTGAGCGGAAAAAACGGGTACAAGCGGAAACAACAGCAACTAGGTTGCAGAATCAGTTGCATGATGCTTTTGTCAGGGAGCACGAGTTGCAGTCGGTGCTAGCGGAGGCGCGGACAGAGGATCTGGAGAGCGAGTGTGGGCACTGCGGTCTGTCTAAGGAACGCGAGCCAGTTGACGGGGGGGTAGCTGGCCACTACCCCTGGGAGGAAATGGAACAGGCAAAGTGCCAACATGATGAGAGAACTGCTCCCCAACTTCGCCCACTTATTAAAATGGAATTTCAATATGAAATTCCATTTTAATGGTCACTCCATCCCACTGGGGGGGAGTGAGTGAGCGGCTACGTGGTGCTTAGCTGCTGGCTGGGGTTAAACCACAACAAGGGAGTACTGATATCACACCGGAAATCATAACAAAAGAAATACCCTATAGTGCAACTGAATTGGCGAAATTACAAGAAAAATATAGTAAGGTCTCAAGGGAAACGGAGACAGAATATGTGTGGAGGGTCTCCCTCATGGAGGGGGACAGAATTAAACTTTCTGAGGAGGAGGCACAGGGATACTGGGGTCCAGGCGTGTTTCTAACCGTCCCCGACACTCGAGCCCCCTGGTCCCTCACTCAAAGGGTGGCATACTGGGCTGGAGGGCTAGACCCCTTGGAACGGGGAGATCCGGTGACCGTCCCCACTCTGGGACTGGATCAGAGTACCAAGAGCGTGCAGAAAGCCGCCTGCCTCCAGCTCATGCGTGACAGGCGCTTAACACCCCATCAGCCCTCCCCGATGTTGCTAAAAGCCGACCCCAGTTGAATGAAACCCCTGATAAAGGGCCTCCCTGACCCCCTGAAGCTACATGCCATACAAATCCAGGACTGCCTAAGGGCAGTGCTCCCAACTCAGGAGCATTTAACAGAAATGCTAATGCCACCGAGAAACCAAACATGGCCGATCCGGTGGAATTCCCCCTCACCTGGGGAGGGGCTGCGCAGGAGCTGATCAATTATAGCTGCAACCTGGGGATCTCCAGAGGGGAACAAAGGGGTAAAGCTGCGGTTAGGAGAGCTGAATTAGGCAATCGGCCTTCAAAAGGCCTACCCTCCGGGAGAAACCTAGGGTCGGGATGACGAGGAGCCAACTCTGGAGAGAGGGTTTACGTAAAGAAATACCTAGAGAACTTATGGATGGGTTACCCCTGTCTAACCTGCAATTATTAGTAAAAGTGTGGAAAGATCCGGATAAGGCTTTTAGGCGAGAAGAAAGGGCCCTGGCCCGGTTGAACTGTCCCTCCATTCCCCCTCTCCGCGGAACACCAGGGTACTGAAGCCAGGTCAGGAAACCCACTCCGCCATCCCCAGTAAGTGAGCCGGGGGATGGCTCACAATGAATGCAAATGTTTTGGCTTTAGAACAAATTTGGAACAAAACGCTTAAACGATGTTGTTCTGCATGTAGTATTAGTAAAAGGTGTAAAAATTACAAGGAACCAGAGGAAGAGGAAGATGATGTTGGATTATTAGTGGCTCCAGGACAGAGAATTGTACAGGGAAGTAATGGTCAGGGTGAAAATGGGGAAGTCGGAGAAGGTGATGTTGACAGTGATGCTGAAAGTGAAGGGGAGAATTTCAGTCTGATAGCAGGAAGAACTAGGAGGGGGGAGGGCAGTGCTGCAAGCACCCTTAAGGCAGGCAGTGCTGCAAAGTTCCCTTCTCAGTAACGGACTTAAGAGATGGCTGGAACATATAGGGAGGATCCGGAAAAGGTGGCAAAGGTGTTGGAAACTATTATGGAGAATCATGACCTGGATTGGAAAGATATACAGGTGGATAATCCCTTCCTTTTAAAACCGGGCCTAAAGGGGACTGAGTTTTCCTTTTCTTTTGCAGGGGGAGAACCAGGCTGTCGCCTGCTAAACATACCCATCTCGTTGGAGGAGCACTGGACCTCGATGAGTACCACTAATGTTGTACTTCAGTAATTGTTTAACAATCATAGTCATTGCCTTAATCTTAATATGTACTTACAATTTCTCACCTGGATGGTGGTCCTCCTCTCCTCTGGGAAAGGAAGACACAGGGGGAGTGGAAACAATACTCCTTCAAACCTTGCATGGGAACTAATTCATGGGTTTACTACAATCTGGAGTAGAACTGACCAAGGGATATGTGTTGCCCTTCCCCAGTCAACCGAACAAGGATTGAGATTTTTTGTTGCATCGCCCAATATTATGTATAACTTGGAAATGAATCAAACTATAGAACAACCCTATGTCTTGTTCCCCCTTTTCCAGACAACTTATACTGACTGGGAACATAATTACCTCTTGACCAATAACTATTCTGAAACTATTCACTGTACTGCAATTAAGAACTTTGCTTGGTGGCAGACTGACACGTATTTTGCTTATTATAACAAGTCTGATTTACGTTTCTAGGAACGGTCCTCTTGCAACACTACTCACCCACCAATGAATTTTACCTATGGAACGAAATTGGTGCTCTGGAACAATCCAGCTGGCCCATATCCTGTACCTTGCTCCCATTTCCCATCTGACTCCTTCTTTCACCCGTTAGAACGACCGGATTTTTATGAGGCCAATTATTCCCTAAATGTGAATCTCTCTTGGAGTATCCAACTTCCCAATAGCACAGGGCGCGAACCCAGAGACCTGACAAATTTACAGTGGATGCGGTCACAAAGGAGACCCCTCCTGCAACCGTTAAGGTATACCAATCCCCTACAGCATAGCCAATCTGATCTGTTTACATGTGCCAAAGTTCTTAATTATAACACTGGTCCTGGGGACCCCCCCCCGAGACCTGGCTTTTGGAGAGAGTAAGAGTTCTGATAAGGGACATGTGTATTTGTTGGGGTTATCCTTCCTGCGGATATAGAAATCGGGATATTCTGTGCAACAAAATTTATGACGAAACTGAGGATCACAGTAGAGTCGTGTATTGCGGCATACCCCCTACACATTAGCCTTTGAAGGGCCTGCCACTCACTGCAAAACCTGACGTATTTCGTGGACTACAATGATACCTGGACCTGTGAAACTAGCGTGTACCTGGCCCCCTTGGGACTAGTTTGGGGATGTTCTAATGGGAAATTTTATTCCTATTTAACACTGAAATATCACGCTGGTCTGAAATGTGGATTAGTCATCCCATCCTTATGCCCATCTCATGTTTTCAATTTCACTGCCCCTCCCTGGTGAGTGCACCGGGAAGCGGCAGAAGCCCCAAAAACCCGACCCGAATGGGTGATCAGTGGAGTCCAGGTCCCCAATTACTATACGGATGGGCAAGTAGCAGCGAAAACATTTTCACCCTGTACGTAACCCTAAAGTGACATCAATTTGTTCTAGAAAAAATTACCTGGCAAGTACACCTCCTAAGTTAATTGGACCAGACATGCTTTAGGAGAACTCAGTCTACAAGTCCAACAGGTGTCAAAAATGACGCTCCAAATTCGTTTAGCCTTAGACATAATATTGTTAAAAGAACAAGGGGTATGTGGTATGTTGAATTTAAGTAATGAAGAATGTTGCATAGCTATTCACAATGCCAGTATTACTATAGAGGAGGCACGGACCAAAATGAAAGAAATCGCTGGTCAAACTGCTTACCTCTTCCGATCACTCCAACCAAGAGACTGGTTCAATGGACGTATACCCGGATCTTGGTCTGCCTCCCTCCTACAATCCTGGGGACTCACGGGGTGGGGGAAATGGTTAATGCAAATTGGAATAACCCTGTTGGTTGGATTTTTATTCTTAATGATCGGCATAGCTATTGTTCGATGTATGATTACCCGTCTGCTTGCTTCTGCTTCCTCTCTCTTTTCTCCTGCTGTTCGCTATGTTCGTATCACCACCCAGGAAGATGAAATCAAGGACCCTCCGCCAACTCTCGAATCTTCTTTTTGATGGTTGGCCTTGCCATTGTAAAATGTATGATTTTGTGAACTTTGTCTTCTCTATCCTCTATTATATAGACATTGTTTGAGCCACGGGGTGGTGTGAAACACTGAAAGAGTTAATGTCTCAAACATTGTGGAGAGATGAGGCGCAATTTGCATGGCGACGCCAAGTCAGCTAGCATGGGATGGGGAGAGCTCTTCGGAGGAGAGACTAAAAGAGGTATTGTCTTGTGAGACACTGAAAGAAGCGAGATAAGGTGCAGCAAGTCGGCTAGCACGGGATGAGAAGAGCACGTCGGAGGATGTGCAGTTACCATCTATAGCCAGAGGTCACACAGAGTTTTATCTAAGGAATGGGCCTACAACCACCCAAAACTTGGAATGAAACTCCTCGCAATCACCCCCCTCCCCCAGTGCCTGCGAACTTTCGAGGACCAGAACGACATAAGTCCTCACGGGGTGTGACCTGAGGCAGGGATTAGAGTATAAAGAGACACCTTCCCCAGGGAATGGCGCGTGCCCATCACCAGAGGATTGCCACGTTTGTCACCGTCATCGCAGGATCCAAGGGTGCTGATACCTTTCCTTTTCTTTATCCTCCTCTCTTCTCTTTTCCTTTTCTCACTTCTTTTTTCCTCTACTCTTCCACTATATATATATATATATATGGGCGTATGAGTTTTGGATGAATTGTGATGGGTTGCCCAGAAAATAGCTCCATTGCCAAATTGCCTCTGTTCATTCGCTGAGCTTGCTAGTTTGTTAAGTTTGTAGTTTGCTAGTTAATAAAGTTGCTAGTCTGACTGTTCCTCTGAGTCATTGTCGTGACTCTACTGGCCTGCGGCTCTGCCGAGCAGAGATCGGCCTTTGTCGGTACAAAAACCCCCAGGAAATCAAAAAGATTCACCCATTTTGCAACCCACCAAGTGGGACGAGACAACGTGTTGGTAAGATAACCTACTGTGTGGGGATTAGACAATATGCAGAGATAAGCACTCTGTGTACTGCATGTAAAGTCTTCTGGTGAAATACTGAGCCAGCATTTGGTTTAAATTGACCAGGGTCCAGGGCTTACTTTTCATTCCTTGGTCACATGAACAGAATAGTATTGTACGTGGTTCAACAACAAGAAAAGAATGAAACACAATTTGCCAGTTGTTTTCACAGATATATGCCAATGCGGGAAGACTGGGAAGACTTAGGAATTCTGGACTCTTCCATATTTATATTATCATGGACCATAACCTCCCATAACTCTTCACTTATCTTTTTGTTGAATCAGTTCGTGTCTTTTCCTCTGTTTCTCAGTGTTCAGATTATTCCTCATTTGCTTCAAAGATTGTAAATTCTAATAAAACTGTTCTTGTAGTCTACAAACTACTATGCATGTATATATTTCCCATGATTGTAAAAAGCAATGGATCAGCTATCTCTCTGTCTTATGGAATTTCAATGTCCTTTCTAATAATTTCTTTAAAAAGCAATTAAATAATTTAAAAAAATTAAAAGTTCCCACTTATTCATAATCAGTCATAGTTATGATGAGAATGGGCATTAATTTTCATATATTGCAACAAAATCTAGAAAGTTAACTGTAAATTACCTTTCTAATGATTGAAGACATGCTTTGAGTACCTCAGTGTAGCCTATTCTAGGCATCATTTGTTTTCTCCCTCTAATAAAAATAAGAAGCCTGAATTCCCAGTTACGTAGAGGCATAACATGAAACAGGGCTAAAAACCAGTCACGTGGATGTCCATTTCTAAGGAAGAGCCATGATTCTTGGTGGTTCATAGCAGTAGAAGCCATTTTTTGTTTCATATCAGAGTAAGTTCTCCAGTTAAATTCACAAGGCAGTACGTTTTTTCCAAGAAGGATAGAGGCTTAGAGCAACAGAAAAGCCAGCAAGCAATATAAAAAAGCTGGTCAGGGAAGATAGCCAAAATTCTTTTGCCTCTGTTATCTCATAAAGCCTGAATTCTATAGATGCACATTCCTTTGCAGAAAGCTAAAAGCATCACAGTGCAGACAGCTTGGGTGCTTAGGAACTCTTAAGAAAATTAGGAATTCTGGATTATTTATGTTGATTTAGGGAGTTGAAAAAGTATGAGTTGGCTTTGGAAACATCATGGAAACATTCTTGATTTTTAAATCTTTACCTATGTATTGGTAGGCTTTAGAAGGGCATACTCTTTTTAACTAAAGTTTTTACTAATGTATCACTTTTTTTCAGTTTAGGGATTGAAATTTCTTCAGTTCAGCATAATGAATGGAATTTGTGATTACTAATTGTAGTCATTTGGAGAATATAAAAGTTTTACTGGAGTCTGAAAAGTTATTAAAGGAGATTACCTTCATCTGTTAATCTGTCATCATGATTTTCTCTCTAAAATCAAACAGGTTATATTACCTAGGTTTTGGAAAGTAGCCATGGGTAGGATGGATGTTTATCAATTATGAATCAATTAATTTATACTATAGCTATGTAAACCACTATGTTTTAGTTTATGTCAGGTTTTATTCTCTTTATGAATTTCTTTGAAGATATGTTCTCAGGTCATAGCTTCTAATTTTTCAGATAATTTCTATTAGGGGATTATGATACACAAATCATTGGACAAAATAATGCAAATAAATGATGATAATAAATAGCTTACATTTATATAACATCTTGCATCCTGACTGCATATCCAGTATCTAAGTAATGCCTTATTTTGTGCAACTTCAAACATAATCCATCTCTCACGTGTTACCTTCTCTAAGTGCTAATTGCTATTTCGCTGTAAAAGTAGGCAAGTGGACAGGCAGCTCTTCCTGTATTAAGAAAAAATATTAATGGTCTTTCTGAAGGAGGTCTTTTGTAACAAATTTCAGGGGACAGCTGGGAATAATAGAACCATTTATAGAAAATTCTGGTTGCTTTTGACATGTCAGAGTGGCAGCTGTGTGGTAAGAAACATTCTAAGTATATACTAATAGCAAACCCACAAATTGGTCTTTGAAAAGTGTTCTTTTCCTTTGGGTGTGCTTTTACATAAAATTGTATCAGAGATTATTACTAAATAAATAATTACTATATCTTCCTTATGTGGTATCTTCCTTATGTTGTATCTTCCATATGTTGGTGAATAATGCTTATCATATGAAGAAATGGGAATGTCTTCATAGTGGCATTATTTGCCCACTGATCAGAGAATTAGCACAGTTACAGAGACGTACCAGTCTTCCCCAAAAAATCTTGAGTGTTTTCACAACCTGGTATTTTAAAAATGCATGATAAATAAGCTGTTCCTAGGATGATGATGACAGCAACAGCAAACAACAGCAACAACAACAAACAACAACAGGAGCACAGACCTCCATTTTCAGATTGATCATAAACCAGAAATTCTGGCAGTGGATCCTGAGTTAAATATCACATATTCAACACCTCTATATTTAACACTTGTATCACAAATTCATGTCACAAATTCATGTGCTGTAAATACTGAACAGTTAACATTAAAAAATATATATTGGGAGTGATACAATACAGAATGTTATAGTTTAATGTACATAGAATTAAAATCATGTATCAAATATTTTTCCTCTGTGAACTGCAATGATAGCTAGTCTATTAGTGATCATTGGTAGAAGAAATATTAATAGTCATTTAGAGGTGAATCTCTCAAAACTAATAATGACCTAATTCTACTTTTACTAAAATAGGTGGTAAATTTTTATTGCATGTAACAGGAAGAGAATTTGGCCAGTGCTTTGAGAACTCCACCTTTAGTCTAAGCATTATTCAAGTGCTTCATTAAAAATTCTGCTTGTTTTCTACTTGGTTATTATGCCTATGGTGAGCTTAATTGCTATTATATGAACAGTGCATTTGACTGGAGCTATTTATTAGTTTCCAGTTGATAAGCATTCATTGGTTATACACAGTTTGTGGTAAGTTATGTTAAACAGTACCCTACTTCTGTGAGTGTAGTTCATATGATGAAGTCTGTAAGTGTGAAACCGCATAGAGCAATTAGTTTCTGTTGTCATTAACAACGGACAGAATACCATTATTCATTCAGAGGCTGCAAACTCCTAGTCCCTCTACTTGCATGAGTAAGTATTATTCAGGCACGGCATTATGCTTAGTGTGTGGTTAGGGATTTTAGGAGGTTGTGCAAGTTTCACATTCCATACATGTACAACATTCCATTCCAAGTTCATACTGGAAGTGTTTGGTTTTGCAAACCCTTTTTTTCCCCAGTATCACAGCCAGAAAGGACCATTATGATCATAATGGTAGGCAGGAAAATTGCAACAATTAATACAACTGTCAAATACAAGAAACGTTATTTTTTCTAGCTTTTTTCTATCTGTTATATATTGAATCATTAAATGTGCTTGCTCGCAGTCTTTAGTATTTGAGCTAAATATTTAATAATTCTTCCTTTTTACACTGCACAGCTCTGGCATATTCCGGCTTCCAATTTCTTGTTTAACTGTGGAGCCTCGTCAGGAACATCAAAAAAGTGCACTGATCCCAAAAGCAGTTGGAGGAGCAAAGGAGAAAATAAGTTGTCACACATACGCATTTTCTACACCACTCACAAAATTGTGAACTGTTCACATGAACAGTGTACGTAGCCAGTATACCTATTTAGCCATCATCCCTCTGACAAAATGTGGCATTGTTTCAACAGTTACATTTTACATAGGTGGATAGTTCCAGACTCTCTTTAGTACATGAGACTCGAATACCCCTTTCTTTTCAGAATTATTATCAACAAATATACCTTCTGGAAGTACACTTATTTAACTCCCTATTCTCTTTTAGTATCACTTCAATACAAAACCAATTTGATAATTTTCAGTATGTTTCTGTATTCTTCAAGAGGTTTTGACTGACAATTTCTATGTAGATGTGTATCTCTTTGTCCTTCTCATAAACTCATTCAACATACTGCAAATATACAAAAGCTGGAAATACAGATGTATGATATTATACTGTATAAATGTTAACACTAAGTATGCTTATTCTTATGGAAAGCTTACTGCCTATCTCTAAAGGATTGTATTTTGACATGCACTTTGTTTTCTCATATGTAATGACCAAACCTAGATGTATTTTTTGAATTTTTTTTTTTATATTTTATGTCTTCATTGCATCACACTGTATCATCACATACTCCATTTTCACATCACAGCTCTTCTTCAGGAAAATAGTGTTTTCACGTACTAAATATTTGTAAAAATGAATGTATTCCTGAAGTCTGTGCACAGTTTTGCATTTTACTTAAAATGTCAGCTTTGTGTACCTTAATTTCAAGGTATGTTGAATTTCATGCATAAAAGGATGTCTAGTATTCCTTCCATTTCTTTTCTGAGTTTAACTCATGTTTTTAACAGGAGCCATTCTGAGTCATTTTCTCAGTGAAAAAAAAATGGATATCTTAGTTACCTAAGAGAAAAATACATTATTGTAAGTTTCTAATATGTGGGATTGTTTATAATTCTGTAATTTAAATTTAAGGCATATATTCCTTAGTAGTTCTGATTAAGTTTCTGGTTTAAGAAAAAGAATAGCAACAGTGGTCAAAATGCTAAACCAGTAATGTTTTCAAAGTCATGTTGTTTATTCAAATGCACATATTTCTCTGGAAAGATCCACAAAACACTCCTACTCTTTACAGAATAATACAGTTATTGAATCTGTTTTCACTGTATTTGTCCTGGTATATGGAAGTTTTCCTAGGACACAAAAACAGGTTAAAGGCTTCTCAGATTATTTTCATGAAATGGACAGCTTAGTAGGCAGAGCCAAAGGAGAGGCAAAGACAACTGAGAGGCCATTATGTGGATTAATTCAAAAAGCCATTTTAGCCCTTGGAAGATATCCCGGTGTCCTAGAATTAGGCAATGACAAAGTTGAGCTTTATGTCTCTTGTGTGCAATCACTTACTTCTCCACCTTTCAGCTGGCACTGTATACCCTTTGGCCATTACTGAGAATGTAGCTGAGTTTTAACTCATTAATGTGATAACAACTCAGCAGCTGACACTGGAGCCCTTGTGCTTAATGGGCATGTTCACTGAATTCTAGTGGGATTCCTTTGTTGTGAGTGAGAATGGATCAGAGAGAACAACCTGATTGCTCAGCAGCAGCAGACATACTGACTCTGAGAGAAGTTATGTGAATGACTCATGCCAGTTGTCTGAAGAAGTGCGGACTGTGACTAACTGCTTTAATGCCGTTTTTAATATTAAAATTTTAATGTGACTAGGGAGGATGTAAGGAACACAAGGAAAATTAAAATGAGCTACAAATATGAATACAAACTAGTCTTACAGTTTTCTTTCTTGAAGATGTTATTTATTAATTCTATATTGTCAACTCAGGTTTATGTTTTCATTCAATCTAACAAGACTGATGTCAATACAAAGTAACATACTAGAAAATAGGCTGTCAACTGTCTTTCAAAGAAAAAAAAAAAACAACCAAAAAAACCCACCTCAATTGTGGTGTTAGAGTCTATTTTGGCTGCTCAGTAACTTAAGTATTTTACACTATCTGAAATATTTTTTCTTGTACAGTAGTATTTTATGTCTCCACTTACTCATTGAAGTATACTCTATGCCATTTGCCCTATTTATTCTCATCAGTTGCACAGTCAAGGATATTATTTGGTATTATTATAGAGATTTGGACTAAGCCTCCTCCTATAATAACTTACCAAGACACTTTTGTATAGAGAGGTGGCAGTTCCTTGACAAAAGGAAGTTCTTTTGTTACATGACACTACAGACACAGGGGGTTTTTACGTATTTGACCCTACATCCAGGTTTGTCTAGAGTTCTTTGGTGGTTTAATGACATACCTCCTACACATGAACAGAAAAGCAAGATTCCAAACGAGTATAGGGGAAGAGCTCAGCGTGTGTATCTCAATTATAGCAGACTACAGCACTGAATTGGAGGACAGTAATACTAAGTGGTCAGGCAGCTGGACTAGATGATCATTGTAGGTCCCTTCCAACTGAACTATTCTATTCTATTCTATTCTATTCTGTTCTGTTCTGTTCTGTTCTGTTCTGTTCTATCCTATTCTAAAGTCAGTATAGGTGTAAACCAAGGGTGGAAATCCATACAGGGTCTGTGCCAAATACAGAAGTCTGTAACTAGGGACAGGAGTCTCTCCACAATTCAGAAGTTTAGTAGCAGATGGCTTTTCACAGCTTGACATTTTGAGCAAGAGTGGCTTTTTGAATTTCCCCAAAGCTTCAATAGAAAGTGACCCAAAATGTCACAGTTTAGCATTAGTTTAGGAAAGATAGAACAGTTTGGGAATATTTTGCAAAAAAATTTATTATTTTTGCCTGATTCTAGTTACATTGAAGCAGAGAGTAAGAGTGAAGAGATTAAAAAAAAAAATTGGGGTCTTTTAATATGTGTTTTAACATTCAAAATTACTTCTGCTTTGGCTATAGTGAAAGTGTTCCCCAGCAGCATAAAGACATGAACCACAGTACAACTGAGCATGTGAAAAAGTGTCAACACCAATACCATTCTTAATCAAGTAAAGTAACAACTTCCATCCTTACTGCCAATGTAGTTCTCACCTCTTAAGGCATTATCTGGTGAGTTTAAATACCTCAGAAGACTGGACTTTTCCACAGAAACTATTTTCTTTGCTTTGGAATCTGTTTTAGGTCATTTTTGCCACCAGTTATCAATATGAATATCAAGCTACATAAAATTCTGCATAACAGAAATGGTGACACACATCATTCACTTACTGAACTGTAGAAAAACCATATGTTCTATTCTACTTTTTCATGCTAAAAATTAATACTAGATAAAATTTTAAAAGGTTAATTTAGAAAATGATCCAAGTTTAAATTATTTTCTTATGTTTAAAAAATTCATGAAATCAAACCATCTCATGACAATGCCAGTTATTCCCTAATAGGAAATAATATGAGAAGAGTCATAGGGGAGTAGATCCTGTAAATGTCATTCATGTAATTAGTCCCACAGAAACCATCTAAGCTATGGACATGGTGGGGATGATTAATGTGAGAAAGGCTTGCAAGATCAGTCACTTCAGGTATGTTGTTACTTTTTATTGTTAACTTAAAAAAAAGAAGCCCAGATTTCAAATAATAAGAAAACAAAAGTCAACTGAAAGTTTTAAATCTTTGGAAACAGTTCTGGCAATATTCATGTTGAATTGGTGTAATGGCAGATTATTTCTGAAATGTTAGTTTTGACACCAAACATCATTTTGCTGGCAGTTCTTACACTGTTTTGATTTCCATCCACATCCTCTTGTCAGTTGCTGCTTTTGGATGGTTTATATCAAATATAGTTGTGGAGGTGAGCCAAAGTTAGTTTTTGTAAAGGTACGTACTCTATTTTTCCATGAGATTTGTAGGGAGCTTCATGAATAGAGGAAGTCCCATTTTTGAAAAAGCAGTTATGCTTTCTCCTGAAGCAACTGCATTGGTATGGGATGGTAAAGATTTAGGGGCTCTTCTTCCCCTTACTTTTACATTGTAGCATTACTGGGATTCTACTAGAAGAACAGCACGTGCACTTACTTGTATGGATAGTTCAACTGGGACCAAAGAGGATAGAGGAATGGAGACAGGACTCTCTGAACTACTTAGTTCTTACATGTCTGGCCACAATTTGGCCTCCCAAATGTATTTTCAAGATGTGACAAAATTATGCAATTCCATAACAAATTTTAAAAGGCATTTCTTATCCACTGATCATGGCATCTGTACACCTCCCAAGGTTTTATGGCTTGGTTTCTCAAACTGTGTTCATGACTGCATTTGGAGTCACAAAAAAAGCTCAAAAAAAGTCATAAATGTTAAGACTAAAAGAAAAACAAATTATTACTCAGTAAAACATCTATTTAAAATAGTTTGGTTTACTCCTGTCTGAATTTGACTTTGAAATACTGTTACAGAAAGTACAAAAGTAGTTGAGCCAAAAGTGAGTGTGTTGGGAGAAGGGAAGCAATGTCACACTGTTGGTTAGCTTGGAAAACATCACATCTGGTTTTATAGGCAGGACTGCCAATATATAAGGAGCTATTACTCCTAATATTCCTTATTACTCCTAATTTGTTTATTAGGCACATAAGTTGAATTATGTGTTGACACATTTGAAGACTTACATCTGTTGTAATGATAAACAACCAAATTACAGTTACACTAGGACAAATCCAAAATATATGAATCTATCAGTGAAACAGAAAGGATACGTGACATGAAACTCAGGAATAAGAGTGTGTAGCATACACTGCAAATTTAAATGATTGTGTAGCATCATGCCTCGAACTGTGGAAGTGATTCTGTTCGCTGTAGTAATTACATGCTATTGCCTTCAGTAAATTTGCTTCAGATTTGTACAGTTGACAAAAAGACAAATATAATATCCTATAGCTTTTGGGAAGGGTGCTTTGGTTTTGTGGATATTTTGGTTGAAAATCTAAGCAACAGTTAAAGCTTAAGGTCTTGGTAAAAAAATCAATAAATAATAAAACAAAGGTGAGAGGTAGGAAGAGGGAAAATGCCCTGCCATGATGACTGGGATCATAAAAACCTTGTGAAAGTCAGTGAACTATCTCTGCATATAGTATGCTGTTCCTGGGATTTGGAGACAATGGATGTAAGGATAGCACTGAAGTTACAAATGAAAGTGCTACCAAGAAAGCTACTGAAATAAACTGCAAGCAACTTATCGGTTCATGGATTTTGTAATTCAATACATCCTAAGGGAATTGTTTTAGAAGTGAACATTGAAAGTTTAACACCAACCAGTGTGGAAATAAGCATTTCACGATTTCTAACACTTGATTTAAACTGCCTTGTGTTAAGGATTAATATTTTCTTTTTAAGATAGCATTATATTTGGCAATAATAAAAATACTGAAAACTATAAAATGGTTGCTCTTGGAAAAGGAGCTGGTATTTGGAAAACTCCTTTGGCATTTGGAAAACTGTATTCTTATCAGTATGGACAATAGACTGACAGTAGACTGAGTGAGAAGAAAATGTCACTGGAATAAATCAGTGACAAGATTTCCTAAGTAAATCTGGTAAGTTTTCCACAGAACTCTCTCATGGAGACAGAGAGTTTTCATAGACATACAATAGCTTTATTTCTATCTCTACAAAATTTGTTTCTGAAATCAGTATGAGTATTGTTGTTTTGTTATTATGACATAAACATATTTTTCTTCTTTTTTTCCAGGTGTTTTGGGTAACTATTTACTATTAGCTCATGTCTTCATGTGCATTTCTAGTGGCTTCTAATAATATTACTGAGAGTTGCAAGGGGTCCAGGATCAAGTGACAGCCTGAATGTTTTTTGTCTCTCTCAAATTTTTGACTACGGGAAAAATATATAGAT
This sequence comes from Mycteria americana, assembly GCF_035582795.1. Lineage (NCBI taxonomy): Eukaryota > Metazoa > Chordata > Aves > Ciconiiformes > Ciconiidae > Mycteria > Mycteria americana. The sequence continues at coordinate 23,898,949 of NC_134368.1, read as the reverse complement.
ATATGATAGGAGATTGTAAGAGCAGTATCACAGGTGATATTTTGTGTTATTCTGTAGCATAAAGGTTTGTTCTATGCCTTTCAGATCAATAGCATTTTTTTAGTTTGGGTTTTTGTGGCTTTTTTTTTTTTCCCTCCAGTCCTAACATTTCTTACTGTCCTAGCAATTTTGAATGACCTTTGTTGTTGTTTTTACTATTTTATCTTTTTTTTTTTTATCTTCCCACTAGGTTTTCTGCTATTGTATATAGATTTACAATGAAGGTAAACACAATCTATTGAGTTTTATGTAGAGAGGTTCAGGTTCTAGAAAATCTTATAGTAATGTATGGGATTGAACAGTGAATAGTTTTGGAGACAGCTATGCCTGTCCAAACAGCTATGTTCATCATATTTCTTGATGTTAATAAAGTTGAGTAAAATAGCTGTCCATCACATAAAATACAGACTCAGGGACACAGTTTCTCAAAGAATACAATTGGGTAATATATATATTTGTAAATGCATTGTAGAAATAGAAAATCAGTAACCAACCTATGTCTAAATTTATTTTTCAAGATTTGCTTTCTGTGTTTGTTGGTTACTTTTTTTGTTTTCTTTGTGCTCTTTTTCTGAATGATAGAAATGTAGCTATTTTAATCAACAGAAACTATGATGATAGATATTTCCTAGATTTAGGGAGAGATAAAATGCTTGCCCATGAATTTGGGTAACCATTTTATATCAGATGACAGATGCTGAATAAAGCTGAATTACTATAATGTTCATTGCAGTCCTATTTAGACACAAGTTTGCTCTAACCCCAGAGCCTCAATGAGGTTGGAAGATCAACCCAAGGGGATATTTTGTTTTGTTCTTGAAGAATATCTTGCAGGTGGCTTTTAATATTCTAAAGTTCACTTTGGCCTGTGAGCTTGGCATAACTCAGAAACTCCCATAGGCTTTAAAGTTTACCTTTGGAAATAGTCTACAACATTCCTTCTCTCAGCATATGTAATGATTATAGTAAAGTAAGAGCTTTGCAGAATTTTTTGTAATTATATACTTTCAAATTCAGGTTTCAAAGCCGTATAAACCCTGTGTTAAATGTTTTAGTTTGTTCATGTAGATTAGTCAGCAGAGTCTTCCACGAATAAAATAGCAACATGTAGCCAAAATGTCAACGTTTCAGTAACTAGCAGGAAACAATGCTTTCTAGCTTCTTGGGAAAAAAACACAGCTACTGTAATTCTGCCCACTGATCTGAGTCACTGTTGTGCTCTGCTGGGACAACTGATGAGGCAGATAATTTGTCAGGAAGTAGTCCCTGAAACATGAAGTAATCATAGCAGCAGGAATTAAAAAAATCAACATCTTCACCCATGTTAATACTCTGGAACTACTTACATTTTATATTGTGTATGGAACTACTTCTAGCTGCTTGTTAGTCAAGGAATACCTTACCTTTGGTTGTATTGTTTTATTGTTTTCTTACTTTATTGGTAATTGCTTAAATTTTATCATCACTCTTAAACTTCATTGCATTGCATGTATGATCAGTATTTTATTTATTATAACTCAGTAATGGTCTTTTAATGTATGCATATTTAAAGTAATACAATTACTGTAGCACTTTACCTTGAGAGCTGTCACTGAGCTAGTATTTTCATAGGACTTGTATTAAATTTGCTGTCACTAAGTTATTTTGGCTGCAGTTATACAATAGTCTCCTACTGAGATATTCTTTCTGCACTTGTTCCTCTCTGGATTTAGAGTTTTAGGTAGCCAGAGCTGTACATTAAAGTTCATTCTTGCTGAATGCCAGGAAGTAATACAGGCATGTGTACACATCTAGCTGCAAAGAAAATGCCACTTAAGAATAAAGATGTTTTTATCTTGGGCAATGTTACATCAGGAAATTAATTTTAAAATCCAGGACACTTCTGTTCTCTTCACCAGGTATTCCCCCATTGTATCTTACTAGTCTTAACAGTCCAGTTACAAGGATGTGAGGAGATTTTTCAAATAATCTTCTCAATACATCCTTATCAAGAGTAAGCTTCTATGTGTCTTTGTGTGTTCATGCTTGACTGAAGGATCAGTTTTTAGCCTATAATGGACAGCATGGGTCAGATGCCAACAAAGATAACAAGACAGGGAAAACTTTTCGTAATATTCGTATGCTACTTTTTCTGCAACAAAATATTTCAAATCACCATGTTATATTATAAATAAACAAAGAATGTGGATACCAAAACTGTATTAAACAAGAATTATTTTGGCTCTATTTCTTTTATTTTCAATACTACTTTACAATAGGTTTCATATTAACAAGGTATGGGGCATGATTCTATTTACTTTTATTTCATGCTGGTGCTTCTCTATTGACGATTATAATACAAACATTGTGTAGCAGAATGGCAAATCAAGTTCCATAAGTACTAAGGATATTGGATTTCATCAGAATATTTTGGTGTGTCTACTTTCACTGCATTAAGTAAATTTGTTTCCCAAGGGAACACAGCAGCTATTTTAACAGCTCTCAGTAATACTAGATATCAGGTTGGCCCTGACATGAAGATGCCATCTTCATTTAAAGCTTCCCTCTTCACTTAATGACAAGGAATTTGACAAAAAAAAAAAATAGATTTAGGATCTGGCCAAGAAACTAGAGATGATTCAAAAGGCCTCTGAATGAAATCACTGCATTTAGAAATTCAGAAGCTCTTGTCAATGGTCTATGATATTGGTAGCCTGGAATAACTAACTTAATACACTGAATTATCTTATCTCACTTTCTGTCTTCCAAGTTCTGCAGGAAGCAAACTAAACAAAGTCCTCAGATATTTAAGAATATAATGGATAAATAATTGTTATAAATAGTCATCTTAACTGTTTTATGCTTTTCGCCTTACTTCCCTTCAGAAAGGGACGTCGTTTTCTCCTGATATTGTACAACATCTTTTTGACTAATCATTGTACACGTCACTGTATCATGTATTCTTCAGGATCTCCTGGTTGCTTGCAGCCCTTTATTCTTAACTTGTTTCTCTTCACAATCTCTTGTTAGTTGGGTACCTTGTACATGCAACTAGACCAATCTTTGCCCCTTTGAAGGTCACACTGGCAAGGAATGTATGCAAAATTCTTATACACTGTGTTTCGCTATGCCACCACAGTGTTAGAAAAATACTTAAACACTGCTGTTGGTTACACTATTTTTGTACACTTATATTTGGGTTCAAGGTATGTTAATATTAATTATATCCTGATTATATCTGTCTGTTACAGGCTTTTGCTTTGGATGCAGAATTAACAACTCAAGGTCATCAAAAGTCAGTTAAACTTAGAGATTATGGTAGAAAAATAATCTGGCATAAGGAAGATAATTTTCCGCTAGGTTAATGAAGTACTTATGCACACAGAAGTTCCAAGCAATATGAGAATTGCAAAAGGAGAGGTCATGATATGAGAGCTGAGAGCAAGGGAGAAGAGCAGGAGGAAAAAGTAAACAGAATCATCTTCTTTCAGCACAGATGAGCTGTAGATCACCTCACTTGAACTGGAGAACAGTACCTTCACAGTTCCCCAAAATGCATATGCTGGAAGATTATGGTATTTCTGTTTACACCTCTGACAGTCCTGAACTCACTGAAGCTAGTAAGTAGTGCTAAGTGGTTCCTTGAATTGAGAATTTGATCCTTGTGTGTATTGGAACAGCTGTACATTCTAGTGCAACTGTCCAGAACATATCTACACTACATGTAGCTATCTAGTTTTTGGGGATCTACTTTGGAGTGAAGGAAGAGAAACTATCCAATTCATTTTATTGTAAAACAGATACATAAAATAGATCTAGATTAACTGCAACCTGAAAGTATATATTTCTCTTTGATTGTAAAGAAAGAGTCTGGAAACCAGCTCAGGCATAGAACGTCTCTGCTGAGTGAAGTGATTCCCACCTAGAGATTCTCACATGCAAAGCTCATTGAATTTGCAGATTTCTAGGCAAAGCAAATTGCTCACTGTTGAGCCATCACTGTGTTGAAGGAAAGATCATTTTTTGGGGAAAAAAAAATATGTACCAAAGGATTCTTGACTTATATCCACTTTGAAAAGAAACTTTGCAAGAACCTTAATATTGCCTAACTGCTTGACCAAAGTAACAACAATAACTTTTATTAGAGTTTAGCATTTCTTCATCACCTACTCTGGAGTAAAGTTGCATTTAGAACTTCAGAAGCTCTTGGTAGAAATAGGATGAAAGACAAAACAACTAAAACTAGTTCTCCCTGGATGTCTGGGATAGGAATCCCACCAATATGCAGACATACAAGCAAATTTTGCATACTTCTTTGGAAAAAAATTGCACATAAGATGTAAAATTCTGAAAATATAAAACCACCAAACAATAAGCAAAGTATTTTGTAATGTTCAGTGAGCTTACAAGCCTCAGGAGAGACTCACTAAAGATAATAGTGAATTGAAAAGTGGAAAATAAGCAGGGCCACAAATAAATAATAAAATTCTGCTATTTGAAAACAGCAGAACTCTCTTAGTGAGTACACTATTTATACTTATTTCTTCTGCTAGATTAAACATAGGCTTTGTTAATTATGTTTTCCAATACAATAAAAATAAAAAAATAATGTATTTATTTTTTTATAGTGCTTTCACCATTGTGGTTTTATTTGCGAAGTTATGATGGTATGCTACACTAACATTCTAAAATAAAGTCTATCTATGACTACAGCAACAAAGTAACACAGCTTTATCGCAGAGAAGCAAGTATTTGCTAAGGAATTTAAAGGTCTGTATTTGTCAGAAAGACAGAAAAAGATATGTCTTACTTCTCATTCTAAAAGTGAGAGGTAGAATGGGGAAAGGTGACAACAAACAGATATTTTTGACCAAATAGTTCATTAATACTTTCTGTTTCTCAAACCTCTTCAGTGGCAAGGATGAGATCTGGACATAAGTAGACCGGGATGGAAATCCAGCTGCAGATCATTAAAATAGCAAACATTGCATGCAGCAGAAAATTAAGATATTTCTTCATATTTTTTCATAATATAGTATATAAAGTACTTCCAGTTAAAGATTTGCAGATAAAGCCTGTATCTTAATCCATATAAGAGAACTGGCAGTCAGCATGAAGCACAGATCACCATGGGTATATAGTGATTTCATTTGTGTTCCTATCTAAGAGGAAATATGAAGGTTATCTTCATCTTCTTACCTTGTACTGTGCTTAGTAACTTTTTTTTCTGGTAAAGTTTGGCTGAAGTAATTGAAGACCTAAAGCAATTTTATCGAGGGTAAAATGACATGCTTTTAACAGGCCAAAAGAAGCGAAATGACATTTTGAATTAAACTTCAATCCTATCTTTTCTAAGCACCATTTCTGAAAGTATCTTAGGGAATTTGCATCTAAGTTCATGTAAAGCACTGCTTTTTTTCTCTGCTTTCTCCGCTTTCTTTGCTGAAACCCATGTGCAGCATGCAGGAATGTCTTTACATGTTTCATGCTACTACCAGAAATTATTTGATCTAATCTGAAAATGTATAAATAACCTAATAGATTAATAAATTTAAGGTAATGAATAGAGTATTATGCAATAATTTGGCACTTATAACAACAACAGAAAATGAAGAACCATTTAACTGACAGACATTTTCTAATAGCTACATATTTGTTCTAGTTCTGTTCAAGGTTAAGATAGGCAGAAAAAACCTACATCAGTTACAGCAAACTCCTTATGAAGATGTAGCATTGCTTTCCATAGGCACCAATATCTGAAAAGCCTTTTGAATGGTTTTAAGAAGTAGTAGCTCTTGTTGTGCAGTTACAAAGCTGTCGACCTGCTGAACTGCTTCAGCTGTCTCTTGTTGGGACCTCTTTCTAACTGGTTGTGTAGGTTCACCCAGGCATGCCCTCAAGCACGTTGATTAATCTTGTGTTGTTATAACTTCCACTTCCAGGTTGATCAAGGAGGTAATCTTAACCTCCTTTTGCCCCAAAATTTACAGCAAATTTGAAAAAATATACTAAGGATTCAGAGATTATTGAATTTTATCTTCCTTTTTCTCAGACTTCTTACTCATCTCAGTAATGTTACTCACAGGTAGTGAAGATGTCCATCAGACTTTGTCATGTCTTGATTAGCCTGCAGGAAAGGAACTAAATATCAATAGTAGGAGGATGTATTTCCTGTGGTACTGGCTTCCGAATTAAAACTTACTTCTGCATGAATGAATAGCACTTAGTTTTATATGACATGGAAATTATGAGAAGAGATATTAAGATGATGCAGTGTTTAACAATATTATTATAAAGTCTGGCTATTACATATTATGCAGCAGCTACTATTAAATCTTCACTCTTTTATTTTGAATGACTACATGACAAGGTTATTGACATGGAAATTAAACACGAAGTATTCAGTTGAGAAATAGGGCACCAATACCTAAAACTGCTACATTCAGCATCTAAGTTCAAAGTTAGACCCCCAAACAAACAAACATCCATGGTGAAGCCTAAATTCCCAAGGAATCTAAAAATACCACCATGAATACTGACTTTACAGTCATATAAGCATGGTGGAATCTAAAAATACCACCATGAATACTGACTTTACAGTCATGTAAGCAGTCCGGGAGCGTACAGAATTTCTCAAGTCTCAAAAATACCAAGCAGCTCAATGCCAATTTTAAGCCTACATACCAGCACCATTCACAGACAAAACTGTTCTTTTTCCAAACTCATGTGTAGGGTTTGAGCCTGTATATGTGCTCTGAGCAACTTTACAATTTCTAGTGTGAGAATCCAGGACTTTCCTCTCCCAACTAAGTGCTCTAAACTCCAGGCTGTAGAAACATCTGACTCTATATGAGTAGATAAGCATTTTATGTTGACTATTTTACCAGAGGGAGTGAAGAACACATCTGTTTTTCCTTTCTAAATTTGAACATAAGGAAATTGCATGTCAAAATTGGCCTTGATAAAGTCCATTGAACTAACTGAGACTACTTTGTTTTAAATTAATTTTTGCTTACAAAGCTGGAAAAAGCTTATATCACATCATAACCTACATTTCCACTGAAGAGTTATATTGACCTTCAAATTTAAGCATCTTTTTAAACATAAAATGCTCATGAGTGCCTGGTATGCACTGACATCTCATGATAGTTTTTTGTGCTGCTGAAATACAGCAAGTTAATAATCCAATATGACTGTTTTCTTGGAGACTTGTGGGAGAAACATTCTGTTCTGGGCATGTGACAGAGTGGTGCAGTGTCACAGTGGGAGTCCCTCGGGACTAAAATACTACAAAACTCAAGTGTGAAAATCAAACAGGTTTGGTACTTGAATGAAAACATCACCTATATTTTTTCTTGTGGTCAAAGAGGAAAAAGAAACATGCAGCCAACCAAACGGAACGAGGAGCTTTTGTATTGGGAGTCCATGGCAAGGTGTTGGCAGCAGGGGACTTCAGGAGTGGCCTTTAAGAAAGGAGGCCAGGGCCTGCCCCGTGCCAGAGACAGCCCGTTCCAGCCAGTTCTGGAACAGACCTGCCACAGCACACAGCTGAGCCTGTCAGCCAAGCTGGTGCCATGTCTGTGAACGTATTTAAGCAAGGGCAAAACCACCACCCAGTCAGAGGAGGAGGGAAAAGAAGACAGTGAGAAACAGCGGTGTGAACACAAAGATCAGAGAAGGAGGAGGACAAGGTGCTGCAGGCGCCAGAGCAAGTGCTTCCCTGCAGCCCATGGAGAGGAGCAGAGTGGAGCAGATATCCACACTGCAGCCCATGGAGGACCCCACGCCGGAGCAGGTGGACATTTCCTGGAGGATCTGCAGTCTGTGGAAAGTCCACGCAGAAGCAGTCTTACCCTGAAGTATTGTATCCCGTGGGAGGGACCCCATGCTAGAGCAGAGGAAAAGCGTGAGGAGGAAGGAGCGACAGAGAGGAACTGTTATGTACTGACCTCAGCCTTCCATACGCCATTCCCCCCAGGCTGCTCAAGGCAGGGAGAGGAGTCGGGAGTACCCTGTTCAGGAGGAAACCAGCTGAGCCTGGAAAAAGAGGGGGGTGTGGGCGGGGTAAAGTTTTGTTCTAAATTTTTTGTCTTTGTTTCTCAGTCCCTGAATCTGTTTTGACAATAAATACAGTTAATTTTTCCCTCATAGAGTTTGTTTTGCCCATGACAGTAACTGGTAAGTGATCTCACTTTCTTTATCTCAACCCATGAGCTTTCTCATCCTATTTTTCCCCCCATCCTGATGAGGAGAGTCAATGAGAGAGTTGCTGAGTGGGCATCTGGCTGCTCGACAAGACTAACTCCACCACAGCTTTCTGAGCAGTAAACTATTACTCAGGTTAGATCTAAGAGTTCTGTGTGTGAAGAGGGAAGTTACTGGCGTTATGTGCCAGGGCTAACTCTTCAGTGAAAATGTACCAGAGGAAAAAGTAATACTGTCAGGAAAAAGAGGGAGACAAAGCTTCATCCTCCCAGTAGGATTCAAAAGAAAGAAAAGATACAGAATCATTCTTACTGAAGGGTATAATAAAACCTTTTAAATGCGGGCTGGCATACAACAAACGGAATTCCATCCCATTAACTCAGAAAGGCAAATTTACTGAGCTAGATCAAACTCACAATCATTTAAAATAACTTGAAAAGCTTTGTGTGTATGTTTGTTTTCTCATTTCATTTATTTGAAAAATCAGATTTAGTTGGAACTCAAAGCTGGTAGATGGCGTGAGCACTGATAGCACTGAACATGTTTCATTGTAAGGAATCCTCTGAGGAAATACCATACACAGGACAACATGATTTTTTTTTTTTTTTTTTAAGTAAGAGCAGGTCATTATGAGCACCAGAATTTCTGCTCTACTTCTTGACATAGTGATACCATTTCCACCACAGCCCTGTTCTAAGGAGCAAAAGTATTTCTATTATTGTCTGTTCTTTCTAGCCTTATATAAAAAGATCTCTGTAATCTGAACAATAATAACTTCAGCAGGTGTTCATTAGTTGTTTATATTTCTTCATAATTTTTTTTTTATTACTTTTCAGGGACTATGGCCACTAGTGCTTACTGCACCACAGGGTACATTATAAAAAAAAGCTGCCCACAGTGACAATTAAACTAGTGAAATGAGAACTAAGAGAATTTCTTCAAGAAAGAATTATAGCTTGCCTCATACTTTATGCAGTATTCTAGTGGAAACATCTGTATATGCACATACACAGAGTGTGCAGGCTTTATGTGAATTTTGCACACGAAGTGGTTTTGCACATGAAGTTTGAAGAGGGGGGGGAAATGGAGGAAAGAGAATACAAGCAGTGAAGCTTGTAACATGGTCTATATAATTTGGGGGCTGGGTGTATGTGTTTATAATTGAAATGTTATTTGCTATTGTCAATCATTAACTAGTAAAATGTATTAATTCTACCAAGGACATTTTTCATACAGCCTTCCTGAAAACGCTTAGTTTGTGCTTTTTCAACATTTATAAAATCCACCTGCTTTAATAGTAGAAACAGCTCAGAAGTTGTCCAGCTTCCATAATTTTATTGGGCAACTGAGAAATGTTAACGACCTTTGTTTACTCTGTGAAGTGTGTTAACTGACACATAAGTCCTATCCCCTGGCAGGTATTTGAAGATTTTTTTTTAATTGTCTCTAATATCTGTAACTGCAGATTTTACTCTTCTTGTCTATACTTTTCTTTGTGCAATTTCTTTATACATTCCTTTTTTCAGAAGATATTTCAAAGAAGTATCAATCTATTTCTATGTATGGTCTTTCATCGCAGTACTTATAAACATATAAATTTTTCTTAAATTGTTTCTATTAGTTGTTGGTTTTTTTTTCCAAATAGGAAGGCCTTATAGGGTATAAGGTAAATGGCAATGCTATTAAGAACTTGTCCAAAGTTTTGCAAAACCTATGAGGAAGCCAAGAAATAAGTATAGATCTTTAGGGTTGTAGAGCAGAGCCGAAATTGCAGGCCACATTTCTTAAACTTATTCTAATAGTCTTTCTTAACTATCTCAGCGTAATATGTCTATATGGATGTAGTAACATACCTCAGATAAACTTGGGCAAAATAGGGCCTCATTCATATTAAGGACTAAATCAAGTTGTGGTACCATTTTATTATTAGCAACCTGCTTCTACAAGAAAGTAATGAGAGAAAATCTTTCACAGAGAGAAAAATTTGGCCAAAGCATAGTATAACCCATCCAATAGAGCTATAATAGACAAATGAATGGAAATATTTAGATAATACACCACTAACTGAAAAGGTGGATCAATAGCTATTCCACCTACCTTTTTCAATAATGAGTACTGAAAACAATCTTAATTGACAACACAAACCAGTGGTGTCAAACTTGGACAATATCTTCTTTTACTATAGAAGTAAAAGATTGATTATTTACCATAATCAATGGTTCTATCCATAAACCTATAGTGAGCTTTTAGTAGCTCTAAAGGCTTTTCTAGTTCTCTGAATAAAAATACCACATACTCAATTTTCCAAGTTTTCATTGTCATAAGGAGGCAGTCATTTCTGAACTATAACCTGCTGTAGACTTGGCTTGATTTAGATCTATTTACTAACTGTGGCTAATTACTTTTTTGGAAACATTTATTTTAGAATCATTACATGTTTGGAGAAAAAATGTTGTTTCCACATTGACTTGCTTCTTCTGTCCATAAACTTAAATCAGCATTGTATTCTACGACATATGACCATATGAACATATGATTCATGGATGACACTAGGAGACGATTATTAAATCGTGAGTTCTCAATCCAATGTGATAATTATTTTTTTTAATTTTATGTGCTGACAGACATGATCAGGATAAGAAACCAATGACAGCACTAGAAAGATGAAATAATCTATTAGTTCTTATCTTTGATAGAATATACAATGAGATATGACTTCTACTTAATAAGCAGAGGTGATTTTGAAAAAGTGAGATGACTAGAAGTAACAAATACATACCAGAAGGACTGATTCAAAATGCAGCAGTGACCATCTTCTTTTAAAACTGTTTGGAAATCGTGGTGATGCCTATTTATTTCCTAATAACTTTGTGGTTAAACTATTCACTTAGGGAGCAAGAAACTTGAGCTTAATGCCTTAAAGTTCAAAGCCTTACTCCCCAAATTTCAACAGAACAACTTAACAACATGGTAGGGCCGATCTTCATGCATCCTGTTGAAGCTGTGAACTTACAGAACAGGATATAATATTTTTATGTCAAAGAAAAATCGTAAGAAAAGACAGTATTAGGTAGTCGGTGGTCTAGTATGTTCTTAGCTGTGCTTTCAACCAAATAAACATGGTTTACCTAAGTTATTAGATAAAATACAAAGACAGTTATAAGACTAGGACACCCAAATGAGTGTCCTACACAAACAATTCTAATTCCCAATGAGTGTCCTAATCATTAAGTTACGGAATCATACTCCTGTTTATGCTCTCCTTTTTCCCTATTAATCCCTATTTCCTGTACACTAGCACTTCTTTAAAATGAATAAAGAGACTGCCTCTTTTCCACCCAGGCAATTAACTGACAGTGCTCTTTGACGTTGTGGAGATGAAGGACTGAACTCCCTCAGGCCCTGAAAGCAAATGTCCTCTTCCTGGGTAAGTGATCTAACAACTAGGCATTGTATAAAACACTGATGGTGAACACTGTATCGCTTCTTATGGGTGCAATTAAAACAACCAATGGATTATGCTCCATTTTTTCCTAAAATATCGTATTATGGAATGATTTCAGACTGTGGATCTTAATTAACAGGTGAGGATGTTCCAAAAGTTCTGAGTTAATAATTTGGCTCCAGGAAGGGTTTGGATTTCAGAACCAGCTTTCATAAATAACAAAAACCCATGATTTATATTCCAGGAAATTATTGCTACACATGTTTCTGAAATTTCAAATCAATTCATGTGCATTGAATTTTCTGAACCCATGTCTGCCAGTCAGCTTGGTTAACATAATCCTTTCAGACCATCAGCCTAGGGTCTTCCTGAGAGTGGATTGTTTGTTTGGTTTTTGACTAGCTTCATTTCCCTTCAAAGTTAGTGTCTCAGACTTATGTTGTTGACTAAATTATTCTCTAACTACTGTTTTAAATCAGTTTTCACATTCTTTCCCACTTTAAGAATAGAAGGTAGGTATCTGGGCTAGTACAGATATATCTGGGCTATAAGCAGTGGATTTATTTTTTACCAATTTGCTGCTATTAAACCTATTTCCTAATTTATTACATTAGCTTGGGGTCTTTTGGAGATTTGGTTTGGTTTGGTTTTATGGCTGTGGAGATGGAAACCTGCTTTTTTAGGCACCTTTTTTTTTTTTCACAGCTTGTGCTGATGGTACATATAGATGATAACTTGGTGTAGAATAATCTCTCTATCTCTTTGTTGTTTAATCTTTCCCATGTTCTAGGCCTTCCAACCACGATAGTTGGTTGGGATTCTGCACTTATTTTAAAAGTTTTAGAACCAGATACTTCTGTCATAATCATGGCTGAATGTTCGCAGCTTGGAGAATACACCTCTAATGAAATCAGAAGGTCTTTGGGACTTAGCAGTTTACCGATTATATTCAATAAAACAAATTAGTACCTACCACAGAAAAAAATGTATATCGTACATTCCTAAGTCCAAGAGCTAGCTCAGAAAAGACTAAAGGCAGAAGGACACAAATAGATGTCCATGAAGACTGCCTGCAAATGAGCCTAGTGAAGCATTGCTAGCTAAAAGTTGGTGTACTATTTAGAACTATCACAAAATTGAGTAAATCAACCTTGGTATTCAGTGTCAGGGCACTGAGGCCACCATAGGCCTTAATTGTCCTGAGCAGTCTCACTTGGGGCCTTAACCCACACCCGCTGCCCAGTAGCTGCAGTTATGTTCAGGCCTGGGTACCCAGTCCTTGTCTGAACTACATGATGACTGTGCCTGTCTCCAGTCCTCTTTCTCTGGCACTGTCTCCCAGATGGATCTCACATCTATGCTGTAGTCCTGTCTCTAGCCTTGCCTCCTGGAAGAACTTTGGACTCACATTATAGCTTTGTCTTCAGTCCTGTTTCTGGCTCCATCTCCTTCTGCTCCTGGCTGGACTCCCTAGATGGGCCCTGACCCTGGTTCATTGCTTGCCTTGCCACAGTCGATCAACGGACCCTCCTGTCAGCACACAGCTGTGCTCACTCTCTTCAGACCCTCTGGGACTGTGCCCTGTCTGTGAGGGCACTGCTGGTACTGTGGTCACCCTTGGCTCCTGGCTTACCGGCCCTTGCTTTGAAAAGCCCCATTCCTGCTGCTCCATGTCATTGTTTTGTTCATGCTTAGTGCAGGCTATTCAGCTATTCTTTGGCTCCACTTCTTAACTGAAAACTGGAGTAACAGCAGATCCCTACCTGTTTTCAAGTATGAGTAAAGAATGCAAATGTAAAGATACGATTCTGAGAAAAACAATATAAATATTTTTTAATTGACAATGTAGCATTTTTATTTTGTTGCAAGACACTTCCGCTATGAATGGTGGCAGAGAATAGAAAAAGAACACTTAGTCTGAATTAGCACCGGAAGCTATGTCAAAGCATATGGATGACAGGGAGGTGATTACAGACAGCCAGCATGGCTTCAGAAAGGGCAAATCGTGCCTGGCTAATCTAATGGCCTTCTACCATGGGGTCACTGCATTAGTGGATAAGGGAAGAGTAACTGATATTATGTACTTTGACTTCTGTAGGACATTGACACGGTCCCACACAACATCCTTGTTGTTAAAGTGGAGAGATGTGGGTTTGATGGATAGACTTTTTAATGGGTAAGCAATTGGCTGGATGGTTGCATCCAAAGAGTTGCAGTTAATGTCTCAATGTCCAAATGAAGATCAGTAACAAACAGTGTCCCTCAGGGGTCTGTACTGGCACCAGTGCTAGTCAATATCTTTATTAATTACATAGACAGTGAGATTGAGTGCACCCTCAGCAACTTTGTGGGTGACACCAAGCTGAATGGTGCAGTTGATATGCTAGAGGGAAGAGATGCCATCCAGAGGGACCTTGACAGGCCAGAGAAGTAGGCCAATGTGAACCTCAACCAATAAAGTACAAGAAGACCAAGTGCAAGGTCCTCCACCTGGGTCAGGGCAATCCCCAGTATCAGTACAGACTGAGGGATGAATGGACTGAGAGCAGCCCTGTGGAGAAGGGCTTGGGGATATTGGTAGTTGAAAAATTAGACATGAGCCGGCAATGTGCACTTGCAGCCCAGAAAGCCAATAGTATCCTGGTCTGCATCAAAAGAAGTGTGGCCAGCAGGTGGTGAGAGGTGATTCTCCCCCTCTACTCCACTTCTGTGAGACCCCACCTAGAGTACTACATCCAGCTCTGGTGCCCCCAGCACAGGAAAGACATGGACCTGTTATAGTGGGTCCAGAAGAAGGCCACAAAAATGATCTGAGGGCTGGAACACCTCTCCTATGAAGGAAGGCTGAGAGAGTTGGGGTTGTTTAGCCTGGAGAGCAGAGGGCTCTGGGAGACCGTATTGCGACCTTTCAATATGTAAAGAGGGCTTATAAGAAAGATGGAGAGAAACTTTTTAGCAAGGCCTGTGGTGACAGGACAAGGGGTAACAGTTTTAATCTAAAAGAGGGTAGATTTAGATTGGATATAAGGAAGAAATTTTTTACAATGAGCATGGTGAGGCACTGGAACAGGTTGCCCAGAGAAGTTGTGGATGCCCCATCCCTGGAAGTGTTCAAGGTCAGGTTGGATAGGGCTTTGAGCAACCTAATCTCATGGAAGATGTCCCTGCCTATGACAGAGGGGTTGGAACTAAATGGTCTTTGAAGGTCCCATCCAACCCAAATCATTCTATGATTCTATGATTTTATTAATTCATCAGTATTATGGTTGGAATTCTAGCTTTGTGGTGGGAGTCAGAGGAGGTATGTGTTTACGATAGAAAAGCCAATGTCCTAACCACTTCCCTGTCAAACTCAACAGGTGAATTAAAGCTCTGTTTACCAACCAGAATCTGCATAGTACTAGAAGGAAATTTGCTATAACATCTCTGCCTGTGAACTAGTGTTTTCTCCCTGCCCCCCTCAGCAGCTTAACACAGAATGAACTAAAACTTTTCATTTTACAGAGAAGAACTAGTAGTTAAATTCAGCAGGCAAAGCTTTCCTTTTTCTCCACTACTCATGAATAAAAGCAGAAAGCATTTAATATGTCAAAAATAATGGAAACCTTCCCTAGGGATATTTTCCATCTTGGCCTTTGCCATCATGCATTCTCAGGCTCACATTACCTTTCACGTTGTAGGTTATTGTTGTTAAGGTGGAAACGTCAAAAATTTAACAAATAATATCCACACCATTTCCTTGGAGGTCATTAGTGTTCGTCACTATCATATTTTTTTCTTTTTCTTTTTATATTAATGAAGCCAATTTCCTTTATTTATCATTTCATTGTAAAAGTGTAACACTAATGGATTAGATTGATTTCTTCCCATTTGAAGTCTAACACTATGTAATAGTTTGTTTATACAGTTGGTCGCCTTAAAAATAGAAAACTGAAGGAAGAAAAGAATAAGAAAAGACCAGGTTTATCACTTATATCATTAATTGGTAAACCCATTGGCACAGAAGTGACAATGTTGCTGACAATGACTTTGGCAAAGCCAGATCTCTTTAGTGTTTGAGAAGTTAAGTGAAAAGCAATGAGAAGATGCTATTTGTTTTACAGCTATGAGTTAAAAGACAATGGATGAGCACACAAAAAAGGAGAAATTATTACCGTGGAACAGCAGGTGGAAGGAATGGAAAAGGCACAAGCAAAAGCATAAGCTTTGCAAAAAATAAAGGTATATGTTCCTTTTTTCCTTTTTTTTTTAATAAATTCTTTTTATATCTAAGCTTTCTTTTCCCAAAACTAATTTCTTTAAATTAGTTCCAGGGGCCAGTGTCTTTATCACTGTTACAACTAAGCACAAGTTTTTGTGTTTCCTTTTCATTTTTCATGGTAAAGTAGGAAATAGGATTACAGTGTTTACTCATCTTTCTAGATTTATCATTGGTACAAGCTACAACATCACTTTTGGAAACAGATCCAAATGGTGGATTCCTCAATATTATTAAGTTGTGTAAAAGATTCTTCTGGTTTTAAAAATGATTGTATTTCTTATGTTCAGGAGATTTTAAACACCATACTCCCTGAGCCTCAAAGCAGAGATTAGCAGAAGATCTGATGAGTCATCTAAAAATGTAACTGAACAAGAATTGCATTACTGGCTTTGTTCCAACAATTCAATATCTTAAACAGCATTTATTCCTTCCCTCTAGGGATAGTCTATATATTATAAGGCTTCCTTTGAATGTTCACTGACTAGTTTTGAGCAGCCTAGCTGAAAGAACAAAGCTATATATAAATTGTGCAAGCACAAAGAGATTCTGTCCTTCTTCGTAAATGTACACTTGGCAAAATATAAAATAAAAATGCATATTAAGATGCTTCCTTGGCAGCTGAAACTCTAAAACACAAGTTTTATTCACATTCGCACATACACAGCCTTCTCTGAAATTTTTTGGGCTGTGATAGCTGAGAGTTGAGAAAAATTTAGCTCATTGACATGAGGGTTCATAGAGAAATGTAGAACAGTTGTGGTCTGAGGGTTTGTGGCCATTACATCATCTCTGCTACACAGAAGATCTCAGCTGTTCTTTTTCTTGCTAGCTGTAATAGAAATAGCACTTTCTCTGACGAGAAAATGTAAGCTGTTTCGCTCATGTCTACCACTTTGCTAGACTTTGTTCATTTCCTAAATTCATGAACATAAAGAAAAACAAATCAAGTAGGAATTCAGGAATTCATAATGTCCTTTTAGCTCATTGCACTTGAAACAGGATTATTAACTCATAATTCTGGTTGGAGAGTTATGGTGTCCTTAATGCTATCACTTTCCCAACAGTCAGGAAGAAAATTGTGCACATAATGTGGACTCAATGAGGTTTATGTCTTCTCTTATGTCACAGCTGGGTTAGAAAAAGACAAGCTAGGCTAAGTAAGTCATGTTCTGTCCAGTGCTGCTTGGCAGATTTTAAAGGCTTGATTTGAATGAAAGCAACTTTCTCTAGTAAATCTAATATCATCAGGTATAATCTGAGAGCCAAATTCTTATGTTTTTATGCTTGCAGAATAGCCCAATGACTAATCCCTGACTTCAGAGGACTAATTCAGAAGTGATACATGTACAATTAGCGTTGCTTTTCAAGCAAAGATACCCACATTAATCCTAAATTAAGAAAATATTCCATTGCTTATCTAAGGAATAGAAAATCCATGTCCCCAATTCTTTTCTATATAAGAATGCACCGAAATCCATGTACTATCCTAAATTATACAATGAAGCCCGTGAAAGGACTGAATATAGATCTGGGAGTACAAGTAGGAAGAGTCCTTATTTAAACTTTAACTGTCTGAAATTAGAATTATTGCAAGTGTGGGATATACCCTGAATTTTTAATTTTCTGAAATATCAGATATATCTCCTTGGTGAAAGTAAAAAATACTTTGTATAATAGAACTGAAAAACAATAATCAGAAGTTAAGTTTCATGCCAAGCCATCAGTTTCTATTATTTGAGGAATTCTATTACCTGAGAAAAAAAAATGCAAATGGGTTTTGGTTCAACCACAAGATATGAGTAAAAACCATAAAAAATTAGGTTAAATACTTCTGCCCATGTCATACAGGAAGTCAGGTGAAATAATGGTAATAAACCATGATTGCCTTAAAAATACTTTGAAATAATGGGAAAATTTAGTAAAAAGAAAACCTATCAAACCCAAAACAGTAAATATTTTACTGCCCTAAAAAAGGCTTCAGACAAAAGAAAGAGAGAGAAGCACAAGGACACCTTTTGAATGAAGGTGAATTTAATATTGGTTGTGAGTAGATTGGCAGTGGCTGAAGATAAAGTTCAGAGTTGCGAAAATGTACTGTCTCTTACCAGATACAGTGTAACTGTAAGCTGAAGCAAAAATCATAAAGGATTTAGGCCCCAAACTCCTAAATTCTAGGAGCTTGTTCCACAGAATGGAAGTCAATACTCTGTGACTAATGTTTAGGTTTAAATATTTCAGAGAAACTGTCAAGAGCCTTAGAACTCTATCCAAAATAATTATCTCACTAAGTAAAAAGACACTTAGACCTTGCACTGCCAAGGCGGATTCATTTCATCTAACTTTAGATGGTATATCAAACACAAAGCTTTTTTCCAAGAGGCATAGTAGAGAAATAAGCATCACCAAAAAGGTTTTAATCCCACATGTTTTTGAGATCTATCTTAGAATAGGGTGAACCACCTTCTGGAAGTCCTGCTCTTTCTCTGCTGACTGATGAAGTGATTCTAATGAAGTCATTCTTCACTAATTCTCAGTGAAGGCTGAGGTGAATCTGGGAGATGTCAGTGCATAGCTGCACAGAGCTAACCGGTATGGAACAACTAACAGCAAAGACAAGCTTTGAATCTTACCATATAGACATTTTACTTGAGGGAACACTTTAGTCTTCTCTTTAACTACGACCCTAACCTTTTTCTTAAAGGAAAAGGACCAATGCTTTTCGCAAATGGCTTCATGTGTCTCACTACCCTTATGGTTGAAGCCCTCACCCAGGAAAGGAAAGTTTCGGTCTGGTGGCATTCAGCTCAGTATCTTGCCACATTCTAGCCCCCTGGCTATAGAGTACTCTGAGATTAGAGGAACATTCTTCAACCTTCCAGTTAAAGCTGTGTTGCTTCTGGATTCTATAATGAAACATGATCAAATTAAGTTTATTTGTGCTGGAAATAAAATGGAAAGAAAACAATTCTTTCCTTGTTATTAGTACACTCATCAAGAAGAACAAAGATCTTCATTCTTCTCCCTGTTCCATTAACTGTTCTATATTTTACGCAATGGCTGTTTCATGTAAGTTTGTGGACTGTCTTATGAAGTTTAGGTATGGTCTCAAAACGAATCACATTACATGTTATTCTTTCGGTGGTGACTATAGCAGAATTCTCAGAGTACAAGAGGTATAAAAGTTTACGTAAAAACTAAGTTTTTGTCTGAACTATGAAATCTCTGAGCTTAGTTCTTGGAGGTTAGGACACCTCTAAGTTCTTAGAGGCTAGGACACTATCTAGGAAGCATCATATAAGCTTGCCTTTTTTTTTACACTTCCTTAGATATCAACTAGCAAACTCCCGTTTACTGTCAGAGTCAGGCTACATGATTAGATGTGGTTTTGCTCTTTCCCATTATAGTTCAAAGCTTAGAAAAGGGAGAAAATGTTCTTATTTGGGCAATATAGAATATATGTACTTCTTACATTAAACCAAAAATTTGAATTTGTTCATTTTCACCTGCTGCTGGACCATTGGTTCCTTCTCTAACACAAAGTTTTTTTATTCTTTTCTGCAGAATAACACATTTTAACATGACTGGTGTGAATGGGAAGAAATTGATTCTAGCTCTGTGTTTTCTTTGGTGAGAAAAGCACTGTAGATGTAAAAGTAGAGGTAATGGCAGTGCCATAATTGCCCTACTGATATAGAAAGCAACAGCTATACCTGCAGTTTTCAGGAGCCTCAGGCTACGCATGCTGTGAGAAAGTGTATAAGGTAAAGACTGAGATCCACAAAGAAGTCACAAGGAGAAATGTCTGGGTTCTGACTGGGTGTAAGAACTTTATTATTGTTAGTTGTATAGACATAGGGGCCCACTGAACTGTAAGCCAAAATGGAGTTCAAAACTGACTCATTTTAAGTGTTAGCTGAATAGCAGATTTTAGTATCTTGTCAAATCAACTGTATTAATTGAACTGACTAGTTGAATTAACAATAAACACAGTATTTTTCCTTAGAAAGAGGAATCTAACTTCTGCAAACCAGTATAATACAAGATTTAATTATTTAAGCACGTAAATGGTGAGGATATTGAGAGAACAGTAGTACAAGGCATAAAAGATTACAAGACCTTATAAAAGTGGAGTTAAGAATTACTTCAACTAGCTGTATATAAACTGGTCAGGTATTCAATTCACATAAGAAATTTATTCTTAACCTTTTTTCTGATGAATCTTACTCTAGACAGCACAAGGGTAGAAGCGATCTGTAAGCAGCCAAAACTTTTTAAGAAGCTTTACCAAAAGCATAGAGTGTAATGCAGCTGGGCTCGTAAGAGGTAAACTACTGAATCCCAAGGGTCTATGAAGAAAATGATCTCTAGAAATAAAAATAATAGGCTGAAAACTAAAACCAAGCAAATAAAAGCTCCCAGCCCTACATCAGCCTTATATAAGGATTGAAAGAAGCCCAAAAGCAAGTCAGTTTTAAACCAAATCTTGATCAAATTTGAAAAAAAAAAAAAAAAAGGCAGTAAGTATAGTACAGTTAGTATGGAATTGGATTTAGTAGCCCAGGAGACGCTGTTTATATGTCTACCATATAAACTCTCTGAATAAGTTTGCTATAGTTAAAAAGTATGATGATGGGCAGGTACAAACAAGGGAATTGCATGGTCCATGATGGTGAGACTCAGTGGCAATCATATCATCTTGAACCATGACTACACACCCCCAGTGGCTCTTACACAGACCCATCAATAGCAGAGGCTTACCTTCAGAGAGGCCAGGAATTCTGCCATTTACTACAATCACAGAGATTTTAATCTAATCCTTCATTAATGTTCATGTCAGAATTATTTTTTGGGTGGGAGGGAACTTCTATTTTTTAACATGACTCACACTTCTCTCATCCATCATACTGCTCTTTAGACTACCCAGTGAGTCCCAGAAAAGATATAGACATCTTTTCATGCTAGTTCTGGTTTTGCATAGAGACAAGCTCTTGCAAGCTTAAAAGGAATCTGTTTAGAATAAATTCCTCAAAACACAACAGCCTAATGTGATTCCACATATACAATATTTAATAAAATAATGCAAAATCTTAGCGATAGCTGCCACTTGAAACTCAAAGGTCTGAATATGTGATCCAATGTGTTTAGGAAAAGAACTAAGATATTCACTGCTAAACTGAAGAACTTCATCAAGTCTTTGAAGCTATCCTTTCTTGCCACAATTTCTCTAGTACTATTATCTTCCAACCTTTTCTGTGACTTCTGAAGGTCATACTACTCTTAGTGCTTTATTTCCTTTCCTTTAATGCCCCCTAATCTTAAGAGTTCATAGTATCCTACTGTTCTTTCCTACAAACTCCAAAAAACTTCCTTTAAACTTTGCTTCCTTTACTTTCTTTCTGAGAGGCTCCAGGCAATTTGTCATCAAGCAATGAAGTCTGGTTGACACCCTGTATTCCAGTACTTGTACATCATGTTGCAACCCAGTAATTTCAATGTTTTTTTAGGTAGGTGTCTGTGTCCAATTTAAATTCTACTTGCCTAAGGGTTTTCTCTATTTGAACTGCCCTAGGCTTTCATACCTGTACAGCGACATTTTCTCATTTAACCTTGACCCATATCTTATTGCATATCATTTAAGTGAGTGGTTCTTATAATATCAACATTAATTTTCTAATAATGCAGTCTGGAATTGTTTATAAGTCCTTAAACTCTGTAAGTTATGATGCAGAATTGTTAGATATGACAGGATATCTACAAGACTTGCCCTTAATTCCTCTGCTCTAGCATCTAAGGAATTCTGAATAAAATGCTACGAAACTGAAAACACCAGAGAAGTTTGTCATTGACATACACAATGTAGGAAGGTAGTAGAGATCTCCTTTAAGTTAAACTAAAATAATGCACTCAAGTTTTTTAAATTGTAGTAACTTTTCGCAGCATACCTTTCCTTCCTCCCTTTTTTTTTTCCTTTATCAGCCAGGCTTGCAATGCTTTTTAGCTTTTCCCCACAATTTCCACATCTCAAGATAAAGATCTTCCCCCGAAAAGTTGCCTCAGACTTTTTTTCACCATTATCCCATTTTCTGATTTTACTATAAAAGTTTCCTGATCTCTTATTAAAAAGTGTCACTGATTCACAAAAAAGATCCTTTGTATTATACTCCACTGTCGATGACAAGCAGAATCTTGTCAGTCTTTATATATCAAAAGCAAACAGTGATTCTTAGACTAGCTTGACTCGCTTTTGTGACCTTATTAATTATAATCCTTAAATATAAAATGCTTGCTGCAAGTAAATAATGCTTAGATGACCCTGAAGTGATACTACTATCCTGAACTTTCAGCTAATACAGCAGTTGGCTGTTTTTACATTTTATTTCATTTATTTATTCAAACTGTTATTCTCTTGCCATTGTGAAGTGGAATAAAGTGGTATCAAAATTCTGACCTTGGAACACAGTAAAATGAAACACTCTGAGTGTCCTGATGTACATTTCCAAGTGTGTAAACTTGCTGGTAAAGCACTTGAGAGACACTGTTGTTAAACTAGGTATGATAAATAATTTTTTTTTGCCATTAGAAGAACCCTTTAGAAAGCCATATTCCTAAACCCATCTGAAGCTATTTTGGGATTATATTGATTTAAGAGACACCAATATGTTTCTATATGTTCTCTGCCAAAAACTTAATGTAATACTTGAATAGCTACAAAATTTACTTATAAAAATCTATATAAACAAAGGTATATGGCCATCTAGCTTGTTCTAGCTCATAATATCTACATAAAATTAATCTTTGAAGATATATAGCCTGCCTTTAAGTTTAACAGCTATGAGATTTTGCATTCACTCTTTCTTGATGTTTGCAAGGACTATGTTCCTTGTAGGCCTTCTCTTTTATGCCACTTTCATAAAACTCGTGTTTCCCATAAAAGATTCAAACTGTTCTGATCAGTAACCTTAATAACACAGAGATCCTTACAATGAGATCTCTAAAAGTAACACAACATATTTTGATTCATATTTCTCTTGTTTCTCTAGTTGTATAGGAATATATAAAAGTCAAAGCTACTGTCTAATACCTCTAATACCTTCCCTACATATTAATAAACTAAAAAGGTCTATTTTGTGTGAAATAATTTGCTTTTGAAACAGCTTTATGATATTGCTTGTCTTTGGTTTTGGATAAATTTGAATGCTTTGGGAGGAAATAATAATATAATGTGAAAGTAATAATGAAATGCCTGCTAATAAAGTGACAGTACAAAGTGATACTCATTCAAACCTAAAATTAATTAGTATTTTGAACTAAGAAAGAGAAAAACATATAAATAAAGCCATTTAAGCCTATAATGGTGGTCACTTCTAGTCCTCTTATGGGTTTAATGGTTTTAAAATGGGTTTAATGGTTTTACTCTACGTGGAATTTGTAAAACCTGCATAAAATGTAGTGAATATAATATTTCCCTGCCAGAGAAGCACTTAAAAAAAATAAAAATAAAAAAAATATTTATTTATTTTAGGTAGACCGAAACATTCTGGAGATTTGATGGTTTGATAACTCCAAGGAAATTGAGTGTGTTTTCTAAAATTCACAACTTGGGTGAATTGGATGTCTTCCTGAAGTTATTCAGGAAAAATACCTTCCATAATAATTTTTCTGTCAAACCTGCAGTATTAGAGAAGCTAGACCATATCTTTCCAGAGAAGTGAATATTGATATAAAGATTTGGAGTGATGAAGAATCCATTTTTTAAATGCCATAATTTTAAAGCTTTTTCATTACAATAATAATAAAGCCTACTGAAAACAACTTAGCCTGGAATAAGCTTTATCAAGTTAAATTTCAGGGGATTTCATTGAGATCAAAGCAGTGGATGATAAATACCAGGCCTAAATATGATTCATTTTTTGCTGCTCCTTAATAGAACTTAGAATTCAATTCAGCTGAACTCTAGTTTGAAATCCCCAGGAATTTCTTTGTCAGAATTTCAGTCTCTGTCCCATTATGCTTTTTTATTGCTAGCGTCAAAATTCTGTGGCACTGGAGCACAACTAGACTCATTTTACACAGCATACAAACTAAACTGAACTGTGATGTCTAAAACTGTTATGTGTACAGATGCTTGAAAGTTTTGGAGTTAAAACTGAAGTCAACCAGAAGTCCATACTTGAAAAGCAAGTTCTCTGAGGCTCAAAGCAATCTCTTCCCCAGGACTGCAAACTTAACCCACTCCTTGGACTTATGAAGTTTTTTCATGGGAAAGCATCTTTTTTAATATATATACTTTACTATCCCTTATTTTACTGCACCCCCATGCAGCTGCATACTTTTTTCAGCATACCTAATTTTATTTGCATATATACATGGTGCTTCTTCAGTAAAGTGTTGATCCTTTTATTTATCCCTGGTGTCCAAACACAGTGAAAACAAAAATTCTCTGTCCCCTAAAAGCCTACTTCTTCCAATTTGATCAACGATCAATCTACATGAATGATTCAGTTTTTAACTAAACACCAGGTTAAAAGTTCCAGCAGGAAATAACTAGTAATCTGCGCTCCAACAGAAGGAAGATTTTCTGGGCTTGTACAGTATTGTTACAGAGGTTGAATTTTCCAGTCAGTATCTTATATGAATGTTGAAAATTCATTTTAAGCTAATGTGATACAAAGTGGTCTCACTAGGAAGTGCAGTTCTCACTCACAGAGATTTGCAATCTTATTTACTTGCATAGACTCACTAATCTGATTGTAATCATGTTACTTATCTTTTAATTTTGTGTGTGGCAGATGTACATCACAAATGACACACAGGTGGGACTATCATATTAAATCAATTTAATACATTTAAATATTTCAAGGTTTGGTCTTCTGTACAAAGCTGGTTCTTAAACAGGTAAACTAAAAAAACGTAACAACGTCATAGTTACATACCTAACTCTAAGCAAAGTTAAAATGTTTTAACATTATAATTGACCTTAAAATAATACAATTATTGCCCACAATTAAGAAGCCTCAGCCAGCTTTTTGCTTATTTTAAGAGTGATAGAAGAATTGTAATGCTCATTGAAGCAAATATATACACTCCCTCTATTCAATGGGAAATTACAGTCTTTAATAAGTTTATATTTATAATGTAATATTTCATCTTAATAGAGATATTACTATGCTCTCTCAGACACATATGCACAATACCTAATTAGATTTCATCTCGTTTGGTTACAGGCCAAGGGGGCTTGGACCTGGATCAAGAATCCAGGAAAAGTATTTAAATTCCTTGCATGATTTCAGATGTACCTTAATTTCCAGTAGTATTGTCATTTGCGGTGATGATGCTTCTCAAGACAGGGGTTCTTCCAGTGGCAGTAAGGCTGTTGCTACTTCATATCAGGGGGGTCTTCTAGTGGCAGTAAGGCTGGTAATACTTCAGGTGATATCATCCCTATCTTGTCTATCAGTCCCTTCTCCACTATCAATCTTTATGACATTTGCTGGGAGCACCTCATTACTGCCACTAAAATCTCTCATGTCTGGGCCTACTTCTTCAGAATAGTGACACATAATGCTCTAACAGCTTATGTAGCTTAACCATGTACTTAAGAACACTCTGTGCAAGAAATATTTTATAAAAAATGCATATGTAATAAAATAATTTTATGCAAAAAAGAAATTACATACCCTTTCCAAAAATTAATGCATACATTCAAAATAGCATGCATACAACTTGTGTAGATAAGTCACTTTTAGCATATCTGAATCTCAAAGACTTTATATGCCATTTTCTACATACATTTTTAGGGAGCTGCCAAATCTGACATCAACAGAGCAAGGCTGCCACAGCTTCATGCCCCTGGGTCCAACCAGTAGCATGTATTCCCAGTAAGCACACACATAAACACATGTACACAATACATGTTCACTTGTATACATAGCCACCCGCACTGATCAACACATACAGGCACATGCAGCCCTTGCACAAACACAAAGAGCACTAACAGCCTCATCCTGTTCTTTTCTCTGGCTCATCAGGATAAAGATCTGATAGTGGGAATAGATACAAGTATATAATGTTCAGCCCTCCAGCAGCTGGTATCAGACACTCAGTCTGCCCACTTGCTGCCCTTGGATCCCAGTCTCCTCAGTTGGCGGCACCTAGGCATGCCACCTCCAAGGCCACAACCCCACTCCAGCTGCTAGTATTCAGACCTACACATGCACACATACACACTATGTATCCCTTCAGTAAGTGGTATTAGATGCACTTGCGCTGGATCCTCCCTCACCCCCATTGTCCTCCATATAGATATTCATATACACAAACAGGTCTTCCAATCAACCTCCAGAGCCCACAGTCTCTCCAGCAGTTGACTGGTCCTTCCAGCAGCCAGCTTCTCCAGCTGCCTCAGCCGCACACGCACACACACACACACGTATATCTGGTCCCAACTACTCACCAGCTATCCTGACTTGATATTCACTAGTGATCATACACTGACTTATGTACCCACACTCACCATCATTGCTGGTGACCCAAACACACAGACCTTCTGGCACTCCACTCACTGGCACTTAGACTTCCCATACACGTACATGCACACACAAGAAAGCCCCTCACCCAAGAAAATAGTTAGAAATGGAATTTAATGAGAAGACAGGACAGATTGTGGTGATGGAGTGGAGGTCATGGCCAGACAAGTACACTGACCAGTATTGTACAAGCAACCGGCCTCTCCTATCCCCTTCTCCCTCTAGAGAACAAGTCTTATGAGGAGGGGCTGAAGGAACTGGGGTTGTTTAGTCTGGAGAAAAGGAGGCTGAGGTGAGACCTTATTGCTCTCTACGACTGCTTGAAAGGAGGTTGTAGCAAGGTGAGCGTTGGTTTCTTCTTCCAAGTAGCAAGTGATAGGACAAGAGAGCTGCTCCCCTTGACTTATCTGATGAGTGTGACACCTGGCCACTGGGACTGGGGGTCCCTTGAGATGGCCCAGGGAGAGCAAGTGCCTGAGGGTGTCCATTTCGCTGAGTGGCTTACTGGTTTTCCTCCACATGTTGTTCTTCCTTGCTCCTTTGTGTTTGTGAAGATGGACATTTTATGGATTGCTCACTCTCCAGGGATGGGCCAGAGAATAGCTGGATGAGGGTATTATTTGGGTTTTCGCACATGCCATTGATCCTCTGTGCTCTTGTGTGTGTGGAGATGAACTTTTATCACGTAACTGGACACAGATCACTCAGCTATACCATGAAATGACAAACTAAATGCTTGACTGTGGCTGTCCATCACCAGATGAAAATGAATACTGAATACATCTATTTGTAACCTGTCTCAGAATCTTGGCAAAGATATCTCAAAGAAGCATCTGATTACTGTGCTGAGAGTTGTCTGTGATCATTAGGTATGCTTTTCCTACTGAGTCTATTTTTCAGCTAGTTTATATAAGAACAGGTATTTTAATCACTTGCTTGGAGTAAAGCTGCACAGATCTTGCAATGACAACTTCATGTTCCTCTTCACCCTCTTTTCACCTTTCCTTATCTTAATACGATTGGTAAGATCAGTCCTATAGCAATGGAGAAACATCAAGCTTAGTAGAAAAGTCACAATATCATGTGCTTTTATCTAAACTTTTCATGTTGCAATAAGAAAAATCATACTATATTATTTATTAATAATCTAAACTAATATAAAGGAACATTCACCCAGAAAATACAGGTAAGTAAAAATACAGATTAAATCACAGAAATTTAAGTGTTTATATACAGAGCAACTTAGAAAGCACTTTAATTAACCTAGGTCTATATTACAAGCTAAAGCTAGCATAGTTATGTCAGTCAAACAGATTATAGACAGACATCATGCTACAATTGACATGCAGGTGGAAGACCCCTGTTACAGTTGTGCCCTCCAGCTGCTCATTATTACCCTTTTGCCAGCAGAACTGGGAGGGCAGTAACCTCCAGCAGAGTGGTTCCTGTAATTGATCCCTCATCCTCTTCAGGCAAAATCACCCAGGTAAGCACAAGCAATTTAAATAGTTGGCTTGAGGCTAAGAACAGATATCCTCTTTCAGATCTAGCTGTGCTGGTGGTTGTTGTTCCTAGTCCTTTCTATGCTGGAGTCTATGCCACTCAGAATGTCCAACCAAGTTGTAGATGTCTCAGGACTACTTCTGAGACAAGCTAGCTGAGACCTACACACACACATTTTAAGCTTAGTTGTTAACCTGATGGTAGCAGATTCTGTGGTATTTTCTGTTATAAGCTGCCTGGTGTGTTTTTCTGTATCATTCTGAAACTTGACTCGCTTTCCTCTCAATGTGGATTAGACAGAATTTGCCAGAAACACTTTAGCAGCTGAGCTGTGGAAAGGAGTAAGCTTCAGCCAGTGAAAAAGGGACAGATAACTGCCACTGCTGTATCAGCACCCGCAGAGGTGTATGTTTATAGCTTTAGGCAGTTAAGAGGTGCAAGAGATGTGATCCCTCTTTGACATATTTTTGTTCACAAGTGAAGAGGCTTTACAGACACCATTATAAAGCTGCATTAGTTCTGTTTGGGCTGCATGTTGGAAAGGCATTCTATACTTGTACAAAGCATGCTTTTTCATCCATGTTAGTATCATGCTGCCATTAAAATATTTGATATTGCATCAGATCTCAGGTTCCAAATGTACTACCCAAACAAATGCCCTAACTAAAAGAAAACTGCAGCAAAATCAATTATAAGAAGACACTTCTACTTGCATTCTATCAGCTGGTATCAAACCTGAGCCTTATCTCATTTAGTGCAATTAAATGTGAGGATGTTAAGAAGCAAACTGCAGGCATTGCTGAACCTGCCTATTCAAAACACAAATCGTATCTCCTATTAAAATCCAGACTTTTCAGAAGGTAAGAAACAAAGATTCAGCTTGTTGTGCTTTTAAATGGAGGAAAATAATTTTATGGATAAATCGAACCTCTATTTTATTACATACAGGAAAAAATCTTAGGGAAACCTGTGTTTTAGTATTTGTGAAACACTAAACGCAATGAAAGATTTTGTTAGAACTGAGTGTATTATAAATGCATTAGCTATAAATATTGTGTTCATTTTGAAACTGTGTTAAAACTGCTGCTAGGCAGCAGTGTTACCTTGGTCTGAAGGGATTTAGCAAAACAGACCTTTACTCAGGCTTCTTCCAGCCACACGGTGAGGAGGGGCTGGACAGAGGCACAGAGCTCAGCTGCAGTGCACACATACTAGAAGAGTGGTCCCTTTTGCCAATGTCTTTCAGCCACTGCAGGTCAGTGTGTTATCACAGTGCACTTTCTGCATGTGTCAGTGATACGAAGAGGCTATGACTCCCGTCAGTGATTCTTTGACTGAAATGAACATCATTCAATAAAATGTTCTGAACACTTCTTCAGCATGATACAAGAAAAATGTAACAAAGTTATGTGAGCTTAAGTGAGCTAATAAAGAGGCAACATGAATACAGTAGGAAGGTAGAATACCTTATAATGGTCAAGCAACTTTGTGCTAGGGTTGTTAGCAGAAACTTAAGCTGATATCTTCATTGATAGTTATGGTACTTACATGAGTGAAATCAAGCTGGTACTTGTAGATTAACATGCACTGTAATCACACAGTCATTTTGTCATATGGAAATACTCTAATTTTTTAAGTTTGCCCTGCAGTGGCATTAACTCTGGCAAATTCTACTTTTACTGGTGCTCATGTCCCCTTTACGATATAAACATAAAGTAAATAAATTATACGTTGATTAGCATTAATGCCTTTCTCCAATCACCCCAAGAATCATAAATGAAGTAATAGCAGTGAATAAATGTCCTTAAAGATAAGCTACAGTAAAAGCTACAATCTTAAATGCTGAAAAATTTACTGAGATATTTAGTTCCATATACCATTGCTAGTTACATGAGTGGCAGATTAACTTTTACCTTGATTACTGCAACTTCTCTTTTAGTCTCTCTGATGCTAATCTTAGCTCTTTAATCTATTCAAATCACAGCTGCTAAAATTATCTTCCTCATTTCTCATTTCTTCTGTTACACGTCAATGAAGGGTCCAGGTACTGATGCCCTCTTCCACAGTGCATTAGATCTTCATCTTCTTCAAGATCTTACACAATTTAGACCTAATTTTGTTTTATGATACCTCTTAATCTCTTCTCTGCATTGCCACAGATGAAGGTCTTAATGTTCTGTTCTCTCTCCAAATTCTACTTCAGATTTTAATGCTGATTCATTTGCCTGCAGTATACTCCCTGTTCCAAGATTTTCTTATTCAAAACTTAAAAAAAAAGAATTCTTCTCTGAAGTTATTAATAATTATAACAATAAGAGAATAGGGGAGAATAGACAGCAGTGTGGTAAAGGTTCAAGTTACTATTTCTTAAGTTTCTCCCGCTCCTACTGAGAATATAGCATCGCCACATTTTGTACAGTAAAAACATTCACTGATAATTATTAATAAATATGGATAATTAATAATAATTGATAATACTGTACCTACCCCTAATTGTCTTACTCATGGAATACTCTCAAGAAAGACCCTATTTAGCAAAATGCTTTTCTGATTTAATATGAAAGAGAAACTTATAAACCCAAAATAGATACTTCGTGTTATATTCCTAAAACCTTATTTAGCTGTGTACACTAATGGCCTGCTTTTTGTAACAACTGGGTCTTCAGAGTCTTTCACTGGAGTTGCTAGATGCTGGAAATGAGCTTTCCAAATGGAAAGCCAAAAAGATTCCATCTCCCTTCTGAAACTATTTTTTATGTATTACATACATGCAGTATCATTAATTGGCTTGCTTATCTGTTAACCCTCTTTGCAGCCCTCAGTACAAAATGTCTCTTGGAACATACTTCAACATTCATTAATTCTGACAATTTATCATCACTACCTCATAGTTAGTGTGTCGGTGACAAGAAGTCTCACGGAGAACTTCTAAATGATGTCCCCTGGGATGACATTCCGTGGCATACTCAACCTTACTGGTAAGGTCAGTGACACAGATTTGCTTTCAACAATGTAATCCAGGCCAAGAGTGACAGCCAGACTATCCAGCATGACAGAAGCAAGGAAGGTTTGAAAAGGCTTTTCATTTGTAAATGACAGAAACAAGCCATACTGGGAATTCCAAACTTTGCCCAGCTAGGAGCATCTTTGAACTGATTGGATTACTACTTCTTGAACTGGTTTAAGATGTAGAAGGTGAGATGCCAGTGTTTTGGCTCCATCATTCCCAGTATAACTAAGTAGAAAGGGATTCTTACAGAAATTGTTAATGCCTTCCCAATGATTCTGGCATCCATCTACGTATTTATAATCCTTCCATTGGGAAACACCTCTTGCCATTGACAATCTTTCTAACAGTTTATTTCCTACCCTCCTCTTTTAGCAAGCACAGATGCTTCTTTAAGCCCCATTTGATACTATAATTGCAATGTCTTCTTTCAGTTGCAAACTTTCTGGAACAGCATATCCACATGTTTAGGTATCAAGTCCTTAAATCATATGAAGAAAATATAGAGCAAATTAATTCATCAGGTGGAAGTTTTCTACATGCTAAAATAACTAGAATTATCTTAACTTATTCACATAGGCATGTATACTCTTGTGACACACGTGAGCATTTAGAAATCGAAAATTAATTGGCATGAAGATAAATGAAAAAAAACCAAAACCATAGAGACAACAGGATCAGTTACTAGACCAAAATGCTTCGGGGCCTCCTAGGATTTGTTCCTCAATACAGACCCAAATAAAACTGAAGGAAGATAGGGGTCAAACTTTCTTTTGTTTATCATTTTCATTTTCATACAGTTCAGATGGCTATTATCAGCTGTATGTTTAGAGACTAAGGTCAGATTTAAGCAAATATTAATAGCCAGCTCTGCCTTAGTTTGGCACATACATGTTACAAATAGTCAGTAAAATGTTTTGGTACCTCACCCCATGGTCTTTCATGCACACTGTATTTCACCTGTACCTCGCTACTTCTGTTTGGTTATGTGATTAAAGACTCATCTCCAAACACATGAAGGAACTCAGAATAACAATGACAGATGGAAGAAACCCAATAATTCAGGGCAAATGGAGGCCCTGCCCATGGCATGGCCCCCTCCCGGAGCTATCAAAGGGGAGGCATCAGCCCCATGGCCAGGTTTGACACTCTTCACAGTGAGTCAAGGGAAGGGCACTATGGATCACTGGGGGGTTACTGCCTACAGGGCTGTGCGAATCATTATGGAATGAGGGGAAGAGTATTTTGGGACTGTACAAGACTTATTATGGGATGTTTAGGGGAGGAACCAAAGGCAGGGAAAGGAATAGATCAAGATGTTTTGAGAAGGAACAAGCATGGGAAAGTAGATGTATAGGAGGAGAAAGGGGCTGGTCATGTGTAAACAGATGGCTGGTCAGTACACTTGTCTGGCTGTGCCCTCCACCTGGCCACCAAAGTCTGTCCTGTCTTTTAAGTGAACTCCATTTCTGACTATTTTCCGGGATAAAGGACTCTCTTATGTGTGTGTATATGTGTGCATAGGAGGTTTAAGTGCCAGAAAGGAGTGAAGACCGCAGACCATAGGTAGGGGGAAGTGTGTAGGTCCAAGTACCAACAGCTAGAGTGGGGTTGCAGGCCTCAGCGTCTTGTCCATCTGGCTGCTGGACAGACTGAGTACCTAAGACCAGCTTCTGGACGGATCTATATTGTATATATGTACACATATACTTCCACCCCTGCCCACTAACCGGCCTGATCAGCCAGACTGGGGAACAACGTGAGGCCGTTGGAGCTGTTGGTGGAAGTGTTCTGTTTGCTGTGTTGATCCATGTGGCCTGTTGTGTGCATATGAATATATGTATTGCGTGTATGTGTAAATGTGTGCCTACTGGGGACTCAGACTCATTACTGGCTGGACCTGGGAACATGGAGCTGCAGCAGCCTCAACTCTATTGGGCTATCAGATTTGGCAGCTCCTAAGAATTTCTACTTTAGTCCTTCTTGTCCTTAAAATTTACTCTTCACACTGCCACGGACTTACAGATTCTCTTGTTCAGCAGCAGCAGAGGTAGTAATGGCTTTATCTAACAGAATTAAGGCCTATTCAGATCCCATCTAAGAGAAAAAATTCTGTCTTGCCCTTGCTTTAATTGTATAGATGACAAATATCAACAAAACTATATCAGCTGCAAGCTTGGCTTCAAAATCATGTGGATAATTTTATGTACTTTCTGTAAAGCCTCCAGCTTTCAAGAAAACTTAAAAAAATAAAATAAATAAAAACCCCACAACCTAATCAAAAAAAACAATCCTCAATGTCATCTATGCCATATATTGAAAAGATTATTTAAATAAAGAAATAATTTAATTTGAAAAAGAAGCAAACACATGGACATGCATGTGAACTGAATAAAAAACATTGAAGATATCCCCTGATGTTGTATGAGCTCTCTTCAAACAGTCACTGAGTAAGAAGTCTTAGTAATAATGTGTTCCTTTTCACCACAATAATCTCAGTTATGAAAGCTTTTAAGCAAAACAGTAATGACTACTGTGTAATTAAAAAGAATGCAAGGAAATTGTTCTCTCAACACTGAAATAAATTACTTCCTTGCCATCCTGAATTTAGCAATTAAGATTTTGCCAATGCAAAGGGAAGAGAAACAATAATAAAGGATTTACTCAATCATGTTAAAGAACCAGAATCTTTTGCTTTTCATGCTAAGGTCATCAGAAGCATGACGTTCATGCAAGGTCATGGCGAGGAAATTTGGTCATGATTGAATATCAATACATCATTATATATTTTTTATGTTTTCAAATATCAATACTATCTCATCACTGCAATAAAAATAATAGAAAGGGCTAGATTCGGTAGAGTATGTAGGCATTTACAGGTCAGATTTCATAATGCTTACCTTTTAGGCTTTGCGCTGCCCAAGTGTCAGGTGGTTAGGTTCCTCAATAAGATGAAAGCAAGGTACCTCAAAATTATAATTACTTTCAAAATGATAATAACTACCCAAATAATAATTTTTTACTTGCCCAGAAGTTTACTTAAAAGTGGATCATAGAGAATACTACAGAACGCTCTGAAATCACACCTCTTACCAGCTCTCATGACATGCCTTAGTCCTTCAGTGCAGCAATGTCTGTGCTACAAGCTGACTAGCTACACAATAAATGCACTAATTTAAGATGGCTCAAAGCACTACCAAAGTTAGGAAGATCTCCAGGGAATGTGGGCAAACATGAAAATAAAGTAGGTGAAGGATCTATTCCTGCTACTTACAGAGCAGAGGCAGCTTAGAAAGCATGTCCTTACTCCTGTCAGCTGCAGTCGCAGTTCCCATTTGAGACTGGGCAATTGGCTGTGGTTGAGTTTCTGTTCTATTTGAGTGCAAACTCTACCATATTAGCTGAAATCACCAAAAGCGTTGTAAACTAATGCACTGGACTTTGCCTAGAAAGGGACTAAAAGCACAACACTATCAGGTACAGATCAGTTTGTCAAAGAATCTGCTCCTTTTCCACTGCTTTTTAGACTGTAACTGCCAACTCTGACATCAGAGATAGGCCTAGTGCATGCAAACACATCAGCCATGGATTCAAATTTGACTCACAAGCCAATGTGCCATAGCTGAGACTAATATCAAGGGGAGGTCATTAACAACATGGTTTAGGAACACCCTTAGGCAACTGAATCAGGACAACAGGAAGTTTTCCACCCTTTTTTCCACCCAGTTTTGTAAACTGGATTTTATCAAGAAGATGGGTGTTTGGTGTTTACATCCAGTTACTCAAAGGATTTAACAGTGTCCTTACTTTTAAACTTGGGCAAGGAGAAAAGGAAGACTGCTACCACCCACTTTTTATGAAATATTTTGGAGGTGTACTGGTTTTGGCTTGTATAGAGTTCATTTTCTTTACAGCAGATCATATGAAGCTGTGTTTTAGATTTTTGACCAAACCAATACTGATAACACACTAACGTTTCAGCTTTTGCTGAACAGTGTTCACACAGCATCGAGGCCTTCTCTGTTTCTCACTCTGTCCCCCCAGTGAATAGATTGCAGGGGAGAGTGTAATAGGTTGGGAGGGAACACAACCAGGCAGATGACCTGAAATAACCAAAGAGATATTCCATGCCATATAGCATTATGCTTGGCAATAAAAGGGAAAAGAGGTGGGTTAAGGAGAGAGCCATCTTTTGCTCAGAAGCTGGCTAAGTATCGGTTTACCCATGAAAGGTGGGGAGTGATTGCCTTTGCATCACTTGTTTTCTTTTGTTTTCTTCTCTCTTGCACTTAGCCATCACTTATTAAACTGTTATTACTTGCTTTTATCTTGATGCACAAGTTTTCTTGCTTTTATTCTTCCTTTCCTCTTCCTCCATTCCCCTGGCAGAGGAGGAGAAGTGAGCGAGCGGCTGTGTGGTGCTTAGCTGCCCACTGGGGCTAAGCCACAACAGGAGGATAAGGCACTCCTCCAGCAAATGGGAAGCCAGGATTCATCCCTGCTCTCATTCTCAATGAATTCAGATCCGTGTCTTTCCTGCAAGATTATGAGATCTCTGCAAGATTATCAGGTTATGAGCTAACTATGTAAATTCTTTTAGTGTCTCTTTTCAATGTTGTGCCACGAGCCCAGTCATTTAGACTCTTTCCTATCATTGGTAGTGACGTCAAATCTTTTCCCTGCACAATTAACATCTTCAAATATAGTATGTCTCATGCCATAAAAAATTACATGTCACGGTCTTGTCATTTGTTCTGTTTCTTGCAACCTACCCTTTTGCTTTGCTATTACAGAGCTAAAAAAACAGCTCAGTAAATGGCAAAAGATTATGCTGTTCAAATGCTCTACTAAATAGCATTAAAATTTGAAGATAATTGCCAAAAAATAGACTGTAAATCTTCAACAATTTTAGTTAATTAAAGGTTTTCTCTTTCTTTTTTTTTCATTCCAGTAATTATCTGTGGTTTGGTTTT
The DNA here is from genome assembly GCF_035582795.1 of Mycteria americana. NCBI lineage: Eukaryota > Metazoa > Chordata > Aves > Ciconiiformes > Ciconiidae > Mycteria > Mycteria americana. The sequence goes on along the minus strand of NC_134368.1, from coordinate 23,863,011 downwards.
TTTTTTTTTTCTTTTGCTGCTAGTCAGAAAAGAAACTTTATTTCAGTCTGAAAGGTCTGTATAATGAAATCACTTCTTAATTTTTCCTCTACTCTGCATGTTTATATGAAATCAGACAAGTCTTCCCTGGTATTTCTATTAAGAGATATTTCAGTTACTACACATCAATGCACATTTTAATGGTGGAGCCGAATAACAACAATGTAAAATCCTGATCCTATGGGATCCATACATGATTTGTGGTCATATTTTCAAATATATTCAAGTGTGCCATTTAGGCACCTGTACAGGATTTCCTAACTAAAAATACCTATATATAGCTTAAGAGTTTAACTCTCATTGAAAAGAAACTATTTTCTTTAATTTAGAGAAAATTAGAGATTTTTCTCTAATTTTTCCTTAAATGATCTTAAATACTTTCTACATGCTTTCATTGTCTCTCAGAATATTCTGATTCCTCATTTCAGACAATTTTAAACCTTCAAGATACTCTAATAGGTTTCTAGCTAACATGTTTTTTATCTCCAACCTAAGAATTCTCTGAGAGAAATTGGAGAAACTATCTTTCCAACACAGCACATAACCTTAATTACTATAGCTGTCTAGCTTCATAATTTTAGTGACTGCAGGTCAGTTTGGAAAGAGAGTTGTGTTCATGGTAACCCTGTTTCAGATACTTATCTCTCTTTTGGGTTTGCTTTTTGTTTGGTTGTTCTGTTATGGTTTGGGTTTTTTTGGTAATCTATGCCTTAAATGCATGCTAAATCAAGATTTACTTTAAAACCTATATGCAGAAGTGTACTGGGGCATAGGGGCCCTTTAAACCCTCAGATAAGCAAAAAAAATCAGATAAATTTTTTCTGAGAAAAAAAATCAGGAGAATTCCATTATGTGGCCTCTCTACCACCTAGCAAGCTTCAATACACTAAAAGGTGTTTTCCTTCAAGTAAAGATGGTTATTTCTAAGTTAGTTGTTTCCTAAGAAGTTAGGTGTTCTGTATGTTAAAGACTAGTTTCCTTTTGGAGACGGAAAAAGGAGATTACTAGTGTGTTTTGCTCTTTATCTAGAAGGCAGATCTGCTCAGGCTTATTAAGGGTTTGGTCCTAAAACAGCTGGGCTACTTGGCAGCAGGTTTAGCTAGCCTAAAGGAAAGAGGCAAAGGTGAGATGGATTGCACATGGAGCAAAGTGAGTCTGTTAATGAAACTGTGACTTTTACTGTTGTTATTATGTATCTACAAAAGAATCCTTCTGTATTATTATGCTTACTGCATTGATATAACAACTCAAAAGGTAATTATGTGGTATTGAGAGTCTATTATCTTTTCTTTCACTATTGCATACTTCCTTTTTACTAAAGCAAGGAGAAAGCTAGCATCTAACTGTTCAAAACTGATGTTTCTTCTCTCCCCACCAAAAAAAAAAAAAAAAACAACCCAATTTTCTGGTAAGCTCTTAAGTAGTTTTCTGTTTTCCTCTTGCATGCTCTGATTTGAGTAGATTGGTTCTGTTCCACTCAATTTCAGGATCCTGGGAAGGCTTCAGAAAAAATCATGGCTAGTATAAATTAATGAATTCTTTTAATTTATCATGTGCTATTGGCTTCTGGTTTGTGGTGTGTCTGCCTAGCTTTTATCTGGTAATCTACTGGTTTGAACATGTGCTGAGGAAACAAGTCAGAGTTTTGTGCTATCATCAGAAAAAGAGAATCAAACCCCATTTCACATCTTGCTTAGGATCCAAGCAAATAATGGGATTTTCTTGCCTTCTTTTGAAGTTGATGTTTTGTAGAAAGAAATATAAAACTGCTAGGGTCATGAAGCTCAGCTGGAATTCTGTAGTGCAGTGGTTAAATCCCAAAAGCAAAGCCACACAAACAAGAAAATAAATTTGTTCTACTAGTAAATAATGGTTACTGGTGTTGAATTTGTTCATGCAAGCTCCACGTTCAGTAACTCCAGAAAAAACAGCCCTATTTGAATGACTTATTTATTTGTAGTAACAAACAGAATACAACTGCATTAATGCTGTAGTTGCCTGTGTTAAGTCCTAATACAAAGTATGGAGAGGTGTAGATGCTTGAAATAGGAACTAGACTACAGGAAAGGACTTTTCTTCTGACTGCATTTTGGCACCCAATCAAGTTGGTCCTGACAGCTGCTCTCTATCGCAGAATCAGAGGAAAGTATTTAAGGAATCACTCATTTGAACACTTCCACAGGAACTAGTAACTGTAATTCTATTTGATCCTTAATGACAATATTTTAATAGGCATTTGTTAGTTTGTAAAAGAGTACACTCATCAAGCTATAAGAGACTCCAGGAAGGATTTTCCTTTCCTGCCCACCCCACCCCCCCCACCCCCCAAAGGAAATCCATTTTCTCTCCTATCCTTTATGTAAAAGGAGAAAGAAGGTTAATACTGTTCTAGTGGGTAGGACAGTTAAGTAAAGAAAGAATGACTGTTATCTCTCCTGATGAATATTCAGTTCCGCAAGTTTCAGTGGAGTAAGTCAGAGCACCTTTACTGCAGAGCTGTTTTGTCACTGGATAGGTGTGGAGAAAAATGATGTTTAAGATGCAGGACAGATGCTGCTTATTGGATGCCTGCTCTAATAGATGGGAGTGTGCCTTAGCACTTGCCTTGAAGGAAAGGAAAGCTACTATAATGATCCTATTTGATATATGGGAAGTCTGTTCCAAAGAATTTCTATTTCCCTATTAAAATCCAACTTGTTGTGTCTGGTGGGCTAAATGTTTCTATTGACTCAGTCTGTCATATTTAAACTGCATAAATGAAAATTGATTTTTACTGTAACAATTTTTCAGCTGTGTCAGCATTCTCCTTAAACATTTTACATGTGTTTGTTGGGAGCATGTTCCTAACAGTTGCTCAAAAGCTTAAAGTTGTCATACAAAGCCTCCCAGGTTTGTTAAAGATACTTCTTTCACTTGGATTTTTTTTTTAATGCTGCTGATGGTGTTTTTCAGTATAGAAACAACAGTTCTAATCAAACTAGTTTCTCAAATTAACTGAAGTACTTAAGCATTTAAAATGTGACAAAACCCCCTCCCTTAAAATTGCTTAACTTTCCTAAAGTTGTATTACTAGTAAATGTATATCTTTACTATTTCAGAAGGGCTTTAAGCTTCTGAAAATAGCTTATTCATACAGTAAAAGATCTCTCAATAGAAATTCAGTGTCTTCCTGTATGTGACTGTAGGTTTGTTTCACAGTGCTTGTTTGATTTCCCCCTTCTTGCTTGTCCTGTATGACTAATCACTGAGCAAAGGACAGGAGCAGCAACGGCTTCCTTGTGCTTCCTGCTAGTCGTGTACAGGTGAGGCTTCTGGATCCCTTAATGCTACCAAAAGATACCCATTGTTAAATTACTATCGGTAATGACTCTTACAGTTGGCTTATGGATATACTAGAAGCTCTAGGGAGAAGAGGGGAGCTCTTACATTGAACAAGTCAGCAGCAAAGATAAATCTAACTTTCATCCTATCAATAAAGTTAAGCAGTGATGAGTTGGAATAAGAGTGTTTCAGTGAACAAAGCAGAGAATTAAGGAAGAATAACAAGTTCCATTCCTTCTTCTCAGATAATCTGTTTCCCTGTTGTGAATTATTAAGCAACTGACCATCTCTGCAGACAGGTTTGAATTTGAATTCAGGAATACTGGTAGACCACACGTACAAATATTTAAAGTTGACCTCCCCACGGTCAGATTAATTAATGGTGCAATTTACCTCTAATGTCGATGTACACTTGAGTTCCTAGGGTAGAAGAATATTCAAGTTGCACTCATAGTCTAAAAATGTGTACTCTTCTATCTATCTTACTGAAGTAATACCACATGTTCTTGCTAAAAACATAGGAAGTATTAAATGTCTGGGAGTTGATACAATTTTCAGGCTTGAATGTGGAAATACTCTAGAAAGACATGCGTGACAGACCTGCCTTCCAAAAAAGGTTTAGTCATGTGTTGCCTCTGCTTGAAGGTGACTTGCATATTGAGGAATAACTGAAACTTTGGGGTAACTTGCCATTTTATGGAAACTCTAAAACAGGTTAATGGATAAAGCCGTCTGTGTTCAATGGTTATAGCTGTAATTAAACAACTCACATAGGTGCTGCTTGTAACATCAGAAGTCCCACCTGGTTACTACCTTCAGTATTGTACTCTAGTAGTTTGGATGCATATCTGCTGGCAGAAAGCTAGCTACAGTAAATTCAAACCGTTAGCACCTAAAGTCATGCGCAAGCTCAGAAATACTTTCTAACCAGCTGTTCTTTTAGTAGGTCCAAGCCAATGTTATTAGGGAAAACCTGATTAAATTACCACTGTTCAAACAGAAGATCTGATTCAGAAAATCTGTTTTGCAAATTAGCATTGTACCGCATGCTGAAACAGAGCTCTTGAGTAACAGGCTCTCTGGCCTTCTAGAAAGCTGTCTACCTAAAAAAGCATAATACTCATAAAAGGTATTTGAAATAGCCAATATCAACCTGTGAACACCTACAGAAGGCTTCTAGTGCAAAAAGCCAACAACACTTATTAGTTTAAATACAACAGTTTTTTTTTCCTGATTTTATGTGGAATTAGCTACCTTGACTGAGTAAGTTAGCTTTAAAGAAGCAACGTACTTGGGTATGGTGGGTTTTTTATTTATATATGTATGTGTGTGTGTGTGTATGTGTATATACGTACATAATATGTATGTGCAAATGTATATAAGGTGTGTGTGTCTATGTATGTATATGTATTTATATTTAAGTTCTCTAAAGGTTCTCAGCGTGTGACCTTGACTTGAGTATGGAAGGTTTTAGTTTAGTGAACCCAGATGACCAAAATGACATTATCAAATTAGCCAATTATGTTGTGAGTAAACTGCATAACATGGAATTCTAGCAGGTTTGCAAAACAGAGTTGTTAAAGGTATGAGTGACAACAGCAAGAGCATGACTGTTTTACAGCAGTACATATACGAGGAGAGAACATAACTGAGAATTACTCAGCTAATAAATGGAGATTAATCTCCTGAAAGATAATCGCCTCTCATCATAACCTAGGAAGTTGCTGTTCAACAGTAGGCAGTTAGGTACCTCTAGGGATGACTTAGCAATGGTGTCTTACAACTTTATACAAATGTCTCAATTCACTGGAGTCTAGATTAGCCAATTGCTTCTTATTCTTAGTAATTAATACTTAAGATGTATTAGCTTTGAGAACACTGCAGAAATTGCAGCTAGCTTGCTGGTAGTAAGTATGCTCTCAGCTTCTAACTTTAGATAGCTTCTGTTTCTTATCCAGGCAAATTATTTTATATCTGTGGTCTAAATAAAAGGCTCAGTTGTGGGTTTCTTTTTCTCTGCTCACGGATATTAGTCCAAATGAAGAGATGTAAGCAGGTATAACTCATTTGTCAGTGTCTTTATTTAATGGCAAGGTCACATTCCTAGTACCTTTAGAAAACTTAAAAAAATAAACTACAATGAAATATAAATATATATGTGTTGCACTGCTTCTTCAAAGACAGCTTGTTCAGACAAAATAGTTAACTCCAAGAAATAATAACACAGGGGACCAAATAAGGATAGGAGCAGTTCATTGGTTTGGTTTTGTTTTTTAACAATACATGATTAACTAGCAATCAAGGAACTATACATTGAGGAACAATGTCAGCCATACAGCAGACATGCCAATAGCTAGACACTTACAAAATGTTAGTAATTGACCACAAATTTGTGAACACTCTTCCTTAACAAATCCACCAAGGTCTTAATGACATGGACACATTCACACAGTCACATGCACCCCACCCACGCCTCACAGGACATGTGGGTTACAACCGGACCCCATCTCTCAGCACTGTGGGGTACCCTATTTGCATACACCTGTGCTGGAGATGTGGTGCTGCAGCTTTATGTGTACCCATGCAGCCCACTCCCTGCAACCTGCTAGTGCACACACAGGTGATGAAGCCCCTCAGGAGGCCAAGTGCCACCCCAGCCCCCAAAGGTGTGGGTCCCTATGTACTGTGCCCCATACTGTTAAACTAGGGGCTTGTGCAGACTCCTCATGGTATCTAATGGGGAGGCTGCTCTGTCCAGCCTGGGCAAAGGCCATTATGCCCCAGGGAGACTTCTGGCAGCACTAAACCATTTTAAGTGCATTTCTCCCTTCTCACTTACACAAATTTTCATGATTCTTTCATATCTCTTTTCAAGTTGACTCATCTTTTTTGTTTGGCTGGTTTTCTTACCCAAAATTTTCATGGTCATTCCCCGATTATTGTTTAATCCAACAGATGTTCATCATCTTTGGTGTTATGAGTGTGGGTTTTTTGAGTGGTTGGGTTTTTGGGGTTTGTTGTTGTTGTTGTGGTGTGGGGTTGTTGTGGGGTGTTTGGGTTTTTTTTGGCAAGTATCCTCTCAAACAGCTTTGAGTATTCCACTCATATACACTGTTTACATTCACATTCCTATCTTATCAGATAATTGTTACCCAGGCTGTTTTACCAAGAGAAATCCATTAGGGTTTCCCCACAAAGGTGTCGTGCTTCTAGTTCATATGCCACCACATTGTTACAAGAACAGCCTGAACTCAGGTTGTGTACAGATCCCATCTATCTTAGTGAAATATTGAGGTTTGACGGCAAAGGACCCTCCAGATCTCTGCAGACAGCTTAAATGACAGAATGACACCATATGTCTTATATTCAAGCTGTACACGTATACGTGGGTTCTTTTTGTGTAGTTAGCCACGTTCAAATTCTGTTCTTCCAGGCTCTCTAAATAGTAACATTTTCTTGTGGCTTGCATCAACACAGCATGACGTGAGGTTTACTGCGTAGTTTTTTCCACAGGTTGATATCAAAGATGCACAACTAATTTTTAAGGTCATCTTCCAGATGTGCTAGAAGCAGGGAAAGTAACACTTAGAAGCACCTATGTGTTCAGCTGTTGAAAGGGTAGCTGCTTGGGGATTGCTTTCTATAGTTAACTTTACGCATAAGTGACTTTTTTTTTTAAAATACCATTTTTTCCTCAGTACTGGTAGTACACACATTCTATTTCTTCTCTGTGCTTTGACGGCTATGATTATGAGCCTATGTTCAGCTGTGTTTTATTCCTATTCAAAGTATCTGAATTCATTTTACCAGAGTAATGTGAAGTAAACATAATGAAGAGGTTTAGGTTATTCTCAAAGACTGGTCTATGGAAAATTTGTGAATGTAGCATATCTCTTGTCCTGCTATACATCTTCTGGACAGATACTGTGTGAAAAGAAAACCTGCAGTATACTTTGAGATATGTGGTTCTTTGCTGTCTTGAGACAATATAATCTTGTGTGCTATGGCTGGCGCTTAGTGGAAGTATGTGTGTGCGTGTCTGGTGGGAGTGTACTGCTGTAACTTTCTGAGTTCTAATTTATCTGGCTACAAGAACAGTGGCTGTCATGCACCCTAGCCTCCAACACAAGCCTAAGGCTTTGCACAGATAACTCTTATTTCAGCTGCCTAAACACTTTCTAAAATCCAGCCAAAGGGTGAAATTATATGATGAGGCTTTAGCTGAACTCATGCTCCAAGTATGTTGAAAGGAGAAAGTTTTTATTCCTAGGAGAAAGTTTTTATTCCTGTTCTTTCAACTGGCTCTGTTTGTCTTTCTCTGCAGTAAGTCAATTCAGTTTTGCCAATCTGTTGAAGAACTCTTCTTTTTGGTTTTTTTTGGTGGTTTAGGGATTTTTTGTGTTTGGGTTGTTTGGGGTTTTTTTTGGAGGTGTGTTTGTGGTTTCTCTGTGTGGTGTGGCTTTTTTTGGGGGGAGTTATTTGTTTGTTTATTCATTTGGAGTTTGTTTTGGGCGGGTTGTTTGGTTGGGTTGGGGGGGGTGTGTGTGATTTAACTTATCTGGTACAATTGAAAGGGTCAAATGAATGCCAGTGGAAAGAGGAGAAGGGAGCATGGGACTGCTCTTCTGGCAAATAGGTTTAAAGCTGTAAGAGGTATCAACTTTACGCTATGTTCTCTGTGAAAAAGCCAGATGTGTATGTCCATACAGAACCCCCAGCAATGAAGTCTGAGTCCTGAACTGAGGACCCCATCTTCTACTGTAGTACAACAGTGTCTGAGCCATAAATATTTTATATTACTGAGCACTAGAAAACCAGGATATAAGTAAAGGAAAAATAACCCAACATGGAGTGTTCCTTTCAACATCCCTTTGCACTAATGTACTTTCATGGTATTGGATTCATCTTACAGAACTGTGCTTTTGCACAATAGTTGCTATAATGTGCCTCTGGGCTTTACTGTAATAAATAATTATGACCATAATAACACAAACCAGACACAGCAGCTTTCATTTTTTTACTTTGGAAATTAATCTGCCTGTGAAGCAATTTTCTTTGTTATACATCACTTGAAAACATTTTGCTTGCTCTTACTCTATCCTCATACTTTCTTATTTCAAGTTCATATTCAAACAGTTTCTATATCTACATAAATGTTTCATTCTTGTAACTTGATTTTAGTGAACAAAGAACCAGGGTAATTTTTATGTATGTGGGAATGTGAAACTTCAAGGACAGACATTTGATCAATAATTAAGCTGCAAAATAGAGTGGGGTGAATTCTTTCTTTTGGTGTGATCTCCTTAATATATTTACTCAGACAGTTTATTGTTGTGCATGTGAAAGTTTAAGCAGCAGCATTGGCATTCTAATGCTGTTATGTGCTTACTGAGGGATCAAGAGTGATATGATCAGTCACAGTCACTGAGTTTAGTCATGAAAGGGAAATGCATAGAATGTGGAAGTGGTAATGGGCTACCTAGGAAAAGCATAAAGGTTTTGCCTGAGCATGCACGAATAGAGCTAGGAAAGCCAAAGCTTATCTGGACTTGAAACTAGGGAGCAATTGTGAAAGGTATTAAGAGTTTCTGTAACTAGCTCAGCAGCAAAGAGAAGCGTAAGGAAAATGAGGTACTGCTGTTCAGTGAGGCAAGTGAGGTGGTGATGAAGGACAGGGAAAAGAGTGAGGGACTGAAAGTGCTCCCACCACTTGATTTCCCTCCCACAATCCTCCAGCCCTGACTAAACAGGTATGACCCCATCTCTCTTGGGCCCCTTACACTACTAGTAGAAGAAGAACAAAAGCTATTCCTCTACTGTGGAGGAAGATGGGGGGAACCTAATCCTAGTGTATATACACAAGTGCATGGGCCTGGATGGCATGCTTCCAAAGGTGCTGAGGAAGCTGGGCAATGTTGTTAGAGGACATTTTTTTATTATCTTTCATAATAAAAGATTATACTTTTTATACATTTTTATAAAGGTCAAGTTGATTGTCATGAGGAAGTTTGACTGTAAAAAGGCAGATGTCACACCTATCTTCAAGAATGGCAAGGAGGACTCAAGGAGCTACAGGTTGGTCAGCCTGACCTCAATGTCTGGGTAGATTATGAAGCAATTTACCCAGAAAATATTTGCAGCCACCTGAAGGACATGATGATTATTGGGAAAGTCATAGCTTTCTGTGATGAAATGACTGGCTAAATGGAACAGGAGATTGCAGGAGATGCTGTATACCTTATCTTTAGTAAGACTTTTTACTTAGTTCCTCATGGTATCCTGATATCCAAGTTGATTAGTTGTGCACTCGATAAATGGATAATAAAATGCATGGCTGGATCATTGGGCTCAGAGGGTTGTAAGCAGCAATACAAAGTCAAAGTGTTGGCCCGTTGCAAGTGGTGATCATCAGGAATAAATGTGAGGTCCATTACTGTTGCTAATGACCTAGATGATGCACTCTCAGCAAGTTCATGTACAATACCAAACTGGAAGGAGCAGTTGATTTGTTAGAGGATAGGGCTGCTACGAAGAGGGATCTCGATAGTTTGGAGAAATGTATGAACAGGACCCTCATCAAGTCCAAGAAAAATAAATGCAAATGCCAAGTCCAGCATCTGGTATGTGCTAACCCTCTGCAACAGTACAGTCTAGCACAGACTAGACCTGATGATCCTAATGAACAACAAAATGAGATAAGTCAGCATTATGCCCTTATGGCAAAAGCAGTCAATACGGATTGGACTGTATAAAGAAGAGTATAGCTCACAGACTAAGGAAAGTAACTCTTGGCTTCTGCTCACTCCTTGTGAGAGACACATTTTAAGTATTGTGTCAGGTTTTGGGGTCCTCAGTATGAGAAAGACATAGACATACCTGTATGTCCAGTGGAGGACCTCCCAGCCATTTAGGGAGCTGGAAAGTGTAACGTACAAGAAGCAGCTGAGAAAAATGGGTTTGTTCAGCCTTAAGAGAAGACAAAGCAAGACCTTGTTGTGATGTGTAATTACCTATTGGGAGAGTATGCAGAAGACAGAGCAAGATTATTCTTGAAGATGCACAGTCATAGGACAAGAGGCAATGAACACTAGTTGGAACGTGAAAAGCTCTGATTAGTTATAAAGAAAAGTCTTTTCATAACAAGACTATTTAAATGTTGGAACAGGTTGCCCAGAGAGCTTGTGGAATCTCCATCCTTTGGAGATATGCAAAACTTGACTGGACAAGTCCCCTAAGTAGTCTGATCTAATTGGCCCAACATTAAGCACAGAGTTGGGCCAGATGACCTCCAGAAGTCCAACCTGAACTACATAGATTCATAGTTCTATGTAAGGCAGCTTTGAAGCTCTACTTGGAGAAATTTTGAGAAAATGCTTTGGTCGCATAGTCAGCAGCTATGTTCCATAAATCATGTTGGGAACCAATAGACTTGAATGGGTTTACACTGATGTCCGTACATCTTGTATTTACTCATTTGCTCTCACTTGGGATAGGTCTGTTCTATGTTCTTGGGTCTGTTCTATGATTCTGTGCTAAATATATTTTTGAAGTGGACATTGCCCACTTCATGTGCTTAAGACAAGTTTAAATTCTCAAAATCCCATCAAGCTTTAGATATTTCTTAATTGTTTTAATTTGTGCCCCTTTTAACTTTAACATTTATGATCCCCTCACACACAAATTCAGTGCAGCAATACTATTTCTAACTCTTGTCCTGTTGTTTTGAGTAGACTTCTAAATCTCTTTTAAATCTCTCTAAGTTGTGTGCTCCACAACTTAGGTGTCAGAAGGTGCTGCTATAAGCCATTTGTCAACAAGTTCCCATGGACCTCAAACACCCCTAGTGGCCTCATATCAGCTCTGTTCAAGTCTTGTGTTCTCACCCACTTGGTACCATTATTTCTATTACAACATTGTAATAAGAGAAAACGAATTTCTCCTCTTGATTCTTGAGGTACGATTGTGACAACATCTTCCCATTCTCATCAAAGAACTGTAAACATAAAGCTATAGGATTTATGGAGGTGGGAGGAGGGACGTAAACCTCTATGAATAGAAAGACAATGCAGAACCTGGTCTGTTCTGTATTCATTAATCTTCCAGAAAATTCAGTTTGTAATTAGGGCACTCCATTCTTGTCTTTCTAAATAAGCAAGATGCTGTAGTCTAATAGAAACCTCAAAAAGTAAAAGCTGTGAGGAAGAACAAGTTTGAGGCATGTTGAAGGATCATTGATAGGTACACCACGGAGATATGCTATTCCTAGTCCTTGCTAAACGCAACAGAACTGTGTTAGGACAGTCAATGTCACCTCTGTAATCTTTTATAAGCAGGGAAATGATCTCCTTCAGCTGGAGCTCAAAGGATGCTCTGAGTTGTTCAAACTCCATAATCAAGCTCAAAGGATGTGGAGTGAGTGGCACTGAATATTCTTAGGCTAGCTTTATATTTTGGGGAATTTGTCATTTTGTAGCCTTTTCCTGTGCCTGCTGCAGTGTTTATCATGCCCTATTCTGACCTGGAGAGATAATTGGAAGGTACACTTGTTTTAAGAAAGGTGATAAATTGTCACTTGTTGCATAGACTGATCTGAGCAAAAGTATATTCCGTTCTAATTATATACACAAAAAACTTAAGTCTCTGGCAACTCTGTAGTCTTTCATATATCATTTTTTGTGTAGCTTACTGAGTTTTTTAAAAAATGTTATTGAAGATCTACATTTTAATTATGTCTCATATGCCCTAATTTTTAATTATGAAGTCCTTTGGCATATATTGTTACATAATTGGTCACATTTCTGAAACTCTTGGAATATCCTGAACACTGCTGTACTGCTGGAATTCAGGACAAGTGTACCTATGTATATGGATTTCTAATATCTGCTTTACTGAATACAGTAAGTGGCTTCACTTAATGTTACTTCAAAACAGTGGGTTTGCTATGCTTGACAAGTAAGTGATTTATTCTCTCAAACCTGTTTTATTAATACAGTCTAACTGGAGCAAAATAAAAGCAAAATCCGAGACTCTCTCTTCAAAGAATATAATGTTTTATATATCGTGATGGGAATAAATGATTTTTCGTTAGAACTAGAAAAAGATCATGTAGATCCAGTGACACTAATTCAGGTAAAATCAGTCTTAAATGAGATTAAAATAGTTACATACTACATTAGAAAGGATAAGGCTTATTTCCAAGATGGTAGTTCACTGTATTCATCTTGATGTTTTATCTCTTGCACTCCTATTAGGGACTTTTAGGGAGGCATATAGCAGGGCCTGCATCCAAAATTTGGACAAAAACTATTCTAATGCAGGCGGAACTGTATTTCTAATTATTCACTCTTGCCAAGTGGTCTATAAAAGATCAGCTCCAGTCATAGGTTTCATGACAAGTGGGAAAATAAATTGTTCAAGATAACATGCAAATTAGGGACAGAGTTCAGCTGACTACCAGAATATATAATTATATTTTGATATGTCACAGAATAAGACAGCCTTACTTGATTTAAATTTTGTAAACTTAAAATGTTGGGCTGGAAAAATGGTAGGGGAGGGGTGTATAAAAACTGTTAATTCTTGAGAAATGTAAATTTGACCTTGAAAAATAAATCCAGAGGAGGTTAGGAAAAGACCTTTCTTGAATGCAATTTTAAATTACAGTAGTGTACTGATGAATTTGTGATTACATTTGTTGTATGGATGAGCTGTACATAAATGCACCACTGATGGTCTAAGGGACAAAGATTCTAACATATGAGCTACTGCAGAATACAAAATATACTGCATAATATGCTGATAACGAGCAAAAAAACATTAATAATGATGACAGAAAACACCCCCACCAAACAAACAGTAAGACTCCTTGAAAAGCAATCCCAGCACAAGAAGATTTGAAGGCTTGAATACAGTGTGTAAGCAAAGAGTATGATTAAGTGTGTGTGGCTGCCACTTTGCAACACTTCAAGGGCTGTGCAACACAATTGGTACTGAAAGTTGACATTCCTAGAGTAGCTCGCCATTGTAGCTGTTAGGAACCTGATTTTGATCTATCATTCCTTGGCTATGTATTTGTATGTATACCTGCTTACTGCACATTTGATGCTTTATAGAGATAATTACATATGTGATCTGTGTCTGCATGCATGTAAATTGCTTATCACAATGTTGATTAATGAATGTACAGTCAGCTTTTTTCAAAGCTACTAATCCACTGTAACTCAGCATCTGTGGATGCCAGACTAACAGTAAGCATGTATGTAACATGGATTTAAGTGCTCAATATTAGAGAATACTGGCCAAGCAATAGGTCAGCAGATAGAGAGCAGTTATACTATGCTGTTTGGTATTGCTTATTCCAACTAAAGTTAAGCTTGCCCTTAAGCACTTGATTCTTCCTTTAGTTTAAAGCTTGGTTGTGTTACTCTTTCCTGCTCCCTGGTACAACATTTGATGGAAAAGCAGTGTTTTTATCTCAAAAATACAGACACCCGAGAGCTGGCCCTGAGCAAGTTGGATTGCTTACACAAAGCAGTGTGGTGATGCACACAGGTGCTCGTGAGAGTCTTGACAGCACTGTAGCTCTTTCATGGGTCATAGCATTGCCTTTAGTTCTGTCTGCATAGCAGCACTACTTGCTTATTTGTATCTCAGCTCAGAACAGCATTGTACAGTTTGGATGCAAATGATTCCCCTTCATTTCAGCTAAGGGGATTTTAAGACCAAACAGTACGATCTTATTTCAAGTTTGCAAAAAAGAAAGTAGGAAGGAGAGAGGTAGAGGCACAAGGCTGGTTTGCTGCAGAAGGCAAGAAGATGACCAAGGTATTACTATGGCTGTAAAATAGCATATGACTCCCTGTGTAATTTGGAGACTTTCTTGAAATCCTAGAGTTGCTTTCAGACAAAGTCTGGAATATCAATATCAGCAATAGATTCCATTGGGAACACATCAGACCTTCTGCAAATGTGCTTCATACCTGTTTCATATGTATTCAGCAAGTCCAGCCTCTCCTGAGTCTGAGGCTTAAGGTATAGTACACGTCACTACTGTGTTACCTACAGATCCTATACATACCAAGTTATCTGTGAACGCAATGCAGTCAGTCTCTCCATAGACTTTCAGGCTGGTGCATTTACTTTAATATATCTTATATGATTCTTCTATCTGCAGGGTGTCTTGGGTAGCAATAGATCGTGCCCAAAGCAGTATGACATAAATTAGATTAAAATGTTTAATGGTATGTCAGTAGGATTTGCAGGACTGGGTAACCACAAATCTAGTTTTGAAAACTAGACATACACCAATGAAGCTGCATCATTGATGGTCTCTGAGGATTTGACCCTATTAGTGTAAGCAATTTAATAAATTTTTTATGGTGCCTGTAAGTGAATATACATATTCACACATCCTTAAAGGGACATGGGATAAATGTATTTTTAAAGAATTGTTTAAATATCTATGATTCCAAGTGATGTCACTCAGCTCTATGGAAGCACAGCCAAGCTAGTACTGTGTATTAAAAAGATAACTGGAAAATATTAGGATCGTAGGATGATTCAGGTTGGAAGGGACCTCAGGAGACCTGTAGTCCAACCGCCTGCTCCAGGTAGGGTCAGCTATGAGGTCAGACCAAGTTGGTCAGAGTTTAATTCCAAACCCCCTTGGGGTTTGGAAGAACCCCAAGGATGGAGGCTGCACAACTTCTCTGGGTAGCCTGTTCCAGTGCTTGACTATCCTCATGGGGGAGAAAGTTTGTCCTTATATCAAGTCTGAACCTCTTGCGTTTCAACTTATGCCTGTTGTCTCTCATCCTCTTTTGGTGCACCCCTCAAAAACCTGGCTTTGTTGCCTTGGTGACATTCTCATAAGTACTTGGGGGCTGCTGTTAGGTTGTCCCAAAGCTGTCCCTTCTCTAGCTCCCTCATCCTCTCCTCACAGAGCAAGTACTCCAGCCCTGGACCAGCTGTACTAAAATCAACCCAGTTTATCAGCATCTTTCTTCTATATGGGAGCCCAAAACTGGACATGAGACTCTAGATGTGGTGCTGAGAGGGGAATAATCACTCCTGTGGATCTCCTGGTTGTGCTTTTGGTACAGCCCAGGATGCTCTTGGCTTTCTTTGCTGCCAGGGCACTGCTGGCTCATGCCCAGCTTGCATCCACCAGCGCTGCCAGGATATTTTCAGCAGAGCTGCTCCTCTGAGAGTCAGGTCCCAGCCCATATCATTGCAGGGGGCTCTTCCTTTCCAAGCACAGGACTTGGCATTTATTCTCACTGAGGAACCTTGCTGACGTTCCTGTTGCCCATTCCTTCATCTTGTCTACTCTGGATGGCCATCCTACCTTCAAGTGTATCAACTGAACCAGTAATTTGATGTAAACTGCAAACTTGATGAGAGTGCACTCCATTTACCACCTGTGGGTCATTGATAAAGTTGTTAAACAGGGCAGGTCCTAGGATAAACCCCCTTTACTTGTCACTGGCGTCCAGGTAGGAAAAGACCCATTAATTACCACCCTCTGAGTTCTATCAGATTTTGGGGGGTTTTATCCAGTTAGATTTTTTTATTTTTATTCGTCCATCCAGACTGTAATGTTCTAACTGGGATATAAGAATAATGCAGAAGACAGTGTTGAAAGCCTTGATTAAAATCAAGGCAAATTACCTCCACTGGTCCAGCCTCATCCATAAATCCATTTGTTTCATCATAGAAGGCAAACAGTTTCTCAAGAATGGTTTATACTTGGTTGATACTGACTCTTCCCAAGCACTTTGTCCTTTATGTACCCAGAATTATGTTTCAGGAGGACTTGGTCCTTGATTTTTCCCAGGCACCAAAGTGAAGCTGATTAGCCTGTAGTTCTCCAAAGTTGATATATTGGCCTTTTTGAAGATGACTGCAATATTTGCCTTTCTCTGGTTCTCAGATCTCCATGACCTGTCAAAGATGACAGACAGCAACCTTTCAAGGACATCAACTGTCTCTCTCAGCACCCTTGGATGCAGCTCATCTGATCACATGGATTTGCATGGGGTGAATTGTCTGAAGTAAACCCTGACTTTATTCTCATCCAGTGCTGGTTATTCTTCTCTCTGAATCCTTTCACTGAGCACAGGTGCCTGGAAGACATTCTCAGCAAAGTCTGGGGCAAAGGTGGCATTGAACACTTCATCCTTACACATCTGCTGTCACTAAATCACCAGCCCCTTTCAACACTGTGTTTGCATTGTCACTGTTCAGCTTTTTACTGCTATTGCAGTGCTAGAAGCTCTTCTTGTTGCCCTTGACATCCCTAACGGGTTTCAACTCCAGCTGAGCTGCCGCTTTCATAACACCATCCCTGCATGCCTGAGCAATGCTTCTAAATTTTTCCTTAGTAGCCTCTCCCTGCTTCAACTTCTTGTATACTACCCTTTTTTTCCATTGGAGTTCCACCATGAGTTCCCTGTTTAGTCAGGCAGGCCTCCTGAGACATCTGCTTGTGTTCCTGGGAACGAGGATGGACCATTCTTGTGTTTGGCTGGTGTCGTTCCCCATCTTCTAGAGCTCCTTTGCCCTTCAGAGCTGCTTCCTCCCATGTGATCCTATCTATCAGTTCCCTGAATAAGCTGAAAGCTGCTCCCCTAAAGTACAGGATATAGACTCTGCTTCTTATCTCCCTCATTCTCCTCAGGATCTTGAACTCCACTAGTTCATGGTAATTCCAGCCAAAGTTACCATTGATTATCACATCCTCAATCAGTTCTTCCTTGTTTGTGAACAGCTGACTCAGCTGTACGTAACCCCTGGTTGGTCCCAGTACTTGTATCAAGAAGTTATCCGACACCCTCCAGAAATCTTTCCTGCCATGGTGCCCTTCCAGAAGATGCCAAAGAGTTCCCCCAGGAGATCTGGGGTCTATGATCCAGAATTCCTTATTTCAAAAGAGCTTCACCCATTTCCTCACCCTCATCAGGCGAACTGTAACAAACTCCCACCACTGTCTCTCCCTCACTGGCCTCTCCTTTGATCCTAAGCTGTGAACTCTCAACCAAACTATTGTCTGTCCCACAGAAGGACTCACATACGTCTGAGCTACTCCTTCACCTCCCTTTTTCCTGCCTCGTCCTTTTCTTGACCTGTCTTCCCTGAAGAGCTTGTATCCACCCATTGCAATAACCTACTCGTGTGAGTTGTCCCACCACAGCTCAGTAATTGGAATGATGTTGTAGTTCTGTAAATGCAGAGCTACAGTCTCTACTGTTTGTTTCCCAGGCTGTGTGCATTTCTGTGCATATGACATGCTTGAGGTGGCCCCTCTTTCACCCTGTTTTATTATTCTGGAGGTCTCTCTTGTACCCACCACCTTGCACCCTTTGCTGCCCACCACTTCCTTATTTGACTGTGGGTCATAATTTCCCTCCACAGCCACTCCTAGGTTGGAGCTGTACTCACGAGGTTGACCAGCCTGCTAGCGAAGTTGGTCTTGCCAGCTTTGTCTTCAGCCCTCAGAAAGAGGGCCCTGTGGTCTAAAAGCAAAATCTCTGTTGAAGACATCAGCTACATGAACCCCCTAATCAATTTCCCAAAATAACCGACCATATACTGTAGCTTGCAAATTTTTCTGATGAACCAGCTACTGAATAAAAGCTGTGGCAATATCATAATCCAAACCAGAAAGAACACTAGGGGTAATGGATTTCTCACCTATAGGTTATGTGCTGATTTATTGTAGCTGAGGATCTTGCCAACAAATCTCTGTGCTACTCCTGTTAGATTAAAAATACATGCTTTAAAAATCTCCAAATAGCATGTCTATATGCATTTTTGGATGCAATAGGTATTGGAAAGTATTATAATTTCTCAGGACAGGTTTTAAACCTTACTACGCTTTCTCTTTGAACTAAATTGCTGCTGCTGCTGGGTCACTATATTTCTTTCTTGTGGTTTGGGGAGGCAGAGCAAGGGGAGACTTGAGATACTGCTGTCATGTATATCCAACCCTTGCTGTGTTAATCCAACACTGACTGCTGCTTTTTCTCCCCAGGAAGCACTTTTTAAAGTCTTTAAGTGCTATTGAGAGCAAGAGGGTAAATGTTCTGTAGTGACTTTAAGGTCAGCAAGCAAAAGCAGAAGTTTCTAGAAAAGTTTGAGGGGGAAAAAAACTAACAAAAATCTGTCAAAGGAAGATTGCTTTCCTTTGCCTATTGGACAAAGGTATATTTTGCCAATGTAATGGGGTACCGATGGTGTATATCAATAAACAATAACATAATACACCCCTATAGTTTACAATTACAATGAAATCATGCATTCAGGCAGATCCTTTGCAGCTCTGAAATCATCACAATCTAGTTTTAAGAGACTTCTCTCAAACCTTTCTTCCTGAAAAAGATTTTCCATTTCTAGCATTCCAACCAGGGCAATATTAGAGTGCACTAGAATCTGGTATATCTAGCAAGGAAGATAATTTATAGGAAAAAAATTTAAAAATACTAAGAACGCTGGTTGTTTTTCACCCCTTCCTTTTCATATGAGTATACTGGGACAAGCTCTGTTCAGATTTGTCCCTGTGCAGATTAATTCTGGTTACGTGGGTAAATTGAAAGCAGAATTTGCATAGTTACTCTTCAGTGTGTATATTCTGCTGTAGTGATCCAGAGGCAAGATTTTATTTCTGTGACTGAGAGATGGTGCAGCTTTCTCTGGAGTAGGACATGAAAACTTTTATAACTTCTCACTTCTT
Source organism: Mycteria americana (assembly GCF_035582795.1). Classification (NCBI taxonomy): domain Eukaryota; kingdom Metazoa; phylum Chordata; class Aves; order Ciconiiformes; family Ciconiidae; genus Mycteria; species Mycteria americana. Next base: position 23,843,921 of record NC_134368.1, on the reverse strand, counting down.
ATATTAACAGCCTTTTCCTTCTAAAAGATTTCAGTAAGAATTTGATTTATTCACAAATGAGTAGCAGGTAGATTCAAGGATTACAAATAAAGGTCTTCAGGCATACCTGATTCCTTTTCCTTGCCACAGTTGTAGTGTGAAAGCAAAGGACAGAAGCTGTAAGAGTCCGCAAAGACTGCTATGTCTCTGTTGCTCAGAGGCAGAGGTCTCTCATTGAGGCATGATATCTGATCCTAGCTTTTTCTACAGTAAATCGGTACTCTTACAAAGGTGGTAGTACATCTTTGGAGTTGGAGTAAATCTCCTCCATGTCAGACCGTAAGCTTTAAGCAGCTCAGGTTTTAAGAGTTAAAATAGGTTCTCCTGTCTAATCTTCTGCACAGTCTACCGCAGGCCAAAACCCTGCACCATGCATTGCAAACAAACCTTTTATCAAGCCGTATGAAGATACAGGAACTAGCTCTAAGTGATTTGGGTAAGGTACCAGTCACATATCAGATAACTTGGTTACCATCTCCGCACAGTGCTGCTTCGTTTACAGTAGCAATATCCTTTGAGGGAGAGGGGAGTCTGCTCATTTCCATGCTGAGAAAAATACCAGAACTTGTCTTTCAACAGATATTGCAGATTTGGCACTTAGTGACAGTACTGCTGATAGTACAAGAAACTTCAAACACTGAGAGAGTTGGGGGACCTTGCTGGGGGGAAAAAGCCTTTTTCTTTTAATCCTTAAGTACTTAAACTTCAGTAGTAGTTTTCTTGTAACGCTAGTGGCATCTATGTTTTGGAAAAACAATAAAGAACAAGAATAAAGTCATATTTCTCTCCTTTCTCTCTCTTTTGAGAGCTAAGTATTAATTTACTTTGGTCACTTAAATATCTGTATTTTTTTCTTTATAGCCTTCCAGCTATGTAGTCATTTTAAGCCTACTCAAATTGCCCAGTTTCTGAACTTTGACCAGAATGCACTTTGCTTAAGGCTTGTGTGAGTTTGTGTAAATGCTAACTTTTTATTTATTTATTTTAAGGTTAAACAATATGCACTTCCCAGGTCTTTAACTTGTGCTGCTGCATGGGGTGTAGGGAGTAGTTTGTTTTGTAAGCCAGATCTGGAGTTTGAAGAGGTTGCAGTACCATTGCTGCCAAAAGATGATTTTTATATAGATGAGGAACTCCTCTGGTATTCTGAATAATTCTTAAAATAATATTAGTGTAAATGAAACTAATATGTCTTCACATTTTAATCTTGCATTTTCCTGTCATGTTACAGCATGATTTTTAAAAACTGTTGCATGACTTTTAAGTTCTTTAAACTAAAATAATACTAACTTGTATTCAGTGAAATGTTATGCACATTTGTTTCATGAGTATCAGTCTAGTTTTTAATTTAATTTTAAAGAGAAATAGTATGAAATGAAATTATTAGTATATTACGGATTAACCTGCAATGTTCCTAATGACTGCAAAATGAAATCCTATTAATACACAACTGCTTTCTCCAATGGAATGTGAAGGTGAAGAAACACTGTTTTTTAATTTCTTTGGGGAAAAGAAAAGTTGTGTCTTTTCTTTGTTATCAGAGGATATAGCAGAAGTTCTAATTACATCACTGATGCTAAAAGTTGTAGATAGATAGAAGAAAAAACAGACATCTCCAGATACTCCAAAGACCACAAATATCGCCTCGTGAGAACTCATGTATTACTGTATTCTTCAAGTATTTTCTACTATCTTCTGTTTTGTACTTGTGTTCAAAAAGTATAAAGTTTGAAATAACACAAATCCTTGGAAATTTGTTTGCAAATGCTTTTGGTTTGTTTTGCCACACATTTTTGTCTGTATGAATCTCCACAGTCAGGAGTGCACAAGATAAATGCTTGTCACTGATTTCAGCAGGAGTTAAATATATGACTATCTTAAAAAAACATGTAATGGGCCATTCACATGTCTGAATAAACCCAATAAAAGTCTGTTCTAGTGCTTATAACCTACATAATTCTGTGAGTCTAGCTATGTGTTTCCTGAGGCAAAGAGTTTTGGAGTTTAATTGGTAAGTTTATAGCAATTTGGAGAAAAGAAAAATCTAACTTTTTTTTTTTTCTTTTTCTAACTTTTTCCTGCTGAAAGTTTTCTCAGCAGAAGACTTGCAGCTGAAGATTTCCAAGGAGTAATTTTGGTTAGGCATAGACTATTTTTCATCACTCTCTTGGGGAAACAGTACCAAAAGCATTGAGTATCAATAAGAACTTGCTGAAGCAAAGTTTTTACTGTGTTGGTTAACAAAATAGTGGTTTTAAGAGCTGTTTTTTCTGTGAGTTTTTCTGGGTTTTTGTTTGTGTGTGTGTGTGTGTGGTTTGGTTTGGGATTTTTTAGAGAGAGAAAGAGACTTTCAACTCTGTATTCTGCTTCCAGTAATTGTTAGTGTGTCTCTTTAGGTAAGAAAGCAGGAGAAACAAACAGATGTGTCTTTTACTTATGTTATTCTTAACTTATATCATTCATAAAAAGTATCAATCTAGAAATCTTCTGGGTTTTATTTTATACTTTGTGAGCCAGATTAATGGGGTGCATCCCCAAAAGAAATCTCCTCTGACAGTAAGTTGTGCAGTTTGATGCACTGTGAGAATACACACCATCTTCCATATATCTTGAACCTATTGCTTGATAATTTCCTATGATGCTTCATAGCCCATTTATTAAGGGAAACTGATAGTTTTCCCCACTTCTCTTCATGCTATTCATGACTTTATATGGACCACTGTAAAACCTCTCAGTTCTCTTCTCTAGGCTGAAGAGTCCTATCTTATTTATTCTATAACTTTTATCACCCTACTCAGCACCTCTTCTAGTATTTATAACCTTTTTAATATAGAGGGGTGGATGTCAGAACTGTGCAAAATATTCCTGATGCACCTGCATCTTGATTTAAGCAGCAGAATCTATTCTATTTGAGAATCCTTCCTTAATTCTAAGCCTTCATTCTTTTTTTTTTTCTGAGTGCCACCGAACAGTAAACTTCTGGAAGCTTCAGATCCCATCACTGTGTAAGGAAAGACAAGATGTATTATTTCTGTGTTGCTAAATTTATTTCATCTGCAGTCACTCAGTACAGAAGAATTATTCTATAACTCTCAGACGTGACCTTCTCAGTCCATGACTAACCAAACTCTCACCTTTCTTTATTTCTTTCTGAATGTTTATTTTGACTAGCTGAGTTTTCTTTGGAACTGAAAAGTGTATTTAACTTTTATATTAATACATAATAATGTATCTAGCTGACACATTATAGCACCTCATGGGAGTTATAGTTTGAATGCCGTGTTCTCCAGGCAGCACTTTTACATCATTTCCCTCGATCAATTCTATGCCCTCCTAAATGAGTACATCACACTAGCTGTATCATTAATTAGCTGTTATCATTGTACTGATGACACATTAACACAATCAGAATATTCAACAGGGGCTTCCAAACTGATTGGAAACAAGCTTAACTTACCAGGGCTGGGCAAAAGACGATTCCTTCTTTCTTGTATATATGAAACACTGTTAACTGTACTTCAGAGGGACCTGGGGCATTTGTACATTTTCCTTTCATCTCTACATAAGGCACAGATTAGAGCAAGAAGAAATGCACTGCTTGTTATTACAGGGTTGTGCCCAGCATGTGGTTTGTTCTTTATCACACAGAGCAGCTTTTCAGTCCTCTCTGGAATTCAGGATTTTTTTTTTTTATCAGCAGAGCACCAGATTATTCTAAATTCAAGGCATACTTCTTGTTCTACCACCTATAAGGACCCTTTTAATATTCAAACTCATATTTAGAGTTATGTGTGAGGGAGTCTACCATGATTTCATACTCCTAAAGATAAGGGTGACAACATGATGCCTGCCAGATTTCCAGAGGTCAGACTGAAAAAGAATATGAAATCACCTATTGTTCCAGGGCTCTCTTCTAGTTCAGAACAAGGTGGGCAAAAGCTAAGTAGGTGCCAAGCTGATTCCAGGAACTGTCAGCAAAAGGAGATGAACTAAGATTAAAAAAAATGCTCTGACTTTTGTTCTGGCAACTTATGTGAGATAGGAGGCTAGAGAGAAACTGAAGCAAGTTTGGTAGTTACCCTGTTTTCTAACTCTGTGATCACCACACCTTGCCACATTAAGTGATAGCCACTAATTTATGTGTTTTGTTTTGTCTTACTAAACCTTAGAATAGGTATAGGACCTCATGTTAAAGGTCCCTGTTGTCCAGTATTCTGTATCTCTGACATTGGCAAATGACAGAAGTAGACAATTTTCTGGACTCTTGAAGCGTATCTTAAAATCTGCTTCAGAAGTCAGAGGTGAGAGGGTGTGTATATACATACACACACTTAACTGGTATTAGGTCTCCATCTGTAATTTTTTTTTTTTTAATCCTTCTTTCTTTTTTTTGCTTATGAAATTTTCAGCCTCTTCTGTTCTGATCAGACCTAAATAATAAATCATTACAGTGTGTGCAGCAGTTTGTGGATCTTTTCAGACCAACAGGATCCCTTTCATCTTATTCTGATTTCTTCACTTCTACTTGTCTTATCAAATATATATTCAACTAAATTAGAGCGGACTACTACCACCATACTCTTACCTCAGTTAGAATCAGCTTCATTTTCTAGAACTGTGTGATACAGTTACTATATAAGAAGAAAAAGCATCAAGAAGATGGTTTACCCTAACTAGACTTAGTACAAATTATGAAACCTGTAAGTTCTTTTGGAAGAAGTGGAGGTGTACACTTGTTTCTATACCTGCCTCCTCCTACAGCGAATGCTGTAGAAGCCTGCTGAAATTTGCTTTAGTAAGCTTATAACGAAGGAATACTAAGATATAAATATTTTTAACTATTAATTAAATCTTTGAAAACACCACCTTAAATAGAATCACATGCCTTATAATTAGCAAGAATCCTTTCTTAGAAATTACAGTACCATACTGTAGATAGCTACAAATTATGCATTAATATCTCCCTATTTTAGGATCCTTAAATCAGTTTGAAAGTCCTGAAGGGATTTATTTCTAACACTTCTGTGCCAATTACATTATACTTATTTGCTGTTCTTTGTTCCATCTTCTCCCAGAAGCTATTCCATATCACTATAGAATAGGTATTTTGCATTTTTTTTTTTCCTGGTTTCTTGGTAAGTATATCTAAGTCTTTAAACCAGCCATACTTACTTTAGAAAAAATAGCTGTATGAACTGACTGACTGGAATCCTATCATTTTACTAAGCAATATACTAAATATTCTTGTCTAACTCTGGTGTTGCTTTCTTATTTCGCATAGACTAGATGATTTGCACATTTATGAACTATTAAGCATCTTCTATACACTCCCCTCAGGAGGCTCAATAAAGACATGAAATTATTTCTGCCTAGGTCACATTTATTAATTTCAGTCTCTGCATAAGATTTACATTTTACTGCAGCACAGGAGGGAGAAATGAAGCCAGGGTTAAAGGGGAGCATAAATTGTTAACTTTTGCCAGTTTATATTATCCTCTCTTACCACTCTCTGTGGTTCAGGAAATTTATTTTATCTTCCTGTAATCACCTTCCTGGATGGAGTTGGTAAACAAGAAGAATGCAGATAAAAGACAAAATAAACAAACATAAGGTCATGCTTTGCATACTACATCTAGTATAAAATAAACATGAAAGTTTGATTGAAGTTACTCATTAAAATACTGCTACTGCTAAAAGAGGTTGAGGAGTAGCTCATTCAAGTGTGATGTGGGAGATCTGGGGTCAGCTGGTGGATTGAATTCTCTCCATAGGCATGCAGATTCAGACCTCTGCTTATGGAAGGAAGAATTTTCCTTGACGTGTTCATTAGAGAAGACCAGGCAATGTTAACTGGGGGGGGGGGGGGGGGGGCCGGTAGGGGGTGTTGGTTTTGGGTTTTGTTTTTGGTTTGGTTTTTTTGTTTAAATAAAGAGTTCTGGCCAGCCTGTGTTCACAAAAATCAAAGCCTAATCTGTAACTAAGGTAAAATGATAGAAACAGCACTTTCTGTGGTGTTCAGTGGGAAATTGTACACAGTGATTTGCAAGGTCTCTGTAGCAATACTGTGTTTTGTAGAAAACAACAGGGAGGAGGATGAGCTTTAACCTTTGATCCCTCTCCCTACAAACATATTTTTCACATATTACAACTGATGCAAATCCCAACTTAATGGATGTTTTGGAACCTGCTTTTTTAAAACAAATAAACAAACAAACAAACAAACAAAAATAAAAAAGCCGTGTGTGATCCAGAAAGCTGGGGAATAAACCCTCCCTGCTTCTTAGATGTTCCTTCTTGAGGAGGGTTTGTTCTTGATCTGTAGTTATGCTGTGATGGATAATTTGATTCACAGCTAGAAAGAACTGGAGGTTTTTATTTCACATTTTGCTCTGAAATGCTGTGTTAATTGTGTTGTTGTTTTCAGCATAGATGTTTCACTGCCATTTTAGGATTTATTAATGTTTCTAAACTTCTTGGAAAAAATAACAACCTTGCTGATAATCAGAAAATTGCCATTCCATAATGGAAATACCTGAGCTCTTAAGACTTGATATTCCCCTTAATATGAATGTTTTAAACACATCTTAAGAAGCTCTTTTGAACAGTAATTGGAAACAACTGCTACCATTACAAGTACTTTATTTCTACAATGAAAATAGCTGTATGCTGTCCTGAGTGACATTAACCTCTACTGAATTTCACTGTGTAGACAGGTAGAACTTCAGCTACATTAGCAGCTGAAAATGTGGCCAGTTACAAAGGCAGTTTCATCTTTGCCATTGCAAAATATGGGTTAAATATGCAAACTAGCATGTGATTTAATCCAGTAAAAGTGGAATAGCCTGTCAGAGAAAGTACACTGGCAAATGGGCAACCAGTTGAACATGTTATATTTTAATTTGCAGAGACAAAAATGACAAGCAATTTATTTACATAAAACTGTACAAAAGCAAATTAAATTATGTAAATATTTCATAAATAGAGGTGGACTAGCGTTTAATACACTTTGCCATGTTTAGCATAGTTGCGTGCATAGTGACTCATAATAAACAATGATAAATTGTTCTCTGCTTCACTATCAACATCCAAGTTGCAGAACAATAGTCAATGATTAATATTACAAACAGATCGTACCACACTGAATGCAAGTGCTTTAAAATTTAGGAAAAAGTTGTCTGAAAGCATACCCCAGGTAGCTGGTGAATGTTGTCGTCTTCCTTGTGTTTACGCTCTTCAGTCAGTCATACAACTTAACTGGTGGACTTTCATTTCTATTGCTATTTCAACTGCTTCATTCCTTAAGGAAACACTGTATATTTATCACCAATGAAACAAAATGAAAAATATTTCGTTGTTCAAGTTCCTTACAAGTGTTTGGTGATGGTTGGATTTATGGCGAGGTCTTTATCCGTATTCTTTGTTCTCCTGCTTGACAACTTCCTAGGGTAGCCTTTCAGCCAATCATTTCAATCCCATTTAAGTTCTTCCCCCACGTAAAAATAATGTTTAACTTTTTTTCCTGAAACTCAGGCGGCAGGCCAGTCAGAAACCATATTGAATAAACATAATGGATCTGAGATCCAGAATGAGCATTAGATTTTAGACCAAAGCTATTGAATTTTCTAATACATATAAAGTTATATATTAACGCATCAATCTATAAAGGTGCCCTAATGTAAAATACATGCAAAGCTCATTTGAGTTTCCCATGGAAGGAAATAAAAGGATGATTTCTACACTGTACAACTGAAATGTGATGACGGCTAAAAGCAATTAAAAAAAACTTGTCAATTTTCCTGGCAACATGAACCGGTGACACCTTACTAAATAACTATAGTATAGACTGATCATAGTTTTCCAGGCAGCAGAATTAAAAACAAATGAAAACAACCCCAAACCCCACACAAATAGTAATAAAAAAAAATCCTCAAGACCTACTTAAACCACAGCCTTGTGTTAATAATGCTTAAGACTGGTCCATTAACTGAGTTTGGCAAAAGGCTTGTTTTTAAATATATTATTTATAATTTCTCAGAAAATAAACACAGGTAAATATACAGGTTCAAAAAAGTTGGGAATAGCCCCTTATCCCTTAGTGTCCAAACCCAACTACCATTTTACCATAATAATAGGTATAAAAGGCACAGTTGCATATTTCGCATTCACCCTAATTATTTTTTATAGTTTTATTTGTTTATTTTTATACAAAAGCACTCTATTTATGGAGTGGCACCAGATTTAACCTATTTCAAATAAAGAGGAAAAATACAAACACAAAATATATTTGTGTGTCATGCCAGGTCAGAAGAGTAATCAGCATACTAATAGTGGCTAGTTCCACTAGAATTACTGTGAATACTTACAGTAGATAGAATTTTTAAAAAATTCTTTCACACCCATTTTAGATCTAAGGAGATGCACACAAGTAAAGTATTTAATGACTGTCTTATGTGGTGCAAAAATTGGTGAGTGACTGCTGATCCATTTAACATGAAGGTCTTCTATGACCTGTATTATTAGCCTTGTAAAAAAGGGTCTAAGAATATATGGAACCAAGCTACCTAATTTATTTTTCTGTGTGTAATATTAAATAAAATCTTATTAAAGGAAATTCTGTTGAACGTTTGTGTTATGCAATTGTGTATTCTGTTGAAACGTGCAAGAAAAATGTGTATACATTACATAAGCATTTTTAGAAGCATTTTAAACAGGTACTTACAGATTATACAAAGCAGTAACTGCTGTATGCAGTCTCATAACAAAGTACTAGTTTGCATCTCTCCATATTACTTAAATAATTAAACATAAAAATGTTCAATCATTATTAATCTTTGATTTTAATATTTTCTTTTTAAAATGTGCCCATTCATCATAACTGCTATACACAAACTAATGTTACTTGAAGAAAGTAAACTCGAGAGAGGACAATGAAATGGCCAATAATGGCACATCCCACTATATGGAGAATTGAATTCAAAAGATAAATGTGATGAGTTGTATTGATTTACCAACCTCTACTTTAGGCTGTTTAAGGTTATTTCTATGCAATTCTTCAAAGCAAGAAACTACCCAAAGCTACATTGTGACTACAGTGTACTAGAGAGCCATCTAGCCATGCCTTAACGCCAGGTTAAACAGCCAGGGATTTGAATGCTTTCCCCCTCCTTGAGCTGTCCTTGCTGTGTTGTTCGATTGTCGCTTTCGTCTGAATGTCTGAGCTCAGTCTGTCATTATTACTACAGCATCAGCTACAAAGCAACTGGTTGAAGTTCTGCACGTTGTGTTGCTTTTATTGCACAAAAACCTGTTTCATTTCCTCTTCCTTTCAAGAAGCGCTCACCATGAGAATCGTTACAGCCCAGACCTCTTGCATATCACGGTAGCTTGGACTCCTTTTGACTCATCTTGACCTGCTAGGTGAGTATCATACCACTGTTTATCAGACCATTTGCTGCCTAGCCTAAATGTTCCAAGTCTTGACATCATTTACTATTGCACTTCTCCTGGTTTTAATGCACTTGTTTTTCAAGAAAACCTTCATTGTATCTTTGACGTAATTGAAGCAATTGGTCATCTGCAACACTGACGACAAAAGATTTAGCAATCATTCCTTGCACTCTGAAAAGAAGGTTTTGTATTTGACTTATAATATTTTCTTGTCACTGCATCATCCCATTGTCCACCCTTTCCATCCCACCAAGCATTCTGATTAACACAGCCTTCTTATTACTACTATTAGTTTTTAATTTTGATCTTAAAAATTCCCTGGAACTGGCATATGCAGCATATCATACGCAGCATCAGCTGCAACATATCATGCCATTACAAAAAATCCCACATCAGTTCCTTTGGGCATTCAAATGAACCGCACTGGAAAAAAAATTATGTCATCTGGGCTTGTGAACTGTGCTGCTGTGCAAAATGTAACTGAAGGTGTGTTATGAGTACATGTGTGTATTTGTGAATATATTAGTTTTCTAAACCAAGCCCCAATACTTAGCAGTTCCCCTGAACCATTGTGTGATCTTTGGCCTTTTTGTTATTACGATCTTCCCAGCTAGATGTTAGTCTTGCCCAAAATAATGATTTCAACAGTTTATCATTACTATACTATGGTGTATGTGTTACTAATTGTGTTTACGCTGAAGTAATCATTACAGAGAATGAAAGAGAAGGAGAGAAAGAGACACAGCAAGAACACGTTTGTTCTATGGATAAAACAGAACCAGAGTTCATGAATCATAGGAAAGTATGCCATGTTTTTGACTGCAGTCTCAGGCTGAACATTTCTTTTGCTTCCAGCCTCAGACGAGAGGTGAGAATATTAAAGCTGTGGTCTTCACAAAGTGCCTATTAATGACTATTCCTTTATATTTATCTCTATATCTGTATGGTTTCTGAAGGATTGTCCCTGGTGGGGATCAGCAATATTCAGATGATATGTTTTGAATACATTTTCCCTGACCTGTTATCCTCAACAAGCCAGATGACAATCAAACAAAATGAGTGGCTTAACTCATGCTTCTGCAGAGGGGAAACAACAGTGTTGTGTTCTTTTTAATCAAGCTCGTTACTATGGGAGGAATTTGCAACCATAGATTTAGGAAAATAAAAATCAGTGAGGGGGAATTAGACATGCAAGTAACAACGTTTTCTACATTGTACAGTATAGTCAGGCAGACAGTATAGTTAAATGCCTGCTATGGAGGCAGAAGTGGCAGGCAGATCTTTTGTCTCTTTGGTGGCCCCCTCGTTTCTTATTTTTTGTTAAAATTGTTTCGATTTTAAGACTTTTGCCCCTTTTCTTTCTTATAATATGAAAGGACTTTGTTGCTGCTTTTTAGCCTACAGGTAAACTTCTCTTCTAGTTAGAGTATTGACAGGAGATGGCTTGTATTCTCCTGTCTGTGTAAGGGGGATATCCTCTGGATTGCCTTCTTCATTTTTGCTGAAACTAGCCGCGCTGAAGGTCTCATAGGATGAGGTCAACTTTTTGTTAAGGAGGTTTCTGTTGCGATCACCCATGAGGGAGGCTTCTCCATTGGCCAGCTTTTCCTGACTGCCCCGTTCATCGACAGGCATGAAAGTGGAGAGTTTTGGCTGGCTCTTCTGCTTTCTTTCAGGAGAAGTGCGAACTGGCATCCAGCAGGAGTCCGAGTGGCCATATTCATCACACTCTCGGGTACACTTCCCTGTCAGGGCTACATCTGGTAGAGGCCTTGAATCTGAAAGTAAAATAGAGTTGTCTTTACAAATGAATAATATTGCAATGACTTCCAGTGAGACTGAGAATCCTTAAATTCACAAAAGGTATTTTTAAAGGTCTTGGTAAGAATGTTGTAATAAGTTCCTCAGTAATACCTTTTTTTTACATTGCATGTGCCCATAGGCAACAAGCATATCTGTACAGTTATCCTCAACCTCAAGAACTGAAAAAAAAGACTATTAAGCACTTCCTGTGCTTGTAAATCAGTCTCAAAAGCATTTGGCATTAGGTACTGAATGAATTTTGATGTCTAAAAGAGTCAACCAAGCACTTAATTGCATACTGCCAATTTTCTTGAAATTATTAAAAATACCTTTCTTTGAATTTTTTGTCAAGAATGCTTTGAATTTATGTGAAAGGAACCTGAGGCCCTGCACCCTGCAAATACTTATGAACATGCTTAATGCCCTGCAAGTGAGCAGCTCTGTTATTGACAATGGGACTCAATTTGCACATAATGTAAACCTCTGTTTGTATTTCTGAGGGTTGGGCATTCATTGTTAATACACAATACGCTACATGAACCATACAATCAATGATTAGTAGGAGCATACAAAAACCCTGCTATTGGTTATAAACTTAATCTAACATATACGGATAAAGCTGTTCTGTGTGTAATGTGTGCGTGTGGAGGGACAGGGAGAATCTGAGTGCTGCCTGAATAGATGCACTAACGTTTTATATGTGACATGTTGTGTTAGAGGTGTCCTGTTCCAGATCACTGTGTCTAAGCTTTCTAGCTACTGTATTTGTAAGACCTTTCACTGAAAACTAGCAAAGTTCAGGGGACTGCAGGATTGATTCCTACCTGATAAAAACACAGGTAGTTTTTAATATTCGTATTTTGATACTTGCATTACAACACAATAAAAAGCTACCTCGACTGTTTTAAGCACTAGGTAAGATTCTGAAACCTTGCTTTTATTCAGTTATACTGTACTTTGTGGTCTACAAGAAATAACTGGAGCTGCCTACAAAGTAACAACATGATATTCAAACAAAGTTGACAAAGAACAAAAATCAACAAGTAAACTAAATTTTCTAGTTTATTTGATATGACTTTCATATGATATGACTTATTTGATGAAACTTTTAGGTTTCTTTTATAAAAAATCAATTATCTTAAAAAGGAGCAAGGAGCTTCAACATGGAAACACAGTCAGGTACTTCATATGGGCTGTGGCAACTTTCTACCTTCCCACTACAACACCAAATTCATGTGAACAGTAATTTTACCAGTAATAAACTATGCCTTATAAAATATCTTTCAAAAGCCTATTTAGCCTTCATTTTGTTACGTTTATTTTGCCTATTTTTTCTTTGATTATGGCAGCCAGATGACCTTCTCACAGTGACAATTCCAACTGTGAAATTTTTATAAATTCCTTGAAAAGACCACTGCTGATGTTAAAAAAAAAAAACAAACAAACAACCAAAAATCCTTTGCCTCTTCCAGAATAAACTCTTTTAGTCTAAAATATTTACAACAGGTGCTTGCAGAGCAAGCACACTTCATTTCAGCACCTACGGATTTTAATCCTGATAGAATTGCAAAAGCTCTTGAAAGTCAGACTTATGTTCATCCTGTCCTGATTTTTTCACACATGTAAACATTCATTTAATTAGTAATTTGTTGCAGTATTTTAAAGAATATGCATATTATTTATTATTAACCGTTGTCAACATTTTTATAGAATCTACTGTATGTATTCTGAATACTGTACAATATTTCATATTTCAATATGTCGCTGATTTAATGAGGAAAACAGCACTGATGTTTAGATAACTGAGTAACTCTGTAGCTGAGACATGTAAGGCTGGAGGAGGGAACACAGTGATTCCACCCCCCCCTCCAGTTGTACTTTTTAAGGTTTTTTGCACTTAGACTCGGCCATGATTCCCACAGTTTTTCAATGAAGAATACAAAGACTATGGACAGTTATCAGCCTATCAATTTTCAGATGACTGTGTTCTGGAGATGTAGACAGAAGATGGGGACTGTTACAGGAAAATTCTCTAGGTAAGGTAGAGAATCTAAGGTAAGAGGCATAATTAACTGCTGAGCTGTACCTCATGTGCTTTGATTTTTAAACAGAAAAACCCTCTTCATATTTTTACAGCAGGGCAAATCCCTTTCCCATCTAAATCTCAATAAACTCTTCAAACAGAACCTTATTTTCAAACAATGTCCATTAAACATTATCCTTGCTACTAGTATTTCAGTTATTACTCTGGCAAAATATTAGCAAATGCTTATCAAGGCAATATGTCTGACCTTTATTTAAAATACAGGAATATGTGTTTATTGAAAAGGGTTTTTTTTGTTGTTGTTTGGGTTTTTTTTCCAGTTAACAGAAACAGTTAATGTCTCATTGTATCTGATGGTTTATTTTTAGTGCAAACAAATTTTGAGCCAGCATTACCTGGGTTGATAAAAATCCTTCCCTTGCTAGTGGTCCTTGAATCACACCCTTGAAAATTTACCATTTTGCATTGTAGTGCATCCCCTATTCACTTCTGGACAAATATTAGAATTCCTTATTGTAAAGCATGAGGACTCGCTGTACAATTCAGCCTTATAGTGCTGTTTTATGAAGCAACAACCTGTAAGTCAGCGTGTGGCTGACTTGCCCTGTTGCATTATGTGACAAACTTATCTTCACACCCACAAAAGAGCTGAGAGACACGGGCAGTATAATACTAGCCCAAATAATACCCTGATGGGCTACATGAGGGCCCATCACAGAGGCTGACAGCCCATCAAAGGTCCAACTGCCCAAGCCCAGAGGAGCACAAGGGTAAATGTGGCAGATAGGAACCCAAATCAAGGACTCGAGAAGAACAACCACCTTGTCCAGACCCTTCCCAGACCTATCCTTGCAGAGCCATCAGCCCCATTGCCCAGGCATGAAACCCATCACCATGAGTTATTGGCAGCTGCTCTCCAGATCACTTTTCTGTCTAACAGCAGGATTGCTGCCTAGGTATGTAGGACACATTATGGGATATGGGGGAAAAGCAGTTTGGGATAGCACAGGACTTACGTGATGTTTAGGGGAGGAACCAAAGGGAGGACAAGGGAGGATTTCTGGTGATTTGGGGAGGAACAAGAGTGGGAAAATAGACAGGTAAGGGAATAAAAGGGCCAGTCACATGTAAATAGTTTGCTAGCTAAGAAGTTTGTTTGGTTGCGGCCTGTGCCTGATCAGCACTGCCTGTCCGATCTTCTTATTAAATTCCTTTCTAACACTTTCCTGGGTAGGAGCTCTCTATTATGTGTGCATATGCATGTATACATATGTGCGTGTCCGCTCTCACTAGTGGACTTCCATCCTGTCCAGCCAGAGAGGGGAGCAGAATGAAGCCACTGGTGCTCTCTGTGTTTGTGTGAGTGCTCTGAGTGTCTGTGGTCTGTGGGGCCAATTGTGTATATATTTGGTGTATGTGTGTGCTCTGTGTGTGTGCCTACTGGGAATACATCTTTATCTTTCCTACTGGTTGGACCTGGGGACAAGGAGCAGCAGCAGTAGCCTTGCCTCCCTCAGGCTGTTGGATCCAGTGTGATATATTTTCCTCTAAAACACCCCTCAATTAGTATTTGGCACGTACAGTTAATATAGCCTTCTACTCCATTGCTTTCTTGCGTCTAAGAGTTTGAATCAGTACAGCATTTAAGCACACATTTAATCTAACATGTTTTGAAACCTATTGCATTTTAACTGCTCTTCTGTTTAAAAGATGGACATAACTTCAGCATTTGGGGGGGGGGCGGGGAGCAGTGCAGGGAAGGAGGGAATGTTTCGTGTGTGTGTGTGTTATATCAGAAGATGGGTAAACACATCCAGTGCTGTCAGGACTAAACTATTACTAGTATCTAAACTAGTCAGTTAAGGAAAACTTGTGTGCTTTCTATACACTGCAGTAGATAACAGAGATTTAACCTTCATTTTGAATAAACCGTCACACTGCTTTAGCTACAAAGTAATTAACTGTATTTTTGCTAATTCCCTGAATAGATTGACCCTCTTTTGCAGAGTAGTGACTTTATGATCCTCTTTTTACATTATCTAGCCCATAGAGTTGTGAACAATCTCTGAATTTGAAAAAAGAAAAAAAGTTACTCTTGTCCTCTAGCATAATTTACATCAAAACATATCTATCTCTGACTGACATGCTTTTTAAAGTACTTCTCAGTTTAAAAGTTAAACACTTTAGTAGCGACCACACTGCTAGCTGATAAGCCTAATGGAATATGACACAGCAAAGAATTTGTCAGCACAATTGGCAAATCATCAAGGAGGAGTACACCAGATTTCTACCACAGTTACATATCTGGAAACTGACTCAAATAAGTGCTTAAAATGACAGTTATTAACAAACAAATTTTATCACAATGCTAATTAGTGAGAAAGTAAACCTGGGGGGATATTTCTTGTCCTACAGAAATTTGTAGATTTGGGGTTAGGTTTTAACTGTTTATACATAGACTACTCAAATTTAAGCTTTTATTTGCACAAAATTATCTTCAGAGTTACAATGGAAGATGTCATCTAAGTTATTTTTAAACATATCCTCTTACGGTGTCTCTACATCAGAACTAGGTATTGCCTGATTATTTACAAAGCTGTTTTAAACCCACTCCCTAAAATGCAGATATTTTAGACAAGTTTTTAGGTATACATGTAAATGGAGACTTCAAAAGTGAATATTTATAAAGCACATTTCAGTTGCAACTGCTCAGACTTCAGCTTAAAAAAATTGGAGAACACTAATTTACAGGGTCTCACAATCTACTTTCTCATTGCATCTTATATAAGCTTCCACCACCAATTTCCAAAATTAGCTCATAACTATAATTAAAAAAAAAACCCTTTTATCATTAATTTCAAATCTTTAAACATTTATGGCTAATTTCTGAGACAGTGATAGCTTACGTTTTCCATAAAACTTTGTATAAAAGCATGCAAATGAATGGAGTTAGTTATATGTATGCTCATATTTCTGTTGATTGTAGCTGACTGTTGCTTTAGGGCTAGAAGGATTGCTTGTTATCAAAAAAGGAAGGCACCTACCATGGCAGTGTGGAGAGGGGAAATATGATGTTTTATATCCAGTTTAAAGCCAAAAAAATTAACAACCAAAATATTCCACCCAAGCAATTTTCCATTGTTTTATCTCCTCCCATTCCTTACCAAAGAAGATCAATATATTTCATCAAGTACAGGGAAAGTATTATGAACACAGCAGTCAACAAGTACATGTTACAAGTTATGTGCTTTTTTGTACGCATACTTTGCAGAAATATGATCAAGGATGCACAGACACTCTGGCTCCTCTCTGCACATTTTTTAACAACCATTCTTGTACAATATATTTTATACAAACCCAGCATTATCAATTAGTCACAACATGGTCCTAGCACCTATGCTCTTTTGGAGAAAGATGTAAGGAGCTTTTCATTTTTCTCATCTTTTGTAAACCACACGCAAAGTCTATGTTAACAACAGACTTTAGATGTACTTAAGTAGTCAAAAGCTCTGTTCCACTTGTCCCTGGAGACAGAATACCCTCTGAACCAATACTGACACCCTGTCTAGATACAATAACTTGAACATTCCCAGAAAGAACTGCTCTGTGCCCAGAAAGCATTCCTAACTGTAGACCTTTTCTTGGAAGAGTACACAACCACAGTAGCCATACAGCACTACAGCAGTGCAACAGTACTTCTGTAAATCATGCAGCTTGGTCCACAGGATCTGAGGTGTCATTGGCAGATGAATTCTAAATAGTATCTATGACAAATCAATGACTACAAGCAGATTTTGCTGCCTTTCCCCATTGATGGGCCCATAACATCCCTGCATGGTTCCAGTTATTGAGAACCTGTAAAGAATGCCTGTGCAGTAGTTCCAGACTACTGTGAGAAAAGAAAAAGGAATAGGAACTGTCATACAGTAATGATAGAGACTGTGGTTTGGATAAGCCACTTTTCATCCCACCTTTTCCTGCACTCTGTACACAAATATACTATATTCAGAGGACCATCCAAAATTTAAGTGAAACACAGTAAGACTATGTAATTAAACAAGAGTCCATTTACGTAGCTTTTATATTAAGTGGTTGTCTGTTTTATGAGCTGTGTGATTGGAGACACAATAGAGCTCTTAAAGCGTAACAAGTATTGAATACATGATCAGAGAACAATAATGCAGAAAAGAGCTGAGAGAGTACATATTGTAGAAAATCACTGTTTAAGGGGGAAAAAAAAGCTAAGCTATAGTGATACACAGCTACAGCAGTACTGTCTTTGAAATTCCTGCCTCCTAATTGCAGTAATTCAGGAACTGCACTCCAGTTAGTGCTGTGGCATATTCTGACATGCCAAGACACTATTAAAATACTTAAACATGTTTGAAGGCATCAGCAACTTCTTTCTCTGCACCTTAGGCTAAACACAGTTAAACAGCAATTGAACATATCTCAAGAAGCATTTAGTGCCCCAAGGCTTGGACTGCTGTCATTATGAATGTGGCATTATCGTGTACTACAGAGATAGTGCATGCCATCTCTAAAACAGTCCTACTGAATAAAGACAAACACAAATCCGCTGTTTGAGATATGCCAACTGCACTGAAGTAACGAATATATTAATTGCTTTTGGACTAGAATAATTTCATGTATATCATGCCCAATTCTGAAATTCGTTTCAGTGCTTAAGAAAATACTTGCGAGTACAGAAAGGCTTACATGTGCATTGATTGAATGATTAATACTGTGAGAGGAGGTATGACAGAAGGATATAAAATAATGAATTCTGAACCTTTTTATTCTTTCATTTTACAAGGAAAAAGGAATGTAGAATGAAAGTGATACCTTTACTCGAAAAATGGTAAAATAAAAGCATCCCTTAAGCAATCCCTAAGAACAGCAAGACTCACTACTGTAACGTGTCAAAAGTCCAAGTACTTACCTGGTTTCGAGAGAGACCAGAGTGGAATTTTCAAAGCAAACATGAGATGCTATATAGTCCTCTACCACTAAAACTAATAAAAATAAAACAAACAAATAAAGCAATACCATAAGAAAATAGAAACAAGTAATTGTTTCTTTAACATATGAAAAAAGCTCATGCTACATGAATGAAAGTGAGTTAGCCAGAAGAGAAGGCAGCTGAGGGAGAAAACAACACTTTTCATGTATCTATAAGACTATAGTAAAGCAAGAGTGGGAACAATCTGTTTTGCATGCCAGTAGTGGAAAGGACCAAAAATAATGGCTTGATTGCAACAATGGCAAATCAGGTTAGAAATCAGAAAAAAGCTCTGAGGATAAATGTAGTGATGGAAGGTTATAGAGTTTTCACCACTGGGAGGGTTTTACGAATGTCTAGAAAAACTTCTCCCAAGGGTAACATAAATGTGGCTAATCCTACCTTGGGAAAGCAAGGATGCACTAAATGACCTCTAAAGGTTCTCTTCAGCTCTGCAATTCTGTTAATATGATTACTAACATTTTTGTACTTTGGCCTCAGTCCAATCCTTAACTGTTTCTGGGTTAAGATTCTTGACATTTAGTAATAAATCAACCTTAGAAGTTGGGCTTAGGTTCAGCTAAAAGTTCATTTTAAAATGACATCCTCTTTAAAATTTTATATGAATAGAATTACAAACAAAAAACCAAAATGGTCGGACCATTTAAGACAGGTGTTAATCAAAGGAATACAGAAACAAAAAGCCAGTAATGCTAAAAAAACCCCAACTTTCAAGTTCCAACATGATAACCTAACGTTTACAAAATCTTCTTGCCTGAGTCCCAACGCATCAATTCCATGTTACAGTTTCATCAAAAATTTAAAGATTGAATACTCCTTCTACCTGTAGTGGGGCAAAACAAATATCATGCCTCTGAAGTCCATTAAACCTGAAACTGGTGTAAGAAAGACTCTGTAAAGCAGAAAACTTCAACAGTGTTTACTTCTTCTATGAAATTTTGGGTTTGTTTACCCTTGCATAATACCTGCTTCTGTTTTAGGGAGAAAGAGAGTCAAATAAGATAAAGAATGTATAAGGTTTTGATGTATTTTTTTTGTTTAATTAAACAGACTATACCAGACTGTATAGCTATTTAACATGACTCAGACATGTAACCAAAGAAATATTACCCAAGCAATAAAATTCCTGGCTTAGATTCCACAGTTATTTCTATCACAATTGCCTCCAGCAGGTTAAGGTACAATATTCTTTAAGTGTTCCTCTAATTATAGAATAACTCCATTAAAAAGTTTCCTACCTAAGTT
Source organism: Mycteria americana (assembly GCF_035582795.1). NCBI lineage: Eukaryota > Metazoa > Chordata > Aves > Ciconiiformes > Ciconiidae > Mycteria > Mycteria americana. The sequence continues at coordinate 23,824,320 of NC_134368.1, read as the reverse complement.
AATGATTGTACCAGGTCTGTAGTATTGCATCTGTGATCTTCAAGGAATCATCAGTATTTCACAATTGACTTAAAGACTATTTCTATGAAAAACAGACCTATGGCTTTTTTTTTTTACACTAAAAAACTAGTTGTACTCTTCCAGGCCTGAATCATATTATAATCAGTGCAGCACCATAATGGTTGCATACAATATTATGTGTAAGTGAAATCAAATTCAACAGACTTAATTCTAGACAAATACTAATTTAAAACCCTGATTACATTATAATATAAAAGGAAGCACATTAGAAACATATAGTTTTCTCTTAAGTTGTATTTATCCTATAGTTCAGACTTTATTACTTCATTTTCATTCACAAGACCAATTGCATATATATAATGAGGACTAAGAAGTATCAGCTTATGTGATACCCGTGGTGAGTACTGTACTAAATACACCACGCTGAACTTAAATTCCGTAGATTTTAACTTTCTAAATTTAAATGTAATTGTTATAAGACTCCTTGTAATCCTGTTAAATCCTTTGATAGCCTGATTTACTTCTATCACTGAAATGGCAACATGTCCTGCAGAAGAGTAGGGGTTACTATGGCTTCCTGAAGTAGCATAGACATTAAGATGTAGGAAACATTTAAGCTGTCTAATTGTTCTGCCAATCTGATGCTAAAGTATTAATCTGTCACTGTGTCAAATTACATACCTTTATTTTTTTCAGTAAAACGTGTCAGTGCTTAACAAACTCTGAGCTGAAACAATTAGTGGAGCAATTAGAATGTCAGCTCTCCTAAAGATGACTTAAGAAAAGTCTGAATCAGGGCTCAAAAGTCAACATAATTTCCTTGATACTCATGCCAAAGTGATGGGACTGCAGGAGCTCTAAAAGAAACAGAGTAGCTAGCAACCATTATTAGCTCATCTCAGCTGTATATTTGCCTCCCCTTTATTTTAATTCTTGGTAGTAAGGATTTAATAATGTATTTTTTCATCAGGAATGGACACTAGGTAGGAGAACTAGTGCTATACACAGAAGAGAAAAACAAGGTTATATGATTTCCCCTCATCTCCCCCCAATTTATGCCCATCTCATTCAAAAGGCAACTTCTATTTGGAGATACTCCAAGTAATGTTTTCTAGGGGACATTAATGAATGCATTGCTTCCATTTAGAAACTAAAAGCACAATCCCAAAAGATGTTCAATGTCATTAGGTCTCATGGATATCTCACAAATATTTCAGAGGATATCCAGTATCGATAATGAAAGTTGAATATCTAGAAAAAATCAGTGACTTGACAGAGTTGCAAGCTGTTTTGTAAGCTTGATATTTGTTGAAGTGATATAAAAATGCACTAGATATGACTAATGTTTAGGTTCAGAAGGTGACTGATTAAAAAGACATATCCCCCCCTACATACATGGCTTCTTAATTGTTTATTATAAGTAATGGGGGGGGAACAACAAACAAACAGCAAAACTGAACCACTTGTGACTATGGACAAGAGCTCAAACTAAAATAAAGTTCTGGTTGAATGCTTCTGTGTTTAAGAATTGGCTTTAAGGGAGAATACTGATTTCTTTCTTTCATATCTTTCACTGAGTTACTTTTTTCTTACAGAATTCTTCTGCCACATGAGATAGTAACTTGAACTGATTATCTTGATAGAACCACTGCATTCCTGAAAATGAAATGCCTCATACAGTTCTACTTCATGCAGCAACACATTGCTGGATTCTGGATCTTATTTCATTCCTGCATATACAGAATAAAATATTATATAATAACATATATTAAACAGTAGCACTGCTTTCATAAAAAGGGAATTACTTGTGTTCCCAAGATGTTTTCTGTGTGACTCATGTAATGTTTATTTTGTTACAAGTCATAGCCCCTCAAAGGCTAAACTTGAACAGTAACTGTAAAATGTGCTGAAGCTCTATTAATTTATATTATGTTATTTTCAAATGGGGGTAGAAGAAAGTTCTCCATGCTCTGCATGCAAATGATCATCTAACTAATGTAGAGCTCAGCATGAAGCAGAAACAAATAACTTGTGACTACTTGTCTTTTTAGTAGCTGTCAAGAGGAAGTTGTGTTGTAAGAAGAAATATAGCAGTTGTGAAGGATCCATTTAACCTTTTATGTCACATAAAGGGAACCTTATCCCACACAATGGAAAAAAATAGTCACTTATCTGTCCATGTCATACATGTTTCTCTCACAAATACACATATAAATTTGTAATTTTACTTACTTAATCATACTAGCAAGATCTGGGATACAGAATCAAATTTAATTCAATTCAGTGAATTGAAAAGTACAAAGAATGTATTTTCATTCCTTTAGCAGAACATCTACATTATGCAAGACCTAAATGAATGTTAAAAATAGAAATAAAAAACATTTTAAGATTATTGTATTAATGCATATTTTTCCTGTTTGTATAAGTATACTCCAGAAGAAATGGGTTAATTTTTTATAAAATATAGTGCTCAGCTTCATTAATCATGAAGCATAACAGCATTATAAAATCTTACAACTCAGGAGTAAATACTTCCAGCTGTAACAGGGAAAGTTTACTCATTAACTAGTTACAGACTCTTGTCTTCTATTCCATATCAATGGCATGAGCCATCGTGTCGCTCTGGTATTTAGATCAATTATTTTGGAACCCTCAGCTTTTCCTAAGAGGTAAAATCTACCCCAGAATTAATCCACCTAAGTAAGTGTACTTTTGTTATAAGTACTGATGCTTTCTCATTAAGATGATGCAGGGAAAGGGGAATGGTTTTTTGTTGTTATTGTTTTTATAGTAAGTGTGCAGAAAAGTCTTCACACGTCAAAAAATTGAGAGACAAATACAGAAAGATAATGAATCTCTCAGTGTGATTTATGTCCTGCTCAAAGGGATTTTTTTCATTAAATTTTTTATTGATTTTTCAGCTGTGTGTGCAGATTACAGCTAGTGAATTAATTACAAACATCAGCTCAGAATGGTTACATACTTATGACAGGTTCATCTGGGTTACAGTCCATTAGTAATTAAGTATTAAGCACAGCACTAATTCCCCTTATGCATGTACAGTAGATAGACTGTAATCATACACATGAATCACATGGATGTTATATTAAAAGAGATTACAGTATCACTATTTATCTCACTATAGAATGGAAAAATATAATGATTTTTTAATACTAATGGAAAGTATAGAAGAAGTTTGAATGAAACAAAACAGAGAAGGTAAAAAATAAAGTTTTACTTGCAGCGTCTAAGTCTGTGAGAAATAGCAGTCTCAATCCTTCTTGTGGGAGGGGGAAGATTTAATGGAGCCTGTAGTGTGTATCATAGTTTTTTGACCCCTGCCCTTGACCCTAAGTATCCTACAGTGTTTCATTCACTGAACAGTTATAGGAGGTAAAGAAGTAGAATTCTTACCTTACAAATAGAACTGTGTCTTGATGAAAGTTAAAGGCCAGATTGGACTTGAACAGGGGTGTCTAAGCATATTAGTCAGGAGCTCTCTCTCATCCCTCGGATGAAGATACTGGGGTTTTGGTTGCTTCACTGGCTAGTAGGTAACATTTTCTTCAGATTTCCTAAGACACTTACTTGAACAGACAGTTGAGCGTATCCCTCTACAGATTTCTTGAGATATTCCTCCAAAATATATGAAATATTTCCTAGCCCCAAAGTAAAAATGGAATCATTTTTGTCAGAAGTGACTCCAATGGAAGAACTCTTTAATGAATCCATTCTCTTGGTTTAAGAATGTTTAATATTGTATTTTTTCTGCTCTTGTGTTTTGCAGCACAATATTAAAATTAGTCAGTATGCTTTTGCTTAGCTTGGTTGCCAAAGTGTATTTCCATACCCATAAAATTTTAAATGTCAGAAAATATTCCATTGTTACTCAGTTTGTGACATTTCCAGATTTCTTAAGAAGTGCAGTACGTATACTTTGGACTACTGCTTCATAGCCAACATTTACTTTTTCAAGAATGAATCAGATAATCTTCACCTTGTTTCACTCATTTGAATATCAAGAAGTTTCTTACATTATTAGTTTATGCTTTCATGCAGACTCCAGTAAAACTGACAAAAGATTTGAAACTGGACAATGTTAAGCTTGCTCCACTTGTAATGCATGACTAAATTCTTGACAATAGGTAGGAGAAAAACCTAATTATATCTGCCAGGACAGCATAAAACCCAGTCAAGCAAAATATATTAACAGGGAGGTTAAACACTTTTTTTTTTTAAAAAAAGAGTACATATACTGAAGAAAATGAAGATATTAGTGTATTAAATATACTGACTACA